>NC_087350.1:57210229-57835229 GCF_030014295.1 Loxodonta africana | reverse complement strand
TTCAATATTCTTCTTCAACACCACAGTTCAAAGGCGTCAATTCTTCTTTGGTCTTTCTTATTCACTGTCAGCTTTCACATGCATATGATGCAATTGAAAATACTATGGCTTGGGTTAGGCACTTTTTTTTTTTTTTGGGTTAGGCACACCTTAGTCTTCAAGGTGACATCTTCACTCTTCAACACTTTAAAGAGGTCCTTTGCAGCAGATTTGCCCAAGGCAATGCATCTTTTGATTTCTTGACTGCTGCTTCCATGGGTGTTGATTGTGGAGCCAACTAAAATGAAATGCTTGACAACTTCAATCTTTTCTCCATTTATCATGATGTGGCTTATTGGTCCAGTTGTGAGGACGTTTGTTTTCTTTATGTTGAGGTATATTCCATACTGAAGGCTGTGGTCTTTGATCTTCATTAGTAAGTGCTTCAAGTTCTCATTACTTTCAGCAAGGAAGGCTGTGTCATCTGTGTAACGGAGGTTGTTAATGAATCTTCTTCCACTCCTGATGCCCTGTTCTTCTTCATATAGTCCAGCTTCTTGGATTATTTGCTCAGCATTCTAGCATCATAGCAACACACAAGCCACTACAGTACAACAAGCTGACAGATGGGTGGTAGGAACTGTTATATAAGTCTCAATAAATTTCTGAAAAGATTGAAATCTTACTAAGTGTGTACTGTAACCGACTGGAATTATAAATCACTAACTATAAGATTGCTAGAAAATTTCCAAATATTTGGGAATTACAGTTCTTTTGGAGTGAACAGTGCATTAGCCAAGGAGGTGGCCTTATCTACAAGTTCTAAATATAGATTCAACAGTGTGCACACTTAGGGGGTCTTTAGAGAAAAATGCTATTTGAATACTTTGCATTATTAGTTAATATTTGCATATTTCAACAGAGAAACTTACAGGAAAAGAAAGGATGCCAATTATAATTAAATATAGAAGCAGATGTTTACTCTCATGATTTGGCAAAGACCCTTGGGTGAGAGAATTAAAGTATGGGCCGGATCACATGCTACTTTGCTGACTGGGTAGTGTGGTTCTCCAAATATCTGCAGGAAGAGAGACTCAGCACCACATAGGATCTGTTCATCCCGGTAGTTTCAGGGGCTACCTCCTACAAGATTCTGGGAGAAAGGGTACAGAACAACACAACTCTTCCCAAATTCCAGCTTTTAGAGATAGTTGTATTATTCTCACTTTGGGGAACCACAGAAATGAAGCAACAACAGCAGAATTACCTAAATGAACGTCACTGGATCTTTATTAGAATCAGAATAGAACACTTCAGTGCAGCTGACCTCAGGAGGCAATTTCTGTCAGGAAACTGGTATAAAATTACATCTCTATTTTTTTTTCATCTTTCTATACATTTGTGTATTTCATTTTCTCTTGTTTTATCTCTGGTTACTAATTTTTCTAGTATGAACACTGAAAATAATTCAATCCTCAAAGGCAAGGGAAGTTTTTTTTTTTTTTTGCTCTTTTTGTTTTGTTTAACATTCTGCTATTTTGGGAAACAAATCAATGCTTTAATCCTTTGATGGCCTTTTTGTGGACTTATGGTATCCCAACCAATTTTTATGCTTCTGGAGTTCTCTGAGAGTATGCTTTTCCCACTAAAAGTATTTGCAGCCCTCCAGTGGGGACTTGCCTAATGGTGGAAGGCAAAAGAAAATGTTAGTTGAAGCAAAATATCTGGAGTAAGAGGTTTGCCATTAAGATAGTGCAACCAAGAAGTGTGACTGGGTAAAAATTTTGTCTCTTTTGGCTTTTGTACCCCTAAATAAGCCTTGTAAGCATATTTATAGTTTCCTTAAAATTTTTCTTTTTACTTACGTGATAGCTAAGGAGTGCTGATGGGCTTGGTTTGGGTTTTCTTCTATCATATTTGGAAAACCAGAGGTTCCCTATGTAACCTAATGGAGGGCACCTCACCATATTTTCAGCAACCAAGGTTCATTGGGATAGATGGTTGCCCATCAATGAGCAGGTGCAAGAATGCAAAAAGTTCAGTGATAACCATGTAGTCCAGATAATATTTCTAAAAATCCATATTACCAACCAAAAATTTAAAAACATCGCATGACTTAGCATACTTCCTTTAATGAAAACATGAGGTACCCCCCCAAAAAAATTCAAAACTGAAAATAACAGAGTCACCAAAGGGTTTAAAATGATCAGGAAACTAAAGGGGGAAAAGTCACTCTTGGATTTGTTTTTTTCAGGTAATGAACTTCACACGCAAAATGGAAAAAGGGAACTTGAGAACATAACTGTGCAAGTTAGGAACCAGTGAACTAGTGAAAATGGGTGTCAAGAAGAAAGAGAGGGGGGTGGACATTACAAATTAAGAAAAGCAATTCAGTGAAGAACTGACTCAAAAGGTCAGGCTGCTAAGAGTTCCTGCAGGGCAAGAACCAGAAATTACATGCTGCAGCCCACGCAGGCCCACATGAGGGACCAGAATAATTGATGATATAAGAGCCAGGATCTGCGTAATTCACAGGATCTTAACCCGCCCACAGACATGCAGCCCAACTGTCTCTGCGCAAACATCACAGAGTTTGGATGGCAGTGGGCGGGTTTGGCCTGAAAGGTGACAGAAGAGCTAAAGAGAAAGGTTGTATGGACAGGGACCTGAATCCTACCCTCATGCCACCCTCTGTTTTAGACATAAACAAGGAGCAGTGAGCAAGTGAGAACCAAATCCGTAATTTTTTTGAGTACCTGTGCAATTCTCTAATAACATAGTGCTGAGCTCTCAGGTAAAAAGCAGAGTCGGAGTCGATGCTTAGCTTCAAAGCCTAAGTGGACCACCCCTGCTCTTAAATCTAACTTGATCTAGCACACTTAAGCACGCCTGTAGGAGAAAGAGATGGAGGGGAGCCAGTAGGGATGTTGGTTTAGCTTCTGCATTCTGCCTCTTGAAGAGGAAGAAGAAGGTATGCAAGAAAGATATTAATACCTGTCCCCTGCTTTTTAAGGCACAATAAGCCTGTCTACTATTAACCATGGCCCAATTAACAACTTAGACTTAATCAACGAGATGAACATTGTTCCTGATTTTGGAAAGAGCTAGGGAGCTGGGTGCTACAGGCTGGGTGCAGAGAAAAAGGCAGAACTGTCCTTGTCTGCCATACTGGGAAGTGAGCAGTCTTCATCAAGTGCACACATTTCAGCCTAGGTCAGCCTTGGTAGTGTTCTCCAATCACTCATCCCCTTAAACTGACTCAGACCTCTCCTGGCAACTATTCCCAGTGCTTCTTACCCTCCTCTCCCCCAGTCCTGTTGTCTGGAATCTGACCCTCATGACTATCTTTTTATGATTTTTCCAAATCAGGACAGGGAAGAGTCAGGCTCCTGTGCTGGTACTGAGTGAACTTAAGAAATCACTTAAGCTCTCTGAGTCTGCCTTTTTTATTGATGTTTAGATTCATTTACCTGGGGTTAAGCTTAGTGCTGGGACCCTTGGTCACAAAACTGAACAAGGAAAAACTGTTGCTTTTGAAGAACTCACAATTTAGAAAGTGGGGCAGACCAATCATCAAACGGCTGTTTAACAAAATGTTAAGTGTGGTAATAAAGGTGTATCTCTGATGCTGTGGAAGAAGAAAAAGAGATTAATACAAACCAAGTGTTGTGGAGAATACTACTAACTTTTTCCCAGAACCCACCCATTCTCTCCTTCTTCATTTTAACAGTAGAATCTGAGAAGATACAGCTTGGTACAAAGCCCTTCCACCTCGTTACAGACATGGGACTTCATTCAAATTAATGGATGGGAATGGAAGTTCTGTATCCAACTCCTGGGTCATAACCTTCACAAAGGAAATCACTGTCCTCAACTCATTCTCTTTCCTTGCCCACCAGCTCCTAATGGATATGAGGTTCTGGTGAGTAAACCTTAACTGCATGGTGGAGAGTAACACACCCAATGGGTCCTGGGGCAATAGTCCAGAGGTAAGCTGGCCCACATTAGGACCTTGCAGATTTTAGCTATAAGCTGGACCACTCACCTCTGAACTCTCGTGTGGCTGGGAAATAACTTCTATTTCTCTGCTATAGTGTATTGGGATGCTGTACTAAGAGATACCTAAAATGTGGAAGTGGTTTTGGAATTGAGTAATGGGTGGAGGTTGCAACAGTTTTAAGGTGCCTAATGGTAAAAGCCTAGGTTGCCTTGAAGAGATTGTTGGTGAAATTATGGACATCAAACGCAATTCTGATGAGCGCTCTGAAGGAAATGAGGAGAGCTATAGAGAAAGCCTCTATCATCTTAGAGAATACATATGGTGCCAGCAACAGACTGTTGCTAGAAATGTGGACATTAAATGTGCTTCTGTGAGGCTTTAAAAGAAAATCATGAGCGTGTGATTGGTGATGGAGGAAAGGCAATGTTTTTTATGCAGTGGCAAAGAACTTGTATGAATTATGTTCAAATGTTTGATAGAAGGTAGAAGTGATGAATTTGGATGTCTGGCTGATGAGATTTCAAAGCAAGACCTTAGAGGGGCTGCATGGTTTCTCTTTGCCATTTATAGTAAAATGCAAGAAGAAAGAGATGGACTTAAAAATAGACTGTGCGAAAGGAAAACAGAACGTAAAGATTGGAAAATTCTGTTGTACAAACTAAGGACATGTGTCCTAGAATGCTCACCAAGGAAGTGGCTGCACAATCTTTTGTTAAAGAAATTAAGCCTGTGACTGATGAATCCAACCAACTACCACAGCAGAAAACTCATCAGCTTAGGCTGAAGGGCACAGAGAAAAATGAAAGGAAAGAACTCTGTCTGACTCTTAGAATTTTACAGGCAGAAAATAGGCCAAAGGGCTAACATCTCTTGTCCTCCAAGAAAAGATAAGGACCATCTTTGGAGCAGCTCAAAGATCAGTAAACTGTTGGAAGGAGCATGGGAAGCAGGGCATTCTCGGTTTCAAGGGTGAGCCCACTGTCTCCTGGATCCCAAAGGGTGGGGCCGCAGCCTTTTAGGTTTCAAAGAGTTGAATCTTCACCAACATGGTTCTGGAGTGTGGGGCTGTCATTAAGGTGTGCCAGGAGAATAGCGTCACTGCCTGAAGCTGAGGGGGTAGTGCTTCCATGCCCAAGGGGCTGAAGAACAGGGCCTGCCGAGGTCAAAGGGATGGGGTCACCACTCCGATGGGCTAGGAGAATGGGGCCACCTAATGTTGAAGGAGTAGAGTTGCTGTTCCAGTAGGCCTGGAAGCCAGAGCTGAAGCCCAGGGCTGATGGGGCTCTATCCAGAACCCAGATGGCATGGCCAACGGTCAGAGTCTGGAGGACGGGGCCATTGTTTAGATAGTCTCAGAGAAGAGAGGACTATTTTCAAGCCTTGAGAGCTAATGTGAATTGTTCTGCTGGGTTTTGAGCTTGTGTGGTGCTCATTATCCCTCCTTTCCTTCCTATTTCTCCCATTTGTAATGGAAATGTCTACCCTGTGCCTGTTTCACCATCGTACTTTGGAAGCAGATAACTTGTATTCTAGATTTCACACTTTCACAGATGAAGAGAAGTTTTGCCCCAGGATGGAATATGCCCAATGCCTCATCCATATTTGATTTAGATGATTAAGAAGATTAGATTTTGTACTTGGAGTTGACTTAAGACTTTTGGGATAATGTGATGGGATGAATGTGTTTCACATGTGACAAGGACTAAATTTTGGGGAATCGAAGGGTGGAATGTGGACTGAATTGTGTCCCCCCAAAATATGTATTGTAAATCCTAATTTCTACGCCTGTGGTTATAATCCCACTTGGGAATGTGGTGTCTTTGCTAAATTAATGAGACAGGATGAGAGTAGGATGTGTCTTGAGTCAATCTCTTTTGAGATATAAAAGAGATTAAACAAGCAAGTGAAGGCAGCAGAGGTGGGGTAAGAAAGATGCCAAGACACATGGAGATCCCCAAGGAAACTGAAGAGACAAGTCCCTTCCTCCAGAGCGAATAGAGACAGAAAACCTTCCCCTAGAGTTGGAGCTCTGAACTCAGACTTCTAGCCTCTTAAAGTGTGAGAAAATAAATTTCTATCTGTGAAAGCCATCCTCTTGTGGTATTTCTGTTATAGCAACACTAAACAACTAAGGTAGCTACTAACCCAAAGATTGGTGGTTTGAGTTCACCCATAGGTGCTCAGAAGAAAGGCCTGGTGATCCACTCCCAGAAAAATCAGCCACTGAAAACCCTATGGAACACAGTTCTACTCTGACACACATGCAGTCACCATGAGTCAAAATTGACTCAACCGCAGCTAGTTAGGGAGAGATAAGGTCATATCTGCCCTTTAAATGATGCCCCTTATTGTAGATCTCAGGGGCTGAAATTCGTATCAGAGCCTTAATTAATGTGGCCATCTTTTGTGCTCTCTGGGGCTCATTTCCTCCAATGTGAAATAGCCAGGTTACCCTAGATGAGGAGTACAGAAAACTCTAGTCCATGGGTCAAATTTGACTCACGATCTATATTTGTAAGTAAAATTTTGTTGGAACACAGCCACACTTATTTGTTTATGTACTGTCTATGGCTGCATTCATGTTACAATGGTAAAAAGGAGTAGGTGCAACAAAGGTCATATGTATTTACTCCCTGGCCCTTTATAGGAAAAGTTTACTAACCCCTTCTTAAGATTAACCATACTGCCCCACAAATTTCTGCAGGTCTTCTGAGTAGACACGAAGCCTCCTGATCTACCAACTGCCCCTTCAACCACAGCAGCTCTGCTTTTAGACATTATATATAGTGGGTCTTCATATAAGATTCCGTTTGTCAAAAGGACTATCCTGAAACAAAACAATTTTAAAACCACTGGCCTGGATAATCTCTAAGGTCCTTTCAACCTCCAAAATAGCTTCATTCATTCTTTCTTTGAACAAATATACTTCGAACGTCTACTGTGTGCTGTAATTCTAGGCACAGCAATGAAAAGAATAGAGTGTCTCCCTCATGAAACTTACAATCTAGGAAGATACGTAACTGTGCATCTTCTAGAATGAGTGCATTAATTCTATACACATGAATATATATGTATATATATATATACTTATGTACTGTGGCAGACACTGTGTTAGATAAAAAAACAAACAAAAAACAGGAAAACATGGTCCCTGATTTTGAGATCTTTACAGACTAGTAGGAGAAATAAACTCCACCTCAATATATATCAGGCAGCAATACAGAATTCTAAGAGTTTAAAATTAAATTAAATAAATAAAACATTCACAAATGTAAGTATTTGGAAAGGTTTCATGAATATGATGGTAAGAATATTAAACCTTGATTAAAAGTAGGTATATTTTCCCTCCCTGTCATTTATAAGCGTTGGTCCTTGTTAGGTCTTCCATCTTCCCACCCATCAGTAAACTCTCCCCACAATAATTATGCAAGAGGGAGGTTAGTTCCATCTTCCCACCCATCAGTAAACTCTCCCCCACAATAATTATACAAGGGGGAGGTTAGATGCATGGGGGGATGAAAAGTGGAGTCAGCAAATCAAACTATCAAATCCCATTTATTAAATCCAAACTCTATTTCTCAGCCATCAAGTTGACTCTGACTCTCGGCGACCCCATGTGTGTCACAGTAGAGCTGTGCTTCGTATGGTTTTCAATGGCTGATTATTCATCTTAACAGAGTCTCACATAATTCTTAGGGTTTCTTCACTTTTTTTTTTAATTCTTTTATCTTACTTTTTCTCAAATAAACTAGTGTCGAGTGCTTTATCTTCAATCTCACTAATTCTAACTTCCAGTGCCTCAGTTCTGCTCCTATGATTTTCTATTGAGTTGTCTAATTCCGAAATTTTATTGTTGGATTTCTGTTTGCTATCTCTTTATGGGTTCTTGCAGCCTGTTAAATTTGTCATTATGCTTTTCTATAACCTTCTTAAGTTCCTCTATTGCTTTGTTTGTACATTCCTTGGCTTGTTCTGCGTTTTGCCTGATCTCTTGAAGAGTTTTGCATATTAGTCTTTTACATTCTACCTCTGGTGATTCCAAGAAATTATCTTCCTCTGAAAGGTTTCCTTATTCTTTGTTTTGGTGGCTTGCTGAAGCCATCATGATCTGCCTCTTTATGTGATTTGATATTGACTTTTTCTCTGAGACATCAATAAGTTATTTATATATTTTATGTTTGCTTACCATGCCCTAGCTTCTTGTTTTATTTTGATATGCCCAAATAGGCTGGTCACGTGAGCTAGTTTGATTATTGGCGTCTTTGAAGCTCTCACATCTTGTCTCCAGGTGGCTAGAGCTGTTACTGGGTATGTGAGCCCAGTAGTCCATTTACTTTTCTTTGTATGGATTCTGCTCAGGTGTCCAGGTCATTGGTCACCGAGTGTGTAGTGCAGACTTTCACCTATAGTCCTAGATGGGCAGGGATGGTTGGAGTAGGCACAGGTATCTAGCTACAGTAGGGGATCCTGTGCTGATCAAGGCAGGGGGCTGACTGCTACCCCTGAGTGTCTGGGTAGAAGACATATCCCTGTTCCCTACAATGCATAGGCAGATGGGTTTTGCAGCCAGACTATGGGCACTGAATGCTGTTGGCTCTAAGGACTGGGACTCACCACTTATTCTTGGACCCCTGTCTTGGGTGGCTAGGTGGAGCGGGTAGAGCCACCAGTCCTCAGGCCCCTAATGTGGGTAGGTGAGGACCCTACTTAATGGGCAGGGCAGTATCAAATGTCACAAATCTGCCACTCCCCCTTATAGCAGATACAGATGAAAATAAGCTTCAGGTACATACCCTGTTATACTGTGCTAATGAGGGCCTATGCTGTTGAAATGAGCCCACACAGTTCTATGCAGGGATAAAGGGCATTCAAAGTCTGTGGACCCCTTATGCCAGTGCCTAGGCAAAGGGGCTGTGCCTGCGCTGAGTTCCCAGCTTGGGGGAACCGGGAGATTATTTTTTCCTGTTTGTTAATTCGTCTCCTCTCCAAAGCTGGGAGAGTGGCTCAGGATGTGTGATGGGTCCTACTTCCGGCCCAGGGAGTGCAGCAATTGCTGAAGCCAGATTGAGACCTGGAGCAGGGTGGGGAGGGGCAGGTAAATGGGAGAGAGGTACTTCCCAAAAGGGAGGGTTTGATCCACATGGTAGGTCAGACACTTGTACTTATCTTTCACCAATTGAGCGCCATTGCTGGCTGGTTCTGGACACCTGACTCTCCACCACTTGGTCTCTCCCAAACACCACTGCTTGCCTCACTGAGCACTCCAGCCAATCCAGCTTGCAGTGTGCCAGCGCCAACCAGGTCATGTCTGGCAATTCCTTGCTGTTTCTGAACCATCTCTTCCTCCCCCTACCACTCAGTCTGATTCATCAACTTTGTCTTTGATGTTCAGGGCTCCCAGTTTGTCATATATAATTGATTCACTTTTTTGGGGGCGGGGTCTTTGTTGTAAGAGGGGCCACAGGAAGCATCTGACTACTCCGCCATCTTGGCCCTGCCTTCTCAATGGCTGATTTTTCAGAAGTAGATCACCAGGCCTTTCTTCTGAGTAGTATCTGGTGGACTTGAACCACCAACCCTTTGGTTAATAGTCAAGTGTGTTACCATTTGCATCACCCAGGGACTAAGCCAGACAACCTGAATTCCTTCAAATACCTATCATATAGACTCATCTCATGTAAGAACTGGAAGGGGCATTAGAATTTTATGAAATTTAGAGGGAGCATTGATGGTACTCAGGAAGAGTTGGGAGAATCTAAAACAATGTACACAATTTCTTATTCTTAAACATATTTTGTATTCATTCCTAAAATATACACATTTTATTAGGGATAGAGTCCATATTCTTTATTATATAAAAATAACGTCACCCTTTTACTGAAAACCCAACAAAGCCTTCCTCCCATGCCATGTGGAATAAAACTCATTCTTATTACCAGGCCCTCCATGACTTGACCCCTGCTTATTCCCTAACCTTATCTCTTACCATCCTCAGTTTACTCACTGAATCCCAGTAACCCTGGTTTATTTCTGTTCCCAAAACACAGCAAACTTTTTCCTGTTTCAGGGAATTTGCACCAGCTTTTGCTTCTGCCCAAAACACCCAGTCCCCAGATCTTTGCCTGGTTGTTCCTTCCGGTCATTCAGATCTTAAATACCACATCTTTACCACCCAAACTGTTAACTTCCCAGTCACTGCCTGTCATAGTACCCTCATCACTCTTATTTGTTTCCTTGATATCTTTTATCACAATCTAAATTATCTTCTCCATATGTTGGTTTACTTCCTTATTGCATTCCACAATCCTAAATGAGAGCAAGGCCCACGTTTACGTAAGTAGCACCTGGAAGAGAACCAGGCACATGGTAGGTGTTCAATACGCATTTGATACATGGATCCCCAAAGTGATCCACAACCAATTAGTCCATGTCATCCCTATCACTAACAAACACATAGCAAACAAAAAATTAAAACAGATTGCATTGAATCTGCTCATTTTTAAAAAATGAGGAAAACAAGGCCCCTACGAGTTCTTTCATCTTTATGGCATCATTCTAAGCCCCTTTGCCATTCAGGGACTCTTTTTTGGACCTGACCTAATTTTCAACCTTTTTTTCTAAAAGGTGGCATTGACTGGAAAAGAATAGGATTACCACCTCCCTTATCCTGCCCCCCATGCCTCCCACAGTGCTAGCAGCTTTGGATTCTCTTTAGACATCTTACTTGTGTCATCAGGCAGTTCATTTCTTGCAGTTCTTTTGGAAGCAACTGCCGTATTTCCTGTTATTATTATCAACCCAAACAAACACGTTAGTTTTCCCAAACTCCAGGAGGAGATATTTTTAAAAAGGCCATCTTAATTATACCTAAGCAATGGATAATCATAGCAGATTCATTAACATAATAAACAGAAGTCTGTTTCCAGCATCCCACAGGTAAGGTAATATAAAAACAACCATTATTTGTTGCTCAGCAAAGAGTAGGTTTCTTTTCCAAGGTCTTCTCCCTGTTGCCTTAGTTCTGGAACTTTACTCTCTGCCTATACTTTCACCTGATAGGGAAGAGAGAGCTTCAAAGAGGAGGTGGCTCTTGATCTTTACCTTGAGGTAGAGGTAGAAATTAGACCAGGAATATTCCAGAGAGTGAGTCTTAAAATAATAGAGATGTTAACATGTGAGGCAGACCGACAATTTGGAAAGAGAGGATAGCCTTGGCCCCAGAGAGACAAGGTATCTAATCCTAAATCCACCACTCATTAGCTATGTGACCATGGCCCAGTAGCATAATCTCTCTGAACCTATGTCTTCCTCTGTAAAATGTCGTTGCCCGCCTACCTCATCATGCTGTGAATTAAGTGTATTTTTTTATATACATATATCTATGTATATACACATATATCTTCTCTTTGCATATGTCAGTCTTCTAGCACAGTTCCTGACACATCCTCAGAGACTTTAGTTCCTTTTTCCTAAAGGAGAGTAATTTAGCACTGTGCTAGGCCTTTCCCTCCTGCACCTCTTCACCTTATCCTATTTTGAGTTGCTGACCTAACTTGATTCTTCCTGGGGCCTCAGGGCTGGGCCTGGAAGCCTGCGGACTCTCAGCGTTAACTGCCTGCCAGTTGGCAGGAAAGAATGGCGTGCTGGAGTGGGGACTGAACTGTTTCCCTTGGAAATGGCAACAGATGCTTCCTGGTTGAGGCTGAGTTGGCTAAATCAGTGCTCTGTGGTTTGAGACAGAATCCCAATTATTTCCAATTAGGAGATTGCAGTGACAGTTGCTCTTAACCCAACTGCTCCTCACTGCTGCTGACCTGGCCTCGTTTGATTGAGAGCTTTAGCCTGGACTTGCAACGTCTTAAGTGAGAGCATCATCAGTGTACATCATATTTGAATTATTTGAATCTCTCCGTATAATCCTAAAATTCCCTCCATCTTAGCTTCACAAGAGTCCTGAGAGGCAGCAAGGGGCAGTGTAAGTTGAACTGGGTTCAATTCCCGGCTCTACTACATGCTGACTGCTTAATCTTGGGCATCTCAGCTTCTCTGCTTTCTTGTCTGAAGTAAGGCTAACTTGATTCCTATTGTGGTGAGGGAAGTGAGATGCCCAGTGTAAAAGGGCTTTGTAAAGGACGAAGGAGTATGAAACCAGTTGCCCTCAAGTCGACTTTGACTCATGGGAACCCCATGTGTGTCAGAGTAGAACTGTGTCCCATAGGGTTTCCAGTGGCTGATTTTTCAGAAGTAGATCACCAGACATTTCTTCCACGGTGCCTCTGGGTAAATTCAAACCTCCAACCTTTCCATTAACAGTCAATGACATTAACCATTTATACCACCCTTTATATATTGGTGGCCCTCTTCATGATGAACTTGAGCCTGTATAGCCAGTGGAAGGAGATTAGGTGGAAAGTCAGAAGATCTGGATTGAACAAATATGCTGTAATGCTTTAGGCCAGTCATTTAACAGCTCAGAACATTCTTTTTATATCATTCAAACAGAAGCAAAACTAATAGTAGGCGGCTTGCCTGATAGGATTTGCAGTTTTATGAGTGTAATGTGGAGCCCTTTGTAAACTGTAAAGTGCTGTGTATACATGAGCAATTATTATTATGTTCCTGGGTCTTTTTTTGGTTTGGCACCAGTACAGTCAGCGAATGCTCTGAGCAAGAACAATCTGTTTTCTTTCCTCTTGGCACAGAGCGCAAAAGACAGAGCAGCTCATAGAAACTGGGGCAGGAGAGAAACTTTCTCTCTCTCACAGGCACACTCACCTATACACCTCCTTCACAGATTCCCACAGTCCAGCATCCAAAATACCACTGCAAAACTTGGGAAGTGGCCTCATTTCCTAACCAGTCTCTGTGTCCCTAGTCCCAACACTCACTGTTCATTGCCCAGATATAGTTAAGATCTAAATTAAGAATAGGTCCCTGGCTTCAGCAGGCCTTGTCACATTGCACAGAGCCTTCGACTTGGATCAGAGATGACAGGCTCCGCCATTTCTTTAGCCTCTCAACTCCCAAGCCAATCTCCAAGCAATGTTCATTTTGTCTTAAAATCCCTCAAATCCACTGACTTCTCTCAAATTCCTTTGACAGTACCCTAGTTCAGGCCACCATCTTCCCCATGCCACACCTCACTCCTGGAAGAGTCTTCTTCCCAGCTCCCTATCTCTACTCCTGTTCCCATTTAATAAGTTCCCCACTCTGCAGCCAGAAGGGCCTTTTTGAAATCCAAAAGTCAGCCCTCTGCTTAAAACCCTTCAAGGGTTTCCCATTTCTCTACAGAAAAAAAAAAAAAAAAACACCTTAACACAGCATACAGGAGTCTGCGTGAGCTGGTCTTGCATCTGTCTAGCCTCCATAATACTGTGTGGAACTCTAAGAACTAAAGACAGTGACCTTCTCCCTGTTTGGGAGACCTGCTCTGCTCCCCATTTCAGACCACTCATAAACATGTTCTTTCTGCCAGGGATGTCTCAAGCAATCTCATCCTTCCCTGCTTACCCATCTCTCTTCCAACTCGTTAACTCTATAGTTACCCTGCAGCTACCAGCTCACAGGTCCCTCCACTAGGGGAAGGAAGTATCTCCCTCCATTACTCAGAGTGTTTTAGTCACTGTACTATGCATGCTCACAGCCCTTCAGCTTTTCCTGTGTAACATTTATCCCAGCTCGCCATTTATATATGTACTTCTGTGATAATATAATTAATGCCTTACAAGATTCTGAGCTCCGAGAGGGCAGGAATCATATTTTTGCAGACCACATGATCCTACCTGAATACAAGGTACACGGCACAAAATATTACCAAAGGAATGAACATAAATTTGGGCAGTTCATGTAGCCTTTCTCATTTTAGCCATCATCATCTACAAAATTGAGCAAATATGCCTTTTTGTAACCTACCTCACAAGCTATATGAAATAAAAATAAGAGAGCACACATCTGGTAAGGACAATGCAAATAACAAAACTTCATCAGGACAAAGCATTAGGGCAATAGAAAAGGTAGTATTGATTGGGACTGAATTCCAGCTTTGCCATTTAGTTATATTCCTTAAACACATTCAGACTCAGTTTACTCAATCTGCAAAATTAGTAACACCAAAACTGTGGAACGGTTATTACTATAGGGAATTATGTACATAAAGACGGCAGAAGGTCCAGCATGTATTAGGTGCTTGGTAAAGTCTATTATCATCATTACCACTATTATTGTAGGTGTTCAGAAAATGTTTCTGCTTTGTCCCATTCCTCTACCCTCCTTTAACAGGAAATTTTAGTTGGTACTGCCCTCCTTTTCTGACAAATTGTCTGCATTATGCATGTGGAATTCAGTACCATAAACTGTATTGTATTGTTATTCACTAATTAACCCATGTTTATAAATCTTGCCTCTCCTTAAGGGTAAGGACTACCCTGTGGATCCATTATATCACCAATTTCTCCGACCTCAGTGGGAAGTATGCCACAGACACTTGATAAATTGATTCAGGAGACATGAGTAAAGTTAATGTGTTAATTCAAACCCTGCTAATTCGCATTTTGGAGTCTGTGAGACAAAAGCTCAAGTTTATCTATGGGGAACTAAGCACGTTCATGGATGAAGGCAGGGTGTTCAAACTGGAGGGAAAAAATGGAATGTTTTTTGAGGAATTTTAGAATCAATTTATCACTGGTGTCCGGTAGGAAGACGATGGAGTTCCTGGCTGGCACAAAGGGTTAAGCACTTCACTACTAACTGAAACACTGACAGTATGAACCTGTGCAGAGGTGCCTCGGAAGACAGTCCTGACAATCTGTTTCTGAAAGGTCACAGCTTTGAAAACCCATGGAGCAGTTCTAATCTGTAAGCGTGGAGTCGCCAAGAGACTGAATCAAACCTACGGCAACAAACAACAGCAATAGAAGGAGAACAATTTATAAAATTATTGTATACTAAACACGTTCAGCTTGGAGGGATGTCCAGTGATGGTGGTGTGAAGAGGGCAGTGAGTATTCTCCGCAAAAGCAAGTATAAAACTAAACACATTAAACTTACTCAAAACAGTGAGCAAAAGAATACAAAAACGAATTCAATTTGGAAATTTTTTTCAGCAGCTCATTAAGTGAGTGTGGGCTCCAGAATGACTGATCTATGAGAGATCTGAATCAGCTGTTCTAAAAGTCATGGTGGAAGCATCTAGCCGTCATGAGTGTGCATCTGTTGTTTAAATATACACAATTATACAGCATGGCCCCTATACCATGTCAGTCATTGACGAGAAGGAACGATGTTGCATTTTTTGGATGACAGACAGTAAATCATAGTGCTTAAGAACACAGTTTGCAGAGCCAAATGGACTAGTATCAAATCTCAGAGCTGTCACTTACTAACAGTGGGATCTTGGGCAAGTGGCTCTAGCTCTCTGTGTCTCAGTTTACTCATCTGTGAAATGGGGATGATAATTGGACTTCCTCATAGAATTGTTCTAAGGATTTAACAAATCTATATACAGAGTATTTGGTGCATAAACCAAACCAGTTGCCATTGAGTCGATTCCAACTCATGGAATCCCCGTGTGTTGCAGAGTAGAACTGTGCTCCATAGGGTTATTTTTCAAATAATTTATTTTATTTTGTTGTTGTCGTTGAGATCATACACAGCAAAAACATACACCAATTCAAGTTTCTACATGTACAATTCAGTGATATTAACTATATTCTTTGAGTTGTGCAACAATTCTCATCCTCCTTTTCTGAGTTGTTCTTCCCCCGTTAAGATAAACTCACTGTCCCCTCAGGATCCTCTCTAATCTTTTTAGTTGCTGTTGTCAGTTTGATTCTATATAAATAGATCTTAAAGGAGCATAATGTTCAAGATAGATATTCTTTACTAGTTAAGCTAAACTATTGTTTGGTTTTAAGAAGATTTCAGGGAATATTTTTCGTTTAAGGTTTAAAGATTATTTTAGGGCAATAGTTTTAGGGGTACATTCAGCCTCCATAAGGTTTCCAAGGTTAAGACTTTGCAAAAACAAATCACCAGGCCTTTCTTTCACTGTGCCTCCTGGTAGGTTTGAACCAACAAACTTTCAGTTAGTAGTCAAGAGCTTAAAACCATAAGCACCACCCAGGGACTCCATCTGAGTAACCCAACCCAACCCATTGCCGTTGAGTCAACTCCGACTCATAGCGACCCTGTAGGTCAGAGTAGAACTGCCCCATAGAGTTTCCAAGGAGTGCCTGGTGGATTTGAACTGCTGACCTTTTGGTTAGCAGGTGTAGCACTTAACCACTATGCCACCAGGGTTTCCCCATTTGAATAAGCACTATATATTCATTGGCTTCATTGGCTATAATTGGTATTACAAGTAGTCCCTGACTTATGACATATTTGATTTACAACAAACTGAACTTACAATCATCTATTTGTTGTGTGTGTGTGTGTGTGTGTGTGCACCTTATCATTAGTAATGTGTACCACATACAGTGTTGCAGTTATCATTCTTATTCCAACTCCCAAAGACAAAGATCAGATTTGTAAAGATACTGATAATAAAAGACAATAATAATGAAAACTAAAAAAAAAAAAAGTGTATATATATATATATATATATATATATATATGGTACTTGACTTAGTCCGAACCCACTTACAATGGAGTCGTTGCAATGGAACCCAGTTGTAAATGCAGGACTGCCTGTATTTGAAGGATTTTCAAGGGCAATTTAGGTCATACACAATTTTTGCCTTAAGCACTGACTCTGGAACCTAACCCTTGAGGAAGATATAGCTTTGTTAAATCTATAAGGGAATTGCAAATCATTTTAGCTCATTAAATCATATCCTTCAAAAGCCTGGCTAAGGCAGCACTTTGTCAATCCCATTCCAGTAACTACTTTTATTCTTTCTATAAGCTTTGTAAATGTATATAGAATATGCCCATATTTAGTACAATTCTATTTATTTTTTTAAAAGTCCAGTAAACATCACTTTTGTTACTTCCTACTTCCTAGCCACCTACAGTGTCATTTGAAATAATAGGAAAGATTTGTTCCACGTTACTCAGCAGAAACTCTAGTTGGAAAGTTTGTGACTCATGGAGTGGCTCGAGTTCCTTCGTGCCAATCAGCTGTGGTAGCATATGGAGAGGAGGAGGGATCTGGAGATTCTTTATTTAGCATCAGGAAATAAAGCATAAAAATTCAAAATAAGCCCTCTGGATTTAGAGACCTTGAGTTCAAATCCAAGATCTGTATTTAACTGTGTGGCTTAGGCCATACCAATTAGACTCTCTGAAGCCTAATTTACTTATCTGGAAAATGGGGAGGGGGGAGCATAGTTGCATGTGTTTCATGAGGTTAATTGAGATAATGAATGGATATCATCTGTATAATAGAGCCAACTCATAAGAAGGACTAAATAAATATTAATGATGATTATTAAAACACCTACACCTATATCCTGGTGTGAAAATCTCAATTCTTTTATATCCATTTAGGGATTGCTTACTGAGCTAAATAAAACTCAGAGATGGGAATCCTTCATTAGTTCAGTAGACCCTCACCTAGGGTGTACGTCCTTCCTGCTCACCAGTGCCAGGCAAAATAGGCACTTTTCTATAATTGTTACACAGCTGTAAATCCCTTCTTCTTGGGTCAAAGATAAGTCGACTGAGAAGCCCTGCTAAAAGCACATCTGAACATGGTCTCTACCAACTATTCTTTCAGGAAAGGTACTCAACAATTAATCAAAAAATGTAATAGATACCAAAATTGATGTCAGTGTATGCATTGCCTGAGAGATACAAAGCCATGTATGGAGATGCTCTCAATGGCTCTGAAGTATTCCTCCCATCTGTCAAAATTCCACCCATCTCTTAAAGCCCAACTCAAAAGCCACCTCCACGTGAAATTATCCCTGATCATTTCAGCCTAAATGGAGCAATTCCTCCTCCAAACTCCTCCCCTGCACAGCCTTTAACTCTCTTCCGTAAACACCTCCCACATGGACAAGAGTTGTATCAGCATATTTCTTATATCTCTTGCAAGGAGGAAGTAGACCAGAGTTGTTAAAAGTATGTGAATTATTATCAGACCTGTGTGAGTTTAAATTCTAAATTTACCTCCCTTTGCTGAGTGATGATGAGAAAGTTAGAGCTTAAGCTTCCACGAGTTTAAGCTCCTGGAAGGCAGGCTCCAGGACTTGACTGGAGATTGCCAAAATGTCTCTGATGAATATTGAATAAGAAGGGACCTCCTAGCAGTTTAGAGGTCTTAGCTTCAGTAGGAGTTGAATGTTTAGTGGTGGTTCTACAGACACCTTGGCAAAACTCTTTAATGAATTCCTGGAAACTATAAATAGATAAGAGGCATGGGCCCTGATTTTTTAGCTATTTGGGGCTGGGCCGGGGAGGGTGGGAGAACCTCTCTAGCCTCAAAGATCTGAACCAAGGGCTTTAGAATTGATCCGAGCCAGGTTCCTATTCCATTTTCAAACTATGCCCTTTACTCTGTGACCTAGATCAAGGAACATTACCTGTTTAAGCCTCAATTTATTTATTTGAAAATAGGAATAATAATACCTTCCCATAAGATCCGTGTGAGGATTTAGATCAGCAGATCCTTAAGAATGTTCTGTAGGATGTTAATTACAGAGCATGTAAAAAGAAAACCAGTCATTGTCAAATGCATTTGGGAATTGGTAGATTAAAGGAAATTCAACAGATTTACTTAAGGTAGAACTTTTATAAGACCTTTATATGTCAATGTGTATTACAAATCTCCAGAAAGCATACGTAGGATTTAACGTCACCCAAACATATTTAAAAAAAATTTTTTTTGTTTGTTTTTAAACATATTGGTTATGAAATCTGTGGTAGCCAGAGCTCTTCTGTACAAGTGGTGGAGCCCAACTGAAAATGGCTAGATGTTGAGAGGGAGAGAGAGAAAGGGGAGGAGGGAGAGAGAGAGAAATTGTATTTGCTCTTTTAACTAAAAATGTCAGAGGAGGGCTAGAGTCGAAAGATCAAAAATCATCAAGACTAGGTCCCTGTTTATTTCTAAGTTCCTTTTATTCAATGCATTATTCAGTGGATATAGAATTAAGACCTGTACCCATCCACACCCATTCCAGAACTATTAATGATTATACTCATCAATGCTCTGATCAAGCAAGCTCCATTCCTGGAATTTAAGGTGAAATCATCTCCATATCATCACATGGGTTAAGAGTGAGAAAGGAGTGATTTGGAGTCCTATTATCAGAAGGAATATAAAGGAATTAGTAGTTACAAGATATGTGCTACAGAATCATGTCTTCTCCTTTTGGATAGAAAATAAACTGAGACAAAGACACAACATACTTTGGGAAACATGAGTTAGAAGATTGTGTAAAGGGCCTGACCCATAGTGGACCCTTCCTTTTTCACTCTCCCTCTGCTTCTTCCACCACCTGTCATTTTGTCATACTGTTGTGGCTTGTTTATTGCTGTGATGCTGGAAGCTCTGTCAACAGTATTTCAAATACCAGCAAGGTCACCCATGGTAGACAGGTTTCAGTGGAGCTTCCAGAGTAAGACAGGGAAGAAAGAAAGGACTGGCAATCTACTTCTGAAAATCAGCCAATGCAAATTTTATGGATCACAACAAAACATTGTCCAACTCACTTGCTTTTGTATATATATCACCTGGAGGGATCAATTGCTGGAGGAGGACCACAACTGGTGAAGTAAAGGGCCATCGAAGATGAGGGAGACCCTTGGTGAGGTGAATTGGCACAACAGCTATAATGATAGACTCGAACATCCCGATGATTTTGAGGATGAAGCAACACTGGGCAATATTCTGTTCTGTTGTACATAAGGTCACCATGAGTCAGAGTTTACCTGAAGGCAGCTATCTATTTGTGCTATTTTTGAGTTCTAATAAGCCAATCAAACCATATAGCAACACCTGTTAATACCTAAACATCAACCCAGGTATTATAAACTCTTAGATCCTAAATCAAACTTCCAAGAACTTGAGAAGTTCTTTAACTCTGGTCATGAGATGAGTCCTATAGGATGTCTGACTGTATTCTACTGTGTACCCTTTAATTGAATAGACCAAAAATAGCTGTATTTCCATATAGCCACACAGCCCCTAAGAGTTATACATATTTATTAGTTTAAATGCCACAGGAAAGGCTTTCACAACTTTTTTCCCAATCCATTATTAATTTTTTTTTCCATTCCCTCTGAAGACATTAATACTCCAAGGTGACCTCGACCTGTTTCTTCTCCCCTTTCTTCCCTAACTGCTTTGAGCTCTCACTTTACCTTCCTCACCTCTCCCGATTCCGTTTGGTTCACCTCCCTCACCCCACCCTCACACCCACCCCTGCCAGTCTCTCCCTTGCATTAGGGCAGCCTCTTTCTGTTCCCTGCCTTCTTCTTGATCTTCTTCCATCGTTACCAACCTGCGCCTCATCTTGACCCCTGTATCTTCCTTCTTAAACTCCTTTCCTCACCTTAGCCCCTGCTATGGCATTGCATTCTTAAATGTTGTTTCTCCCAATTGTAAGCCATGTGACCTTTTGTTTCCAGAAATCACATCCATATTCATAAGTTGCTAAGCATATTTTATAAATCAGAATTCATTGTGAAGTACATTAACCTCTCCCGCTGTTTCCGTTTACCCCATAGAGGAAGCCACAGTCTGTTGTAGTTTTGTTCCAGGGAATAAAGGCAATGAGAATGAGAATAAGAGCACCCTCCAGGTCCTGCTGAAGGAAGATACCAATAAATCCCATGCCTGCTAACCCTCTGAGGCTTCTGTCTCCCCAGCAGCCCTTCTAGGTGCAGGTAAGTAATAATAGTAGCATCACAGATACGTTTTTCATCTACAGGTTTTCCTCCTTATCCCAGAATACCTCAGCTTCTGAACCAATTGTCATCCTACTCTATTGTCAAAGACCCAAGAAAGTCATTCAGCCAACAAGGAACCAGAGCAAAATTACCGTCATTTATAGTAAAAGAGAAGAGGAGCTGAGAACTAGTGTTTTTTAAATATCTTCTTCATGTCAGCGCAGAGTTAAGTGTTTGGCCTTGTTTGAGCCTGAAAATGATTATATTAGTTAAATATACTATTATAATTTTTACAGACTAGGAAACTAAGGCACTGATAGCCCAAGGTTACACAGTCAGTGAGTAGGGTGAATTTTAAGTCTCAATCTCTCTGGCTCCAAAGACCAGGTATGTTTCAAGGCTACTCCTTAAAAAAAAAAAAAAAAAAATTGAGCTCTCTGTGAAATAAATCTTGCAGTGATGAGGTGCTCACTGCATCTCAAGAAGCCCTGGTATGTTCATGGTACAAGAGACCAAGCCTGGATCAAGAGTTATGTTTATCTAGGTTTAGACTTGTCTGTGCCTCCAACTTGCTGGGAGATCTTGAATAAACAACTTTCCCTCTCTCCTAAATGACATGCTAAATGATGGTGTTAGTGGGTTATATTTAAGATCTTTGTTCTGAATTAGTAATGCTAGTTACATTGTGTCAGATACTGTAGCAAGTACTCATTTAAATCACACATAGACAACAACCCATTTTGCAGATGAGGAAAATAAAGGCTGGAAAGATTAAGTAACCAGGACAATTTAATCCAACTTTTTTGGTGTCTCTGTGTGATGCAAATGGTTAATACACTTGGCTGCTAACAGAAAGGTTGGAGATACAAGTGCACACAGTGGAGAACAGAGGCACCATAAAAGAAAGGTCTGGCAATCTACTTCCAAAAAATCAGCCATTAAAACCACTATGGAGCATAGTTCTACTCTGACACACACACGGGGTCACCATGAGTTGGAGTCGACTCAACAGCAACTGGTTTTAATAAGTGGTAAATATTTCAACCCTAAATCTAAATCCAAGCCTGTGGGCTCAATCACAATTCCGTACACCGGCAGCTTAAATATTCTTTTCAGGGAGTATAAATCCCTCTTAAACTCAAAAGACAGCACCAGTGTGGTCTTACAAATGAAGACGACCATGGACCCTTCAACCTGTTGATCCATCTACTGTAAACACAGTCTCTCAAAATGCAAGACACATGCAAGTCTGTCTCTGAGGTCAAATCCAAGCTACCGCTAAGGCCAATCACTATTGCGGGCCATCATCTGACTCCAGCCACAGGACGAAGAGATCAAGGCGTAGCTGCCGGGATTTGAACCTGTGGCTCCCGGGAATCTCAGGGGGTGTGCAGGTACTCCACTAATGAAGCTTCCCTCTGACTCTCTCTGCCTCACCCATTAGATGTACTTTTTGTTTGTTCTGTACGTGTCACACTTACACTGGAGATTTTTTTGAGCTCTGGTAAAATCTTTCATCTTCATATCTCAGGCTGCTTTACAAACAGTAATTAATTAGGTTTCATAACCCCCTGATGAGATTATTATGTATAAACACATTCCTGTACGTGGCCCGGAAATTGTGTCATCAGAAATTCTAAGTTTAATTCACACCTCCACCATGGACCTCGGGCTACCTCCACAAAGGCAAAAAGAAAGAAGAGATAAAAAGTGTAGCATTGTCATTCAGATCATGAAATTCTCACTATTGAGCAAAAATAGAAACAGTTTCACACAGACAAATTCAGTTGGTAGCATGATGGTCGTTCTAGGAACGTTGGATTTGAGGACAGAAGGTAAGTGTCCTCTATCTGCCACTGATACTAGGTTCAAGGCAATGCTGTCATCAGTGTGGCCTTGGACTAGAGAACTAAGCCTCCTAGGCCTCAATCCTCATGAGAATTCCAGCTCCATGGACTTCACTGAAGAATTGTTCAATCAGGTCAGACCACGAGAACAAAGTGTTCTGAGGCCTGTAAAATGTTCTGTGATCATCCCTGGTTGGCACAAACAGACACTCAGCTACAAACTGAAAGGTTGGTGGTGTGAATTCACCCAGAGGTGCCTCAAAAAAAAGGCCTGGTGATCTACACCAGAAAAGTCAGCCATTGAAAGCCCTGTGGAGTACAGTTCTACTCTGACATACATGGGGTTGCCATGAGTCGGAATCGACTTGGGGGCAACTTTAAAAAAAAAAAAAAAATTTAAGTGTTATATAAATGTTAGTATTTGCATATTGCTACGAATTGAGCTCTGAGCTCCCGATGAACTACAGGACACGCAAATCAATTTAGTTATGTTTACCACACACTTACTGAGCACCTAAAGCAGAAGTGCAAAATGGCACAAGAGCTTTGGAAAACAGTCAGGCAGAACTTTATAAAGATAAAAATAAATACCTATCCCATGACCAACAATTCCCCCACAAGAAATAAAAATTTCTCTTTACTCAAGAGAAAGGAAAATATGTGTCCATACAAGAATGCTGAAAATGTGGGGGACTGACCAGGAACGGACACAACGGAACTCTTGAGGTGATTGTTCTTTATTTTGATGGGGTGGTGACTACTGGTTTCAACATCTGTTAAAACTCATTGAATTGTATACCTAAAATGAGCACATTCGTTCCACTGTGTGTAAACTGTGCCTCAATAAAGTTGATATTAAAAGGGTGTACAAAGATTCTATCACAATAAAAGTTGTCACCAGTATAGGTTTCTCAGAGTCTAGCTAACTTATCAGGAGACATGCATTCGACAGGGACCAGAATAGGGTCCAAATTCCATTTACGATTCTTAAAATATCTAATTCCACATGGAAATGCTCAAGTTCTTTTCAGGATCGATGTGTGAGCAGAGAGCACCTGCTCTGACTTGTCAAAGCAAAGTTGTGGTGTTTCACTTGACTTTGGAAATTCCACATAGTTCTTACAGGAGTACCTGAGAATATTCAAAGTATTTTTCTGAGAAAAAAAAAAAATGTGGCTCTACCTGTCAGTACCTGCTGTTCAGGTGTATTTAACTCATGGCAAGATTAAGATATTCGTTCCTTAAACGTTCCCAGAAAAATGTCCACCTCAACCTTCCCCTCTCCCATATGGTACCTGAAGCATGAAGTTTTTGCTTTAACTAATGTCTGGGGTGCTGGAAAAGCCTCCTTTCTGAGCACCAGCTAAAATTTGCTGAACACTTAGTCTGTGCCATGCATGACATAATAAGGAATAAATACTTTATCAACATTATTGGATTTATTCCTCAGACCAACCCTGCGAGAAAATGATCTTATCCCTACATTATGAACGAAAAGACTAACTAGTTCCAGGTCATATGGGAAGTATATGGTATAACTGGGATTCCAACCCAAGGGGAATGGTGACAAGAAAATGTGTTAACCCCTGAGAAACTTTCTCTTTGGTGACACCATGTCTGCCAAATGCTTGCTTATGACTTTCAGCTCCCGAGACAGCTAAGATAGTATAACTTCTAGCCATACATTAAGTTGTTGTTAGGTGTTGTCAAGTCGGTTCTGACTCATAGCAACCATCTATGTACTCCAAAAAGAATCACTGCCTGGTCCTGAGCCATGCTCACAATCGTTACGCTTGAGCCCGTTGTTACAGCCACTGCGTCAGTCCATCTTGTTGCGGATCTTCTTTTCCATTGCCCCTGTACTTAACTAAGCATGAAGCCCTTTTCCAGGGACTGATCCCTCCTGACAACATGTCCAAAGTGTGTAAGAAACAGTCTCGCCATCCTTGCTTTAAGGAGCATTCTGGTTGTACTTCTTCCAAGACAGATTCGTTCATTGTTTTGGCAGTCCATGGTATATTCAATACTCTTCTCCAACACCACAATTAAAGGTATCTCTTCTTCTTTAGAAAAAAAAAAAATTTTTTTTTTCTTCTTCTTTGGTCTTCCTTATTCATTGTCCAGCTTTCTTGTGCATATGATACAACTGAAACTACCATGGCTTGGGTCAGGTGCACCTTAGTCTTCAAGGTGGCATCTTTGCTTTTCAACATGTTAAAGAGATCCTCTGCAGCAGATTTGCTCATTGCAATGCATCTTTTGATTTCTTGACTGCTGCTTTCATGGGTGTTGATTGTGGATCCAAATAAAATGAAACACTTGATGACTTCAATTTTTTTCCATTTATCATGATGTTGCTTATTGGTCCAGTTGTAAGGATGTTTGTTTTCCTTATGCTGAGGTCTATTCCATACTGAAGGCTGTGGTCTTTTATCTCCATCAATAAGAGCTTCAAGTGCCAAATAAGTGCTTCAAGTTAAGTAGAACAACTGAATAAAGCTGTACAGAACAAATAATCTCAGGCCACTGACAAAAGTATCATTTCTGTGATTTTCTCCTCTGATTTGTAGCAAACTAAAAGCCCTGATGGCACAGTGGTTAAAAGTTCAGCTAATAATCAAAAGGTCAGTAGTTTGAATCCACCAGTCGCTCCTTGGAAACCGTTTGGGGGCAGTTCTACTCTGTCTTACAGGGTTGCTATGAGTCAGAATCAACTCGAAGGAAACAGGTTTGGTTTTTTTTTTTTTTTTGGTTAAGGTCAGGAGACTTGATTTTTACAGGATTTATGTTTTCTACAAAGTGGGGCCAGCTACATAATTTGTGGGGCTTGGTGCAAAATAAATATGCAGGGCCACAGTCAAGGCTGGAGAAGTCCCATTTCTTCTTCCCAGGGGCCCACCTCCTCAACCCATGGAAGATGAGCAAGCCCTTACCGGATTATAACTTCTGATTACAACAGGATGTACTCGGTGGCTGGATCAGAGGTGAGCACCGCTGAGTTTTCCACTGGGAACATGATGCCCCCTGCCTTGCCCCACCCCAAGGTTCCCAACCCCAACCTGTCCTGTGACCACATGCAGGCCGTCACTCCAGGCAGAGGGTGATGAGGAAGTATCCGTTTCTACTGCCACAAAATGATCTAGTTGCCACCTTGGATGGAGGGTGGGAACGGTTGTAGGGTGGGAGTATAGGCGTGCAGGCTGGTCAGGGCCAGTCATGGGGTGGAGAGGAGATACCTTAAAATGCATCCTAGGGAGGCAGGGTGGTAGCAAGGAGTGGGACCATATGTGAGCACAAGCTTTAAGCCCTTGGCACTTGTTCAATTGTCCCATTGGACTTCACTTACAAAATACCCATTCAAAAGTAAATTTTTAAATAATTTCAAGACAATGGCAACAGACCATTAAGCCCCATGTGTGAGACCCTTCTGAGTGGGGGGTCCCTGTATGACTGCATTGGCCATGTGCACATGAAGCCAGCCCTGGCTGAAGGCAGTGAGTGATGGTTAAAAAACCAATTGTCATCAAGCCGATTCTGATTCATGACACCCTTATGTGTGTCAGAGTAGAACTGTGCTCCATAAAGTTTTCAATGACTGATTTTTTGGAAGTAGTCTGCCAGGCCTTTCTTCTGAGGTGCCCTTGGGCAGACTTAAACCTCCAATCTTTCAGTTAGCAGTCAAGCACTTTAACCATTTGTACCACCCAGGGACTCCATGTGAGAGTTAGGAGCGTGAATTTTGGAATCAAACTGCCTTGATTCAAACTTTCATTCTACTAGTTAGTAACTGTGACTTTGGGCCAGTTGCTTAACAATAATAAAAAAAAAAAATTTATACTGTGCCTTAATTTTTTAATTTATAAAATAGTGTTATTGTGTAAATTAAATGAATAAAATTAAGTACTCATACCTAGCACATAGTAAGTGTTGTATAAGTGTGTTAGCTATTTGCTTACTATTTGTCAATATTGCCCACATAAATGTCTCAAAGCCCTTCTGTGGCTGTCTCTAAGCAAATCTGTTTTTTACCACTAATTTACTGGTGTGAATTATAACAAGCGTGCCTCTATAGTCATCTCCTGCTGCATGTATTTGTTATTGAATAGATGGTTTTAAAAACAATATTAAAAAACAATTTGTAAAAGGGAAAAAAAATCTTTTAAGTGCACATTCATACATAATTATTTCAATTTTCGCATAAGATGCCAGTACTTGCCCATATGTATGCATGCTTTTGCAAAGATACAATCATACTTATATATCATTTTATATACATTTTTTCACTTAGCATTAAATTATAAGCATTTGTTTATGCTGCAACATTGTCATCGTAATTATCCTTGTAATGGCTGCATAATATCCTTTTATGTTGATACTTCATAATTTACTATAAATTATTCCCCTATTGATGGACGTTTAAATTGTTCCTTTTTTTTTTTTTTTTTGGGCAATTACAGCTAATGCTATGGTGATCATCACCGTACACTTAGCTTTAATCTTTTGTTGCATTCTTTCCTTGCAACCCATTTCCAAAAGTGGGATTTCTGGGGCAAGGGAATTAAATACATATAGGGGTCTCTCTGCGTATAGAGCTGTTGCTTTTCAAAAGGATGATCATAATAACAACAACAAGAATATCAATAGCAACAAGGGCACTTAGTCTGGACAGACCTTGTGCTAGCCTCTCAGCACACATTATACCAATCCACTCTTTCCATGAACTTAGGTATTACAACCCGCATGTTATATATGAAGGAACCAAGCCATAAAGAAGTTAAACAAATGCTCTAAGTTCATACCAGTAGTCCCCAAATTACAACATATTTGAGTTACCACAAAGAACCGCACTTATAACCATCTTTTTTTTTTTTTTTGGTACATCTTACCATTGGTAATACGTACTACATACAAGGTTAAAATGTATCTGTAAGTTATATGTAATATTTCCAACCCCCAAAGACAAATAAAGATCAGATGTACAAAGATACTGATAATAAATGGCAATAATAAAAAAAACTAAAAAAAAAAAAGACATTTGACTAACATCAGAACTGACTTAGAACGGGGTCATCAGAACGGAACCCCGTAGCAAGTTGAGCCAGCGGTATAAGTAGGGTATGGCAGGCATGGCAGGTATTGCACTGGCCCTGGACATGGGACACCACTGAGCAGCTTCTGTTAACGTGGTGTGGCCAGCCAAAAGCGTATCTACATAAAATGGCGCCCATGGCAAGCACTGAAATTACACCCCTGCCCAAACATCTGACACCTCTCTTTTAGATAACTTTACTATAATATCAGCTCAAAAATACAATTCATGCTTTTTAATCTTTTAACTAACACATTGCCCTGTTTGAGGGAGGGCATTGGCGGTACCAGGTTAATAGAAGTTGCTCAGCGGCACCACGCTCGCAGAACCTGTGTGAGACCCTAGATGCACCGTTGGCAGGTGACTTCCTGTATGTATGTAAGTAGAAAAGCCGGGAAAGGAATCAAAGTCTAGTCTGTGAATGGAGCTGGTCACTTAAACATCCTCCTCTACTTCTTCCTGTTTATGTGGTCGTGATCTTATAAATTTTTAAGTAACTTCTTCTTGGACTCCCCATAAAGATCCCTCTCACACCAGCTTACAACGGCAGCTGGCTTCGCTTTGCAGTGCTTTCTCATCCTATATAATACTGAAAAGTGGTAGCAATTATACACCTACATCCATTTGTTCTGCCTTCTGGTCTTTCTTTCCTCTCCCTCTTCTACCATCCTTTCCTTTTCTTTCTTTTACACCTTCTCTTATTTCTTTCCTCCTTTTTGTCTTTTTTTTCTTCTTTCCTTATCACAAAGTTGGAGCATTGTTTATGTGCTAACTTTTGCTAGGAGCTGATATAGAGTCTTTATTTCTACTTTCCACCACCCATCTGTGAGTTTTTGTATTGTAGTGGCTTGCATGTTACTATAATGCTTGAAGATATGCAACTAGTATTTAAAATACCACCGGGCTCACCCAGGCTGGACAGGTTTCAGTGGCACTTCCACAATAAGACAGACTAGAAAGAAAGGCCTGGTGATCTACTTGCAACAATTAGCCAATGAAAACCCTATGGATCACAAGAGAATATTGTCCAGTACAGTGTTGGAAGATAAACCCTCTAGATTGGAAGGCATTTAGAATACATAAGGACTCAAGCATACCAACGATTGTGAAATGGCATAGGACCGGGCAACATTTTATTCTGTTGTACATGGGGCGCCATTACTTGGAGTGGGTTCAACAGCAACTAACAACAACATTTCTTCTCTGTTTTACTTAGTTGCCATTGCATTTTTCCCCTTCAGGTCTTTAAGAAATTGAACCAATTGTTGAAAAAGAAAATCTATTTTGTATTTTGCAACTTAATTTGAGTGCTATTAAAATTTAATCAATGAATTAATATTTTTAAAACACTATAAGCTATTTAAGAAAGTTTGTAGAAGTCTTAACTGTGATGTGCATCCATCTCAGAACTATTTTTTTTCCAAAACAAAAACATTTTTATAATAGATTTCCATGAGAGAATCAGACTGGGTCTATGCAGACTTTCTTCGCACACCTTTTTAGAACAACCATTTGGAATAATGTGGAGCATATTTTGATCCACAGAGTTCATATATTGTCCAAAATATTGTTTTAACATGTGGTTGATTTAGTCCTGTTGTTTTTAATATAATTTCTATTGCATGAAGAGAATGCTTGGATGGTTGTAAGCAAACATTTACTGAGCCTCTACACTGTAACACAAAAATAACTATGAGAAGAAAAAAAAAAAAAGATGAGAAAATTAAATAGGAAACTGTAGAACAACAATAACAAAACACAGAGAGGGAAATTGAACAGGTTGCAATAAGTCTTGAAGTGGAAAAATCATCCCACACCCAGCACATTCTATTATAGGTGTTGCAAGTGTACCAGGGACAGTCTCCAAACCTCTAACACATAATTCAGTGGTGAACTTTAGAACTAAGTCCAGCTGAGAAATAATTTTCTAGATTGCAATGCCCATCTCTTGGGGCTTCTGTGTCCCTCTAGCTTTCTCATTTCTTCCCCCTCTCACCTCTTTCCCCCTTAAGCCCCTTTCAATCTACAGCAAAATGAAACATTCATACACATTATTCAGTCTAGGAGAAATGTCAGCTCTTTCCTCTCCCCATTTATTGTTTTTCCTGGTTTTCTTCCCAGTTGCTGCTGCAGACCCAGGCCTCAGTGGTTTTTGCTTGTGATATTGAGAAATAGAAACATTGAAAGGAAATATTTCCCTAAGCACAGGGAAGTTGAGTAGCTGAGAAGTAGAAAATCAGAGGTTGCTAACAGTGCCCTTTGGTTGTGGTTGTAATGGGGCACCAAGGAGACAGGACACAGACAAGAAATAGATAAACCCAGTCAGGCTCTTCTAAGACCTAGGTCATCCTCAGGCCCCAGGGGATCCCGATGTGAGATTATCCTTTTCAAAAAAGTCTTGGGAGTATCCAAAACCTGAGAGGCATTTATGTTGTTGTTGGTAAGTGTCATTGAGTGGGTTCTAACTCATAGCTACCCTATGTGTAACGGAATGAAACACTGCCCAGTCCTGTGTGCCATCCATCCCCCAAAACCGTTGCTATGTCTGAGCCCATTGTTGCAGCCACTGTGCCAATCCATTTTGTCAAGAGTTTTCCTCTTTTTCCCTGACCCTTTATTTTACCCAGCATGATGTTCTTCTCCAGGAACTGGCCCCTCCTGATAATATGTCCAAAGTAAGTGAGATAGTATCTAAGGAGCATTCTGGCTGTACTTCTTCTAAGACAGGTTATTTTTGAGAGGCATTTATAGAGCAGTAGTAGTGCAAATTCCAACAACGTTCTACCAAAATTGGGAGATGAATCCAAGCTTGTTTTTGTTTGTACCTTTGCCTTTGTTAATGCCTCATTGTCTCTATGGTTATCTACATCTCATTCCCCCATCAAACTATGAGGCCTCCCACACAGAGCTAGTCTGGATTCATCTTTGAACACACAGGTGGTCCTGCAAACATTTGCTGAATGAACTGCCATGGGAAGCTCAGTCAGGGAAAGGAGGGCCAAGCAAAAAGTTGCCGGAAATCCTTCCCTCATCTTTTTAGAGGGGATCATGCAACACAGCAGGCATTCGTATAACAAATGAGCTGCTGAAGAGATAGATGTGAGAAGGCTTCCAAATGCCTGAGTTACTATATTCACTTCAGCATTGCCTACAAAAGAAGAACAAACAACATAATTACCATCAGTGAGGATGGCAGGTAGGTGCATTCATAAAATGTCTCCAGGAATGGGGAAAAGTCTATGAAGTAATTTAAGGAGGAAAAGTGTTCCATACACACAATACGTAGAATTAACCAATGATTCACATACATTTGTTTGTCTGGGAGTACATGCTGGAGTAGCTAACATGTGGGAGTTCTCATTTTGGGTCAGGCATTGGACTAAGCCTTTTATGTCCATGACTTCATTTAATTCCCACAAGTAATTCTCAGATGCAGGTTATAAGATTGAGTCCCACTTTGTCACTTGAGGGAACTGAGGCCCAGGGAAGTAGAGTCACTTTCCCAAAGTCACACAGGTTGGAAGTGGTAGAGTCGGGACACTAATCCAAGTGCTGCTAACTATCTTACTCTGCTTCCCAACAAGACAGTCAGCAGCATTAGCCCTTAAGATGGGCTTATTGGAGAACTTTCATTTTCTATTTCATAGACTTTTATTTTGTTTAGTTTATTTTTACACTGAGGAAGATTGTCTCTACCATAAAAAGAATTTGTATTATGAAAAATGTTTTAAAAGATGCAAAAAACCTCGAGGGTATGATAAGCCATTACCAGCTAAGTCTTCAGTGTGGAAAAAAGAAAATATTTACAATTTCAATGATGAGACGAGTGAGCAGAAGGCGAAGGCAGAGTAGACAGCAGAAGAGGAAGAAGGAGCAGGAGGAGGAAGAGGAGGAGAAAGAGATGGAAGAGGCGAAACAGCAGTAATTGCTGGAACAGAAGAAAAGGAAGCCGGATTGCTTGCTCAACGCTGTAGAGTTTCAGAGAAGCTTAAAAGGGACCTAAACATAACAATCACGCCAACATCGATAGCACGGGTTTGCACTACCGAACTGCAATTACCATTTTTATAGCATTTACTTTTAAATCGCACAGAACCTCCTTCACTCTCTACTTCTCTCCTTCTCTCTTCCCAACATGTCCATTCCCACCCCACGTGGTACCCTCTGTGGCCTGTTCGGTAACATGTCCTGATGATGAGTTGAATTCAAGCCATCAACTGGACTTGCAGTTATTTGTATAGCTCACCATTAGAAGATGTGCAAGAACTGGTTTCTTTTCTTTTTATTGAATTAGGCAAGCTTATATCTTCCCCCACCCCCATTTCTCTATTATTTTGCTTTACTCCTGTTTTTAGACAGTTTGAGAATTTTAATGTAAGACAGAAATTGGCCTGCCCTACAGGTTTGCCCAAGGAGAGAAAAAAAAGGAGGCAATGCTAAGGCTTGGGCCAGGCAGAGAGAACTGAGCACATAGCCAGGGGCCAGGGGAAACCTTTGTCCTCTGACATTCAGTCTCTTTTTCTGCAGCTAGTGGGTTGTCCCAGGTGACTGCCCTGTCACCTAATGGTGTTAAGAAGTCAAGATGAAAGCTTAAGTTAAAGTGTGGAGTGGAACTCTATCCTTGGATTGTCCAGCCAAGAATAAGCCTGCTACCTTAGGTAACATGGGACAGGGGGATCAGTTTACTTTAGCTTTCAATCCATGAGCACATGACTTCACCTCTCTCAGCCTCATTTTCTTCATGAAAAAAGTAAGCCTAATAGCTCCCCCTTTAAGGGAACTAGTGAATATCAGCTTGGATCCTATAAGTACGGTTCCCGTTTAATGGTAGTCACTAAATACTGCAGATGCCCTTTTCTCCTTCTTTCTCCTTAATGCCTATCCCCAAGCTTTGCCAATGCTATTCCGCACACTCACAGAGCTTTTCATTTTTCTAGAGACAAATCATTTCCTTTAACATCTGACTTAAAGCTTAGATTTCTCAAGCTTTTCATAACTAACACCAAGAAACACTGACCTGGGATGAATTGCATAACCTCCCCAAGCCTCAGTTTCCCCAACTTGCAAAGTGAGATGATTGGATAGCATGATCCCTGAGTCCCTTCCACTTCTAAAATGCCATAATTCCACATATTTTCATCTCTCTCCCTTTCTCTTCTTTCCTCCCTTGTCTCTGTGCCTCTTGCCCCCTCTATGTATCATGCTTTGCTGATGAATTGAGTACAAACTATAAATCAGATTCAGGTGTTTACTTGCATTGCTCACAAAGAGAAGACCTAATTGTGCAAGAATAGGTTCCCCCTTTTCTGATTGAGTTAGTCAATTCTGTGTGTTCCTTTCCTCTCCCTCTGGCTTCTCCTCTATTTTTAGACAGTCTGAAAAGTCTTAATATATCAATGACATTTATAACACATGTTAATATCTAAAGCGTCAATGCTCTATTTGTAGAAGTGACTGCGGATGTGATGAGATGCTTTTATTATATCAGTGACTTTTATTATAAATGTGATCGAAGTGTGCACTCTTTTTTTGGAAAATTAGGTAATAATAAACAACCCTCTGCCCCAGTTTGTCCAACTGTCGGCTTCAGGTAGTAGGTTTTCCTTTTTTTTTTTTTTTGCTGCACTTTTTATAAATTGCTTTTCACCACTTCAGGATGAGTATCTGTGTCCTGAAATAGATGATAGCAGGCTCTTCTGGGAGAATGCATTAGGGAGGTAAGTGCGGACACCTGGGGATCCGTTTTATAATCTTTGTACCTTCTCATGCTCCCTACGGGGCTAGCACTTCAGAACTCTGGAGTTAGCTGAGGCTGTGGTGTTTATGTAAAAAGAATAACCCCCTTCTCTGCATCTCCACATTTTGCCTATCATAAAAGTGCATGTCACAGTTACACAGATTGGAGATTAAAAGCATATGGCAAAGACGGGCTGGAGTTGAGCTGTGTCCCTTACCAGCTGTGTGATTTGGAAAAGCCACTCAACCTCTCTGAGCTTCATGTTCTTTATCTATACCAAGTGAAAAAAAAAAACTATCTACCTCAAAGAGATGGTGTGAGGATGCAATGAGATGGTGCGTGTAAAACATTCAGTACGTTCTAAAGGATCAATATTAGTAGCTATTGTTCATTCTTGTTGTAATTATCTTCATTACTACCTCATTTTTGAAGACCTTTTTGCCTATTTTACAACTCCGTGTTGACTTTCCACTTTTCTCACCTTCTGCTGACTGACCTTTAGCTGAACATCGTTTGCCTCTTTCTAGTGTCCAGCTTTATCACATCCCCTTCTAGCCCAACACACACACAAGCACAACTTAACCATAGTAGATGTTACTTTCATTCTCCAAGGATGCCATGATGTTGCAAACCTTCAAGAATTTTCTCGTTATCATCCCTGCTTACCAGCCTTCCTTTTTCATTCTAATTTACCCTCCAAGCTTAGTTTAGATTTCCCCACCTCTAGAAAGTCCTCTCTTATTACCTCTGACTTGAGACTATTGTACCACCCTGTAGTAACATAAACTCCCCGCTCATGGCTTTCGCCAAAGATTTATCAATGTAATTGATTGTGTCTTATTCCAAGACCATGAGTTTCTTGAGGACAGAAATCCTATCTCATTTGCCATTTTATCTCCAAGTCCTAGGGCATAGAACACATTCAGTAAATATATAATGATCAACTCATTTCTGTGCATTTCTGATGTCTCCTGATAGATTATCAATTACCCCAGATTGTGGATTATGACTTAATTTCCACTTACCTCTAATGTTTCCAGCACAGTCTTTATTTATTCAACAAACATTCTTTACTCAGCTTGGCTCTAATATAGATGATGAGGTACAGTGATACCTATGCAAGAGAAGCAATGCCTCCGCCTCTTCTCTGCCTGCCAGGCCTGCCTGGGATGCTCATGGGTGAGAGCAGAGGCTGTGTTTCCTTATGGTAGGCAGGATTGTCATGCTTTACATGTAGGATCTCATACCTCTCATGTACTTGCTCAGACAAATATGGGCCACTTGGGGCATACAAGTCTCCTCTCTTGTGCTTTGTCTTCTTTTCCCTATGGTGGAATTGGTAAACAGAGCCACACCCTGCTTCTCAGAACTGGACATGTCGTTGCTCGTGCCCCACTTTATTTCCTTCAAACAGCTAACAGAAAATCATAAAATGTCAAGATTTATATTGGAGGGCGTGCAATAGGAGAAGTAAAAGGTCTGATTTAGATCTTAAACCAAAACCAAGTGCTCCAACCCAAACTTTACCTACAGTTTTGTATTGCAGGTGCTTATACAATTATTGGAGCCCTGGTGGTACAGTGGTTAATAGCTATGGCTGCTAACCAAAAGGTTTGCAGTTCAAATCCAGCAGTCACTCCTTTGAAATCCTATGGCCCAGTTCTACTCTGTACTGTAGGGTCCTATGAGTCTGAATCAACTTGACAGCAATATGTGTTTTTGTTGTTTATACAAATCTTAATCATTTTTAGTCCAGTTTTGTTATCATGCCTTGCTTGTCTAGTAGTTCCTTGGGACCCCATGAAGACAGAGATGATTAATCAAGCAGAGATCAGGCATTTCTAGATTCCTAATCATAACACCATCTTATATTACCAAAATGTTAACCTTAATTTCAAAGAAATGCAGTCCAAACCCTTACGTAGTTCACTGGCTAGTAAAGGAGACAGACTTGAACACAAATAACTGTATCATAGTGAGCTAAGTATATAAAAAGTGCTATGAAGTATCAATGTATTGAGCCATCATTATTACATTAATAATTCTAAGAAATATGTCTTGATGTCCTATACCACTGCCTCTGTGTGTTGCCCTATTATGTTCCACATTTGGGAATCCTACAAGGAATCATGCATTTGGCCCATGGCCTATTGTGTTGTTGTTAGGTGCCATCCGGTCAGTTGTGACTCATAGCAACCCCACGTATAACAGAACAAACTGCTGCCTGGTCCTGTGCCATCCTAACAATTGTTGGTGTGCATGAGGCCATTGTTGCAGCCACTGTGTTAATCCATTTCATTGAGGGTCTTTCTCTTTTTCACTGACCCTCTACCAAGCATGATGTGCTTCACCAACAACTGGTCCCTCCAGATAGCATGTCCAAAAGTAAGCGAGATGAAGTCTTACTGTCCTCACTTTTAAGGAGTATTCTGGCTGTACTTCTTCCAAGACAGATCTGTTCGTTCTTCTGGCAGTCCATGGTATAGTAAATATTCTTTGCCAACACCAAAATTCAAAGACAAAAATTCTTTTTTGGTCTTCCTTATTTGTTGTCCAGCTTTCACATGAATATGAGATGATTGAAAATACCATGGCTCTGGGCAGGCACACCTTAGTCCTTAAAGTGACATCTTTGCTTTTCAGCACTTTAAAGGGGCCTCCTGAAGCAGATTTGTCCAATGCAATATATTATTTGATTTCTTTTTATTTTTTTATTGTGCTTTAGATGAAAGTTTACAGAGCAAATTAGTTTTCCAGTAAACAATTAATACACATATTGTTTTGTGACATCAGTCGCCAATCCCACAACTTGTCAACACCCTCCCCTTTTTGACGCTGGGTTCCCCAATACCAGGTTTCCTGTCTCCTTCTGCCTTCTTCTCCTTGGTTCTGGGCCGATGTGCCCATTTAGTCTTATTTTGTTTTATGGGCCTGTCTAATCTTTGGTGGAAGGGTGAACCCCAGGAGTGACTTCAGTACTGAGTTAAAAGGGTGTCCGGGGGCCATACTCTCAGAGTTTCCCTAGTCTCTGTCAGATGAATAAGCCTGGTCTTTTTTTGTGAGTTAGAATTTCGTTCTACGTCTGGGACCCGCTATTGTGATCCTTGTCAGAGCAGTTGGTGGTGATAGCCAGACGCCACCTACCTGTGCTGGAATCAGTCTGGTGGAGGCTATGGTAGTTGTGGTCCGTTAGTTATTGATGGATTTCTTGACTGCTGCTTCCATGGGCATTGACTGTGCATCAAAGTAAAACAAAATCTTTGACAGTTTCAACACTTTCTTGGTTTATCATGATGTTGCCTCTTGGTCCAGTTGTGAGTATTTTTGCTTTCTTTATGTTGAGGTGCAATCTATATAGAAGGCTGTAGTCTTTGATCTTCCTCAGTAAGTGCTTCAAGGCCCCTTCACTTTCAGAAAGCAAGGTTGTGTCTTCTGCATATTACAGTCTGTTAATGAGTCTTCCTCTTATCCTGATGCTGTGCTCTTCTTCTTCATATAGTCCAGCTTCTTGGATTATTTGCTCAGCATATGGATTCAATAAGTATGGTGAAAGGATACAACCCTGATGCACATCTTTCTTGATTTTAAACCACACAGTATCCCCTGGTTCTGTTTGAACAACTGCCTTTTAGCCTATGTACAAGTTCCTCACTGGAACAATTAATTATTCTGGAAATCCCATTCTTCTCAAATGTTATACATAATTTATTATGATCCACACAGTCGAATGCCCTTCCATAGTCAATAAAACATCTTTCTGGTATTCTCTGCTTTCAGCAAGATCCATCTGACACCAGCAATGATATCCTTCATTCTACATTCTCTTCTGAATCTGACTTGAGTTTCTTGCATGTGATATTGATATTTTTGGATAATTTCTGCATTCTGTTGAATCACCTTTCTTTGGAATGGGCACATATAGAGAGCTCTTTCAGTCAGTTGATCAGGTAGCTGTCTTCCAAATTTCTTGGCATAGACAAGTGAGCTCTTCCAGCATTGAGTCCATTTGTTGAAACATCTCAATTGGTATTCCATCAATTCCTGGCCTTTAGGAAAGTTCATACACTTTCCAAAGGAGAACTTGTGACAAATAGCTCCCAATATCTTCTTTCTATATCCCCAGATTTTGACAAAATTTGCTTATTAGACACTGCCCAACTCCCTTCAGATGTCCTAAGCCTGGATGCCCTAATAAGTAACCTGATATCAAAAGAATGTGAAAATGTTATGAAATGGTCTAGCGTAAGGCACAGATGGCTAAGATGAATCATGCAATATTAGTTAGATGTTTCCATAATAATGGTGCATAACAAATCATCCCAAATTTCAGTGGCTGACAACGAGCTTTTTTTTTTTTTTTTTTTCTTGTTATGGTTCTGTGGATTGGCTTGACTAGCTCTGCTTCAGTCTACAGATCCAATATGTCCTTTCCTAGGATTCAGGTTTGGTTTTGGACTGATTCACGTAACTCTAGCTTCTCCTTAAAGCAGTATCTTAACTGGGGAATATTTTTCTTATGGAAAATCCTAAGAGTGAAAATGAACAAGCCAATTTGTTTGATCACATTTACATCTCTGCTTACATCATGTATGCTAATATTCCATTGGCCAAAACAAGTCATATGACCAAGTGTGACAGATTATCAACAGTGTGGGACTATATTCTGCATATGGTAGGAGGGTACTGCAGGGTTGCATGACAGTGGGTATGATTAAGTGGTTTTATCACAGTAGAGTAAAGAATTAGGGCCCAAAATCCAAACTACTCCACATGCTTTCTGCCATTTGTTCCCCCTACACACAAGGTATGCATCACTCTTCCATCATAGAAGTTTTCCTTACTCCTCCACAGCATACCAGCTAATGGAAATTACCATCCCTGAAGTTGTTTATTGTTCTGAGAATTAAGAAATTGGGTTCTAGGTGTGTGTCTTAGAACAAATTACTTTTTCTCTCTGAGCATCATTTTCCTCATCTGTAAAATGAAGAAATTGGATTTGGTGTTTTCTAATGTTTCTTTAGTTTCTAGTGACTTTTATTCATTAGAAGGCAGTATGGCAACATGGTTAGGAGTTCAGGCTCTTGAGCTAGCCTACCTGGGTTCATAGCTAGGGGTCACAATTTTTGTGACTTTGGCAAGCTATTTACCCTCTAAAGTACTCTGTGTTCCATATGTAAAAATGGGAATAATAAGAGTTGTGAGTATTAAATGAATGAGTGCGTGTAAAATGCCTAGAAGAATGTGTGGCACATAAATATCTAAAAAACAGAAAACCAGACGCTTTTGCTGTGGAATCAGTTCTGACTCATGGCAAACCCATGTGCTGAGAAGTAGAACTGCACACCATAGGGTTTTCAAGGCTGTGACCTTGATGAAGTAGATTGCCAGTCCTTTCTTCTATTAGTCGTTGAGTGTTTAACCATTTGCGCCACCCAAGACTCCACAAGCAAATGAAACTGCTGAAATATTTGGCAAGGATAAATGATATATTTCAGGAACTGAAAAAAGTTTGGAATGAAGGAGTGAGGATGGAAGGTGAGGCTAGAAAAGCAAACATAAACAGCCATTAACAGGGAATTAAGACATATTAAGGTGCTTGGTCTTAATCCTGCGCTTGATGGACAGACATCCCTAAATGGGAAGCAAGGAAATGAGAAAATTCACAGAGTTACACACAAAGTGGAGAAAGAAAGAATTGGATGACCCATAAAATTAATCAAGGAGCATGCTTTAAAAATATGTGGGCTTTTTGTTTTGAACTCTGGGCGGGGGTGGGGGGGACAAGTATAATTGGAGCAGGATTAGGGTAGGGAGAATCCATGGAGAAGTTAAGATGGTCTAAGTTTAGCCGTTTGAAGGTGGTTTGCCAGAGGCCCAGAACCCAGTACACAGAAGCACTGGGCACTCTAGCAGCACTTCCCATACTGTGTGCTGCTGCTTCCCAATCTGGCTGCCTTCTAGAGATTCAAGAAAGGCAAGGAGGGGAGGGAAAAAAAGGCAGCTGAACTTTTCCACCTTCCAACTGCCCTCAGCTATTTGAAAAGTAAACTAACTAATAGAGGGTTAAGGATGAGCCAGGACAGATCGGGTGCTAACACGTGTCACGTGGAGGAAAGAGCAGTAATGTTGCAGAGGTATTATTATGCTGGCTCACTGGCATTTTTAGAATAATCCCCCATGGAGTTTAGATTGAAGCGGAGCAGTCACAGCACAGGCAAGCCCGTCCTCCACTTAGAGTGAGCTACAGCAGCACGTTAGCTAAAGATGGCAAGTGGAGCAGCTCTTAAAATCACAGTGACTCTTTGTTGTTTACATCTTCCACTAGGTTTGGGGACACATTGTTCATGCCTCCATAAATCCCCCAAAGTATGTGCATATTCCTCTCTTTCACTGTCTTTTGCTGCTGCCTCAAGAAGAAAAAAAAAATCACTCAGTGGTCACGTGTGCATGTGCACATGTTTGCCTGGGGAAGCCAGCCTTTCTTTAGCAATAGCTACTTCTTTTTCCCCTTAATTTTTCCCATAGCCACAGAGAGTTAAAAAGATTCTCTTACCCCTTCCCTGAAAAGAAACATCAGCCATAACAGCTCAGTTTAAAAATATTTGCTATCTTGGGGTTTACTGGGCAAAAGTTGATTTAGGAGCTTGAGGGTATTGTGAAGGGAAGTTTAGAAAACCAGCTAGACTGGAAATCTTGAGCCCTAAGTATGAGAGGCACCAAGAGTAACCTTTAGAGGGTATGCCATGGAACCTAGAATTGTCTGGTGTTGGAGCAATATTGGTGTCTTAGTTATCTTAGTGCTGCTATAACAGAAACACCACAAATGGATGGCTTTAACAGACAGAAATTTATTCTCTCATAGTTCCGGAAGCTAGAAATCCGAATTCACAGTACCAGCTCCCGGGGAAGGCTTTCTGTCTCTGGCGGCTCTGGGGGAAGGTCCATGTCATCAATCTTCCCCTGGTCTAGGAACTTCTCAATGCAGGGACCCAAAGTCCAAAGGACTCGCTCCACTCCTGGTACTTCTTTCTTGGTGGCACGAGGTCCCTTCTCTCTGCTCCCTTCTCTCTCCTTTAAGATAAAAGGTGATGCAGACCACACCCCCAGGAAACTTCCCTTACATTGACTCAGGGCTGTGACCTGAGTAAGTGTGTTGCATCCCACCCTAATACTCTTTAACATAACCTAATCTTGGCTCATTAACCCCAGGCAGAGATTAGGATTCACAACACATAAGAAAATTACATCAGATCACAAAAGGGAGGGCGACCATACAACACAGGGAATCATGGCTTACCCAAGTTGACACATGTTTTGGCATAACACAATTCAATCCACGACAGTGGGTCAGTCCATTCTTTCATTTCTTTATTCATTTTTTTCATTCAACAACATTGAGAATCTACTTAATGCTGAATACAGTATTAGCTGCAGGAAAAAAAAAAAAAAATGAGGAAAACAACCACACAGTGGTTGCTTTCATTGAGCTTGGGGTATAGTAAAGGAGGTAGTCAATAAAAAACCTTATCTCAAATAATTAGTAAAATGCAGTGTGATTGCTGCTAAGAAGGAAAGTAAAATATACTTAATAGAAGGAAGCATTATGAAAAGCTTATATCCTGAGGGCTCTCTTTGACAAAGAGATCTGAAAGACCAGTACAAATGAGTCATGTAGAAGAGTCCATAGGTTAGATTGGAGGAAGCATCCAGATCCTTAGGTATAAAGAAGCCTGGAAAGCTTGAAAAAGACGAAGCTCAGTGTGGGTGGAACATATGAGCTGAGGATGGAGATGAACAGAGGAGCCATGTCATGCATCTTAGAGATGGGGAAACTGAGGCCCAGAACAGGCAAGTACATTGCCCAATATCACACAGCAAATTATAGACAGATTTGATTCAACAACTCAAGGTATCCATTCCCATTCATTCAAGCAGAATATAGTTTCTACCATCCCAAGTAAGGAAAAATCTAAACTTTTTAGAAAGGGAACCAAATAAGCAAATCTCAAAGAAAGAGATTCTTCATATCATTGGAAAATTTTAGTATCATTGGAATGAGCAAACCTTCATAATTAGAAAGTCCTTTTTTATTACCTAAATCCCTCAACCACAGTATTTTTTTTCTTCTATTATTTTCAGTAGCCAGGCAAAATATTACTATACCCATATTTGTACACATGCCAAAGAAAGGTGACCCAACAGAATGCAGAAATTATCAAACAATATCATTAATATCATCACAAGTAAAATTTTGTTGAAGATAGTTCAGAAGCAGTTGCAGCAGTACATTGACAGAGAACTGCCAGAAATTCAAGTCGGATTCACAATAAGACATGGAATGAAAGATATCATTGCTGATGTCAGATGGATCTTGGCTAAAAGCAGAGAATACCAGAAAGATGTTCACCTGTCTTTTATTGACTATGCAAAGGCATTCAACTGTATGAATCATAACGAAATTACGGATAACATTGCAAAGAATGGGAATTCCAGAACACTTAGTTGTGCTCATGAGGAACCAGTACATAGACCAAGAGGCAGTCGTTTCAACAGAACGACTGTGTGGTTTAAAATCTGAAAAAGTGTGTGTCAGGCTTGTATCCTTTCACTGTGCTTATTCAATCTGTATGCTGAGCAAATAATCCAAGAAGCTGGATGATACAAAGAACAGAACGCAGCATCAAGATTGGAAGAAGGCTCATTAACAACCTGCGATATGCAGATGACACAACTTTGCTTGCTGAAAGTGAAAAGGACTTGAAGTGCTTACTGGTGAAGATCAAAGACTTCAGCCTGCAGTATGGACTGCATCTCAACATAAAGAGAACAAAAATCCTCATAACTGGACCAAAAAGCAACTCCATGAAAAACAGAGAAAAGATCGAAGGTGTTAAGGATTTAATTTTACTTGAATGCACAATCAACACCCATGGAAAAAGCAGTCAAGAAATCAGACAATGTATTGCGTTCAGTAAATCTGCTGCAAAAGACCTCTTTAAAGCATTGAAAAGCAAGGATGTCACTTTGAGGACTAAGGTGAGCCTGACCCAAGCAATAGTATTTTCATTCTCTTTATATGCATGCGAAAGTTTTGCAATGTATAAGGAAGACCGAAGAAGAATTGATGCCTTTGAATTATAGTGTTGGGGAAGAATATTGGATATACCATGGACTTTGACGGCAGTGGGTTTGGTTTTTTGGTTTGGCTAGAAAAGTGAACAAATATGTCTTGGAAGAAGTACAGCCAGACCGCTCCTTAAAAGCAAAGATGGTGAGACTTAGTCTCAGGTACTTTGGATATGTTATCAGGAGGGACCAGTCCCTGGAGAAAGACATCATGCTTGGTAAAGTTGAGGGTCAGTGAAAAAGAGGAAGACCCTCAACAAGATGGACTGACAGAGTGGCTGCAACAGTGGGTTCAAATATAGCAATAATTGTGAGGATGGCACAGGACTGGGCAGTGTTTTGTTCTGTTGTACATAGAGTCACTATGAGTTGGAACCGACTCAATGACATCTAACAACAACAACAATAAGGGCCCATTATCCAAACCAAAATTAAACCCATTGCCATTGAGTCGATTCCAATTCATAGGAACCCTATAGGACAGAGTAGAACTCCCCTGTAGGGTTTCAAAGGAATGGCTGGTGGATTGGAACTGAGGACATTTTTTTTAGCAGCTGAGCTCTTAACCACTGTGCCACCAAGACTCCAAGAGCCTATTACAGACTTCAGAATAATTATAAGTCATACTTTTGTTTATTTCCTGGTACAGAATTCTAAGCTAAAATTTCACTTGTATGTTTATTGTTCTCTGAGGATTCTCATGGTGTGTCTTAGGAGTTGTGAAGAACAGAAACAATATATGAGGAGATGTCAAGCAAATGAAACAATATTAAAAAAAAAATCCTTATGTGTTTCTTAACTTGGTAAAGAAAAATCACTGGTGGGTAATTCAAAAGCATGTATCAAAAGCCTAGAAAATGCACAGACCCTTTGGCCAAGCAATTCCCCTTCTGAGAATTTGTCTTAAAGAAATAATCATAAAGGTTAACAAAAATTATTAGGAGAGTAGTGACAGCATTATTTAAAGTTAAAAAGAAAAGAAACAAAAGAAAAAAAAAGGAATCCAAGTGATAAACAGTAGGGAATGGATTATATTCATCATAATGTGTTGTATTCCTACAAGTCTTCCCATCACACATATTCACGCACACACCACACACATTCAAGCTAAGAAAAAGAAAGACACCAATGATAAACAGCAAGAAACATCAGTTTAGGGACATGGTAGGCAATGAAGAAATATTTTTGACTGTGTAATGAAGTGCCTACAATTATATTCACTTATTTAATAAATACGTAAAACTCCTACTACGTGCAGGCATTATGCTAGATGTTGGCAATACATTGCTGAATAACTACAGGCCTGGACTTTGCCTTCAGGGAACTTATGGTCTGGCCTGGTAAGACTTGCTGTGTCTGTATAATACAGTATTGAACATGTTTTAATACTTTCATTTCTGCTTTATTCAGTATTTTTGCAATTTAAAACAGTTTATAAATAAGTATTCTTGTATTTGTGCAACACTTTCTCAATCATTTATTTGCTCCTTACAGCTATTCCTGTGGATGGAGAGACGAAGAAGAAAAGAGTGAAGGCAGGAGGAAAGCCGCATTGGCAAGAAATCTTCTATGGGTCAGGTGTTTTACATACTTTAGCTCACTTAGTCTTCAGGATACCGCAGAGAGTCACATATTAATCCTGTTCTGCAGGTAAGGAACTTCTCAGGTCAGGAGGCTGATGTTTGGTGCAATATTAGAACTGACATGAGTTTACCAGTTCAAACCTCCTTCAGCTACATGAAGCTGAGCATGCATAAGTGGGTTAGGGAAGGCCGCTGGATATCCTACCATTCCCTTTAAATTCAAATACAAAACCAGCTCCACAATCAGATTTTCCTTCTAGTCTTCCACCCTGTACCGGTTGCTTCATCTCCACTGCCTCAGTTTCCTCATATATAAAATGGAGATAGTAATACCTCTCTCAAAGAGTCAGTGAGGAAAAGTAAAGCTCTCAAAATAGTACCAGTTATGTAGCAAGGGCTCAATAAATGTTATCTATCACCATTATTACTGTTATTATTAATTACGCTGCATTTTATTCCAGTCTTACACACACAGAAGCATACACTGTCACCGCAGGCCCCCCCAACTCCTTCAGTATCTTTTTTTTAATCATTTAATCATGCATAAGTCCTGTCAGTTCTGGCATTCATAATGTCTCCTACCTTGTTAGCCAACTCTGATAACTCAGAACAATAGTAACCAAAAAAAGTAGGGAATATATAGATATGGTAACTCTCAGGCATAAGCTGAAGGATCAATGGATATGAGGCTGAGGAGGATAAATGGCCTTTAGAGGCACAAGATACAAAAACTAAAGGCTGATTGACAGGCAAGATAAGCGATCACGTCTGTAACCTAAAGGTGTCCCACTTCCCCTGGTTTAACAGGCAAATGAAGAAAAGAGGATTCTGTACCTACAGAGTTTTTTTTTCAGAATCTAAGCCAACGTCTGTTCTGCTGGATCAGCCAGCTTAATGGAGAGCAATTGAGCTACTTATCATGGACATGTGGGTGCAGGCACCATGTAGAATGTGAAAAATTGCATTAAAAGCCAAGAGACCATTATTTGAATTGTTGGCTGTGTGGTTTTGGAGTATGTAACTTCACCTCTCTGAGCCTTGTTTCCCTCCTTGGTAGTTAAAGAAAATCATATTTATCTCATGAGGCTTTTATGAAGATGAAATATATGTAATTGATCTGGCACATAGGAGTGAATCAACAAATGGTAGCTATTATTACCATTGTGGGTGATAAAATGTAAGACACTGTTGTTATGTCCTGGTAAGAAAGAGAAACAAACTGACACTTTCTGAATAATATTTAATGAATGACAATTATTTGCTATGTGATATATATGTTAATATGCATACACATACACTTACACATATACAGTCAATGCTTGTTGTTGGTAATTAATAATTGTTAAACGTTGGCAGTTCAAACCTACCAGCTGCTATGCAGGAGAAAGATGTGGAAGTCTGCTTTTGTAAAAGTCACAGCCTTGAAAGCCCTATGGGGAAGCTCTGCTCTGTCTTATAGGGTAGCTATGAGTTGGAATCAACTCAACAGCAGTGGGTTTTTTTTTTTTTTTTTAAACAATTGTTAATAGCATCATAGCTTTGACAATAGTATCCCAATGTAGGTTGATAAAAATTAGATTGTAAATGTGTCTAGAAGTAACCAAATTCTCTTGTCCAATTCTAAAACAAATTAACGTTTAGTCAAAGTCTTAATATAAACATAAACTCAAAAATAGGTCAAAGTTGGGTCTTTCGATAATTGGTATGTATACAAAATAATTCAACGGCCCAATAAGTTTGAAAAACCATGGATATACAAGTTAAGTAGAATATCTAGAAAGAAGCTCAACAAAAATACAGAAGAGCTATAGACCACAATCAATTAACTTGACCTCATAAACATATATAGAACACTCCACCCAACAACAGCAAAGTATACATTCTTTTCCAATGCATATGAAACATTCTCTAGAATAGACTACATTTTAGGCCACAAAGACACCCTCAATAAAATCCAAAGCATCAAAATAATACAAAGCAGTCTCTCTGATCGCAACGTCATAAAAGTAGAAATCAACGACAGGAAGAGCAAGGGAAAAAAATCACATACCTGGAAACTGAACAACACCTTACTTAAAAACAACTGGGTAAGAGATCAAAGAGGGAATCAAAAAATTCCTAGAATTAAATGACAATCAAAACACATCATACCAAAACCTTTGGGACACAGCAAAGGCAGTAGTCACCGGTCAATTTATGGCAATAAATGCACACATCAAAAAAGAAGAATGGACCAAAATCAAAATGTTAGTCCTACAACTTGAACAAAAAGAAAGAGAACAGCAAAAGAATCCCACACGCACCAGAAGAAAGGAAATAATAAATATTAGGGCAGAAATAAGTGAAATAGAGAACAAACAAACAAACAAAAAGAACAAATCAACAAGATGAAAAGTTGGCTCTTTGAAAAGATCAACAAAATCAACAAACCACTGGCCAAATTAACAAAAGAAAAGCAGGAGTAGAAGCTAACAATCCAAATAAGAAGTGACATTGGGGACATTACAACACAAACAACTGAAATAAAAAGAATTATAACTGAATACTATGAAAAACTATACTCCAACAAATTTGAGAATCTAGAAGAAATGGACAAATTTCTAGAAACACATTACCTACCTAAACTAACACAAACTGAGATAAAAAATCTGAACAGTCCCATAGCAAGAGAAGATATTGAAGAAGAAATAAAAAGGAAAAAAAAAAGCCCTAGCCCAGAAGTCTTCACTGGAGAATTCTACCAAACATTCAGAGAGGAGCTCACACCACTATTACTCAAACTATTTCAGAGCATAGAAAATGAAGGAACATGCCGCAGTTAATTCCATGAAGCCAGGGTAATCCTAATGGCAAAGCTAGGCAAAGACAACACAAAAAAAGAAAATTACAAACCAATATCTCTCATAAACATGAGTCAGAATCGGCTCGATGGCAATTTGTTTGGTCTCTTTTTTTTTTTTTTTTTTGGCTATACAAAACCAGGATCCCTGGTAGTGCAGTGGTTAAGAGCCATGGCTACTAACCAAAAGCTCCATAGTTTGAACCCACCAGCCACTCCTTGGAAACCCTATGGGGCAGTTCTACTCTGTCCTGTAGGGTTGTTATGAGCTGGAACTGATTCAATGGCAATGGGGTATGTACAAAACCAACACCAACATCATTCTCAACAGAGAGAGGCTAAAAGCGTTCCCCTAGAACAGGAACAAGACAAGGATACCATTTATCAACACACCTATTTAACACTGTGCTAGAAATTTTTTTTTTAGAAGTCAATAGATACAGCAATAAAGCAAGAAAAAGAAATAAAAGGCATCCAAATAGGAAAAGAAGAAGTAAAACTATCTCTGTCCACAAATGATATGATTTTATACGTATAGAGCTCCAAAGATTCCACAAGAAAACTTCTCAAACTGATAGAAAGATACGGCAGAGTAGCAGGATATAAGATAAACATACAAAAATAAGTTGGATTCCTATACACCAAAAAAGAGAACTTCAAAAAGGAAGTCAGAAAAACAATACCAGTTATAATAGCCCCTAAAGAGATAAAATACTCAGAAATAAATCTAACCACGGATGTAAAAACCCATACAAAGAAAATTATAACACACTAAGAAACCCTGGTGGTTTAGTGGTTAAGTGCTATGGCTGCTAACCAAAGGGTCAGCAGTTCAAATCCGCTGGGTGCTCCTCAGAAACTCTATGGGTCAGTTCTTCTCTGTCCTATAGGGTCACTATGAGTTGGAATCGAACCGACGGCACTGGGTTTGGTTGATTTTGGTAATGCAAGAAACCAAAAGAGGCCTGCATGAATAGAAAAATGTATAATGCTCATGCATAGGAAGACTCAACATTGTGAAAATATCAATCCTATCCAAAGTGATCTACAAATATAATGCAATTCTGGTCCAAATGCCAACAACATTCTTTCACAAGAAGGAAAAACTAATGACCAACTTTATATGGAAAGGAAAGAGACCTTGGATAAGCAAAAGTATTACTGAAGAAAAAGAACAAAGTAGGAACCCTCATACTATCTGATCTCAGAAACTACTATACAGCTACAGCAGTTAAAATAGCCTGGAACTAGTACAATGAGAGACGCTTAGACCAATGGAACAGAATTGAGGACCCAGATGTAAATCCATCCACGTATGGTCAGCTAATCTTGGACAAAGGACCAAAGTTTATTAAAAGGGGGAAAGAAAGTCTTTTTTAACAAATGGTGCTGGCAAAAGTGGATGTCCATCTTTTAAAAAATGAAACAGAACACATACCTCACATCACACACAAAAACTACCTCAAAGTGGACCAAAGGTGTAAATATAAAACCTAAAACAATAAAGATCACGGGAAAAAAATAGAGAAAATGCCAGGGGTGCCAGTACATGGCATAAGTAGAATACAAGCCATAACTGACAATGCATAAACACTAGAAGATAAACTAGATAAAATTTAAACACTTATACTCATCAAAATACTTCACCAGAAGAGTAAAAACAAAACCTACAGATTGGAAAAAAAAAAAATTTTTTTTTGGCTACTACATATCCAACAAGAATATAATCTCTAAAATCTATAAAATACTTCAACACCTTAACAACAAAAAGACAATTCAATTTAAAAATGGGCAAAGGATATGAACAGACACTTCACCAAAGAAGACATTCAGGTGGCTAACAGGCACATGAGAAAAGGCTTGAGATCATTAGCCATTAGAGAAATGCAAATCAAAACTATAATGAAATACCCTCTCACCCCAACATTATAGGTGCTAATCAAAATAAAAACAGAAAATAACAAATGCTGGAGAGGCTGCAGGTAGATTGGAACTCTCATGCACTGCTGGTGGGAATGTAAAATGGTACAACCACTATGGAAAACTACATGATGCTGCCTTAAAAGCTAGAACTAGAAATACCATATGCTTCAGCAATCCCACTCCTAGGAATATGCCCTAGAGAAATAAAAGCCATCACACCAGTAGGCATATGCACACCCATGTTTATTTGCAGCATTATTCACAATTGCAAAAAGATGGAAACAAGTGCCCATCAACAGATGAATGGATAAACAAATTATAGTCTAAAAGAATGGCACAATGTTGTATCATAAGTGCAATTTGAGAAAAATAAAGTGATGATAGGAGGTCTCGCTTAAATAAGTTTGGGAAATGTTAGTTTAAGTTAAACAGATCTCTTAATTGCAGGGCTTCTCAAAGATCATATATGTTAATAATGTAAGAGTATTCAAAAATGTAATAATATGCAGAATTGTTGACCATGTTAAGACAATTTTTCTTTATTTTGATTACTTTTTTATTTGTTTGGAGGAGCATTCAAAAAAACAGTAGTTTGGTTTGGGAAGTAGCCATTATAAGATTTCAGCAGAGAAGATATTTACATTGTTGTGCATTACAAAGACTACTAGATCTCTTTAGTATCCATTCTCTCCATCTTCTATACTAATAAACCCATTGTCCTTGAGTTGATTCTGACTCATAGCAACACTATAGGACAGAGTAGAACTTCTCCACAGGGCTTGCAAGGAGTGGCTGGTGGATTTGAACTGTCAACCTTTTGGTTAACAACCAAGCTCTTAACCACTGTGCCACCAAGGCTCCTCTATAGTAATAAGACTTCTGAATTTTAGTTGGATACAAACTGTATAGAATAGATATCACTTTCTGATGAGTAGAATAAAGAAGTGGTGTTTGCAAGTTCCAGGAAATGTTCTATATAAGCATGGGACCAGCAAATTTTCTCTGTAGAGGGCCAGATAGTAAATATTTTAGGCTTTGCAAGCAATATGGTCTCTGTCACAATGTCTCACCTTTGCCAGTATTTCATTGAAGCAGTCATAGACAATTTGTAAACAAATGGAGGCAACAGAGTACACCCAGAAAGCTTGAACACTGTGTGTATATATATATATATGTATATATATAAATATATATATGTAAAATGTAAGAAGAGTTCAGTAAGTTGGAGACCAGCTAGAGACCTTGAAACCCTAGGAATGACATGGTGATGAGTTTCTTGGGTTTTCCTTTTGTGTGTTACATCCCAGAGTTAACTCTGAAGAAGTGGCAACCTAGAAACAACAATGAGCACAAACAAAAAGAAGCCTCCCTCTAACCAACACATCAGTAAATGGGCAAGTTAGCAATTATAGAGAATAACTGCTCTATTCAAGTGAAACACCATAGAAAAAATTTGGCCTTATTCCCACCCATACCAGCAAAGTCTAAATGGAGAGCCTAAACTTTCGCCCTCACAAGACTGTCGTGAGATGCCCATACCCACATGCTGGGATGTGCCAGAGAAGACCAAATACAGAGCTGGGGCTTTTACCCAACTGGCCAGTAATAAAGTTCTTTAACACTATTGATACATCAAAGTGTAATTAAAAAATGTTCAAGCAGTTCACAAGAAGACAGAAAAAAAAGAAAACAAAAATAAAAAACAATTGGAATAAAAAACAAAAAGTAAAATGGAAGATTCAAGCTCTAATATGTAACAAAATACATTAAATGTAAATGGTCTAAATGTACCATTTTAAAGACAGAGATTGGAAGAGTGATTTAAAATATGACTGAACTATAGGCTGCTTACAAGAAATTTAATTGAAATATGACAATACAGGCAGATTGAAAGCAGATAAGAAAGTTACATCATGCCAATATTAAAGAAAGTATAGTTTAGCTATGTTAATATCAGATAAGGCTGACATCAGAGCAAAGGAAATTATCAGAAACAGAGAGGAACATTATATAATGATAACACAGTCAATCTACTAGGATGACTTAGCCATTCTAAATATCTATGCATCGAGCAATAGAGCTGCAAAATATATGACTCAAACCCTGACAGACTGAAAAAAAGAAATAGACAAATCTACCATTACAGTTAGAAATTTCAATACCCCTCTTTTAATAACTGATGAGACAACTAGAAAGAAAATCAGCAAGGAAATAGAAAATATTAACAACCCCATAAACTAACAGGATATATTTTATATTCGTAGACAATGCCACCCAACAAAAATACACATTCTTTTCAAGTGCACATAAAACATACAGTGAGATAAACCATATACTGGAACATAAAACAAATCTTAATAAATTTAAAAGAATTCAAATCATATAGAGTGTTTCCTCTGACCATAATGGAATAAAACTAGAAATCAATAACTAAAGATAGCAGGAAAATCTACAGATAGCTAAAAACGAAACAATGCACTTCTAGATAATATATGGGTTCAAAAGGAAATCTTAAGGGAAATAAAAAACATTGAATTGCACAGAAATGAAAATATAGCATTTAAAGATTTGTAGGACATTGCAAAAGCATTAATCTAAGCTCCTACCTCAAGAAACTAGACAAAACAGAACAAACTAAACCCAAAGTAATCAGAAGGAATTAAATAATAAAAATCAGAAATCAATGAAATTGAAACAGAAAAGAGAAATAAACAGCAAAGAGCTGATTCTTTGAAAAGATCAAGAGAATTGATAATCTTATAGTAAGATTGATGAAGAAAAAGAGTGAAGACACACAGTACCAATATCAGGAATGAAACAGGAGATATTAGTAGAGACCCTGCAGATATCAAAGGGATAATAATGGAATATTATGAACTCCACATACATAAATGTCACAACTTAGAAGAAATAAATCAATTCCTAGAAAAACACAAATGACACAACTCATATAATGTAAAATAGATCATTTGAATAGCCCAATAACTTTTTTTTAGTTAACTTATAAAACTTCGGACAAAGGAAATCTTCAGACAGAAATTGCTTCATAGGAAGATTCTACTAAAGGCTTACAAAAGAATTAACATCAATTCTGCACAATGTCTTACAGAATAAATAATATAAGAAAAACCTGCCAATTCATTTTGTGAAGCTGGCATTATTCTCATATAAAGCCAAACACAGTGTTAAAAAAAAAAAAAAAAGGCCAATACCTCTTATGAATATAGTAAAAAAAAAAAAAAATAGTGAATATAGACACAATTCTTAATAAAATACAACCAAATAAAATTCAGCAATATATAAAAATAAGTATATGCCAGATCAAGTGGAGCTTATTCCATGGATTCAAGGCTGGTTTAATATTTGAAAATCAGTCAATGTAATCCACCATATTTAACAAGCTAAAGAAGAAAAATCACATGATCATATCAATCAATCCTGGGGGAAAACATTTCAAATATTGAACACTCATCCATGATAAAAAAAAATCTCAAAATTACAGGAACAGAGAACTTGCTAACCTTGATAAAGAGTATGTACAAAAAACCTAGAGTTAACATTCTACTTAATGGTGAAAGACTGGGTGTTTTCACCCTAAGATTGGGAACAAGACAAGAATGTCTACTCTGGAGGCAGAGCCAACACGGCACCATTGACAGAAGTAACAAGCCGTGCCTCCACAGAAAAGAACTAAAGAACAAAGTAAAACACACAAACATCAATCCTAGAACCCTAAGTGTCAAATGAAGAGATAAAGAACTCAACCAAGCACCAAATGGAATAAGAAAATAACAGAGAGAAGGGAGCAAGAAAAGATAGGAGCAGAGGTCCCCTATCAGCTAATGCAGCATGGATTTGCCATCTCGGACTCCTGTCAGAGACCAGCAGACAGGGTGTATGGGAAAGCAGCTTCATGGAGCTCCCAGAAGGAGACAGAGCAACCAGTAACCAGCGATACACGCTTTTCCACCCCTCACCCTTCTTCCCCTTGTTTGGCCTCTGCTGCTTCCCAGTGGGCTGAACAACCACAGCCTGGGAGGTGCCAGCTCCGTGCCTCATGGATTTGCTCAGCACACACCAGCCAGATCCTTCAGTGCTATTTCTTTGTTGCTGGAGTTGCTTTTTACGGTTTCTTTTGGTTTCTTCCCTGCCTATCACCTCCTCCCCTCCCTCTCTCTTGAACACCTGACTCTTATGCCATCTTTGCTTCTTCTTGGCAGGCTGAGAAGCTCTGCTTGGCTAGGTAGCTGCTTCCCTGGTGCACACCACACTGGTGGGATCCCTGGGGGCTTTTTGTTTGTTTTCTTTTTCACTTTTTGTTTCTCTTCATTTCTCAGTTTCTCATCTCTCTATATTTACCTTCTTTTCCTGTCTTCTGAATACCTGGTGCTGTGTGACATCTCCACCCCTTTTAGTCAGGCCATACTGCTCAGCATGAGAGCCACTTCCCTGGTCTTCACAGCCACACCAGTGGGATCCCTAGTGGCATTTTATTATTATCATTATTTTTCTTTTTGTTTTCTTAATGTCTCAGTTTCTCATCTCTCTCTACTTACTTTCTTTCCTGTCTCCTGAATACCTGGCACTATGTGCCATCTCCACCTCTTCTAGCCAGGCTGTACTGCCTAGCTTGGGAACTACTTTCCTGGTCTATATACACTTCGTGATGAACATTGCATCCCCAAGTAACACAAGCATGGCCTACTGAAGCCTGCCCTGCAATGACCCCTGGCCCATCCTGTAAGCCCTGGTATGTGCCATACACAACTGATCCCAGCCCCTCCTCTTCAGCTGAACCTGCCCCACGGCGCCATAGCTGAGAGATTGGCCTTATCCATTGGACAAGAAGGTGAAAATTATCATACCCACAGATGAGCAAACAACAAAGAATGCAAAATCCTCCTGCTCAAACATAACCAAATAAAACAAAAAATCAGGACAAAACCAACAAATTTACAATCAATAAATGAAGACAATAACTACTGAATGTCCCAAAGACAGCATAAATATCAAAATATATTTTAAAAACAGGACAGAATGGTTCCAGTAGGCGTCCAAAAAAAAAAAAACAGATGACTTTCCAGTAGAAGAAAAGGCACTGAAACTACCTGATGGGGAATTCAAATCTCTAATATTCAGAGTATCCAAGAGTTAAAGCAAAAAGCAGACAAAAATGGGGAAAAAATACACAAACTCATTGAAAAGGCAGACAAATTCATGGAAGATGCAGACAAAACAATGGAAGAATTCAGGAAAATAATATAGGAATGAGATTTCAAAATAAGTTCATAACTAGAAATCATACAAAAAAATTAGAAATCCAAAAGATAAACAACAAGATTTCATAAATGGACAGTGTCATAGAAGATCTAAGGAGCAGGTTTGAAACAATGGAAGACAGGATCAGTGAAATTGAAGACAAATACTTGGATACCACTTTGTTTGAGGAAAAATCAGAAAAAAGAACAAAGAAAAATGAAGAAGCCCTTAGAAGGATGTAGGATACAATCAAAAGCAAAAATCTGCAAGTGATTGGAGTTCCAGAACAGGGAGAGAAAATGGAAAACACAGAGAGGACCACTGAAGAATCACTGACAGAAAACTTCCCTAATATCATGTAAGATGAAAAGCTGACCATCCTAGAAGCTCAACAAATCCCATATAGGATAGACCACAGAGGAAAACTGCCAAAGCATACTATAATCACACTCACTAAAACCAAAGACAAAGAAGGAATCCTAAGAGCAGCTCAAGAAAAACAAAAAGTCACATACAGAGGGGAAACAATAAGACCAAACTCATTACACAGCAGAAACCATGCAAGCAAGAAGGCAATGGGATGACATATATAAAATCTTGAAAGAAAAAAATCCCAAACCAACAATGATATATCCTGCAAAGCTCTCATGCATCTATGATGGTGGAATTAGGAAATTTCCAGATAAACAGAAATTAAGGGAATATGTACAAACCAAACCAAATTTACAAGAATTATTAAAGGGAGTCCTTCTGCTTGAGAACAAACAACATCAGATGACAGCCTGAATCTAGGACACAAGATTGCACCAGCCAGATACCAACCTAAGAAATGAACTATCAAGGACTATTCAAAGCCAAAAGATTTACAACAGGGAACTGGAGAGGTTAAACTGTAAATGACAATGTCAGAACAATAAAAGAGGAAATAAATAGTGTAGGTATAGAACTTTCTAATGGAAAGGAAGGAAAGACAATACCAAGTAATAATAGACTGGTTCAAACTCAGGAAGATAAGAGTAAATTTCAAGGTAACCACATAGACAGTTAATAAACCTATCCATCAAAATAAAGAAGAAAAACATAGTCTCAGTAAAAACAAAACTTACAAAAAACAAAAGAAATGAAAAAAAAATCCACAAACAAAAGGAATTCAGCACAAGAGAGGAAAAGGAACAAAGAAAACATCAGCACTACAAAATCACAGCAATAAACTCACACCTATCAATAATTATACTGAACATAAATGGTGTAAGTGCACCCATAAAGAGACAGAGAATGACAGAATGGATTAAAAAAACAGGATCCATCAATATGCCATCTATAAGAGACATACCTTAGAAACAAAGACTTAAATTTATTAAAAATTAAAGGATAGAAAAAAAAATATCAGGCAAACAACTACCAAAAAAGAGCAAGAGTGGCAATACTAACCTCAGATAAAATAGATTTTAAAACAAAATCCACCATAAAAGACATGGAAGAGCACTATGTGATTAAAGAGGTGATCCATAAAGGAGACATAACCATAATAAATATCTATGCATCCAATGACAGGGCTCCAAAATATATAAAACAAACTCTAACAGCACTGAAAATAGAAACTGACAGTTCCACAATAATAGTAGGAGAATTCAACACACCACTCCCAGTAGAGGACAGAACATCTAGAAAGAAACTCAAAAAAGATCCAGAAGATCTAAAGGATACAATCAGCCAACTTGAACTCATAGACACATATAGAACACTCCATCCAACAGCTGCAAAGTACACATTCTTTTGCAATACACATGGAATGTTCTCTAGAATAGACCACATCTTAGGTCACAAGGCAACCCTCAACAAATCCAAAACATTGAGATAATACAAAGTATCTTCCCTGACCACAACACCACTGAAGTAGAAATCAGCAACAGAAAAAGCAAGGAAAAAAAATCAGTTACATGGAAACTGAATAACACCCTGCTTAAAAACCACTGGCAAAGATGGAATCAAAAAATTCCTAGAATCAAATGGATATGAAAACACATCATACCAAAACTTTGGGACACAAGAAAGGCAGTGCACAGAGGTGAATTCATAGCAGTAGATTCACAAATCAAAAAGAAGAAAAGGGCAAAATCAAAATATTAGCTACACAGTGTGAACAAATAGAAGATCACCAAAAGAAAGCCAAAGACACCAGAAGAAAGGAAATAATAAACATGAGAGGAGAAATAAATGAAATGGAGACTAGAAAAACAATAGAATCAACAAAACCAAAAATTGGTTTTTTTTTTTTACAAGGTCAAAAAACAAACAAACAAAAAAAAACACTGGCCAAATTGACAAAAGAAAAACAGGAGAGGGCGCAAGTAACCCAAACTAGAAATGAAATGGGGACCATTACAACAGACCCAGCTGAAGTAAAAAGGATCATAACAGAGTAATATGAAAAACTATACCCCAACGGATTTGAAAACCTAGAGGAAATGCACAAATTTCTAGAAACACACTACCTACCCAAACTAACACAAAATGATGTTGAAAATATGAACAGACCCATAACAAGAGGAGAAATTGAAAAGATTAAAAAAAAAAAAAAAATCCCCAACAAAAAAAGCCCTGGCCCAGATGACTTCACTGGAGAATTCTACCATTCAGAGATCTTACACCAGTACAACTCAAACTATTTCAGAACATAGAAAAGGAAGCAATACTTCCAAATTCATTCTATGAAGCCTGCAAAACCCTGATACCAAAACCAGACTAAGACACCAAAAAAAGAAAATTACAGACCAATATCGCTCATAAATATAGATGCCAAAATTCCCAACAAAATTCTAGCCAATAGAATTCAGCATCATATCAAAAAAATAATACAGAGGGGGCGGAGCCAAGATGGCGGACTAGGCAGACGTTACCTCGGATCCCTCTTACAACAAAGACACGGAAAAACAAGTGAATCGATCACATACATAACAATCTACGAACCCTGAACAACAAACACAGATTTAGAGACGGAGAACGAACTAATACAGGGAAGCAGCGATAGTTTCCAGAGCCTGGAGCCAGCGTACCAGTCAGGTACGGCACAAGCACAGAGACCTGCTCCACCCCACTGAACTAACCCCGGGAGGGGGACCAGCCGGTTCCACGGGCGGCGTGGGACGCAGCCGGTAGGAGAAGTCCCCGGGAGGCAGTGACTGATCTTGGAGCAGAAAGAGCAGCATCCGAGCCAGGGAACAGTCCCGCAGGGATTTGGACTGCTCGCAGGTACGCCATAAACACGGAGAGTTGCTCCACCCCCTGAACTAACCCCGGGAAGGGGACCAGCCGGGTCGAGCGGGCGGCGTGGGACGCAGCCGGTAGGAGAAGTCCCCGGGAGGCAGCGACTGGTATTGGAGTGGGGAGAACAGCGTTCCAGCCGGGACACTTGGTTGCGGCACAAGCACGGGGAGCTACTCCACCCATCTGAACTAACCCCGGGAGGGGGCCCACCTGGTTCACGGAGGCGGTATGGCCACGCGGCTGGAGGGACGAGAAGTCCCCGGGAGGCAGCGACTGATTTTGGAGTTGAGAGTGCACGGTCCCAGTAGGGGAGCCTTGACGCTGGGCGTGGGGCTGGAAGCGGAGGATCTGACCGTGACTCCAGCGGGCCAGACCCCCTGGGGGCAATCTCAACACAGCCAGCACACATAGGCGACGCGCCCGCGGGAATCTCAGATATAACAGTCATTCCAAGCTAGACAAGCAACTCTGGCTATATTCTGAGGTGCTACTCTCCTATCTCTCTGTTCCCTCCCCCACCCTCCCCAGGCGGCTTCATTAACATCTGAATAGCCTGAGCCAGAGGGAGAACTCTGATAGGGATCTGACTGCAGTTTTTTTTTTTAGCGGATTTTCTGGAAAAACTAGTTTCCCAGTGATGGCTCGGAGACAACAATCCATATCAAACCACTTAAAGAAGCAGACCATGACAGCTTCTCCAACCCCCCAAACAAAAGAATCAAAATCTTTCCCAAATGAAGATACAATTTTGGAATTATCAGATACAGAATATAAAAAACTAATTTACAGAATGCTTAATGATATCACAAATGAAATTAGGATATCTGCAGAAAAAGCCAAGGAACACACTGATAAAACTGTTGAAGAACTCAAAAAGATTATTCAAGAACATACTGGAAAAATTAATAAGTTGCAAGAATCCATAGAGAGACAACATGTAGAAATCCAAAAGATTAACAATAAAATAACAGAATTAGACAACACACTAGGAAGTCAGAGGAGCAGACTCGAGCAATTAGAATGCAGACTGGGACATCTGGAGGACCAGGGAATCAACACCAACATAGCTGAAAAAAAATCAGATAAAAGAATTTAAAAAAATGAAGAAACCCTAAGAATTATGTGGGACTCTATCAAGAAGAATAACCTGCGGATGATTGGAGTCCCAGAACAGGGAGGGGGGACAGAAAACACAGAGAAAATAGTTGAAGAACTTCTGACAGAAAACTTCCCTGACATCATGAAAGACGAAAGGATATCTATCCAAGATGCTCATCGAACCCCATTTAAGATTGATACAAAAAGAAAAACACCAAGACATATTATCATCAAACTCACCAAAACCAAAGATAAACAGAAAATTTTAAAAGCAGCCAGGGAGAAAAGAAAGGTTTCCTTCAAGGGAGAATCAGTAAGAATATGTTCTGACTACTCAGCAGAAACCATGCAGGCAAGAAGGGAATGGGACGACATATACAGAACACTGAAGGAGAAAAACTGCCAACCAAGGATCATATATCCAGCAAAACTCTCTCTGAAATATGAAGGCGAAATTAAGATATTTACAGACAAACACAAGTTTAGAGAATTTGCAAAAACCAAACCAAAGCTACAAGAAATACTAAAGGATATTGTTTGGTCAGGGAACCAATAATATCAGATATCAGCACAACACAAGGTCACAAAACAGAACGTCCTGATATCAACTCAAATAGGGAAATCACAAAAACAAACAAATTAAGATTAATTAAAAAAAAAATACACATAACAGGGAATCATGGAAGTCAATAGGTAAAAGATCACAATAATCAAAAAGAGGGACTAAATACAGGAGGCATTGAACTGCCATATGGAGAGTGATACAAGGCGATATAGAACAATACAAGTTAGGTTTTTACTTAGAAAAATAGGGGTATATAATGAGGTAACCACAAAAAGGCATAACAACTCTATAACTCAAGACAAAAACCAAGAAAAACGTAACGACTCAACCAACATAAAGTCAAACACTATGAAAATGAGGATCTCACAATTTACTAAGAAAAACGCCTCAGCACAAAAAAGTGTGTGGAAAAATGAAATTGTCAACAACACACATAAAAAGGCATCAAAATGACAGCACTAAAAACTTATTTATCTATAATTACCCTGAATGTAAATGGACTAAATGCACCAATAAAGAGACAGAGAGTCACAGACTGGATAAAGAAACACGATCCATCTATATGCTGCCTACAAGAGACACACCTTAGACTTAGAGACACAAACAAACTAAAACTCAAAGGATGGAAAAAAGTATATCAAGCAAACAATAAGCAAAAAAGAAGAGGAGTAGCAATATTAATTTCTGACAAAATAGACTTTAGACTTAAATCCACCACAAAGGATAAAGAAGGACACTATATAATGATAAAAGGGACAATTGATCAGGAAGACATAACCATATTAAATATTTACGCACCCAATGACAGGGCTGCAAGATACATAAATCAAATTTTAACAGAACTGAAAAGCGAGATAGATACCTCCACAATTATAGTAGGAGACTTCAACACACCACTTTCGGAGAAGGACAGGACATCCAGTAAGAAGCTCAACAGAGACACGGAAGATCTAATTACAACAATCAACCAACTTGACCTCATTGACTTATACAGAACTCTCCACCCAACTGCTGCAAAATATACTTTTTTTTCCAGCGCACATGGAACATTCTCTAGAATAGACCACATATTAGGTCATAAAACAAACCTTTGCAGAGTCCAAAACATCGAAATATTACAAAGCATCTTCTCAGACCACAAGGCAATAAAACTAGAGATCAATAACAGAAAAACGAGGGAAAAGAAATCAAATACTTGGAAAATGAACAATACCCTCCTGAAAAAAGACTGGGTTATAGAAGACATCAAGGAGGGAATAAGGAAATTCATAGAAAGCAACGAGAATGAAAATACTTCCTATCAAAACCTCTGGGACACAGCAAAAGCAGTGCTCAGAGGCCAATTTATATCAATAAATGCACACATACAAAAAGAAGAAAGAGCCAAAATCAGAGAACTGTCCCTACAACTTGAACAAATAGAAACTGAGCAACAAAAGAATCCATCAGGCACCAGAAGAAAACAAATAATAAAAATTAGAGCTGAACTAAATGAATTAGAGAACAGAAAAACAATCGAAAGAATTAACAAAGCCAAAAGCTGGTTCTTTGAAAAAATTAACAAAATTGATAAACCATTGGCTAGACTGACTAAAGAAATACAGGAAAGGAAACAAATAACCCGAATAAGAAATGAGAAGGACCACATCACAACAGAACCAAATGAAATTAAAAGAATCATTTCAGATTATTATGAAAAATTGTACTCTAACAAATTTGAAAACCTAGAAGAAATGGATGAATTCCTGGAAAAACACTACCTACCTAAACTAACACATTCAGAAGTAGAACAACTAAATAGACCCATAACAAAAAAAGAGATTGAAACGGTAATCAAAAAACTCCCAACAAAAAAAAGTCCTGGCCCGGACGGCTTCACTGCAGAGTTCTACCAAATTTTCAGAGAAGAGTTAACACCACTACTACTAAAGGTATTCCAAAGCATAGAAAATGACGGAATACTACCCAACTCATTCTATGAAGCCACCATCTCCCTGATACCAAAACCAGGTAAAGACATTACAAAAAAAGAAAATTATAGACCTATATCCCTCATGAACATTGATGCAAAAATCCTCAACAAAATTCTAGCCAATAGAATCCAACGACACATCAAAAAAATAATTCACCCTGATCAAGTGGGATTTATACCAGGTATGCAAGGCTGGTTTAATATCAGAAAAACCATTAATGTAATCCATCACATAAATAAAACAAAAGACAAAAACCACATGATCTTATCAATTGATGCAGAAAAGGCATTTGACAAAGTCCAACACCCATTCATGATAAAAACTCTTACCAAAATAGGAATTGAAGGAAAATTCCTCAACATAATAAAGGGCATCTATGCAAAGCCAACAGCCAATATCACTCTAAATGGAGAGAACCTGAAAGCATTTCCCTTGAGAACGGGAACCAGACAAGGATGCCCTTTATCACCACTCTTATTCAACATCGTGTTGGAAGTCTTAGCCAGGGCAATCAGGCTAGACAAAGAAATAAAAGGTATCCGGATTGGCAAGGAAGAAGTAAAGTTATCACTATTTGCAGATGACATGATTATATACACAGAAAACCCTAAGGAATCCTCCAGAAAACTACTGAAACTAATAGAAGAGTTTGGCAGAGTCTCAGGTTATAAAATAAACATACAAAAATCACTTGGATTCCTCTACATCAACAAAAAGAACACCGAAGAGGAAATAACCAAATCAATACCATTCACAGTAGCCCCCAAGAAGATAAGATACTTAGGAATAAATCTTACCAAGGATGTAAAAGACCTATACAAAGAAAACTACAAAGCTCTACTACAAGAAATTCAAAAGGACATACTTAAGTGGAAAAACATACCTTGCTCATGGATAGGAAGACTTAACATAGTAAAAATGTCTATTCTACCAAAAGCCATCTATACATTTAACGCACTTCCGATCCAAATTCCAATGTCATATTTTAAGGGGATAGAGAAACAAATCACCAATTTCATATGGAAGGGAAAGAAGCCCCGGATAAGCAAAGCACTACTGAAAAAGAAGAAGAAAGTGGGAGGCCTCACCTTACCTGACTTCAGAACCTACCATACAGCCACAGTAGTCAAAACAGCCTGGTATTGGTACAACAACAGACACATAGACCAATGGAACAGAATTGAGAACCCAGACATAGATCCATCCACGTATGAGCAGCTGATATTTGACAAAGGACCAGTGTCAATTAACTGGGGAAAAGACAGCCTTTTTAACAAATGGTGCTGGCATAACTGGATATCCATTTGCAAAAAAATGAAACAGGACCCATACCTCACACCATGCACAAAAACTAACTCCAAGTGGATCAAAGACCTAAACATAAAGACTAAAACGATAAAGATCATGGAAGAAAAAATTGGGACAACCCTAGGAGCCCTAATACAAGGTATAAACAGAATACAAAACATTACCAAAAATGATGAAGAGAAACCCGATAACTGGGAGCTCCTAAAAATCAAACACCTATGCTCATCTAAAGACTTCACCAAAAGAGTAAAAAGACCACCTACAGATTGGGAAAGAATTTTCAGCTATGACATCTCCGACCAGCGCCTGATCTCTAAAATCTACATGATTCTGTCAAAACTCAACCACAAAAAGACAAACAACCCAATCAAGAAGTGGGCAAAGGATATGAACACACATTTCTCTAAAGAAGATATTCAGGCAGCCAACAGATACATGAGAAAATGCTCCCGATCATTAGCCATTAGAGAAATGCAAATTAAAACTACGATGAGATTCCATCTCACACCAGCAAGGCTGGCATTAATCCAAAAAACAAAAAATAATAAATGTTGGAGAGGCTGCGGAGAGATTGGAACTCTCATACACTGCTGGTGGGAATGTAAAATGGTACAACCACTTTGGAAATCTATCTGGCGTTATCTTAAACAGTTAGAAATAGAACTACCATACAAGCCAGAAATCCCACTCCTAGGAATATACCCTAGAGATACAAGAGCCTTCATACAAACAGATATAAGCACACCCATGTTTATTGCAGCTCTGTTTACAATAGCAAAAAGTTGGAAGCAACCAAGGTGTCCATCAACGGATGAATGGTTAAATAAATTGTGGTATATTCACACAATGGAATACTACGCATCGATAAAGAACAGTGACGAATCTCTGAAACATTTCATAACATGGAGGAACCTGGAAGGCATTATGCTGAGCGAAATTAGTCAGAGGCAAAAGGACAAATATTGTATAAGACCACTATTATAAGATCTTGAGAAATAGTAAACCTGAGAAGAACACATACTTTTGTGGTTACGAGGTGGGGAGGGAGGGAGGGTGGGAGAGGGTTTTTTTATTGATTAATCAGTAGATAAGAACTGCTTTAGGTGAAGGGAAAGACAACACTCAATACATGGAAGGTCAGCTCAATTGGACTGGACCAAAAGCAAAGAAGTTTCCGGGATAAAATGAATGCTTCAAAGGTCAGCGGAGCAAGCGCGGGGGTCTGGGGAGCATGGTTTGCGGGGACTTCTAAGTCAATTGGCAAAATAATTCTATTATGAAATCATTCTGCATCCCACTTTGAAATGTGGCGTCTGGGGTCTTAAATGCTAACAAGCAGCCATCTAAGATGCAGCAATTGGTCCCAACCCACCTGGAGCAAAGGAAAATGAAGAACACCAAGCCCACATGACAACTAAGAGCCCAAGAGACAGAAAGGGCCACATGAACCAGAGACCTACATCATCCTGAGACCAGAAGAACTAGTTGGTGCCCGGCCACAATCGATGACTGCCCTGACAGGGAGCTCAGCAGAGGACCCCTGAGGGAGCAGGGGATCAGTGGGATGCAGACCCCAAATTCTCATAAGAAGACCAAACTTAATGGTCTGACTGAGACTGGAGGAATCCCGGCGGCCATGCTCCCCAGACCTTCAGTTGACACAGGACAGGAACCATCCCCGAAGACAACTCATCAGAAATGAAAGGGACTGGTCAGCGGGTGGGAGAGAGATGCTGATGAAGAGTGAGCTAATTATATCAGGTGGACACTTGAGATTGTGTTGGCAACTCTTGTCTGGAGGGGGGATGGGAGGATAGAGAGAGAGGGAAGCCGGCAAAATTGTCAAGAAAGGAGAGACTGAAAGGGCTGACTCAAGACGGGGAGAGTAAGTGGGAGTAGGGAGTGAGATGTATGTAAACTTATATGTGACAGACTGATTGGATTTGTAAACCTTCACTTGAAGCTTAATAAAAGTTATTATAAAAAAAAAAAAATAATAATACACCATGACCAAGGGGAATTCATACCAGGTATGCAAGGATGGTTCAATAATAGAAAATCAACATAATCCACTGCATAAATAAAAGGGAAGAAAAGAAAAGAATCACATAATCATCTCAATCAATGCAGAAAAGGCTTTTGATAAAGTCCAACAACCATTCCTGATAAAAACTCTAAATAAAATAGTTATAGAAGGGAAATTACTCAACATAATAAAGGACATTTATACAAAACCAAGGGAAACCCTGGTGGTGTAGTGGCAATTTACAAATACAAAGCAATTCTGTTCCAAATACTAACAACATTCTTTAAAGAGATGAAAAAACTAATCATTAATTTTATATGCAAAGGGAAGAAGCCCCAGATATGTAAACTAGTATTGAAGAATATAGTAGGAGGACTTGCACTACCTGACCTCAGAACCTTCTATACAGCTACAAAAGTCAAAACAGCCTGGTGCTGGTACAGCGACAGATACATTGACCTAGGGAACAGAATTGAGACCCCAGATGTAAATCCACCCACCTATGGTCATCTGATCTTCGACAAAGACCCAAAACCCATCAAATGGAGAAAAGACAGTGTTTTTGACAAATGATGCTGGCAAAACTGGTTGCCCATCTGCAAAAAAAATGAAACAGTATCCATATCTCACATCATAACACAAAAACTAATTCAAAATGCATCAAAAACCTAAAAATAAAACCAAAAACTATAAAGATCATAGAATAAAAAATAGGATCAACTCTTGAGGTCCTAATACATGGCATTAAAAAAATACATTAGCAAGATACAAATCATAACTAACAACACACAAACTCTAGAAGAAAAGCTAGATAACTGGGGTCTTCTAAAAATTAAACATTTGTGCTCATCAAAATACTTCACCAAAAGAGTAAAAAGAGAGCCTACAGACTGGGAAAAAATGTTCAGCTATTACAAATCCCACAAAGGTCTAATCTCTAAAATCTACAGGAAAATTCAATACCTCTAAACAAAAAGTCAAATAATCCAATTTAAAAATGGGCAAAGGAAATGAACAGACACTTCACCAAAGAAGACATTCAAGCAGCTAACAGACACATGAGGAAATGCTCTTGATCTCTAGCCATTAGAGAAATGCAAATCAAAACCACAATGAGATACCAGGTCACCGTGGCATTACTAGCACGAATCAAAAAAACAGAAAACAACAAATGTTGGAGAGGCTGTGGTGAGATTGGAACTCTTATGCACTGCTTCTGGGAATGTAAAATGGTACAACCATTTTGGAAATTGATATGGTGCTTCCTTAGAAAGCTAGAAATAGAAATACCATATGATCCAGCAATCTCACTCCTAGGAATGTATCCTAGAGAAATAAGAGCTGTCACATGAATAGACATATGTATGCCCAAGTTCATTGCAGAATTGTTCACCATAGCAAAAAGATGGAAACAACCTAGAAGCCCATCAACAGATGAATGGATAAATAAACTATGGTACATACTCACAATGGAGCGCTACGCAATGATAAAGAACAATGGTGAATCCAGAAAGGATCTCACAACATGGATGAATCTGGAGGGCATTATACCCAGTGAGAGAAGTCAATCACAAAAAGACAAATATTATATGAGATTACTACTGTAAAAACTCATGAAAAGGTTTATACGCGAAAAGAAACAATCTTTGATGGTTATGAGGGAGGAGAGGGGTGGGGATGGAAAAACAGTAAATAGACAATAGATAAGTGGTAACTTTGGTGGAGCGTAAGACAGTACACAATACTGTGGAAGCCAGCACAACTTGTACAAGGCAATGTAATAGAAGCTCCATAGACACAGCTAAACTCCCTGAGGGACTGAATTACTGGCTGAGGGCTGTGGAGACCATGGTCTTGGGGACTATCTAGCTCAATTGGCATAACATAGTTCATAAAGAAAATGTTCTCCATTCTACTTTGGTGAGTAGCATCTGGGGTCTTAAAAGCCCGTGAGTGGGAATCTAAGGTAGTCTACTGGTCTCACCCCTTAGGGAGCAAGGGAGAATGAAGAAAGCTGAAGATACAAGGGAAAGATTAGTCCAAAGGACTAATGGACCACAACTACCATGGCCTTCACCAGAATGAGTCCAGTACAACTAGATGGTGCCCGGTTACCACCACTGACTGTTCTGACAGGGATTAGAATAGAGGGTCCTAGATGGAGCTGGAGAAAAATGTAGAACAGAATTTTAACTTGCAAAAAAAAGACTAGACTTACTGGCCTGAAAGAGACTTGTGATAACCAAGAGTATGGCCCCCAAATACACTTTTACTTCAGTAATGAAGTCACTCCTGAGGTTCACTCTTCAGCCAAACATTAGACAGGCCCATAAAACAAAACAAGACTAAAGGGGCACACCAGGCCAGGGGCAAGGACTAGACAGCAGGAGCGTACAGGAAAGCTGGTAGTAGGGAACCCAAGGTGTAGAAAAGGGAGTCTTGACATGTTGTGGGGTTGTTAACCAATGTCATAAAACAATATTTTTTTTCCAAAAGAAGAATGTCTACTCTTACCACTCTTATTCAACACAGTAAAATTCCTAGACAATGCAATAAAGCATTAGAATGAAAGGAAAGCATACAAATCAAAAAAGAAGAAATAAAGCTGTCCCTATTTGCAGGAGAAATGATTGTCTACATAGAAAATTCCAAGGAATATACAAAAAAAATAAAGCAATGCATACATATATACTACATACATACATAAATATATACACACATACATACTCCTAGAACTAATAAGTGAGTACAGGAAGGTCTTAAAATATAAGATAAACACACAAATATTAATTGTATCTCTTTATACTAACATCGAACATAAAATAAAAATTAAAAATACAATACCATTTATAACCACTGGAAAAATAATACTTGTGTGGAAATCTAATAAAATGTACAGTACTTGTTTGCTGAAAACTAAACAATACTGAAGAAAGAAATCAATGAAGATCTCATGAATGGAGAGACACACCTTGGTCACAAATTGGAAGATTTAACATAAAGATTTCAGCTCTCCCCACAGTGATATACACAAATTTAACCCAAGTTCTGTCAAAATCCAGGAAGGTTTTTTTTTTTTTTTTGTAGATACAGACAAGATTATCTAAAATTCTGAAAAAGAAGAATAAACTGTATTTTATCAGTCTACCTGATCTCAAGATCAATTATTACAAACTACATTGATTAAGATGGTGTGGGATTGGTGGAATGATAGATACAGTTTATCCAAAGGACAAAAGATAAAACCTAGAAATAGACCCATACAAATGTGCTCAACTGATTTTTTGAAAATGATGTTTTAAGCCACTAAATTTGTGATGATTTGTTACAGCAGTAATGGAAAACTAATACACAGTCCTCACTAATTTTTAAGATGTAAATGGGTCTTGAGATTAAAGTTTGAGGACCACTGTCCTGCGATCTTGGGCAAATATTTCAAATGTTACTAGCCTCAGTGTCTATACCTGTAAAATATGAATAACAATTTTCCCAAAATAAATACTGTTTTGAGTACCAAATGGGATCATTCATTTAAAGTGCATAATAAAATCCCTGGCATTTGGTTAGTGCTTAGTATGTAATAGCTATTATTATTGGCAAAAATATAGTTGGTTACATCAAAGTTACAGAGGAAGGAAAATATGGATTATGCCAGCCTATCTATGCAGTGGTAAGGAGAAAGATTTTTTTATGCTCATTCTTCCTGAGACATATAAATAGAAGACCAGGCTCAGAAAAATGTGCTCTTAAATACTGTCTTAGTCATCCAGTGCTGCTATAACAGAAATACCACAAGTGAATGGCTTTAACAGAAGTTTATTCTTTCACACTTTAGGAGGTTAAAGTCCAAATTCACAGTGCCAGCTCCAGGGGAAGGCTTTCTCTCTGTCGGCTATGGAGACAGAGCCTCTATAAGCTTCTCAGCACAGGGGCCCCAGGTCCGAAGGACATGCTCTGCTCCTGGCACTATTTTCTTGGTGGTATGAGGTTTTTTTTTTTTTTTTTTTTTTATGAGGCTCCCTGTCTCTCTACTTGCTTCTCTGTTTCACATCTCAAAAGAGATTGATTTAAAACACAACCTAATTTAGTCCTGCCTCATTGACATAACTGCCTCAATCCAGCCTCATTAACATCATAGAGATAGGATTTACAACACACAGGAAAACCACATCAGATGACACAATACTGGGAATCATGGCCTAGCCAAGTTGACACACATTTTTAGAGGACACAATTCAACCCATAACAAGTACCATAATCTGTGAAAATGCCAGGCTTTTCTTACACAAGCGATTTGCCAAGATAATGTAAAAACAAAATAAAATTAGAAGTGTTGGTGCTAAAGCCATTATATTTCAAACTAATCAGAGTTGGTGTGATGTTTTTTAAAGAAGTAGTATTTTATAAAACATTGGAAAGTACTAAAAATGAGTAAACACAGTAAGTAAAACTTCTAAAAGTTGGGCGGGGCCAAGATGGCTGACTAGGCAGAAGCTTCTGCTGAACCCTCTTGCAACAAAGACCAAAAAAACAAGTGAATCGATTACATGTATGACAATCTATGAACTCTGACCATTAAACACAGAACTAAGAAATTGACCTAAGTGACAAGGGAGTGAGAGACCATGCAGAAGCAGCGACTAGTTGCCAGACCACTCGCAGTACCCCAGCCCTGATCCCTTAGTGCTGTGCTTTGGTGTGAGTGGGGTGGGGCTGATGGGGGCTTCCTGAGACAAGGCAAGCACGGGACACAGCCCTAACCCCTGGGGCAATCTTGGTGGGGACGCAGTCAGCACACACAGGCTACACACCAACCTGACTGACAGGGGAGCAAGAGACCGTGCAGAAGGAGCAACCAGTTGCAGAGCTGGTGCAACACCCCAGCCCTGATTCCTTGGTGCTGTGCTTTGGCATGAGTGCGGTGGGGCTGACGGTGCCTTCCTGAGACGAGGCAAGCATGGGACACAGCCCTAACTCCCTGGGGCAATCTCAGTGGGTACCCAGCCAGCGCACATAGGCTACACACCCCTCTAAAATCTCAGATAAAACAGCCCTCCCCACACAAGATAAGTGATTTTGTCTATTTTACCATGCTACTCTCTTCTATCTATCTGATCCCTGCCCTCCCTGCCCCAGCTGGCTTCATTAGCATTCAAACTCCCTGGGCCAGGGATAGAAGTGCCCTGCTTTTTTCTAACCCATTCTCCTGGCCTGGGAAAAGCAGAAAATTAACAATCAGAGGAAAAATCCTTTCCTGACTTTCCTAAACCAGAAGATCAGAACAGAAGCAGCTCCAGTCCAGGCATAAGAGATCCACAGTCTTTGGCTTTCACCTCTACATGGAACCAGGTGGCTATTATATATTGCACAGGCAATTCTGTTAGAGGTTTGACTGTGATTGTTTCAGTTGAGCGGTGGAGAGGCAGGTTTTGGAGGTTTGATACCACCATACCTACTAAACAGAGCCCTTACCTACCAACAGCAGGGAACTGAGGGCTGAGGCTCCATCCACACCACCTAGGCACCCATGAAAGAGGTCTGAGGATAGTGGTGCCTACCAGTCCTTACAGGTACAAGCACTGGGTGCCTAAAGTACAGCTGCAGAGCCCACCCACCTGAGCACTGTAGAGAACAGAGACACTCCTTCCTTACTGGCACTTGGCGGAAGGCTGTCAGGACCCTGTCCTACTTGGAGTGTGATCCCCTGCCACTATCAGAAACCGGTGCATGCAACCCTCACCACTACTCCTCTAAGATATTAGATGAGAGCCTATACCACACACTAGGTGACTGATCATCAGGACACCTGAACTGATTCTATTCAAGAATAGTAAATGGACTTATAGGCTCATATACCTGGTAACAGCTCTAACCATCTGGTAAAAGGACATAAGTGCTTCAAAGGCTCCAATAATCAAGTTAGCTCACTCTAGTAGCCCATCTGGGTATATTGAAACAAAACAAAACAAGACTTCGTGAGTAAATATAAAATAAACTATTACAATAACTTATGGATGGCTCAGAGACAGCTGTCAAAATCAAATCACATAAAGAAGCAGATCATGATTGCTTCTACAACCCCCCAAAACAGAGAATCAAGATCTCTCCCTGGTAAAGATATATTCCTGGAATTGCCAGATGTAGAATACAAAAGACTAATGTACAGAACACTTCAAGACATTAGGGACGATATCAGAAATGAAATAAGGCAATGTATTTTTTTTACAGAAAAAGCCAAGGAACACACAGATAAAACAGTTGAAGAAATTGAAAAGATTACTCAAGAACATAATGAAAAATTTAATAAGCTGCAAGAATCCACAGAGAGACAGCATTCAGAAATTCAAAAGATTAACAATAAAATTACAGAACTGGACAACTCAATAGGAAGTCAGAGGAGCAGAATTGAGGAATTGGAATGCAGAATCGGGAAGATGGAGGATAAGGCAATTGGCACCAATATATTTGAAGAAAAATCAGATAAAAGAATTTTAAAAAATGAAGAAACCCTAAGAATCATGTGGGACTCTATCAAGAAGAATAACTTGCGTGTGACTGGAATTCCAGAACAGGGAAGGATAACAGAAAATACAGAGAGAATTGTTAAAGGGAAAGGAAACAAATAACCGAAATAAGAAATGAGATGGGCGATACCACAATGGACCCGACTGAAATGAAAAGAATCATATCAGGTTACTATGAAAAATTGTACTCTAACAAATTTGAAAACCTAGAAGAAATGGATGAATTCCTAGAAACACGTAACCTACCTAAACTAACACAAACAGAAGTAGAACAACTAAATAGACCCATAGCAAAAAAAGAGATTGAAAAGGTAATCAAAAAACTCACTACAAAAAAAAAGCCCTGGCCCTGACGTCTTCACTGCAGAGTTCTACCAAACTTTCAGGTAAGAGGTAACACCATTACTACTAAAGGTATTTCAAATTATAGAAAAGGACGGAATACTCCCTAATTCATTCTATGAAGTCAGCATATCCCTGATACCAAAACCAGGTAAACACACCACAAAAAAAAAAAAAAAAAAAATTACAGGCCTATATCCCTCATGAACATAGATGCAAAAATCCTCAACAAAATTCTAGCCAAAAGAATTCAACAACATACCAAAAAAATCATTCACCATGCCCACATGGGATTCATACCAGGTATGCAGGGATGGTTCAACATTAAAAACGAAAACAAAACAGGGATTAGAAAAACACTTAATATAATTCACCCTGTAAATAAAACAAAAGACAAGAACCACATGATTTTATCAATTGATGCAGAAAAGGCATTTGACAAAGTCCAACACCCATTCATGATAAAAACCCTCAGCAAAATAGGAATAGAAGGAAAATTCCTCCATAATAAAGGACATTTATACAAAGCCAACAGCCAACATCATCCTAAATGGAGAGATTCTGAAAGCATTCATCTCGACAACGGGAACCAGACACGGATGCCCCTTATCACCACTCTTATTCAACATTGTGCTGGAGGTTCTAGTCAGAGCGATTAGGCTAGTTAAAGAAATAAAGGGCATCCAGATTGGTAATGAAGAAGTAAAAGTATCTCTATTTGCAGATGACATGATCTTACACACAGAAAACCCTAAAGAATCCTCAAGAAAACTACTGAAACTAATAGAAGAGTTCAGCAGAGTTTCAGGATACAAGATAAACATACAAAAATCAGTTGGATTCCTCTACACCAACAAAAAGAACATCGAAGAGGAATCGCTAAATCAATACCATTTACAGTAGCTCCCAAGAAGATAAAATACTTAGGAATATATCTTACCAGAGAAGTAAAAGACCTATACAAAGAATACTGCAAGGCACTACTGCAAGAAACCAAAAGAGACCTACATAAGTGGAAAAGCACACCTTGCTCATGAATAGGAAGACTTAACATTGTAAAAATGTCTATTCTACCAAAAGCCGTCTATAGATACAATGCAATTCTGATCCAAATTCCACAGACATTTTTTAATGAGATGGAGAAACAAATCACCAACTTCGTATGGAAGGGAAAGAGGCCCCAGATAAGTAAAGCATTACTGAAAAAGAAGAACAAAGTGGGAGGCCTCACTCTACCTGATTTTAGAACCTATTATACCACCACAGTAGTCAAAACAGCCTCTTACTGGTACAACAACAGACACATAAACCAATGGAACAGAATTGAAAATCCAGACATAAATCCATCCACATACAAGCAGCTGATATTTGACAGAGGCCCAAAGTCAGTAAACTGGGGAAAAGACAGTCTTTTTAACAAATGTTGCTGGCATAACTGGATATCCATCTCTAAAAAAGTGAAACAAGACCCATACCTCATGCCATACACAAAAACTAACTCAATATGGATCAAAGACTTAAACATAAAGTCTAAAATGATAAAGATCATGGAAGAAAAAAGAGGGACAACGTTAGGAGCCCTAATACATGGCATAAACGGTATACAAAACATTAGTAAAAATGCAAAGAGAAACCAGATAACTGGGAGCTCCTAAAAATCAAACGCCTATGCTCATCCAAAGACTTCGCCATAAGAGTAAAAAGACTACCTACAGACTGGGAAAATATTTTTAGCTATGACATTTCTGATCAGTACCTGATCTCTAAAACCTACATGATTCTGCTAAAACTCAACTACAAAAAGACCAATAACCCAATTAAAAAACAGGTAAAGGATATGAACAGGCACTTCACTAAAGAAGACATTCAGGCAGCTAACAGATACGTGAGGAAATGCTCACAATCATTAGCCATTAGAGAAATGCAAATCAAAACTACAATGAGGTTCCATCTCACTCCAACAAGGCTGGCATTAATCCAAAAAACACATAATAATAAATGTTGGAGAGGTTGTGGAGAGACTGGAACACTTACACACTGCTGGTGGGTACAACCACTTTGGAAATCGATTCAGTGCTTCCTTAAAAAACTACAAAGAGAACTACCATACGATCCAGCAATCCCACTCCTTGGAATATATCCTAGAGAAATAAGAGCCTTTACACGAACAGATATATGCACAGCCATGTTCATTGCAGCAATGTTTACAATAGCAAAAAGATGGAAGCAACCAAGGTGCCCATCAATGGATGAATGGATAAATGAACTATGGTATATTCACAGAATGGAAAACTATGCATCGATAAAGAACAATGCTGAATCCATGAAACATTTCATAATATGGAGAAATCTGGAAGACATTATGCTGAGTGAAATTAGTCAATTGCAAAAGGACAAATATTATAAGAACTGGAGAAAGAGTTTAAACAGAGAACAAAATATTCTTTGATGGTTACAAAAGGGGGAAGGGAGAGAGGGAAGGAAGGAGAGGGGTATTCACTAATTAAGTAGTATAATAATAGTAGATAAGTTTTATTTTAGTTCAAGAGAAAGACAATACGCAATACAGGTGAAGTCAACACAAATGGACTAAACCAAAAGCAAAGAAGTTTTCTGAATAAACTGAACACTTCAAAGGCCAGCGTAGCAAGGGCAGGGGTTTGAGGACCATGGTTTCAGGGGACATCTAAGTCAATGGGCATAATAAAATCTATTAAGAAAACATTCTGCATCCCACCTTGGAAAGTGGCGTCTAGGGTCTTAAACCCTAACAAGTGGCCATCTAAGATGTATCAATTGGTCTCAACCCACCTGGAGCAAGGAAGAATGAGGAACACCAAAGACACAAGGTAATTATGAGCCTAAGAGATAGAAAGGAACACATAAACCAGAGATTACATCGGCCTGAGACCAGAAGAACTAGCCCAACTACAACTGATGACTGCCCTGACAGGGAACTCAACAGAGAAACCCTGAGGGAGCAGGAGAGCAGTGGGATGCAGACACCCAAATTCTTGTAAAAAGGCCAGACTTAATGGTCACACTGGGACTGGAGGGACCCTGTAGGCCATGGTCCCCAGACCTTCTGTTAGCCCAGGACAGGAACCATTCCCAGAGCTAACTCTTCAAACAGGGATTGGACAGGAATATTGGATGGAAAATGATACTGGTGAAGAATGAGCTTCTTGGATCAAGTGGACACATGAGACTATGTTAGCATTTCCTCTGGAGGGGGGATGAGAGGGCAGAGGGGGTCAGAAGCTACCCGAATTGGCACGAGGAGAGAGAGTGGAGGGAAGAACTGTGCTGTCTCATTGGAGGGAGAGCAATTAGGAGTGTATGGCAAGGTGTATGTAAATTTTTGTACGAGAGACTGACCTGCTTTGTAAATTTTCACATAAAGCACGATAAAAATTAATTAAAAAAAAAAAAAACCTTCTAAAAGTTATCTTTTTTTCTTTAATGAATCAGATTTGACTGCAATAAAAAATGTGCTTCATTGGGTGACCCTTTTCCTGAATCACCTTTCAGTGTTCTGGAAATATTGATCTGTTGAGGTTGGTTCTTCCCAGTATTTTATAAAATACTGTACTTCTTTAAAAAACATTACATCAACTCTGATTGGTTTGAAATACAATGGCTGTAGCACTTAAATTTCTTATTTTGTTTTTACATATCTTGGCAAAACGCTTGTATAAGAAAGGCCTGACATTTTCACAAATTATCATGGCACTTAAGAGCACATTTTTCTGAGCCTGGTCTTCTATTTCTATGTCCTAGGAAGGACAAAAGTAAAAAGATCTTCTTTCTCCTTACCACTGCATAGTTAGGCTGCAATAGTCTGTAGAAGTGAGCGGCTATTGTCATCATATTCTTCTTTAAGAGACCAGGCTAAACCTCACAACCCTAAAAACAAACAAACCCCAGCACCGTAGGGTCAATTCTGACTCATAGAGACCCTACAGGACACAGTAGAACTGCCCCATAGAGTTTCCAAGAAGCGCCTGGCGGATTTGAACTGCCGACCCTTTGGTTTAGCTGCCGTAGCACTTAACCACTATGCCACCAAACAAACAAACACACAAACAAAAAACAGAGTTAACATTTTTGGCCTTCCACTACATTTTTAATCTCAAAACCAAGGCTGATGAGGAATTTTTGCTCATTTTTTCATTTATCCAACCAGCAAATATATACTGAGCACCTACATGTGTGAGATACTTTTCTAGTACCTGGGAATTTGTTTCCTGATGCCTAGGGATTATATTCTACTATTCACTAAAGTCTAATGCTTGCTCATGAACCAGAATTCTGGTTCCATTTAGTATGCCACATAGTAGCTTATACCACCTAGATTCTAAGACTGTGTTTTTAGTTGTTAATGAAAGAGCACATGATTGAATTCTTGCCCCCCGTCCTTTTTTTTTAGGCTTTTGTTCTGAGATTCTTCCTTTATATCTTGATCTAATCCAGCCCTCTCCTTCCCCTGCGTATCAAACTGTTTTATTTTCTTCATACCCTTTATTGCAGTCTGCAATGATTGAGTCCATCTATTCCTCCACTCGTTCATTGTCTGCCACCCTCAACAAATTATACATTTCAGGAGGGCGGGGTTGTCATATGACTTTGATGTCTGTAGCCTAGTGCCTAGAACTATGCCTATCTCATAGTGCTCAATACATGTTTGAAGGAATGGATAAGGGAATCCTTAGATAATTAGTCTCACTCCTGTGATCTGGAACTGTACTGTCCAACATGGTAGCCACACATGGTTATTAAGCATTTGAAATATGCATAGTTTGGATTAAGATGTGCTATAAGTATAAAAGAGGTTGACAGTTTGAATCCACCAGGCGCTCCTTGGAAACTCTATGGGGCAGTTCTACTCTGTCCTATAGGGTCACTATGAGTTGGAATCGACTCGATGGCAATGGGTTTTTGGGTATAAGTATAAAAGGGAGTTCTGGTTGCACAGTGGTTAACAGCTTGGCTGCTAACCAAAAGGCTGGCAGTTCAGATCCACCAGCTGCTCCTTGGAAACCCTATGGGGCAGTTCTCCTCTGTCCTATAGGGTCTCTGTGAGTTGGAATTGACTCGGTGGCAACGGGTATGGGTATAAGTATAAAAAGGAGCCCTGGTGGTGCAGTGGTTAAGTGCTTGGCTGCTAACCGAAAGGTCAGCAGTTTGAACCCACCAGCTGCTCCACAGGAGAAAGATGTGGCAGTCTGCTTCCTTAAAGATTAAAAAAAAAATCAAACCAAACCTGTTGCCGTCGAGTCAATTCTGACTGCAAACCCTATGGGGCAGTTCTCCTCTGTCTTATAGAATCTCTGTGAGTTGGAATTGACTCCACAACAATGGGTGTAGTTTGGGTATAAGTACAAATGTATATCAAAGACTCAGTACAAAAAAACTCATGAATTTTTTTATATTGATTCTTTGTAGAACTGATAATATTTTTAAGATATTTAAAAAAAAATTGGGTTATATAAAATATATTATTAAATATTTTTAATTGGGTGTCACCTTTTTCCTTCTTTAATGTGGCTACTAGAAAATTTAAATTTTCATATGTGGTTCACTTTTGTGGCTGACTTTATGTTTCCATTTGACAACAGCACTGGTCTAGAATACCAAAAAAAAAAAAAAACCTATTGCTATGGAATTGATTCTGACCCACAGTGACCCTAGAGGACAGACCAGAACTACCCCGTAGGCTTTCCAAGGAGCAGCTGGTGGATTTGAACTGCCGACCTTCTGGTTAGGAGCTGTATCACTTAACCATTGTGCCACCACAAATTCCAAGAAGTACAAACATGTGGATAGGTTCATTAGTACTAAGGCCAAGGCAATTGCAGGGAACACTTGAAATAAAACTCAGATTCTGGTTCCAGGCAGTTTAGGGAGTAAGCATTCTGAATTAAAAGAGGTGGAGCCAGTGTTTCCAGAGAGGTATCTAATTGAGGCTAGATGCTGTAACACATCACTGAAAAGGGAGGAAGACGTGGTTAAGCCTGCCACAGCCACATACCAGAACCCTCCAGGAACTGCATCCCTCTCCTTAAGGTGTGACCTGAACACTGTCTGGATGGTGGGCAGCGATTAATGGTGACTGCTTTACGAGCACCGCGGCCCATAGGGATACAGACAAGGAGTTCCCCGGCCGCTCAGGAGGGACTTTTAAAGGCCATTAAATCAGCTCTGTGATATTTTATGTTTCACTCCAATAGTCCTGGCTTCAGAAGGACCAAGTCAGAGAGGCATCTGCATAGGCGAGCATGAAGCTTCTCTAGAATTACAATGGGAGCTCATGATAAGAAGACCCTTCTGCCGTACTTTAGACACTGGTCTCCAAGAATTGCAAAGGTGGTGCATCTTGCCTTCAGTGGTTTTCCCAGTGGGTAGGTCTCGGCCTTGTGACCTCTATTTTCTTTTGTGAATGCCCTGAATTCCTTGCTTATAGTGTGTGGATGTATAGGAAGCCAAAGATGCTACAGTTGGTATGGCTCAGATGTTTCTAGGACACTGCTTCTTAAACTTTCGTTGCTGCTGTTAGCTGATGTCAAGTTGCACACCCACCCCATCCTACCCCCATGCACAACAGGATGGGACCACTGTGATCCACAGGGTTTTCATTGGCTGGTTTTTGGAAGTAGGTCACTAGGACTTTCTTTCTAATCCATCTTAGTCTAGAAGCTCTGCTGAAACCTGCTCAGCCTCTGAGCAACACACAAGCTTCCACTAGCAGATGAGTGGTGGCCACTTATGAAGTGCATTGACCAGGAATTGAACCCAGGTCTCCGACATGGAAGGTGAGAACTCTACCACTGAACCACCACTGCTCCCTTCTCAGACTTTTTAAAACCCAAACCAGTTACCGTCGAGTCCATTATGACTCATGGCAACCTCACGTGTGTTAGAGTTGAACTGTGCTTTTCAGTGACTAAGTTTTTCGGAAGTAGATAGCCAGGCCTCTGTTCTAATGCACCTCTGGGTGGACTCAAACAGCCAACTCTTCAATTAGCAGCCAAGCTCATTAACCTTTGCACCACCCAGGGACTCATTCAAAAGCTTAAAAAAAGAGAAAAAAAACCTTTGTTGTCGAATCGATTCTCCCTCATAGCGACTCTATAGGACAGAGTAGAACTGCTCCATTGGGTTTCCAAGGAATGGCTGGTGAATTCAAACTGTTGACCATTTGGTTAGCAGCCAAGCTCTTAACCACTGTACCACCATGGCTCTTAAACTTTAATGGGCATCAAATCCCTACAGGGGAATCTGCTAACAGTGCACATTTCCTGTTCCTTTCCTAGGTCTGAATGATTCTGATGCTCTTTGTCTGTGTGGTTCGCTGATCTAGGGTATTTGTCTCATAGGTCCGATGAGAAAACAAAGGTCCTGATTAAGGGAAAGAACTTGTCCAAGACTTCATGGAAACCTGATTCCTGGGGACGTAGCCATGAGGGTTTTACTGGCTCACTGATAATATTTTGGAAAATTATCACACAAAAATATTTGAGGGTAGTGGTGGCATTTTATGACCCCTAGTGGAAGTCAATCCCACTCCTACTTCTGCTCAGTTGTTTTGTCAAAATGGAAGCCTTCTGTGCAGTGCTGCATTTCTTAAAGCATGTGAAATAGGAGGTTAAACAATGCTTCCAGGAGGCTGATTCCCAGAATGAAATTAATCTTTAAAACTATTAGGTTAGAGAGTTAGACAAAGTTTTTGTTTCTTTAGATTTATTTTTTTGTTTACTTACCTCAGGGCTCATCAGAGTCTTTAATATGTTAATATGATACAATTTATTCGACCACAGAAGTCTTACAAAAATCTGGATAGGGAATCAATAAGGTCTCTAGCATATTAAATTTTCATAGTATTGTTATATTCATTAGTTCCTGTGATTACAACTGCTACCTTGTGAGAGGGAGTCCCTGGTGGTACAAATGGTTAAGTGCTTTCTTACTAGCCAAAAGGTTGGTGGTTCAAACCCACACAGAGCCTCCTTGGAAGAAAGGCCTAGTAATCTGCTTTCCAAAGGTCACAGCCTTGAAAACCCTGTGGAACAGTTCTGCTCTGCACACATGAAGTCACCATGAGTCAGAATGAACTCGATGGCAACTAACAACAACATTTTTATGAAGGAGATACTATTATCTTGACCCTCCCAGTGAATGAATAAGAAAACTAAGACAAAGTCAGTTACCCAGAGGCACAGAATTAGGCACAGAAGGTGGCAAAGCCCTTTCTCAAACCCAGGTCTTCCGCCACCATATCGGGAGCCCTTTTCCACTTCTGTGAGTTGGGTTAATAGAAAACTAACTATAGAGTCTTGTTCAGGAAAAGGGATCCTTTCCATTTTGTACCTTCCCCCCCACCCCCAAATTATTTTGCACTTTTAAAAAATTCCCAGACCCAACTTGCAGCCTGCAAACAAGAACAGGACAGTTTTGACACCTCAGATGGAGAATCTGTGAATAAACTAATTTGCCACCTGCCTGCTCTCAACCCTTCACTACTGACTGCATATCCCACGCTCTCTCTATTGCTAATAATATTTAACTTAAAAAACAAAAATAGTGTAAACTGCATGGATGACTTTAATGCTCACCGACTGGTGGCCAGTGAAGCACCTGAGAACAGGGTAAAATCAGGAAAGGAGACCCCTCTCAGTGGCCGAGTGCCGGGCCTCTCCATTCCCTTCATCTCCCAATTCAGTCCCACTCGAGTCAGTTCTGACCAGGGAAGGCAGTCACTTTGGATTTTACCAGTGAGTAGCACCCAGAATCAAGCATGAGTGGCTGAAGGTAGGTTGGCAAGCACAAACCATTTCGTGATTATCTCCTTGCTTCATCTCTAACCACAGAGCCTCCACATTTCCAACAGTTGTGCCACACAGTTGAGTTCCTGATCTTCTATCGCCTGTGCCATCTCATGGTTGTGGGCCTGAGTTTTGTGAGGGCCATAATAACTTTGGCAATCTTATCAGGCCTAGATCCTGTCTTTTTTTTTATTTTAATAGCCTTCTATTTCTTTTACCTCTTTTATATGACTTAGTTTTACAAAAGTATTAATTCTTACAATAGACACAGTTTACAAAAATATTTATCCTTGTATTTCTCTATGAGGGTTATGAATCTCAGGCACATTTTAATAAGTAGAACAAATGGATAGCCTCCTTGAACATTTGTGTGTGTGCGTGTGTATGTGCATGTGCACATAAGGAAGGTATTCACTAGATCCGGGTGTTCTCTCTATATAAACATACCACTACAAATGACAAATGCAATCTTTAATTATTAAAGACCATAGCTATCATGGCATTCACCCCTCAGGATGCCCTTACTGAAGAAAGTGTTGGGACTTGACTATGTGAAATAGCTCCCAAGGGTATTCCCAAACATGCTCCATAATCGTATCTTCTCAAAATCTACAATAAAGCAAACCACACACTGCTTAGCAGTGCATAACAGGGTTTAACTCACCACAGCTTGAACACCCTGTGAGATGAAAAGCTCACCACCTCATGAGAATACTCCTTGCCATTTCAAGATGGAAGTGTTTCCTTGCAATAGTTTCTATTTGTCCTAAGAGACTTTGTAGAGTTATAAGGAGGTAACTTTCTACCTAATGTCCCTTCTACCTAATGGCATTTTCTATATTTTCTCAGGTCTCTGCAGGGAAGAAAATGAGTTTTAAAGGATTAATAAATAACACCCACTTTTCCTCTCTAATATTTGGAACTTACTGAGAAATAAGATTCAAGAGACACACTGATGAAAACCAAACTTTGTTAGGATTGTTACTGGCCAAAGCTTATTTGGAAGGTGTTATGGATTGAATTGTGTCCCCCCAAAATGTGTATCTGTTTGGCTAGGCCATGATTTCCAGTATTGTGTGATTGTCTACCATTTTGTCATCTGATGAGATTCTCCTATATGTTGTAAATCCTATCACTATAATGTTAATCAGGTAGCGTTAGCAGCAGTTACATTGATAAGATCTACAAGATTAGATAGTGTCTTAAACCAATCTCTTTTGAGATATAAAAGAGAGAAGAGAGCAGAGAGACAGGGGGACCTCATACCACCCAAAAAGAAGCACCAGGAGCAAAGCATGTCCTTTGGATGAGAGGTTCCTGCACTGAGAAGATCTTAGACCAGGGGAAGATGATGACAAGGACCTTCCTTAAGAGCTGAGAGAGAAAGCCTTCCCCTGGAGCTGATTCCCTGAATTTGGACTTCTAGTTGACTAGACTGTGAGAAAATAAATTTCTCTTTGTTAAAGCCATCCACTTTTGGTATTTCTATTATAGCAGCACTTGATGACTAAGAAAGTATGGCTAAGGTGAACAGTTATTAAGGGCTTTCTCTTAATTAACCTTTGAATTAAATTTACTCATCCAGCTTCTTGGATCAGGTGGACACTTGAGACTATGTTGGCATCTTCTCCCTGGAGGGGGGATAAGAGGGTAGAGGGGGTTAGAAGCTGGCGAAATGTACACGAAAAGAGAGAGTGGAGGGAGGGAGCAGGTTGTCTCATTTGGGGGAGAGCAGTTGGGAGTATGTAGCAAGGTATACATAATTTTTTGTGCAAGAGACTGACTTGATAGGTAAACTTTCACTTAAGGCACAATGAAAATTAAAACAAACAAAAGCCTGTAGAAATAGAAAACCAAAATTTACTCACCCATTATTATGGATTGACTTGTGTTCCCCCAAGAGATATGCGAAAGTCAGCCCCTGTCCCTGTAAATATGACCTTGTTTAGAAATAGGAGTTTTCTTTTGTCATGTTAATGAGATATATCAAAATAGGGTGGGTACTAAACCTAACCACTTATGAGTGGTGTCTTATAAGAAGAGTAGAATAGACACATACACATACAAGGGGGAAGACAGAGACCATGCAAGGACCAATTGACAAGCAAAAGAACAACAAGGATTGTTGGTAGATGTCAGAAACTAGAAGAGACGCCCAAAAAAAAGTTAGGTTAATACCCTGATTTAGACTTTCAGGCTCCATAACTGTGGAAAAATAAATTCCCGTCCTTTAAAGCCACTCACTTGGGTTATTTTGTTTTTGTTGTTTTTATGGCAATTCTAGGTAACTAAGACTCCCATCATAGGCAGCACTGGACCACTGCAGCTGCCCAGTTAGGACAGGGGCTGCACCATAAGCTTGTCATTGGGGGAATAGAGATGTGCAAGACCTGTGGATAGACAACCCAGAAGGATTAAAAAAGAGACAGCCCAGAAGGCTTTGAGAAGAGTGCGCTCATTCCCTTCTCTCTCAAACTCACCAATCAGATAACTGAATACCCGTCTTCTGAGAAAGAGGCTGGGGGCAGGGAGAAAGAAGAGGTCTCTTTTCCCTCTTGGAGAGTGAAATAGAAATTTCCATCCCTAATGGATACTTAGGAGCCCTAGAGTCACAGTGGTAAGGAGCATTGCTGCTAACCAAAAGATTGGCAGTTCAAATCCATCAGCCACTCCTTGGAAACCCTATGGGGCAATTCTACTCTGTCCTACAGGTGCTATGAGTTGGAATCAACTTGGCAGAAACAGGTTTCATTTGATTTTGGTTCAACGGATACTTAAGGAACTCTGGTGGCAGAATGGTTAAATGCTCAGCTGCTAGCCAAAAGGTCAGCAGTTTGAACCCGCCAGCTGTTCCACTGAAGAAAAGACCAGGCAACCTGCTCCAGTAAAGATTACAACCTAGGAAACCCTATGGGGCAGTTCTACTCTGTAGTATAGTGTCACTATGAGTCGTAATCAACTCAACAGCATATAACAATAACAGTGGTATCTTAGGTTGGGTTCTCTAAAGAAGCAAAACCAGTGAACTGCATATATTTCACAGATATATATATATATAGTTATGTGTATATGTATGTATATATAGAGAAAGTGAGAAATAGGGAGGGAGGGAGAGAGAGAGAGATTTATCTCAAGAAAATGGCTCACGTGGTTGTAGAAACTGGTGAGTTCCAAGTCTGTGGATTAGGCATCAGTCTGGAGGCTTCTCCTGACTCACGTAACTGCAGGGGCTGATGTATCTGAGATTGGCAGGTAAGATGTCTGGCTGCTGGTTCCTGGAGGCTGATGAATCCCAAGATTGGCAGGCAATACAGCAGACCACTGGCTCAAGTCCCAAGAACCAGAGGTCAGATGATGATGAGCTTGATACAGGTGCCAGAGCAAGCAAAAGCCGGTGAGCTTTGCCAGAATGTCCACATATATTGGATGCAGGCCACACACCTGAGGAAACTCTCCTTACAATTGATCGGCTGATGACATCAGATCACATCATGGGGGTAATTACATTATATCACAAAATGAAGGATAACTACATCATTACATAACTGCCAAATTACATCATTACATAATTGCCAAACTATATCATTACATAACTGCCAAACTACATCATTACATAACTCCCAAACCATTGAGAATCACGGCCCAGCCAACTCAACATACAACCTTAACCATCACATCTCTTGGCATCTGTACACATCTCTTTAAACTGTACACAATCTCTAAATATAGACAACTACAAAGGCATAGTACCACCTAATATGATACAGCTAACAAATGAAATACAACCAAAAATGCACTAGCCCCGTTTACATCTTATATTTTACAAGTGAAGGAAACAAAAATATTTGATGTACACATACAAGGAAGAAATATTTATAACAATTACATTCCTTGTTTCTGCAACTGGTCATGTGGTTGTAACCGGTATTTAAAACCAAAAAAACAAACCTGTTGCCATCGAGTCGATTCTGACTCATAGCAACCCTGTAAGACAAAGTAGAACTGCCCCATACAGTTTCAAAGGAGCATTTGGTGGATCCGAGCTATAGAACTCTTGGTTAGCAGCCATAACTTTAAACCACTATGTAACCAGGGTTTCCAACTGGTATTTAGAACTACCTTATTCCACTACCCATTCCGTATTCCCTTTGCCCTCAGCAAGCACCTCAGTTGGTCATGGTTCTTTGCCTGGGTGGCGGGGTGGCATTCTTAACTTCCAGTTCAAGGGAATCAGTGATATATCTCCAGGTGGCAGCATTCCTCCCTTTGGGACTAAGACCTCTAGGCCTGCAAAAAATAGGGTCATAGGGACAGGAAGTAAAAATTTTGCAAGTGGGTCACTAGGGACAATAGTGAGTGGTGCCACTCCTATTTCTGCCCCTTGATCCATGAATCCTGGCTATGGGAGAACAGCACTATACATTGAATGCTGGTTTAGAGCATATACAGCCCATAGAGAACATTGCCTCAACCTTGCAAGGTATTGCCACTTAGCTGTCACCATAATTGTGTCTTTAGAAGGCCATTGCATCATTCTATCAAGCCAGCTGCTTTAGGATGTTGTGGAGCATAGTAAGACCAGTGAATTGCATGAGCATGGGCCTATTGCCACACTTCATTTGCTGTGAAGTGAGTCCCTTGATCCAAGGCAATGCTATGTAGGATATCATGATGGTGGATAAGGCATTCTGTAAGTCCACGAACGGTAGTTTTGGCAGAATTGCTGTGTTCAGGGAAGGCAAATCCATATCCAGAGTAAATGTCTATCCAGTAAGAACAAAATGCGGCCCTTTCCATGATGGAAGTGGTCCAATGTAATCAACCTGCCATCAGGTTGCTGGTGCACAGACCACGGAGGCCAGCGAATCCCAAGATTGGCAGGCAATAAGAAGCAATATGGCAGGCTTCTGGCTCAAGTTCCAAGAACTGGAGGTCAGATGATAACAAGCAGGATGTAGGATCCAGAGTGAGCAAAAGCCAGTGAGCTTTGCCAGAACATCCATATATACTGGATGCAGGCCACAACCCCAAGAAAACTCCCTTACAACTAATTGGCTGATAACATCAGATCTCATGATGGAGGTAATTACATTGTATCACAAAGTGGAGGATAGCCACATCCTTACATAACTGCCAAATTATATCATTACATAACTGCCAGACTGCATCATACATAATTGCCAAACTACATCATTACATAACTGCCAAACCACTGAGAATCATGGTCCAGCCCATTAACAATCGTAAATGGATACTTGAGAAGTGGTGATAAAACAAAATCCCTGTCCTCTCTCTAACAAAGGATATTCTTTGTTTGACTATCCTAGTTGACCTTCCCTGAAAGTCATTTGTGGCTCAATCTTCCTTTTTACTTGTGAGCCCAAGAATAGATAAAAATATGATGCGGTCTGGCAGGAAAGTGTACAGTTGAGGAAAGCGAGGTCCAAAGTGGTTAAGCGGGTCCCCGAAGATCACAAAGCTGGACATCAAACCCATGTTTCCTTCATATGTGGGGTTCTTCTTCACCGCAGCACCCCTTGCTACCATGCTGGCTTCCCTGGTAAGGACTTTGAGCAAAGCAAGCTATTGTTACAGCATCGTCTGTCAAGTGAAATATTGATTCTGAGATCCTGGCAGCCTGAGCCAGATGAAAACTGGCAGCCCCAGGAGAAGAAAGCATTTGACTCAGCACAGTCCCTTAATCCATCCTGCTTTCTACCTCCCCTTGCAGGACATGGGGAGAGTCATAATGTTTCTCTATTGCCTTAGCAAGTAAACAGATGTTGGAAACAAGCTGAGAGCAGCCCACCAGAAAAGAAAAAAAGTCTTTTTTTTAAAAGGAACCTTTTTAAAAAAGAGAACAAAAGAACAAAGATGAGACAAAAGGGTTAAGCAAAAAAAATAGTATCGCTGGGCTAGAGCCTAAGAATGAGAAAAAAAGGGATGAGAGAGGAAGCCAGCCCTCATTAACAGAATCTCACAGCTTGCGCACCCTTGGCAAGTGACATCCATGGGAATCTTGTTCAACTGGCCTGGTTTCACAACCAATCCAAAGTGTGGCGTTAAACGTGATCTATTTTAAATGTATTGCAGCTGAATTATTTAATTTGAAATTTAGCTGGTGCCACAGGCACTGGAGCGGGAGCAAGAAGAATGAACAAAATTATTTCACTGGAAAATGATTTAATTTTTAATTATGAGATGGGACACTTAGGGGGAATAAGGTGATTGGTCCGTGAAAGCTCTGTCTCTGAGAATTGTATGGTCTTGTGACAGGCACTTCAGTGGGTTTAATTATCCTGTCCTGGTGTCTGTCCACTGGTTCTGAGAATTAGCAGGGATCAGAGGCACAAAAATCTTAATTATAATAACAATGATAATGGTAACTCTGGTTGATGTAGAGAATATTTCCACTGATTTTCATAATTATACATAGCATATGGTAACCTTGAAGTTGTTTCATCTCTTTGTATAAAGGGAGGAAACCACACAAAGCCCTCAGGGATGCTAGAAAAGAAACTTGGAGTGGAAATTAGGAAAATAGGATCTGACTTTTATTGTTGCTACAGCAACTACAGTTGTGCAACCTTGGGCAAGTCACTTACCTCTCTAGGTCTCAATTTTCTTATATAATAAGGACATTGAATCTGGTGATCTTTGTGAGTCTACTCAACTTTAAGATTTGATCCTAAATCAGATTGAGCTGTCCCCTATAAATGCGACTCTTTACGAAGCCAAATAAACATTTCATTCTATTAAATACCTTTCAGTTAGCATCTCATTCAATCACAATTTACTGAGAAGTATTGCATTATGATCATTGTAGTCCGACAGGCTTGGATTTGAATTCAAGCTATGCTGATTCCTAGCCTTATAGCACAGGGAAATTTCATTGACTTCTGTGAACCATGTCTTCCTAAAATGGGAATAAAGGTAGTACTTCAAGTTTTGTTGTGAAAATTAAAGGAAGTGGTCTATGAAAAGTGCTTAAAAGTGCTGTTACAAAATAAGATCTCTCTCTCTCACTCTTTCTGTTCCTCTTTTCTTCTGTCTCCTTCTCCATCAAAACCTCTAGTATTTGAATACTAGCTACAAGCCCCCCACGTGTCTGTCATTTTGTCGTACTGTGGGGGCATGTGTGTTGCTGTGATGCTGGAAGCTATGCCACCAGTATTCAGATGCCAGCAGGGTCAACCATGGAGGACAGGTTTCAGCTAAGCTTCCAGACTAAGACAGACTAGGAAGAAGGACCTGGCAATCTACTTCTGAAAAGCATAAGTCAGTGAAAACCTTAAGAATAGCAGCAGAACATTGTCTGATATACTGCTGGAAAATGGGCTCCCCAGGTTGGAAGGCACTCAAAAGATGACTGGGGAAGAGCTACCTCCTCAAAGTAGAGTCGACCTTAATGACCTGGATGGAGTAAAGCTCTCGGGACCTTCATTTGCGGATGTGGCACAACTCAAAATGAGAAGAAACAGCTGCAAACATCCATTAATAATCAGAACCTGGAATGCACAAAATATGAATCTAGGAAAATTGGAAATCATCAAAAATGCAATGGAACACATAAACATCGATATCCTAGGCATTAGTGAGCTGAAATGGATTGGTATTGGCCATTTTGAATCGGACAATCATATAGTCTACTATGCTGGGAATGACAACTCAAAGAGGAATGGTGTTGCATTCATCGTCAAAAAGAACTTTTCAAGATCTATCCTGAAGTACAACATTGTCAGTGATAGGATAATATCCATACGCCTAAAAGGAAGACCAGTTAATATGACTATTATTCAAATTTACCCACCAACCACTAAGGCCAAAGATGAAGAAATAGATTTTTTCAGCTGCTGCAGTCTGAAATTGATTGAACATGCAGTAAAGATGCATTGATAATTACTGGCGATTGGAATGGAAAAGTTGGAAACAAAGAAGAAGGATCAGGAGTTGGAAAATATGGTCTTGGTGATAGAAACAATGTCGGAGATCGAATGATAGAATCTTGCAAGACCAATGACTTCTTCATTGCAAATACCTTCTTTCACTAACATAAATGGAGACTATAGGCAAGGACCTCGCCAAATGAAACACACAGAAATCAAATTGACTACATCTGTGGAAAGGGATGATGGAAAAACTCAATATCATCAGTCAGAACAAGGCCAGGGTCCGACTGTGGAAGAGACCATCAATTGCTCATATGCAAGTTCAAGCTGAAACTGAAGAAAATCAGAGCAAGTCCATGAGAGACAAAATATGACCTTGAGTATACCCCACCTGAATTTAGAGACCATCTGAAGAACAGATTTGACGCATTGAACACTAGTGACCGAAGACCAGACGAGCTGTGGAATAACATTAAGGACATCATCCATGAAGAAACCAAGAGGTCACTGAAAAGACAGGAAAGAAAGAAAAGACCAAGATGGATGTCAGAGGAGACTCTGAAACTTGCTCTTGAGCGTTGAGCAGCTAAAGCAAAAGGAATAATTGATGAAGTAAAAGAACTGAACAGAAGATTTCAAAGGGCCTCTCGAGAAAATTTTTTTTTTCTCGAGAAGACAAAGTAAAGTATTATAATGACATGTGCAAAGAGCTGGAGATGGAAAACCAAAAGGGAAAAACATGCTCAGGTTTCTCAAGCTGAAAGAACTGAAGAAAAAATTCCAGCCTCGTGCTGCAATAGTGAAGGATTCTATGCAGAAAATATTAAAAGATGCAGGAAGCATCAAAAAAAGATGGAAGGAATACACAGAGTCATTATACCAAAAAGAATTAGTCGATATTCAACCATTTCAAGAGGTGGCATATGATCAGGAACCGATAGTACTGAAGGAAAAAGTCCAAGCTGCTCTGAAGGCATTGGTGAAAAACAAGGGGCTCCAGGAATTGATGGAATATCAATTGAGATGTTTCAACAAACAGATGCAGTGCTGGAGGTGCTCACTCGTCCATACCAAAAAATATGGAAGACAACTTCCTGGCCGAATGACTGGAAGAGATCCATATTTATGCCTATTCCCAAGAAAGGTGATCCAACCAAATGTAGAAATTATAGAACGATATCATTAATGTCACACCCAAGCAAAACTTTGCTGAAGATCATTCAAAAACGCTATAGCAGTATATCGACAGGGAACTGCCAGAAATTCAGGCCGCTTTCAGAAGAGGACGTGGAACCAGGAATATCATTGCTGATGTCAGATGGATCCTGGCTGAAAGCAGAGAATACCAGAAGGATATTTACCTGTGTTTTATTGACTATGCAAGGGCATTCGACTGTGTGGATCATAACATACTATGGATAACACTGCAAAGAATGGGAATTCCAGAACACTTAATTGTGCTCATGAGGAACCTTTCCATAGATCAAGAGGCAGTTGTTTGGACAGAACAAGGGGATACTGATTGGTTTAAAGTCAGGAAAGGTGTGTGTCAGGGTTGTATTCTTTCACCATACCTATTTAATCTGTGTGCTGAGCAAACAATATGAAAGGCCGGACTATATGAAGAAGAATGGGGCATCAGGATTGGAGGAAGACTCTTATAACAACCTGCGTTATGTAGATGCCACAGCCTTGCTTGCTGAAAGTGAAGAGGACTTGAAGCACTTACTAATGAAGATCAAAGACCACAGCCTTCAGTATGGATTACACCTCAACATAAAGAAAACAAAAATCCTCACAACTGGACCCATGAGCAACATCATGATAAATGAAGAAAAGATTGAGGTTGTAAGGATTTCTTTTTACTTGGATCCACAATCAACAGCCATGGAAGCAGCAGTCAAGAAATCAAAAGACGCATTGCATTGGGCAAATCTGCTGCAAAGGACCTCTTCAAAGTGTTGAAGAGCAAAGATGTTACCCTGAAGACTAAGGTGCACCTGACCCAAGCCATGGTATTTTCAATCACATCATATGCATGTGAAAGCTGGACGATGAATAAGGAAGACCAAAGAAGAGTTGACGCCTTTGAATTGTGGTGTTGGCGAAGAATATTGAATCTACCGTGGACTTCCAAAAGAACAAACAAATCTGTCTTGGAAGAAGTGTGGCCAGAATGCTCCTTAGAGGCAAGGATGGCGAGACTGCGTCTTACATACTTTGGACATGTTGTCAGAAGGGATCAGTCCCTGGAGAAGGACAACATGCTTGGCAGAGTACAGGGTCAGCGGAAAAGAGGAAGACCCTCAACGAGGTGGATTGATACAGTGGCTGCAACAATGAGCTCAAGCATAACAACGATTGTAAGGATGGTGCAGGACCGGGCAGTGTTTCGTTCTGTTGTGCATAGGATCGCTATGAGTAGGAACCGACTCGATGGCATCTAACAACAACAACAACAACAGCTACTGTGATCACCATTATCATCACCACCCTCACTACCATCATCATTATTTTCACTGTCACCTCCATCATCATCATCTTCGTCGCCATCATGGTATGGTACACTCTCATAGGCACCGTGAATATGGAGCTGAATAAGATGTGGTTTCTATTATCAAACAGAAATTCGTATTCTATGGAAAAGAAGCAGATACAACCATAAATATTATCATTCAAGTTTGAACAAAAAGATCTGAGACTACAGAATAAAACAGGCAAACTGAGGCCCAAGGTGAAGACTTGACTTGCCGAAGACCACCCAATGTGTTGTCCATAGTCCTGGGACCAGAAGCCCAGTGTTGTCTCTGCCACAAAAGAGCCTTTTGCATTTAATTTCATGTAAAGGAAATCAACTTCCTTGAGTCTAACCTATGCAAATCATTCAGTGTCCTCTATTTCCCCCACTTCAAGAACTACCAAATGAAGAGATAACAGTTTTCTATTCACAATTGAAACTGGAATATATAAAAAATTGTGTAAAAACTGAGATGTCCACATACATATGCGCCTGCACATTTGAGTGTATAAGCATAGACATGCAGAAACACATGTATCCGTAAGCACATGTAGCCACATATAGAGGTACAGATTTAGTCCCTATGCATCATGTTAGTTTATTCTTATACACATGGGCATACACATGCCACGTGCACATCCATATGTGGCCATGCATATATTTATACACAGGCATGCATGTGTCCAAACACACATCCACACAGATACATATGCACAGAGGGTATTTTGACAACGCTGTGAACAGCTTCAGCAGCAAACACTGTGGAGGTTGCTATAATTTAATTCACCAATTGTTGCTAAAGCTTCAGTTCTGATTCAGGAGGAGCTGAAATCTCAAGCTTCCCTGGGACCTTAGCTTTTAATCCTTTTAAATCAATTAAAATGATGCTTTAAGATATCAGTTTCCTACACTATCTGCACAATTTAAAATATATGGTATACACTTAATTCCACGTGAATTAAAAAAAAAAAATTAAGGCTAAATCAAGAACGGAATGTGGCAATGGTTCTCTAACTTCCATGTCCATAACAACTCCTGGAACATATATAAAATGCTAATCATTAGGCCTCAACCCCAGAGACTCTGACTTAGTTTGGGGTGGGGCCCAAGAATCTGCATTTAGCAAACCTCATTAGTGATTTAGATGCTGGTGTTTCATCTAAGCCTCCTAATTTTTAAGAAGTATACATAGATTTCCCAGTTGATAAAATGATTTTATAAAGTTATGTGTAGTTAATAGCATAATTGAGGTTGGAACACAGATTTTGTCCCTATATCTCAATAACATGATCTATAGAGATATTACATTACCTGTGTGAGTCTTGTCTTCAACAGGATTTTAAGTTTCCCAGGATAATGCCATTCTCTCTTTCTGTGTCTCTCATAACTTCTAGTATTCGAATACACCAAATGAAGAGAGTAAACAATGCAGAAACAGAGAAATGTATAAGAAACATATCTTGATAGAAAGGGAGCATCTGAATTGGGAAGAAAGAAAATATTTACTGAGTTCCTATTATGATATAGGTATTATGTCCAAGCTTTATACAGTTAGTTAGGACTGTGTTTGGCTGCAAATAACAGAAAACCTAGCTAAACTGGCTAAAACTAAGCAGAGTTGTCCCCCCTTTCTTCAATTTCTATAATGAGCCAAACTTCTTCCTGCTTCATGCCCTTTGCGCATGCTTTTCCCTCTGTCTATAATGTTTTTACCAACCTCCTCAACACACTTCACCTATTAAGCCCTACCTATCCTCAGATCTCAGCTCCTGTATCATTTCTAGCCCCTACCCTTGAGACTAGATTTTATTCCTATTGCAACCCTCATAATATTCATAGTACCTATTACGTCTTGCCATTATATAATATGTGATGATTTGCTTAATATCTGTCTCACCTATATTTTAGACTCCATGAAGGAAAGGGTTGTGTTGGCTTGGATAATCATTTTCTCTCCAGCACCTAGCACATAGTAGGTACTCAATAAATATCTATTAAATGAGTGGATACATGACTGGAAGAATGAAGGTACAGGTTCTGCTTAGGAGCATCAGGCTTTACAAAGGAGATAGAATTTGAACTTGCATTCTCTGCTCTGTAGTTTTCCCAACTTTTAATTGTGTACAACAGAGTGATTGCCAAGAGCTCCCCCAGTCCTATTTTTTCACTGAGACCCACTCTTGAGCACTGACTTCATCTCTTTCTGTGTGATCTTGGGCAACATGCTTAACATCTCTCAGCTTCAGTGTCCTCTGTAAAATGAGTAGGAATGATCTCTAAGGCTCTTTGAAAGCCTAAAGCATGAGTGGCTTTTAAAACTCGAGAAGGAGCATGAAAACCACAGGGTGAGAGCCAGAGGGATTCTGCTGAGTTGTGGGTTTTGCAGGTGTATCTCAGCAGGTTCCCAGGAGCCATTCTCGAAGGGACTCAGCATGTTACCTGGACTAATTTATAAAGGAAATGAAAAGAAAATAGACTTGTTATATGAACACCATTAATTCACCACTCCAGACTCCACTGTTTGAACAGCAAGTACCAAGTGATTCAATTGTCATTTGTCGATTGTATTCTGCTATTTTGCCTGTTGGAAATGACCAGCCAACACCACAGCATGCAGACAATGGCACGACTACTAATTAGCATATATATTGTTTGTCCTGGTATAAATTTATGGCAAACAGCAATATTTTACACTCCAGTAAAGTTAATAAATGAGGCTTTGGGCTATAAAAATTTCATGTTCCTTTGTGCAAAGGTCAATTATAAATAGTTAAGCACGTATTCATTCAAACGCTTGAGGCCTAGCAGCCAAGAGAATGAAATATCTTCTGGTCAATTTACACTCTGGCTGGACTTGCCTTTCATTTTACAGCCTCGATGACATCCCTTTTTGATGGTTGGCACAGTCTGAGTTCCCAAAGAACTCCACAGCTAGAGGGACTGAAAGAAATGGGTACGTAAAAGTTTCTAAACAGGTAGTTTGGCACCCATAATGTGTTCAATCTGAAAGGGACAGCCTACAAAGGAGAAGGGGATTCAAGGGTTCAGATCAACTTCGGATCGTCTTTGATAATGTAAAGAACACTGAACTAGAGTCTGACAATGTAGGTTCTAGTTCCAGTTCTATGAATTAGCTAAAAGACCTTGAGAAATTGACAGTCTCCTCGCTACACTTTTATTTTCCCATCTAAATAAATGAGGAGAATGGATTACATCAGTGTTCCAGATATCTATTGCTGCAACACAAAACACTCAAAACATAGAATGTTTTAGGTTGTTTTAAAGCTGTAATCATTTTATTATATCTCATGATTTGGTGGGTCAGGAAAATGGACAGCACTCAGTGGGAGATTCTTCTTTTCCATGTGGTGTCAATGGAGATCACTCAGTGGTACTTGACTGGTGAGTGAGCTGGTCTGAAGAGTCTGAGACACCTTCTCTGATGTGCCTGGTGTATTGATTTGGATGGCTGGAAGACTGGGCTCAGTTGAACCTGTTGACTATAGCATCTAAGTACGGCCTCTCCAGCACTGCCAGGGCAATTGAACTTCTTATATGGCAGCTCAGAGCTTCCAGAGAGAGATTTCCAAGGGATGGAAGGTAGATGCTGCCAACTTCTTAAGGCCTCGGCCCAGAAATTGGCACAGCACCATTTTTACCACATTTTATTGTACAAAGCAGCCATAGAGGCTGCCTGGATTCAAGTGGAGGAGGGCATAGATCTGACCTCTTGATGAATGGAAGATCAAAGATTTCGAAGGTATCTTTAACCTGCCACTATCTCTGCTTCCCAATTGTGCTCCATATTTTAAAATGTTGCACACAAAAGGATTCAATGGATAAATAAGTTTGACACATAGTGAGTCGGAAAGTTGAGCAATTGTTTTACTGTAAGGTTTCTCAGAATTTTTTCACTCATTCCTCAATACTATAAGTACCAAATGTTTACTTTTCACCAGGCCACTGTCAGGTTACAAAAATGTAGCTGTGAAGCAAACAGATAAAATTCCCTCTTTCATGGAGCTTACATTCTAGTTGGAGGATTGGAAGGAATGTGTTAGACTGTGATGAAACAAATGTATACTATCGGTTTATAACATGCATTATGAGAACACATAGCAGTTATAGAGAGTAACAAGATTTATTCTATCAGATGAGTGATCAGGGAGGATTCCCAGAAGAGGGGACATGTCAGCAAGTAGCTGACTGAAATAAGAAATTGACCCATGCAGAGGGTTCACACAGTGGCAACAGCAAGGTCCAAGGCCCCCAAAGTGGGAACACTGTTGGCTGGAATGGCTAGAATGTGGTGAATGAAATCATAGATGGGCGAGATGACATCGGGGAAGCAGATAGGGTGTTGGAAACCAGGTGGACTTTGGGATTTATTTACAGTGTGATGGAAAGCTGCCAGAGAGCCATGAGTAGGGATGGGAGTGCAATCTGACTTTTTAAACATCCCTTTCTTCTATGTGGAAACCATGGTGGCAGAGTGGTTAAGAGCTTCAGCTGCTAACCAAAAGGTCAGCAGTTCAAAGCCATCAGGTGCTCCTTGGAAACTGAATGGGGCAGTTCTACTCTATCCTACAGAGTTGCTAATAGCCAGAATCGACTTGGCAGGAACAGGTTTGGTTTTGGTTTTTTCTTCTCTGTGGGGAATGAACTGTGAGAGGGCAAGCGAGTAGGTGAGAGTTGATGGTAGCTTGAACAGTGATTGAGATGAAAGTGGAGATAGACATCTAGGATTGGGATCTAGTTTAAAAGTAGAGCCTATGGGATTTATTCATGAATGGAATGTGGGGTGTAAGAAAAGAGTGAAAAAAATGCTTCATAGATTTTGTGTCTGTGCAGCTGTGCAGCAGTGGGGGAAGTTGTCTCAAATAAGTTAGTGTGTCTTATGACTAAAAAGAGGAAGGACAGCAGTCTACTCCTGAGATCATATTTCTGAAAGACATATCCTAAGAAATGTTGGACTCCACCTTCTCCATCACCTGGAGCTTCCAGGTCTGAAAACTTAAACATGTTGTTCTTAGGTGCCGTCGAGTCGGTTCCAACTCATAGCAACCCTATGCACAACAGAACGAAACACTGCCCGGTCCTGCGCCATCCTTGCAATCGTTGTTATGCTTGAGCTCATTGTTGCAGCCACTGTGTCAATCCACCTCATTGAGGGTCTTCCTCTTTTCTGCTGACCCTGTACTCTGCCAAGCGTGATGTCCTTCTCCAGGGACTGATTCCTCCTGACAACACGTCCAAAGTATGTAAGACGCAGTTCCACCGTCCTTGCCTCTAAGGAGCATTCTGGCCACACTTCTTCCAAGACAGATTTGTTCATTCTTTTGGCAGTCCATGGTAGATTCAATATTCTTCGCCAAAACCACAATTCAGAAGCATCAACTTTTCTTTGGTCTTCCTTATTCATTGTCCAACTTTCACACACATATGATGCGATTAAAAATACCGTGGCTTGGGTCAGGCTCACCTTAGTCTTCAGGGTGACATCTTTGCTCTTCAACACTTTGAAGAGGTCCATTGGGCAGATTTGCCCAATGCAATGTGTCTTTTGATTTCTTGACTGCTGCTTCCATGGCTGTTGATTGTGGATCCAAGTAAAATGAAATCCTTGACAACTTCAATCTTTTCTCCGTTTATCATGACATTGCTCATTGGTCCATTTGTGAGGATTTTTATTTTCTTTATGCTGAGGTGTAATCCATACTGAAGGCTGTGGTCTTTGATCTTCATTAGTAAGTGCTTCAGGTCCTCTTCACTTTCAGCAAGCAATGTTTTGTCATCTACATAATGTAGGTTGTTAAAGAGTCTTCCTCCAATCCTGATGCCATATACTCCAGCTTCTCGTATTATTTGCTCAAGATACGTATTAAATAGGTATGGTGAAAGAATACAACCCTGATGCACACCTTTCCTGACTTTAAACCAAGCAATATCCCCTTGTTCTGTCCAAACAACTGCCTCTTGATCTATGGAAAGGTTCCTCATGAGCACAATTAAGTGTTCTGGAATTCCCATTCTTTGCAGTGTTATCCATAGTTTGTTATGATCCACACAGTCGAATGCCTTTGCATAGTCAATAAAACACAGGTAAACATCCTTCTGGTATTCTCTGCTTTCAGCCAGGATCCATCTGACATCAGCAATGATATTCCTGGTTCTACATCCTCTTCTGAAAGCGGCCTGAATTTCTGGCAGTTCCCTGTTGATATACTGCTATAGTCGTTTTTGAATGATCTTCAGCAAAATTTTGCTTGCGTGTGATATTAATGATATTGTTCTATAATTTTCACATTCGGTTGGATCGCCTTTCTTGGGAATAGGCATAATTATGGATCTCTTCCAGTCAGCTGACCAGGAAGCTGTCTTCCATATTTCTTGGCATAGACGAGTGAGCACCTCCAGCACTGCATCTGTTTGTTGAAACATCTCAATTGATATTCCATCAATTCCTGGAGCCTTGTTTTTCACCAATGCCTTCAGAGCAGCTTGAACTTCTTCCTTCAGTACCATTGGTTCCTCATCATATGCCACCTCTTGAAATCGTTGAATATCGACTAATTCTTTTTGGTAGAATGACTCTGTGTATTCCTTCCATCTTCTTTTGATGCTTCCTGCGTCATTTAATATTTTCCCCATGGAATCCTTCACTATTGCAACTCGAGGCTTGAATTTTTTCTTCAGTTCTTTCAGCTTGAGAAACACCGAACGTGTTTTTCCCTTTTGGTTTTCCATCTCCAGCTCTTTGCACATGTCATTATAATACTTTACTTTGTCTTCTCGAGAGGCCCTTTGAAATCTTCTCTTCAGTTCTTTTACTTCATCAATTATTCCTTTTGCTTTAGCTGCTCGATGCTCAAGAGCAAGTTTCAGAGTCTCCTCTGACATCCATCTTGGTCTTTTCTTTCTTTCCTGTCTTTTCAGTGACCTCTTGGTTTCTTCATGGATGATGTCCTTGATGTCATTCCACAGCTCGTCTGGTCTTTGGTCACTAGTGTTCAATGCATCAAATCTGTTCTTTAGATGGTCTCTAAATTCAGGTGGGATGTACTCAAGGTCATATTTTGTCTCTCATGGACTTGCTCTGATTTTCTTCAGTTTCAGCTTGAACTTGCATATGAGCAATTGATGGTCTGTTCCACAGTCGGACCCTGGCCTTGTTCTAACTTTCCATCGAGATTTTCCATCTTCTCTTTCCTCAGATGTAGTCAATTTGATTTTTGTGTGTTTCATCTGGCAAGGTCCATGTGTATAGTTGCCGTTTATGTTGGTGAAAGAAGGTATTTGCAATGAAGTCGTTGGTCTTGCAAGATTCTATCATTCGATCTCCGGCATTGTTTCTTTCACCAAGGCCATAGTTTCCAACTACTGATCCTTCTTCTTTGTTTCCAACTTTTCCATTCCAATCACCAGTAATTATCAATGCATCTTGATTGCATGTTCAATTAATTTCAGACTGCAGCAGCTGGTAAAAATCTTCTATTTCTTCATCTTTGGCCCTAGTGTTTGGTGCGTAAATTTGAATAATAGTCCTATTCACTGGTCTTCAGGTGTATGGATATTATCCTATCACTGACAGCGTTGTACCTCAGGGTAGATCTTGAAATGTTCTTTTTGATGATGAATGCAACACCATTCCTCTTCCAGTTGTCATTCCCAGCATAGTACACTGTATGATTGTCCGGTTCAAAATGGCCAATACCAATCCATTTCAGCTCACTAATGTCTAGGATATGGATGTTTATGCGTTCCATTTCATTTTTGATGATTTCCAATTTTCCTAGATTCGTGCTTCGTACATTCCAGGTTCTGATTATTAATAGATGTTTGCAGCTGTTTCTTCACATTTTGAGGGGTGCCACATCAGCAGATGAAGGTCCCGAAAGCTTTACTCCATCCACGTCATTAAGGTTGACTCTACTTTGAGGAGGTAGCTCTTCCCCAGTCATCTTTTGAGTGCCTTCCAACCTGGGAGGCTCATCTTCTAGCACTATATTAGACAATGTTCTGCTGCTATTCGTAAGGTTTTCACTGGCTAATGCTTTTCAGAAGTAGACTGCCGGGTCCTTCCTCCTAGTCTGTCTTAGTTTGGAAGCTCAGCTGAAACCTGGCCTCCATGGGTGACCCTGCTGCTATCTGAATACTGGTGGCATAGCTTCCAGCATCACAGCTACACACAAGCCCCCACGGTAAGACAAACTGACAGACTCACGGGAGAACTTAGACATACTAGATGAATACTAGAGATATGGATCTTAAAAATATTCTACAATAGACCTTGAAAATTACTTTAAGTGATCTTTCCCCCACTTTCTAATCCTACCTCAAAGTCTTTACACTGGCTGTTCTTTCTTCCTGGATGGGTCATCCTGCAGATATACATGTGGTGTGATGGTTAAGATTGTGTTGCAACTTGACTGGGTCATAATTCTCAGTGTTTATTTGTGATCACCCCCATGATGGGATCTGCTTGAGTTGCCAATCGGTTGAAAGGGAGTTACCTTGGGTGTGTAGCCTGCATCTGAATATAAGTGGCCATTCTGGTTTTTGCCCTCTCTGGATCCTGCAACTGCCTCTTGTTAGTCTGACCTCCAGCTCTTGGGGCTTGAGCTAGCAGCTTACCTGCCTATCTTGGAGTTTGTCAATCTTCACAGCCTATGAGCAAGAGTCTTGAGCTCCAACCTACTGATCTTGGGTCCATCAGTCCCTGTAGCTACATGAATCAGGAAAAGCCTTGCAGCCTTGCCTGCTGATCCTGGGATTCACTGGCCTTCACAGCCTGTGAGCAAGAGCCCTGCTCTCTAACCTGCCAATCTTGGGTTCTCCAACGCTGCCACTATAAGAAGCAGGAGAAGCCTCTATCCTGATCCATGGACTTTGGACTTTCCAGCCTCTACAATCACTTGAGCTGTTTCCTTGATATACATATCTATCTATCTATCTGTCTGTCTGTCTATCTGTCTATCTTATATTTATAAGCTTTACTGGTTTTGCTTCCTTAGAGAACCCAACCTAAGACATGTGGCTAATGTTCTCATGGAGTCCTGGTGGTGCAGTGGTTAAGAGCTACGGCTGCTAACCAAAAAGTTGGGCAGTTTGAATCCACCAGTCACTCCTTGGAAACCCTGTGGAGCAGTCCTACTCTGTCCTATAGGGTCACTATGAGTCAGAATTGAGCCAACGGCAGTCGGTTTTTAATGTCCTCACGTCCTTCTAGTCCGTTCTCATGGATGTTTTCCTTGGCCACTATATTTAAAGTAGCAACCAGGCACTCTGTCATCTCCTATTCCTTTTTCTCCTAATGCACTACATCATTTATTTATTATGTTTCTTATTTATGATCTGTTGCCTCCTGTTGGAATGATAGCTTTATGAGCAACATGGTCTACTGCAGAATTATTTATGATAAGAATAAATTGGAAATAACACAAAGGTTCAACATTAGGAGACCAGTTAGGAAAGCTGATATCTCTACTCTGAGGCATAGTATGCAGCTATAACAATCATGTGTAGGGAGAGGATGTAATGCAGAAAATGTGTATATGAAAAGAATAAGTAAAAAAGAAATCAGAATATAAAATTATAAATAAATATTATCGTACCCTGGCAAAAACCAAAGTTAAAAAAATATGCATTAAAAAACATTGTTAGCAAAAATATGGCATTCTCAATGGTTATTTTTGAGTGTTATTGTTATGTATCTTATGTTTTATATTCTTCTTTTTTATTTTCAATATTTTTCTAATTTTTAAATAATGATCAGGCGTGTTTTGAGAGTGACAAAATAAAATCTTTCTTAAAAGGAAAGGCTCTGTGAGACTACTAAATATATAAAAGCTGTGGTCCCCTATTTAGGACACACCACAGAGCCTAAACTGCTTTCTCACTATTATGGGGCATGCCTTGACATCTATGAAGTGAGTATCAAGAGCAGAGAAAGCAGGAGCCTGGATCTTGGAAAACTCTTATGGAATTTTCAAAGGGAGTGGAGAAATAGCCTGGGCAGAGGGAGCTGGTGGATGACGAACCAGAGGGAACAGTCTGAAGGCAGAAGCATATCCATAGAATGCTTTGGGGACTCTCCAGGCTGCAGAAAACAGCAGGGTAAACACCCAGACAGCAGGTATTATCAGTATTAGCCCAGTAACAGGCAACTAACAGATTTGTAAAGACAGCACAGCATCAAGCAAAATGCAGGGAAGGGTTTTAATGAAAAACGGTGGGAATTAACAGCCCTGTGATTCATGGAATCAGCAGTTTGTCATGGTGCTGCTATCTGCCACATGTCTCTGGAAAGGAGTGAAAGGGGACACAAAGTATAGTGACAATGCAAGAGAAGAGTGACAGTGAACAGTGCAATCAGCCGGATGGGTGAAGCACTAGAGCGATTTCAGTTTAGTTATTTTGGCTTTGGAGGCTTATGTTGGTCTGATCCCCCTTCTTCATTCTGGCCTCCTCTACGCAAAGTCTAGGAGAGTCGTTCTTCCATTTTTGTTTATTTTACTCTGGTTTGTTTCTTAAATGCTGAAATCATCCTATCTCTAGGGAATCTTCTCCGTGTTCCAAAGGGAAGGCTCCGTATGATCGAATACCTACTGGGTGTCAGCCGTTTTCTACTGAGTATCTCTAAAACTCCTCAATGACCAACATGTAGGCTTTATTATTTTCATTTCAGAGATAGGCAAACTAAGGCTTAAGAGAGGTGGTACAATTTGTTTCAAGGACCACATATTAGTAGCTGTCGAATCCACTTGGAGAACTCAAGCCTGTCTGCCTTTACTTACTCTCCCTTTCTACTTTGCCAAATCACACACACATCAAAATTTTTCCTGTGGATGTGGGTTCAGAGAGCGCTCACAACCTGTTGCTCCGGGTGTGGGGACATTATGGATGATTGCAAAGGGAGCTGCAGCCTTTCCTGTTGAGTCTGTTGATTTTTCAGGCAGTGCACTAATGTGACAAGTTCACATGCTTCTCAGCATTCAATTTTCTAGCAAAATGGAAAATGCAATTACAGTATTCAGCAAAATGTTGTTGTTGGTTCCAAAATAATTAAGCATCTCATTAAATTGCTATTTTACCAAGTGGGCTGCAGTAACTCTCCAGGGCTTCAATGGAGGGAAAAACAGGGACTGCTCAGAAAGTATGTGTGAGAAGGTGAGGGGGGTGGATTTCAGCTATTCGTCAGGGAATAGTTAATAACCTGAGTTCTTAGGAGAAAGGGCTGGAAGGCAGTCCTTTATGGGGCAGACTCTCTTATTAGGAATTTCATGCTAAAGTTGACTAAAGTTAAACTCTTTCCATTACAATAGCTTTGGAATTTATTTCCCCAGGATCCATTTTGACATTAAGGGAGTTGGCTGCAGGGAGGGAATTCAGGAGGTAAAAGACCAGCTTGAGAGACAGTTAGCTGTCAAGGGGAATAAAAAAAAAAAAAAAAACCTTTACTAGAAGGAACAAAAAGACAGTATTTATTGTGTACCTACTATGATACTATGATCCAGGCACACTGCATAAAGTTCAGGATATTCTCTGTTTTATCTGAAGATTATATATATATATATATATATATATATATATATATATATATATATACACACATATATGTGTGTGTATAATTTCCTACACGTACACATACACACACACACATATATGTTATTCCCTGCATATATAAATACATATGTATCAGTTATCTCCAAACTGACTAAGACTGATGGCAACTCTATGTGTGCCAGAGTAGGCTGTGCTTCATACCGTTTTCAATGACTAAGTCTTCAGAAGTAGATCACCAGGTCTTTCTTTTAAGGTACCTTTGGGTGGACTTGAACCGCCAAGCTTTCAGTTAGCAGCCAAGTACATTAAGCATTTGTACCATCTGGCTTCTCTAGATAGATAGAAATAGACACTGAAAAAATTTTTTTCATTGCCGTTCAGTCACTTCCAACTCACAGCAACCCTACAGGACAGAGTAGAACTGCCACACATGGTTTCCAGGGAGTAGCTGGTGGATCCAAACTGCTGACCTTGTGGTTAGCTACCGAGCTCTTAACCACTATGCTACAAGGGCTGTTGTCATTGAGCAGATTCTGACTCATAGCAACCCTATAGGTCAGAGTAGAACTGCCCCATAGCGTTTCCAAGGAGTGGCTGGTGGATTTGAACTGCTGACCTTTTGGTTAGCAGTTGAGCTCTTAAGCACTACACCACCAGGGCTCCATGTCTCTCTATATATGGAGCCCTGGTGGTGTAATGCTATGTATACATACGTGTTTCCCCCTATCCAAAAGTAGGGCATTTCTATAAAACCTTTCATAAGCTGAAATGTCATAAAGTGAAGGAGCAAATGCCATTAACCTATATGGGAAAATTTTTGAGCATTCCCAGACCCAAAAAATAACCTACCAAATCATACCAAGTAATAAATAAAACCTTTATGAGCTCTTTTGGGCTTTTCTGATACCTTAGGACACATCTTGCTAACAGATGCACAAAATAAATGGAGATAAAGATGCTCACAGACACAGTTCAAAGCTATGGCAGTTTAATGTTGAGATACTGAGTGTAGTTCCCGGGGAAGGAGCTTAGCGATGCCACTCTGAATGCTCAGGGTGCGCACTGCCTCTTTAGGGGCTCACTGCTAAACAAATGCTGAATGCTATTTCAGCTTTTAAAGCAAAATTTCTCTTTAGATTTCTTGCAGTTAACAAAAACAGGTACTAATGTGGCCTCTTGTAAAAGCAAAGTTGTGTACAGTGAACTTTCGAAAAGTGGGGGATACCTATATATATATATATATACACACACACACACACAAAATGAGGTGTTAACATCAATGTCAAGCCACCATTTACTGAAAATCTATTCCGTACCATACACTGCTTGAAAGCACTTAACAAGCAGTTTCTAATTGATTGTCATAACAACATGATTAGACAGTCAGTAGAGGAGGAACTGTAAACACAAAGAGATTAATAAATTGCCTGAACCACATAGCTAGAGTAACAGAGATGGTGTTGATTTTTGAAACCTGCACCTTTGACCCCAGTGTTCTACTTTTTTCTTAATTGCAAGATGAAGAAACTAAAGCTCAGCTACTTATGGAATTTGAGGAATAACCTCTAGCAACATGAAGTGTTTAAAGGATGACAAGCCTCGTTTTAAAACCTATCTCTGCTCTGGGAAGGTGAACAATTTAGTTGCCTCTCTGAGGTTCAATTTCTTCATCAATATTATTGAAACCATAGTGCCCATCAGAATCACCCAGAGGACTTGTTAAGATCCAGATTGCTGGGCCCCATCCCCAGAATTTCTGATTCAGTAGGTCTGGGTTGGGGCCTAAGGGTTTGGATTTCTAACAAGCTCCTCGGTGATGCCGATCCTGCAGGTCCAGGGACCCTCTTGAACAACCTCTGCACTGTATTTTGCTGCCTCTTGAATTGGAAAAATTCAATTATTCAGTTATTTCTTGGGTGGAAAGACAGAGTTTGCTGTAGTATACAGAACACTGGCCTTGGAGACTGATGTGGTCTGATCTTTCTTCACTTCCTAGCTGTGTGCTCTTAGGTAAGCTGATGAATCCTTTTGAGCCTCAATATCTTCATCTGTAAAATGGGGCTATTGCTCACTTTACCCTGATGAGGCTTCTACAAAATGTTTTATGGAAAGCATCTAGGCTGCTGCCTAGCTAAGTACCCAGTGCGTGTCGATTTCCAGCATTGGCAAGCTCTCAGGATTATTCCACGGTGGCTGGATTCATATCCATGTATTCTTTTATTCACAAGCTATTGACTAAATGCCTACTATGTGCCAAGCAGTGTAACATTTTCTTTGCAATATTTTCATTTCCAAACTCAACCATCCTTATTACATAACTGTGCTGCATATAAGCTGTAGAACATAGAGTTTAAGCAAAGTGCTTTACACAGTCTAACGTCATTTTTAGAGAAATATTGCACATATCGTTTTAGTTCAGAATTCATGATTCAAAAATTCATATCACAGTAGGAGGAGTTTGGGCTTCCAGGAGATGGTTTTGGATATTTTTTGGATCTCGGGTCTCTGTAACCTTCATGGACCAGCTATCAAATCTTCAGGGGAGAACCCTGTAAGATAAAGGTCAAGTTGAAGGATACTTAACCCCTTGATACAGAGGAACTGCCTCTCAAATTCAGACATTTCCTACCCCTTCCTATCAAGAAGGAAAAAAAAAAAACTGCTTGTAAATGTGCATTATATACTACCAATCAACTAGAAAGTCCGATGGCTTCAAACATATATTTAATTATCTTAAATAAAACCTTCAGTCTCCACTGCCCTCAATTCCAGGCAAAAGTCCCTGAATACTACTTTCTCTTCCTCTTCTCTTTGTACAGGTTGAAAATCAATGCATCTGGTTCACCTTGAATCTTGAGCTGCATATTTTTAGCAGCAGCAAAGCCTATGTTTCCCACATGATCACTGGGAACAAGGCAGATAACCCCAGAGTGTCCTTCAGTCGAAGGAGGAAGGCAGAGGGCTCCGAGGAGCAGACTGACTCCAGCTTGGATGATTCACCAGCCCTGATTCTTAACCAAGGAGCGCATAGGCTGGTGACCATAACCTGGGGGCCATGGGCCCAGAGTTCAAATTTTCTGGCACGTAGCCGTGATCTCAGGCCACCAACGCATTTAATAATTGAGATCAGCTTGGAAAGGAAGGTTCAGAGTAATAAAGGGGCTCTAATGCATTGTTTGAAACCCATTGTTTGAAACCCTGGTGGTATAGTGGTTAAGAACTACAGCTGCTAACTAACTAAAAGGTTGGCAGTTCAAATCCACCAGGCAGTCCTTGGAAACATATGGGGCAGTTCTACTGGCTATGAGTTAGAATTGACTTGACAGCAATTTTTTTTTTAAGGCATCATTATTATTTTTGATCACAAGCAGTACGTATTAAGGAATGCGTATAAGCTGTAGCAGGAAGTATAATAGTTAACATTCATATATGCTTACCATGTGCCACTCACTCTTCATAGTGTTTTACTTTTGCTTACTCACTTTATACTCAGAACATTTCACAGATGAGAAAAAAGAGGTACAGAGAGGTTAAGGAGCTTGCTAAAGTTCCCCCGGCTGGAAAGTGGTGAAAATGGGATTCAGACTCACATTTATGGCTCCAGAGCCCACAGTATTCATCTCTATGCTGAACACACCATTACAGTTTTCAAAGAAATGTCTTTAAATGCATATATCAGGTGAGAATCATATCCCTATATAGACGAAAGGGATCAATATCATTATTCCCATTTAAATATTGAAGAAACTAAAGTTCAGAGTCAATAAACACTTATTGAGGATCAATTTAGCCAGGTGCTGTCTCTTCAATTATACCCCTCTTTCAAGGGGAGGAAACCCTCATGGCGTAGTGGTTAAGTGCTATGACTGCTAACCAAAAGGTCAGCAGTTTGAATCCACTAGGCGCTCCATGGAAATCCTATGGGGCAGTTCCACTCTGTCCTTCTGTCCTTTACGGGTGTTATAAGTCAGAATCGACTCAACAGCAACGGGTTTAGTTTTTTTTTTTTTTTTCAGGGGGAGAAAACCCTGGTGGTGTAATGGTTAGGTGCTATGGCTGCTAACCAAAAGGCTGGCAGTTTCAATCCCCCAGGCACTTCTTAGAAACTCTATGGGGTATTTCTACTCTGTCCTATAGGACTGCTATGAGTTAGAATTAACTTGGCTGCAATGAGTTTTTAGTTTTCAAGGGGAGGCTATCCTTAAAACCTTAAAATAGCAGATAAAGAAAGTGAAGCCAAAACACTAAAGCGACTTCTCCAGGATCATAAGCTTGCTTGTGACAAAGCTGATAGACTATGAGTTCGTAGTATAAAAACCTTTGCTAGATTCATCTTAAGGCTGCTGAAGGTGATGAGACTTGATCAGAGCTTTGAAGAATGGAGCAAACCATATTGAAGAGTGCATCCTATTAAGATTCAGGAAGCCTAAGTTCTCACTTCGCCTTTCCTGAAGATGCTTAGTATGGCCCCACAACCTTTGTCCTATCCACTACTCAAGGTTATCGGTAGGCTCAAAAGTTAAAATGGATATAAAAAGTACCCTGTGAACTACAAACTGTTCTCCCAATATCATTGCCTCTACCTGGGATGTTCTTCCCCTGGTATATTCACATGATGAACTCCTACTCATCCATTCAAGAGTCACATCAAATGTCGCCAATTCCAAGAGACCATCGCTCCCTCTTCTTCTCTGCTCTAGGGGACAGATCCACTCTTCTTCATTTGCCCCCACACTTTTTTCTCTTAAACTGCACTGGAGGTCTTTTGTGAGCATTTCTGTCTTCCTTACTAAAATGAGGAGAACAGAAACTTTACCTTATGCATATTTTCATGCCTAGCATAGGGGCAGTCACACAGCCAACACTCAGTAAGTTATTAATTACAGGAGTTCCCTTTTTCTCAATTCCAGTAGTGTACTCCTCTCCTCTACCTAAAAGATGGCTAGATCATTAATTCAACAAACACTTATGGGGTACTCTGAATAGGGAGCTGTGGTAAATGCAGGGAATACGGCTATAAACAAGACAATATATGTAAGCTAGTATTTTGGGGGGGGTTAGTAGGGAATGTAGTCAATGAAAATGAACACACAGGCTTGTGTGTGAAAGAAAGAGGAAGAGGGAAAGACAGCAAGGAGGGAGGGAGGGAGAGATAAAAAGAGGAATTAATGCAGTTTGTCCATATACCATCCAGCCATTCATCAAAAATTATAAGCATTTATTATGTGCCATTTTTTTTTTTTTTATGTGCTAGGTATAAACTGTGCCAGGGACTGTAAGACTTGAACAGGATCTAGTCCTGCCCTTTAGATACTTATCCTCTAGTCATGTCCCCAGTCATAATCAGTGAAGAGCCCTGGGATTCTAGCTACAAATACAAAGTTAGGAATTGATGCAAATATTCTTGCTTGTTAAAGGCACGGTCTGGCTTGCGAGATGTCCCCATAAGATTTCCTCCTGGGAAAAGGGGGCGTTTGTTGGAAGGGGGGCGGTGACATAGCAGTGAATACATTTCCTCTGGCCATTTATCAGTCACCTTTACCGCTGAATCTGCAGTCACACCATGGGGACGGCATGCCTCTGACACTATTTACTATGGCTTCCAAAGAAAGTCTCTGACCTCAATTTCATTTCTTGTTTTTATTGACCCATTTCATGTTAGTGGAGTGAATTTCCAAGGCCCTTTAGGGACAAATTGGCATTTCTTGTCCTTGTCAAATGGACATAACTCCATGCAGTCATGGGTGGACACAATCTTATCATTGAAGATGAGGTCTGGAGTACATGATTCAACTACAGTGACCTGGTCTGCACCTAGGTCTTCAGAAACCTAGCGCTAGCGGCTGCATTTCCTGAGCACGACACAGAGCTGAGTTCCACATTTTGATCCTAATTAGAAACAGAATGGAGGGCAGATGAAGTGACTCTGCCCTAAATTCAATTATACTTAGGCTACCCCAGGGAGAGACCTCAGGGCAAGTAGGACTGCAGAAAGGAATTGTAAAGGACAGAAAGACAGGTGAAAGGAATAGGAAGTAACCAGGGAGGACAAGGAAGACCTAAGGGATGGTCTTAGTTTCCTAATGCTGCTATAACAGAAAACAAGTATGTGGCTTTAAAGAATACAAATGTATTTACTCACAGTTCAGGAGGCTAGAAGTCTGAATTCAGGGCACCAGCTGTAGAAGGCTTGCGCTGTTGGCTCTGGAGCAAGATCCTTGTTTTTTTTTCAGCCTCTGTAGCCCTGGTGTACCTTGGTTCCTTGGCAATCTTTGAGTGACACCTATTATCCCCCTCACTTGCACCTCCTCCTGTGTCTATTCCGCTCCTTTTATAACTTAGAAGTGATCAGGATTAGGATACACCCTACACCAATATGACCTCCTTAACATAAAGAAAACACAATTTCTAATGGGATTATATCCACAGACACAGGGGTTAGGATTCCAACACATATTTTGGGGGGACGCAATTCAACCCATAACAGGGATTGAGGGTATGAGTAGAGAGGGAAGATCCAAGGAAGAAAAAACAGAGGATGAAAATTAATAGAGTGGAGCTATTACTTAGGATAGATTCAGTGTGATTAATTTCTTTTGTGTATGGCCTTTCTAATTATGGTCTTTTAACTCCCACCCAGGTGATTGGGCAGGACTGTGTGATAGGGTAATTGTGGTCAGTTTTGCTTTAAAAGAGAGCCAATTCCAGAGCAGAGAGGAGAATTTCAGCACTATCAGGGAAGAACAGCCAGTTCCCAGCATGTCCTTTGGACCTGGGATCACTGCGCTGAAAAGCTCTTGGACACAGGATACAGTGAGAAGTGGTAGCAAGAGAGACCCAGCAGCAGGAGATGGCACAGTGGGCTTCCTGGCCCATGGAGAGAGAAAGCTGAGAGCATTTGGGCAGAGACTGAGGGCCAGGGAGAGGTACGCCTACGAGCAGGGCTGGGTAGAGGCTGTCCTGATGGAAGAACTGTATCCTGAGTGTCCCTGAATCTGAACTGTAACTGTTACTTTCTTAATAAACCCCATAATTGTGAGAACTGACTGTGAGTTCTGTGTGGCCATTGCAATGAATTATAGAACCCAATAGAGTGCTGAGGGAGGGAAGGTGTCAGAGTTGGTAAAAATGGCAGAGAGAGAAGGTATGTCTGACCTCTGCCTCATAAGAGTCAGCCTTCGGCTGTTGATCTTGGTTCTCCTTCCCCTTTGTAGGGTTGGAGGAGGTCAGACATTGCCCTCACACCATTTTTACAGTAAACTAACTTATATTGTAGTAACAACCGCAACATTTCAGTGGCTTAATTCAACAAAATTTTATATCTCATTTATATTGCATGTCTGTTGCCAGTTAGAAGGGTTGGTCTGGTCGTTGCAGTCACTCGGGAACTCAGGTAATGGTACACACAGCCTCACAACCACTGCAGGTCACCAGAGAGAACCTGAGTTTAGAAAGGTCTCACACTTGCAGTAAAATGCTCTGAATCCAATAGTGGCACATAAAATTGTTGCCCATAACTCATTGGATAGGACTGGTCACATGCTCCCACTCTCCCATAAGAAGGCCAGAACCATGTGCCAGGAGACAAAGAGCACTAGTATCTACCACAGGAACTTGGTAATAGAAGGACATTTCTAAGAGTTGCTTATGCCAGTATATTGTTTTCCAGTGGACAGGTCTCTAAATATTCTCTGATTAAGATGCCTACAGAAAGCATTAGTCCTGGTAGAAATGTGATCACTCTTCCTCTGGATTGAAGAGGGAACCCATGGCAAAGGGTGGGAAGGAATAATAAAATCAGGTAATATTTAATAAGCTAATATCTGGCTTTTTCTTTTCTGCTTTTCTGCCCAAGTTTTAATCCTGGCTCCACTTTTTATTTCGAGCAAATTACCTCTCTGCACTACAGATTTCTTACTTTTCTAAAAATGTGGATAACAATATTACCTAATCCACCTGACATTTGTGGATATTAAATGAGTTAATCCTGGTAAAGGGTTTAGGGCTGTCCTTAAACTTATTAATAAGGACTCAATGATCATTAACTGTTCTTTTCTTCTGACCAACCCATTGAGGTTGGTTCTCTGAGTTATATTTAACAAACTGAAAAATGAGGCCTGGGGAAGCTGAGTATAATCAAGATCACGTATGTGGTCAGTGATGGAGCCAGTATTCACATACAGGAACTTTGATTCCAAAGGTTGAATATTGTATTTCATAGAAAATTGTCATACAAATTGACCCCCTTAACTACTCTGGGGGCGAGAGTCGACAATATTTTACCTGTCACCACCCATCCTGCTACTTGCTTGCCATCAGTGCAACTTCTAGATGCCATTTACAGAGTAACTGCTTTGGATAAATCATATCTGAGCCTTACAATGATCCCCTGGTGTTAAGTATGGTTATCTCCTTTTATACAACAAAGCAGCAAGGCTCAGGGAAGTTTATGAAGCTGCACTCAGATGGAACCAGGATTCAAATAAAGAATATTCTTATTTCAAGCCCACATCATCCTTCCTACCATCAAGCCATTAGTAAGGCCCCATTGTGTGCTCAGGACAGTGCCTGATATATTCTTCTCCTTTATTACATATAGTCTTCAGAGAGCATGTTGGCTCCTTTCTATAGGTGAGGAAATTGAGGCTTAGTGCTGGGAGGAATTTCTCCAAACTTGGTCACTGTTGGTCACCCTGGCAGATGAATTCAGATCTCTGATTCGTGACCAAGGAGATATTTTCTCTCTGTTAGCTTGTTTCTTTGGAGACAGGGCAGCCCTTTTTAAGATGCCTCATCCATTACATCACCATAGTTAGCATTCAAGTACCAACTAGGTGCAGACATTAGGATAGGCCCTGAACATACAGAAACCTAAGATGCAATGCCAGTTTTCTAGGAAATTGCAGCCTGGCACAAAAGCCACATGAGAGGCAGTCAAAGATCAGCACTACTGGAGGGTAGTTTTTGAAGGTTCAATGAGAAGTGCTGTCAGTAAATCGTGTAAAAATTCAGAGGAAGGTATGACTATTACAGAATGTATATTCCTAGAAGACTTCTTACTGAATACATTTAAGGTGGGGGCAGGGAGAGAGTAACAACAGACGCAGAGGTTCTCAAGGCGTGTTTGGGGGGCAATTTCTGGCCCCTCCCTTGCTCACAAATATTAATAGTTCCCCATTGTCTGCAAGGTGAAGTTCAAGATTATTAGTTTGCATCTGTATCTGAACTAGCACAAGTTTAGCTGTATTACCCACCTTTCCCTCATCGTCAGTCCCTGGACTGTGACCCAGTCTCTCATATGCCTTTCATATCCCACCCCTGGGCCTCCAGGTTGGGCAGGAACTGTGGCATAGTGTGAAGAGTAGGGGCCTCAGAATCTGGGAGATCTAAGTCTGAATACTGGCTCTGCCATTTTCTAACTAGTGGAACATTTGACAGGTTATTTAACTCCTTACTTTCTTTATCCATTAAATAAGAATAGTAATAACCACCTGGCAAGGGGGTTGTGATGATCTAATGAAGTATATAAAGCCCCAACTTACTGCCTGCTGTATTATAAATACTTAAAAATGGTAGTTATCATTATAATAATGATGCTTCCCCTATGCCAGCAACTCACTTCTACTGCTTCTCAACCTAAACGATTCCCCTAGCACTTTTTCATATTTACGCTGTAGCATTATATTGCCGAATCATATTACTTCTAGAGGATGGCAATGTAATATGGTAACTGAGGGCTTAGACCTGAAATTAGCTGCTTACCATCTATTATCTCGATCACTCTCCACGTCTCAGTTTTCTTACCTATTAAATGGAGATTAGGATGGGATTGTGATGTCCCTCTCGTAGGCATAGTTTGATGGGCAGATGATTTTACATCATAATGCCTGGAATGCAGTATATACTCAGTAAAAGGTAATTATTGGCCTGTCTATTTTATAGAGAAATGAAAAGGTTACATAACTTTACCAAAGTCAAATGACTAGTGGGACAAAAACTTTTTGCATGAAAATTTTGACTTAGGTAACTCCAGAATCTGAGCTCTTAATCATCAGGCATTTCACCTTCACTAAGAATAAGAAATGCTTCCACCCCAAGTCCTTCCCTGCTGTCATTATCTGGTACACGCATTTGGCAGCTTTTGCAGGCCAAGCAACTAACAGACCAGAGATAAGACGAACTGCCTCCTACCTTCATTTTAAAGAAATGCACGTTGATCTCCCCTGCGCACATACTTCCCTCAACATACAATTTTGTATATGAGGACAGAAGACTCAGTAGGTAAAGTGACATGTACAGGGCCATATAATTAGGAGGTAAGTGATCAAAACCAAAATTCAGGTCACATTCAACTGACTGATGATTACTGTGTTCCTGCCATGTCCCGTGTTCTGTGTTAGGCATTGGTGTGGAGACTAGAAGATGTGTGGTCCCTATCATCTTAGGAATTTTACCGTGTGTATATCTGGCACACAGCGGGTACTCACTAAATATTTGTGGAATGTATGTATCCCCCCAGCTATCCATCTATTCATCCATCCATCTGTCCATCCACCTACCTGCTCATTCATCCATCTACCTATGTAACAAAGTCCCTGCCTCATCTTGAGAAATGTACCTTCAAGTGGGGGAGAAAGTAATGCAAGCAATCACTTACTATATGTTGCTAAAGGGCCATAATAGGAGTGGATGCTGTGGGAACCCAGAAAAGCTCTCATGACTAACAGAATTTTACATTCTGCTCCACCCAACATGCTTTCCTGCCCACACTTATTCCTTCCACACAAGTGCAAAAAAGTCACGATTACAGTGAACACTTATATAATGCTATAGTTATGCTCTTAGCAAGCAGCAACACTCATGAAAAGAACTTTAAATACAAATTTAACAACGGATGGAGGAAATCAAGTTGCATTCCCTAATATGAAAAAGTATGACCTTATTTTATTTTTAGGAAAGCATGTGGTTCTACACGAAGAGCAGCTTCTAAAGCATACAAACACTGTCTGCCCTTTCCTAATGCTCTGAATCATAAGAGATTCACTCATATTGTTCCTTGGTCTTACTTGGTGCCTTAACAAGCTTGGCCTATTTTCCGTTTTCTTTGTTGATTTTGTGTTTCTTAGTTCTTCTCACCTCTCACTCTCTTCTTTGCCTTCAGACTTTTTGGGGGTGGGAGTGGCTTAGTTAAGTTTAAAGACATGTCTTAGTATCTTTTAAAATTAATTTTAATTGTGTGTATGTGAATATATTTCTATCTATTTTATATACTAAGTAGAAAATGTATAGGTAAAATAAGGCAAAGATGATTTCATCCATTTAATCAAAATAATATTATTAAGGTTTTGATGTTTTTCTCATTCTCTCCTTCCACGTCTTGTTTATCACCAAGTCCTGTTAATTCTATGCCCTAAATTTCTCTCAAACTCACTTCTTCCTGACCTCCCATGTTCACTGCTTTATTTCAAGCCTGCACTAAGGCATGGACCATTGCAATAGCCTTTTAAGATACTGATCTCGCTCAGCTCTCCAGCAATACCATTCATCCCACAGACACTGTTGCCAGGGGGACTCTTCTAAAACTCAGTTCTGATAATTCAGTGGCTCTCCATTCTTTAGAGGATTACGTCTGAGCTCCTTAGCATGGCACGACAGACTGACCTAGCGTAATCTGACTTCTGCTCTCCTCTTCAGCTTCACCTGTAACCCAGACCAACTAAGATGTAAAGACAGAGCAACTGATGCTCAATCATATTCCGTTGACTGCAAAATGGCTCAAACCTCTTTGCCCGTTTTACTTACTGTTTCCCCTGCCTCCTAGAAAGTTCTTCACGACCTTCTTATGGCTATGGTCTTTTTTATTTTATTTTATTTTATTTTATTTTATTTTATTTTATTTTATTTTATTTTATTTTATTTTATTTGCCAAACTCTTGCTTATCTGAGAAGATAACTTTGATCCTCACAGAGAGCATTTATTATTCCTTTCTTTTTCCTACTAATGTGTTTTATGGGTACCACTACCATTACTATTGTACTGAAATATTATAAATCTATCTTTTATTGTCCAGTAACATATACACCTTATAAAACCTTTAGAAAGTATACATAAACGAAGTGTAAAAATTAAAATCTTCCGTAGTTTTCTTACTCAGATGCAACTGTTGTTAACATTTTGCTGAACCCTACTGCAAGTGTTTTGTCTGGAAGTATTATAAAGTTTGTTTTGTTTTTTGCAAAAACATAATCATGCTACCTTTATTATTCTCAAATGGGCTTTTTTAAAGTGGAAGAGTATATTGTAAAAAATTATTTGCTATCTTTAAAATTATTTCTTAATATCATTGAAAATGCCTAGAAGTATTTCCTTGGCTGAATGGAAAAGCTTCCTGTGATTTGAAATATAGTTATTTCCAAACTTTCACAGTATAGACAAGAAGGCAATTACTCTCTTTATAGCTAAACCTTTGAGTGTGATCATGGTTGCTTCTCTTTGATAAATTTTGACAGGGGAAAATTCTGGATCAATGACACTGCATGTGTTTAAGCCATATTTCTAAACTGTCTTCCAGAAAGATCCTACTAATTTGCACTCCCAAAGCAAAGTGTTTATTTTCTCACCAACATAATGTAAATATAGAATATTTGATAGATAATTATTATTATTTTTTAATTAGATAAGGAAAAATAATATCTTGGGGATTGGACTTAATTTCTCTGCTAGGTAGAATGTATTTCCCTTTTTATGTTAAATGTATGTATATTTTTTTCTTTCTTTTCTGATTTTCCTAATCGAGTCGTCTGTTCCATTTTCCACTGCAGTGTTTATCTTTTTTTCTTATTGGTTCATACGAGGTATTTATATTACCCTTCGTCTCTCATGTATGCCACGCAAATATTTTGTCTCCTTTTCTGTTTGCCTCTGAATATGAAAATGATTTATGATACAGTCCATCCAATCCCCACTGATCTGAAATGCTGCCAGTATTATATATTGATTCCTACATATACTCAGCTCAGTTTATGAGCCCTTAAAACTAATCTGTCAGCCTGTTTCTCTATCAGTCCCCTATTTTTAAATTGTTTTAGTTCATATCAATGTTATTCTTATTGCTATTATTGTTATCACTATTACCATTTTAATAGCTACGATTTATTGATCATGGCCAACACGTAGTACTTCAATATACAATGCTTAATGTTTTCACAAAATATATCTGATTTATCCTTCAAAACAACCCTGGGAAATTGGTACAATTATAAACATGTTTCACCTGAGGAAACTGAAGCATATTATTATTTATTACCTAGTAGAACTGAGATTAAAACTGAGGTCTTCCCGACATCAAAACTTACACACTCTCAAATCCCTGTAAATATTTTCTTATTACTTCTCTCAAAAAAATTTGTATGCCTATTATCGGATGTTTTATTCTTGGAGAAAAACTTTAAAACAACTGTATTAACTTTATAAAAATGGTTTTTTGGTGAAGTTTTTGTTGAAGCGTTATGTATTAAAATGCCATAAGTGAACACGTGTTTGTAATGTGTTCTTTATTCTTTCCAGGGTTATTTCTCTTCAGTCAGAAGAACACGTTTTAGTATTTCTTTTTGTGTGGGTTTCTGAGTAAGATACTTAAAACAATTTTTATTTGACTGGAACATTCTAGATTGTGAATTTATTTTTGAAGTATCTTTTCCTGGGTATAGAATTCTAGGTTAGCTACTTTTTCTTTCTTTTTGTATTTTGTTTATATTATTCTGTATTTTTGGCCCCATTGCATGCTTTAAAGATTTTCTCCTTTTGATTTTCAGCAGTTTTAATATGTGCCTGCGGGGGTTTGCTTCACGTATATTTCTATTGATATTCATAATGGTTATTGAATATTTAGCTTCACATTCTTAATCAGTTTTTGAAAATTCTGCTCATTCTTTCTCTCCTTCTCCTCGGAACTTCAACTTCACAAAGACTAAAACTTTTCGTTGTATCTGATATTACTCAGTCCCCCCACTCTTATTTTATTTCCATTTTTCTCTTACAGTAAGCTCTTGATAATTTCCACTGACCTATCTTCCAGTTGAGGGGCTCTGGTGGTGCAGTGGTTAAGTGCTTGGTTGGCAACTGAAAGGTTGGAGGTTCAAACACACCAGCTACTCTACTGTGTCCTATAGAGTCACTATGTGTTCAAATTGACTCAATGGTAGCAGATTTGGTTTGGTTTTTTGGATCTTCCAGGTTACTAAAGGTCTTTTCTGCCATGGCTACCTGCTCTTGAATGATTGTATTAATTTCTTAATGTGATTATTAAATTGTATTTCTATAATTTGGTTTTCTTTATAGATTCCATGTCTCTATTGAATTATTTATCTTGCCATCTATTTTGTGTATTAAATACAGCTTTTTATATTATTGTTTATATCATACTATAACTTACATATGATAAAGTGCACAAATCTCAAACTTACAGTTTATTAAGTTTTTATATCTGTATATACCAGTGTAATATATAAAACATCACTAACACCCAAAAGGCTAACTCAAAAAATAATTCTTTTAAATTCTATCTCTGATACCTCCAATAACTGAGTAACCAGTAGGCTTGTTCCTTTTATACGTTTTCTTTTGTTTCCCTTTCTCAGCATGCCAAGCAATTTTTAGTTGAATGCCACCATGTTATCTTCTTCTAGAGTTGGTTCACCCTATCCTTGCGTAGGAAGTAGAGTGGTAGCAGACCACCTTAGTCTGACCAGGAACTGGGTTGATAGGAAGCTGGCTCATAGTTCTCGCAAAGCTTCATCTTCTGTGATGTGTGTGCAGTCCCAAACTGCATCTCTCCAGAGTTTCCAACTATGACCTCTGGGTGTTTACTAGGGTCCATCACCTTTTTTGATATCTGATCTATAATATTTGTCTGCTCAGCACTGACAGACTTGGAAAATTCTCTTCTACTCCTGTGTGGCTTTCTGCCTTTCTTCTTATTCTCCTGACTTGTACAGTTAAAGAATTCAGCAAATGCCTCAAGGCAAAACCAGAAGGGTGTTGGGCTTGCTTCTATGAATTTTCCTTTTTATCAGGATCTTGGCTCCCTCTGTCTCTGGGTGCCATGACAATCACAAAAGAAATTTCTTTTTTCTTTTTTTTCTCTTCAGCCTTGTGAGCTCATCAGAAGTTCTGGTGGATTCTTCACCTCTTAGCAGTGGCCAGCTGCCTCTATACTCTGATAATAATTGACAAATGCTCCAGAGAATAATGTGGAGAACCATAATCTATGGTTCTCTTCTCTCTGCACTCTTAGAATCTCAAGGCCCATGTGCTTCTGCAGTTCTCTGATGTCTTTGAAAACCTTTTTTTTTTTAAATGAGTTTTTCTGGTTTCACAATTTGTTCTCAGTGGAAAACTGGCCTTACCCAAGTTACTCCATTATAACCTAAGAGAAATTCTTATTTTTCTTTGCGGTTTGCCATTTAGGAGATTTGTCATTTGATTTAAATTATCAAATTTATTGGCTTAAAGTTGCTTATATTATTTTCTTATTATTTTTCAATGTTTGCTTAGGGTAGCACGGTCAGCTAACTTAAATGACTACCTCCAGATACTATTTCCATGAACACTGAGGCCATGCTTACCCCAGACTAGTCACAGCCAGTGACTGGGCAAGGTAGAGATAATTCCGGCTCAATATGACATTACTCTACAGGCCGAGATTTTCTCAGAACTGTAATGTGGTCTGTGGCTTTTCCTACCCAATCCATTTTTGGTCTTTCCATTCACAAATGTTAGACCTCCACTGCAGCCTGAAGGCTCTCTTTGCCTATTCACATTTTCTCCTCCTTTTCTTTCCACGGGCATGTCCCTAAATAAATCTCTGTAATGTCTAAACCTAACTAGGTGTCTGCTTCTTAGAGACTTAAAGTGACATTACAAGAAAAGAAATTATATACACTTACAGGAATACATTCACAACTTCCAGTACACTTTATTCCTTCCTGTATATCTAAGTTATTATCTGATAGCATTTTTCTCCAACTTGAAAGACTTCCTTTAGCATTTCTTTAATTTGATCTGATAGCAATGAATTCTGTCCATTTTCGTTTATCTGAAAATGTCTTTATTATGCCTCCACTTTTTTTTTTTTTTTTTTGGTTCAGCACTTTAAGTATTTCAATCCAACATCTTCTGGCTTTCATTGTTTCTAATAATAATTCAACTACTAATCATTTCATTGTGTCCCTGCACGTTATGTGTTGTTTTTATCTTGCTGCTGTTAAATATTTTTTCTTTTTTTTTTTTTTTTTGACCTTCAGAAGTTTGGCTATGATGTGCTTAGGGGTTTTGTTTTGCTTTTCCCCTCCATGTGTGCATCTTCCTTGAGGATTGATCTCAGCCTTCTGGATCTGTAAGTTAATTATTATTATTATTTACAAATTTGGGGAAAATATGACCATTATTTCTTCAAATTTTTTTTTCTGCTTCCTCTCTTCTTCTTCTGGGAATCCATTTACATACATGTGGAACTGCTCAATGTTGACCAAAGGTCTCTGAGGGTTTTTACATTTTTTCAATTTTTTTCATCTTTTTTCTTTTGACTGGATAATTTCTATTGATCTAGTTTCAAGTTTATTGCTTCTTTCTTCTCCCTTCTATCTGTTGTTGGACTCATTTAGTGATTTTTTTTTTCATTTCAATTATTATATTTCACAGATCTAGAATTTTTTAAGTTTCTTTTCATAGTTTCTATTTCTGTTAATATTTCCTATCTATTAACTCACTAATATCATATTTTCTTTTAATTGTTCGAATATATTTTTCTTTAAATCTTTGTACATACTTATATTAGTAGCTTTGATGTCTTTGTCTGCTAAATCCAACAGCTGGGTATACTTGGAATAAGTTTAAGTTGGCTCTTTTTTTTGTTTTTCCTGTGTATTGGTCATGATTTCCGGTTCCTTTACGTGTTCAGTAATTTTGGGTTGAAAACAGAACATTGTAGATAATATGTCGTAGTGATTCCAATATATTATGTGTCCTTCTGAATATCGTATTTTGTTCTACTAGGCAATTAACTTGAATTAAATCTGAAATCTTTCTATGATATGCAGCAACTGATGTCTTTACTCCATGTTTGGTTTCCAGTTATTGTTTTTTAGATGGGCCTTCTGAGTATCTCCCCATATCTATATATTTTAGTAGGCAGCCAATGTTTGGGGCAGAATTATGCTCAGATCTGAGAGTTCATCCTCCATGTGAATCCCATGGTCCTAGGATTTCTCCCTTAAATTTACAGCTCCTTTGCCAGTCCTAATTTCTACCCTCTAACACCTTAAGCATGAGTGCTTCTAATTTCTGCCACTAGAGCTATACATGGGTTGGGAAATTTACTTAGTCAAAGATGAAGCAAACTCGCAAATGTCACCAGGAGCAGTTCTGGTTTTTCAAGGGTAGATTCCTTCGTTTCTGCCTGTTTTTGATGAGCTTTCTAGGTCTGTGTGTGGTTTTTAGGCCAGCCAGGAACTTGAACAGCATTATACTCCAATATGGATATCAATATTTCAATAACTTTCTCGCTTCCAATAAACCTCTCTTAAATTTCCAGTTTTTCTGTTGCTCTGAACTTTTCCATCTTTAGTCTCAAGCAAATAAGGGGATTTTTTTTCCCACCAGCCAACCTGTGGGCATTTGACAACACGCAGAGGCAAGAAAGCCACAAACGGTTCTTCCCTGATGCAGTATCAACCTTTCAAGTGCATGCTCTATCTGCTTTTCATTGTTTTATGGTATTTTCAAATGGTTGCTCTTATTAATTTTGTCCACTTTTTATCATTGTTACCTGTGGGAGAAATCACCTGTAATCTTCATGTGGCCATTATTGTAAGTCCTGGTGCCAACTCAATAGCAGCTTCCTTATGATATTTTCCATCTATGCATGTAGATAAAAATATATACTATATTTTTCTCATGTTGTAATAAGTATAATGCTCATTCCAAATTGAAAAAATAGATTATCCTTTCTTTTTTCTGCGCTATGAGTTGGAATCAACTCGATAGCAACCGATTTGGGGTTTTGGTTAAGAACTAAGGTACATAGAAAATGTGTGTTTCTTAAGGATTTAAGCACCTTTCCATTAAATAGTCTGGGCTCTGTGCTGTCTCTGTATTTCGTGGATGATTTACACATTACATCCATGACAACTTTGCATTTCAGACTTCCTACAGTCAGAACCTAGATTATGAACGAGTTCTGTTTATTAGTGTGTCTTTAAGTTGAATTCGTACGTAAGCCTTAACAGTTAGGTATGATTCGTATCTAATGTCAGTTAGGCAAACGTTTGTCTTAGTATATGGTAGTGTACATTTCTACACATAAAAAAATTAAAGAAACACTTCCAGACACACTAAAACATCTTTAACATAGTAATACAGTAATAGAGAGGCGGGGCCAAGATGGTGGACTAGGTGGACGCTACCGCGGATCCCTCTTGCAACAAAGACTCGGAAAAACAAGTGAATTGATCACATACATAACAATCTACAAACTCTGAACAACAAGCGCAGACTTAGAGACGGAAAAAGAACAAATACGGGCAGACAGCGACCGTTTTCAGAACTAGGAGCCAGCGTACCAGGCAGGTGACCTTCGGAGCCCGATCTGGGGCAGAGCCCAGGGGGGCAGACAGCACAGACAAGGGGCCCAGCCCTACCCCCCCGGAACCCATCCCGGGAGAGAGTCTAGCTGGTTGGCGCAGGCGGTTTAGCGGCGCAGCTGGAGGGAGAAGCACCCGGGAGGCAGTGACTGATCTTGGAGCGGGGAGAGCAGCATCCCAGCCGGGGAGCCGTCCCGCCGGGAGTTTGGCGGGAAGTGGGTGGGGCGAGAGCGGAGGGGGGGTCAGCTATATTTCCCTAAAGTAACCCCGGGGCGGGGCCCACACGTTCGTGCGGGGGGACGCCCACCCAGTTCGCGCGTGTGGTGCGGCACACCGGAGGAAGAAGTCCCCGGGAGGAAGTGATTGCTCTTGGAGCAGGGAGAGCAACATCCCAGCCGGGGAGCCATCCCGCTGGGATTTTGGCGAAAGCAGGCGGGGCGTGAGCGCAGGGTCCAATTATATTCCCCTGAATTGACCCAGGGGGCGGGCCCACCCGGTCGTGAGGGTGACGCCCACCCAGTTCGTGAAAGCGGTGCAGCGAGGGAGAAGTCCCCGGGAGGAAGTGACTGGTCTCGGAGCGGGGAGAGTAGCGTCCCAACCGGGGAGCTGTCCCGCCCAGATTTTGGCGGATGGGAACGGAGCGTGAACGCAGTGATCACCTCTATATTCTGTGGTGCTACACTCCTAGCTCTCTGATCCCTCCCCCACCCTCCCCAGGTGGCTCCATAAACATCCGAATACCCGGAGCCAGAGGGAGAATTCAGATAGGGATCTGACTGCATTTTTTTTAGCTGATTACCTGGAAAATCTAGTTTCCCAGTGATGGCTCGGAGACAGCAGTCCATATCAAACCACATAAAGAAACAGACCATGACAGCTTCTCCAACCCCCCAAACAAAAGAATCAAAATCTTTCCCAAATGAAGATACAATCCTGGAATTATCAGACACAGAATATAAAAAACTAATTTACAGAATGCTTAAAGACATCACAAATGAAATTAGGCTAACTGCAGAAAAAGCCAAGGAACACACTGATAAAACTGTTGAAGAACTCAAAAAGATTATTCAAGAACATAGTGGAAAAATTAATAAGTTGCAAGAATCCATAGAGAGACAGCATGTAGAAATCCAAAAGATTAACAATAAAATTACAGAATTTGACAATGCAATAGAAAGTCAGAGGAGCAGACTTGAGCAATTAGAATGTAGACTGGGACTTCTGGAGGACCAGGGAATCAACACCAACATAGCTGAAAAAAAATCAGATAAAAGAATTAAAAAAAATGAAGAAACCCTAAGAATCATGTGGGACTCTATCAAGAAGGATAACTTGCGGGTGATTGGAGTCCCAGAACAGAGAGGGGGGACAGAAAACACAGAGAAAATAGTTGAAGAACTCCTGACACAAAACTTCCCTGACATCATGAAAGACGAAAGGATATCTATCCAAGATGCTCATCGAACCCCATTTAAGATTGATCCAAAAAGAAAAACACCAAGACATATCATCATCAAACTTGCCAAAACCAAAGACAAACAGAAAATTTTAAAAGCAGCCAGGGAGAAAAGAAAGGTTTCCTTCAAGGGAGAATCAATAAGAATAAGTTCAGACTACTCAGCAGAAACCATGCAGGCAAGAAGGGAATGGGACGACGTATACAGAGCACTGAAGGAGAAAAACTGCCAACCAAGGATCACATATCCAGCAAAACTCTCTCTGAAATATGAAGGAGAAATTAAGGTATTTACAGATAAACACAAGTTTAGAGAATTTGCAAAAACTAAACCAAGATTGCAAGAAATGCTAAAGGAGATTGTTTGGCCTGATGACCAATAATATCAGGTACCAGCACAATACAAGGTCACAAAACAGAATGTCCTGATATCAACGCAAGTCAAATAGGGAAAGCACAAAAACAAACAAATTAAGACTAATTCTAAAAAATAAATAAATAAATAAAATAATACACATAACAGGGAATCATGGAAATCAATAGATAAACGATCACAATAATCAAAAAGAGGGACTAAATATAGGAGGCATTGAACTGCCAGATGGAGAGTGACACAAGGCGATATAGAATGATACAAGTTAGGTTTTTACTTAGAAAAATAGGGGTAAATAATAAGGTAACCACAAAAAGGAATATCAATTCCATAACTCAAGAAAAAAGCCAAGAAAAACTCAGCAAACACAAAGTTAAACATTATGAAAATGAGGATCTCACAAGCTACTAAGAAAAACGTCTCACCACAAAAAAGCATGTGGAAAAATGAAATGGCCAACAACACACATGAAAAGGCATCAAAATGACAGCACTAAAAACTTATTTATCTATAATTATGCTGAACGTAAATGGACTAAATGCACCAATAAAGAGACAGAGAGTCACGGAATGGATAAAGAAACACGATCCATCTATATGCTGCCTACAAGAGACACACCTTAGACTTAGAGACACAAACAAACTAAAACTCAAAGGATGGAAAAAAATATATCAAGCAAACAATAAGCAAAAAAGAAGAGGAGTAGCAATATTAATTTCTGACAAAATAGACTTTAGACTTAAATCCACCACAAAGGATAAAGAAGGACACTATATAATGATAAAAGGGACAATTGATCAGGAAGACATAACCATATTAAATATTTATGGACCCAATGACAGGGCTGCAAGATACATAAATCAAATTTTAACAGAATTGAAAAGTGAGATAGACACCTCCACGATTATAGTAGGAGACTTCAACACACCACTTTCGGAGAAAGACAGGACATCCAGTAAGAAGCTCAATAGAGACACGGAAGACCTACTTACAACAATCAACCAACTGGACCTCATTGACTTATACAGAACTCTCCACCCAACTGCTGCAAAATATACTTTTTTTTCTAGCGCACATGGAACATTATCTAGAAGAGACCACATATTAGGTCATAAAACAAACCTTTGCAGAATCCAAAACATCGAAATATTACAAAGCATCTTCTCAGACCACAAGGCAATGAAGCTAGAAATCAATAACAGAAAAACTAGGGAAAAGAAATCAAATACTTGGAAAATGAACAATACCCTCCTGAAAAAAGACTGGGTTATAGAAGACATCAAGGAGGGAATAAGGAAATTCTTAGAAAGCAACGAGAATGAAAATACTTCCTATCAAAACCTCTGGGACACAGCAAAAGCAGTGCTCAGAGGCCAATTTATATCGATAAATGCACACATACAAAAAGAAGAAAGAGACAAAATCAGAGAACTGTCCCGACAACTTGAACAAATAGAAAGTGAGCAACAAAAGAACCCATCAGGCACCAGAAGAAAACAAATAATAAAAATTAGAGCTGAACTAAATGAATTAGAGAACAGAAAAACAATTGAAAGAATTAACAAAGCCAAAAGCTGGTTCTTTGAAAAAATTAACAAAATTGATAAACCATTGGCTAGACTGACTAAAGAAAAACAGGAAAGGAAACAAATAACCCGAATAAGAAACGAGAAGGACCACATCACAACAGAGCCAAATGAAATTAAAAGAATCATTTCAGATTACTACGAAAAATTGTACTCTAACAAATTTGAAAACCTAGAAGAAATGGATAAATTCTTGGAAAAATACTACCTACCTAAACTAACACATTCAGAAGTAGAACATCTAAATAGACCCATAACAAAAAAAGAGATTGAAACGGTAATCAAAAAACTTCCAACAAAAAAAAGTCCTGGCCCGGACGGCTTCACTGCAGAGTTCTACCAAACCTTCAGAGAAGACTTAACACCATTACTATTGAAGGTATTTCAAAGCATAGAAAAAGACGGAATACTACCCAACTCGTTCTATGAAGCTACCATCTCCCTGATACCAAAACCAGGTAAAGACATTACAAAAAAAGAAAATTATAGACCTATATCCCTCATGAACATAGATGCAAAAATCCTCAACAAAATTCTAGCCAATAGAATCCAACAACACATCAAAAACATAATTCACCCTGATCAAGTGGGATTTATACCAGGTATGCAAGGCTGGTTTAATATCAGAAAAACTATTAATGTAATCCATCACATAAATAAAACAAAAGATAAAAACCACATGATCTTATCAATAGATGCAGAAAAGGCATTTGACAAAGTCCAACACCCATTTATGATAAAAACTCTTACCAAAATAGGAATTGAAGGAAAACCCTCAACATAATAAAGGGCATCTATGCAAAACCAACAGCCAATATCACTCTAAATGGAGAGAACGTGAAAGCATTTCCCTTGAGAACGGGAACCAGACAAGGATGCCCTTTATCACCGCTCTTATTCAACATAGTACTTGAAGTCCTAGCCAGGGCAATTAGGCTAGACAAAGAAATAAAGGGTATCCAGATTGGTAAGGAGGAAGTAAAGCTATCACTATTTGCAGATGACATGATCGTATACATGGAAAACCCTAAGGAATCCTCCAGAAAACTACTGAAACTAATAGAAGAGTTTGGAAGAGTCTCAGGTTATAAAATAAACATACAAAAATCACTTGGATTCCTCTACATCAACAAGAAGAACACCGAAGAGGATATAACCAAATCAATACCATTCACAGTAGCCCCCAAGAAGATAAAATACTTAGGAATAAATCTTACCAAGGATGTAAAAGACCTGCACAAAGAAAACTATAAAACTCTGCTACAAGAAATTCAAAAGGACATACTTAAGTGGAAAAACATACCCTGCTCATGGATAGGAAGACTTAACATAGTAAAAATGTCTGTTCTACCAAAAGCCATCTATACATATAACGCACTTCCAATCCAAATTCCAATGTCATATTTTAAGGGGATAGAGAAACAAATCACTAATTTCATATGGAAGGGAAAGAACCCCCGGATAAGCAAAGCATTGCTGAAAAAGAAGAAGAAAGGGGTAGGCCTCACTCTACCTGATTTCAGAACCTATTATACAGCTACAGTAGTCAAAACAGCCTGGTACTGGTACAACAACAGGCACATAGACCAATGGAACAGAATTGAGAACCCAGATATAAATCCATCCATGTATGAGCAGCTGATATTTGACAAAGGACCAGTGTCAGTCAATTGGGGAAATGATAGTCTTTTTAACAAATGGTGCTGGCATAACTGGATATCCATTTGCAAAAGAATGAAACAGGACCGATACCTCACACCATGCACAAAAACTAACTCCAAGTGGATCAAAGACCTAAACATAAAGACTAAAACGATAAAGATCATGGAAGAAAAAATAGGATCAACCCTAGGAGCCCTAATACAGGGCATAAACAGAATACAAAACATTACCAAAAATGATGAAGAGAAACCAGATAACCGGGAGCTCCTAAAAATCAAACACCTATGCTCATCTAAAGACTTCACCAAAAGAGTAAAAAGACCACCTACAGACTGGGAAAGAATATTTAGCTATGACATCTCAGACCAGTGCCTGATCTCTAAAATCTACATGATTCTGTCAAAACTCAACCACAAAAAGACAAACAACCCAATTAAGAAGTGGGCAAAGGCTATAAACACACATTTCACTAAAGAAGATATTCAGGCAGCCAACAGATACATGAGAAAATGCTCCCGATCATTAGCCGTTAGAGAAATGCAAATTAAAACTACGATGAGATTCCATCTCACACCAACTAGACTGGCATTAATCCAAAAAACACAAAATAATAAATGTTGGAGAGGCTGCGGAGAGATTGGATCTCTCATACACTGCTGGTGGGATTGTAAAATGGTACAACCACTTTGGAAATCCATCTGGCGTTATCTTAAACAGTTAGAAATAGAACTACCATACAACCCAGAAATCCCACTCCTCGGAATATACCCTAGAGATACAAGAGCCTTCACACAAACAGATATATGCACAGCCATGTTTATTGCAGCTCTGTTTACAATAGCAAAAAGCTGGAAGCAACCAAGATGTCCGTCAACGGATGAATGGGTAAATAAATTGTGGTATATTCACAGAATGGAATACTACACATCGATAAAGAACAGTGACGAATCTCTGAAACATTTCATAACATGGAGGAATCTGGAAGGCTTTATGCTGAGCTAAATGAGTCAGTTGCAAAAGGACAAATATTGTATAAGACCACTATTATAAGATCTTGAGAAATAGAAAAAACGGAGAAGAACACATACTTTTGTGGTTACAAAGGGGGGAGGGAGGGAGGGAGGGAGGGAGGGAGGGAGGGAGGGAGAGGGCTTTTTATTGATCAATCTGTAGATAAGAACTGCTTTGGGTGAAGGGAAAGACAACACTCAATACAAGGAAGGTCAGCCTAATTGGACTGGACTAAAAGCAAAGAGGTTTCCGGGATAGAATGAAAGCTTCAAAGGTCAGCGGAGCAGGGACTGGGGTCTGGGGAACTTGGTTTGAGGGGACTTCTAGGTCAATGGGCAAAATAATTCTATTATGAAAACATTCTGCATCCCACTTTGAATTGTGGCGCCTGGGGTTCTAAATGCCAACAAGCGGCCATCTAAGATACATCAATTGGTCTCAACCCACCTGGAGCAAAGGCAAAGGAACACCAAGGTCACACGACAACTAAGAACCCAAGAGACAGAAAGGGCCACATGAACCAGAGACCTACATTATCCTGAGACCAGAAGAACTAGTTGGTGCCCGGCCACAATCGATGTCTGCCCTGTCAGGGAGCACAACAGACAACTCCTGAGGGAGCAGGAGACCAATGGGATACAGACCCCAAATTCTCATGAAAAGACCATACCTAATGGTATGACTGCGACTAGAGGAATCCCAGAGACAATGCTCCCCAGAACTTCTGATGGCACAGGACAGGAACCATCCCCGAAGACAAATCATCAGGCATGAAAAGGACTGGTCAGCGGCGGGGAGAGAGATGCTGATGAAGAGTGAGCTAATTAAATCAGGTGGACACTGGAGAGTGTATTGGCAACTCTTGACTGGAGGGGGGATGGGAAGATAGAGAGAGAGGGAAGATGGCAAAATTGGCATGAAACGAGAGACTGAAAGGGCTGACTCAATAGGGGGAGAGCAAGTGGGAGAAGGGAGTAAGATGTATGTAAACCTACATGTGACAGACTGATTGGAATGGTAAATGTTCACTTGAAGCTTAATAAAAATTAATTTAAAAAATAATAATAATACAGTAATAATAATAATAATGTTTTCATGTACATTGCAGAGTAGTGCCAGTTATTATGAACCATTGTATGTTCCTCCAATTTTTAATATAATAGGCTTTAAGGGTGTTGGCTGGTAACTATTCAGGTGCTTGTAACCCAGAGACTTGATCATATATATTTATTTGGAAAGTAATTTTATAGATATTTTAAAGTTTTTTAGCAATGAACTGCACATCCTATTCTTACATCCGTTTAAATGACTTCTCTGTACCCATGATTGTAAGCTCTTTTTGTTTCCTAATGTGGCTTATTTGAATTTTCTCTTCTTTTTCTTAATCAAATTTGTGGCAATTTGCCTATATGAATTACCATTTGAAGGAAACACTTAGATTTGTCATGTCCAGTCTTTTTTTTTTTTTCTATTACACTCATTTAAGTTGGTTGTTTATATATTCGCCCTGTTTTCTAGGCTGCAAACACCATAAAGTCTGGATTTATGTTTTGCTCACCTCTGTGTCCAAAATACCTAGTACAGTGGCTTCTTCATTGTAAGTTCTTACTAATTGTATGCTTGGTTCAGCTGCAAACACTTTGGGTTATTTACGGAGAAATGATCTATTAAGCCAATCTAAACGGATTCACCAAACATTAGGACTGAATAGAATAACACAGAGTTTCATTTTACAAATGGTGAAACTGAGAGGGAAATCGGCTAGCCCAAAGTTGCCCAGCAAGTCCGTAGCAGAACAGAGACTTGTTCTTTGCAAAAGGTCATACCACCTTACTAAAATTAATTGAATCTAAAACAATCCCAATTGCCACCTCTCCTACACATATATATGTGTAAGTAAAGCATTTACTGTTTCCAAAGCAATTCTATGCTCTGAAATTGTAAAAAACTTTCCATTAATATTGTGCTTCGTAAAATCATTTTTGGCTATTGATGATATCTAAATTCAGGGCCTACTGTTCTTGGCATTGTGTTATCCCAGGAACACATCAATGTGCAATAGATGTGGCCAATTTAGTGATTCTTTTCATCTTTGTAGAGAATCACCCTGACAGCTTTTGGCAAAAAGGTTTGGTTTATTAAACTTAGAATCCCCAGCCCAGGATACAATGTCTATATCTGTCCATTGTGGGAATGTATTCCAATCGGGGAAATAAATAAGCTGTCTCTTTTCTCTAGACTGCATCTATTTGTTTCTATACAACAGTGAGATTAGAATATTGAAGAAGGAACTAGGCTGGAAGTCAAGAGACCTGAGTTCTAGACCTAATGCTCCCACTAACTTGTCGATGACTTAGTTGCCTTTATGGATCGAAGATTCCTCACCTTTTAATAGGTGCACAGAGTCTGAGCATACCTCAGAGGTGCTTTAGGGAGCTCAGTTTAATGGATAAGGACAGAGAAGCTTTCAAAAGCCATTACTTGGCCTAATCCTAGAAAATAAAAGGAAGCCTTATTTCTTAGAGAAGCCTTTTCTTTAGACTCTGCCATTAATCAGGGAGTCCAAACAGCACCCCTATTGCATAGAATCCGTACTCCAAAATTTTTACAAATGATTGAGCAATCACTTTCAGCATTTTTGTTTTAAGGTTGTGAGTGAGAGGAAACATAAGACAAGGATTTATGGGGGAGATAGCATTAGAGATGCTCTTTGAAGAGTGAATAAGGTTTTTTTTTTTTCATTCATTTATTAATTCACTCATTCCTCTAGTCCTTTTTTTACTCATTACATAGTTATTGAGGCACTACTGAGTGCCAAGCATCATGATAGGCATTAGAGGTCCGATGGTGAGCATTATGGAGCCTACAGTCTAGGGAGGTGAAATACATGAATCCAGTAATCACATGTATGTACCATTACAAATTATTATAACTGTCATGTAGTAAAAGTACAGTATGACCTGACAGATACCAGAGAGGGTGGGAAGAGTATTCAGGGAAGGCCTACTTCCTTGAAGAAGTGATACTTGAACTGGTATCTGCATAACTGGGTTAAGGAGAGGTAGGTGAGTAAGGTACAAAAACTTCATGTTGGAAGGTCCTGAAGAGGGAGGAAACAGTTACCTCATGGAGTGGAAATGAGGCCAGTGAGGCTGCAGCAGGGACAGTCAGGAGGAGCCTATGAGAAAGGACGTTCTGAGCTGAGAAAAGAGATATGGAAAAGAGTGTACCTTGTACTGAGAATTACAGGTAATTGCTTTTGGTAAGAGCTTTGAATACCTGAGGAGAAGTGGGAGTTGTAGAGGGAAAAGTAGGTTGAACTTGTATTATAGAGAGTTGTATTTGACAGGTTAAATAATTGGGGCTTAGTCACCGTGTGTTAAATAGAGATTCAGAAAAGTTATTGACCTTAGAGCCTTAGGGCATGCTTTTACAAACTTACATTTGTCGCCAGGTGTGGAGATGAAAAAAATAAAATAAAAAAAAACCTTCACTAGGAAGAAATGGTTGCTATGAGTCAGAATCGACTCAACAGCACTGGGTTTTCAGGAAGAAATGGGCTGTGTGAGGGACGCAGTGTTTACAGACAGCTGGGTGAGTGGCTGCACTTGTATTGGCGCATATCTTGTGGATTCTTTTATGTGGCTAGTTGCAAAAATGTGGGAGGAATGGAAGCTTAGCCTCTCCTTTTTCATCACTGATGCCGTTTGTTGTTGCTTTCTGTCTTTTTTTCTTCAAGTAGTACAAAGTGACACAAGGAAAGATAAAACCCATTGTCGTTGAGTCCATTCTGAATCATAGCTACTCTATAGGACAGAGTAGAACTGTCCCATAGGGCTTCCAAGGCTGTAAATTTTTATAGAAGCAGACTACTCCATCTTTCTCCCGAAGAACAGCTGGTGCGCTCGAACTGCTGACCCTTTAGTTAGCGGCCACACACTTAACCACTACGCCACCAGGGCTCCTTAGGAAAAATAAAAACGTCCCTTTTTTTTTTCATGGTTGGGTTACAGTAACAGATGATCATGTTCGCTCGGCAAAGACAAATAGCTCAAGTGATAAACACAACAAGGTTGAGAGGCACAGGGGAATAGTTTGTCAGGATCCCCATTCATAGCTGGCTCTAGAAAGAAAAAATCTTTTTTGTATTTTTTTTTCCCCCTCCACAGGGAGGGAAACTCGAATGCCTGGTTCTGGGAGAAGTATGAGTGGAATAGAGAGGCAAGGAATCTGCTAAGGTATGTGTTTCTTTATATCATGGGAGGTAGGTTCCACCCAGCGCCTGTCAGCTTCTACACCCAATCTTTCACCAAGTCCTAGCAGGTCTGCCTCAAATTTTGGTCAGTCCATCTCTGCTTGCACCAACTTTTTCAGGCCTCCATTCTCTCTTGTCTACGATATTTCAATAACCTCTCAAATATTTTCCTCTCCCCCAACAGTTTCTTTCCTCCATTCTGGCGTCTATGCTACTGACAGAGTCATCTTTATAAAATGCACTACTGACTACATTACTCTCCCATTTAAAACCTAATGAATTCTCCTTGCCGCATACAGTATATAATCCACGTTCTGGAATCTGCCATAAAATGATCTCCAGGATACAGTCCCTACCTTGTTGGGAGCCTTATCTCGGCCTGACACCTCTCCACCACAGACACGTGTGTATATTTCTGCTCCAGTAACAGATGCTCCAATTCAAGCACCATGCTTTCCCTTCCTTGTTTGTGCTTACTAGAATAGATTTCCTTGCTCCTATTTACCCTTCATGACCCTATTCAGCATCCCTCACCTAGAGGCCTGCTTTGAGCTTGCCTTTAAGGGAAGCAAATAATTATCTATTCTCTTTTAGCATCCACACGTCATTTACAGATCTTTGTCATTTCACCAATAATGATTGTAATGTGTTATAATTATTTGCTTATGTGGCAATGCCCCCACTATTTTGGGGAGGAGATGGGGGTTGTCTTTTATTCACCATTTATTCCCAACGCCTATTATAAACTCTCACAGCAGCAAAACTAATAGTTAACATTTATGAAGAGTTGCTGTGGGCCAGGAACTGTGCTAACCCTCGCCTTTCCTAGCGGTTCATCATATACAGTAATAAAAAAAAAAAAAAAGTACGATCCATTAAAAAAAGACCTTGCTGAATCACAAATAAAGGGGACAAATTATGTCCTTAAAGTATAGTCTCAGCTAAGGACTTGAGATGGAAGGAGAAATTAGGAGATGGCTGAAATAGTTTTATGTCTGTTATCCAAGACAGTTCGGTCTAACTCAAGAAGTATTGATTAAATAATAAAAAATTTTTTTTTTTTTTTTATGTACCCAACCTTGTACTAAGCAATTAACAAAGTGTTTGTGTCAATAGAAATTCTCCACCTTGTTTAAAGTCGATTTTTCCAATCTGTAAATGAAAATACAGTAGTATTTTGAAATTGCATTTTAATTCCACGCACATGAAAGATCATAACAGGAACTCAATGCTGTACCAAGGTCTGAGTTCAGCACTAAACATATAGTGCAAGAAAAAAAAAAAAAAAAATCGGACTGGGAGTCAGCAGGATCCCAGGTCCCTAATCAGCTACTCCTTTATTTTGTGAGCTTGGACAAGACCCTGACCCCTTGTACCTCAGTTTCACTGTATGGAAATTCAGGAAAATCATCTGGATAGGCGTTCTTCTTCCTTCCACTGTTGATACAATCTAAACTCTCTCCTCAGGAATTTCTCTAAAAATTCTGTTTTCTTCACATTGAATTGAAGCAATTCCCCCTTCTATCCTTTCCGGTATAAACACCAAGAGAAACTGCCATTGGCACCTGAGGCTTTCCTCCTCGAGCCAATGATAAGGCTTTCTGGAGGAGAAGATATATATCGCTAGGACCAAGAAAACCAAAAACCAAACCCTTTGCCGTCGAGTCGATTCCGACTTATGGCGACCCTATAGGACAGAGTAGAACTGCCCCATAGAGTTTCCAAAAAGAGCCTGGTAGATTCAAACTGCTGACGTTTTGGTAAGCAGCTGTAGCACTTAACCACTATGCCACCAGGGTTTCCTGCGACAAAGAAGTAGGCCTGAAAATAATCTGTTTTAGGATCGAGATGCTACCTATTTTTAGACAATGTACTGGAGAAGTTAGAGAGGTGTCCTTGAAGTCGGAGGGCCTGAAATCATGTCATAGACCTGTCAACTGTGTGACCTGAGGTGAGAAGTTCAATCTCTCTATGTAATGTTTTCTTAAGGTCAAAATAGAAGGTAATAAGTATATTTACAGCATAAGTTTATTTTTGAGAATACACATGTATAATGGCGCCTTGTTAAGAGTTTGGCTGCTAACCAAAATGTCAGCAGTTCGAATCTACCAGTCATTCCTTGGAAATCCTGTGGGGCAGTTCCACTCTGTCCTATAAATTGCCTATAAGTTGAAATTGACTCAAGGGCAACTTTTTTTTTTTTTTTGACTTAGTGACCCCATGTGACAGAGTAGAATTGCCCCCATAGGGTTTTCTAGACTGTAGTCTTTATAGGAGCACACTGCCAGGTATTTCTGCTTCCTGTAGAGCCACTGGGTGGATTTGAACCTCCAACCTTTCGGTTAGCAGAGGAGTGCTTAACCATTGCACCAACACTTTAGATATGCGAGTGACATTATAAAGACTTTTATTCCCACCCACTTTATGAGAAGAACCAGACTCAGACAGGTTAAGTGCCTTGCCTAGAGCTGCACAACTAATTCATAACTGTGCTGGGAAATGAACCTGGATAATTTAATGCCAAAGCCACTTCTCATTTCATTAAAAATCACATATTTGAGAGTACTGGTTTCCAGATACAAGCCTCCTCCCCTTTGATGTCTCCCAAAATTCTTGGCACCTTAGTCACTTCCAAAAAAAAAAAAAATGCTTAAGAAGCTTGGAGATGGGAATATACCAAGATCAATGTATCTGTCAGAGTGTCTGTTCATCTACCTGTCAATCACCCATTTCCAGTTACTCTTTGTGGATCTGGGGGACATTAATTCCTGACTGGACTTAGCAGAAGGCACATCTTCTCTCTTCAGAGTCTGGATGCCTCTCCAAGTGCTCCTCTAAGCCTACCGGGAAACCTTGAAGTTTCCCTTGAAACTCTCAGCCCAATACCCTGAAGCAGATGTCCAAGGACGTTTGCTCACTTAATGGCTGCTCAACATGTTTTCAGATCCGCACTATCTCCCCATCAGCCTTTCTGCAGCATGCATTATGCCTCCATCCTTGAAGCAGGTTCCCCAGTGCAGCGATTAAAACAGTTCTGTATTGGATAAACCTGGCACAATTTTCTAAAAGTCATCATCTCGGCATTTCCCCCACCACAGCAGAGAACCTCGCCTTCAATATCTGGGCTTGCTCATTTGTTTTCCTTCAGATGTTCTTTGAGATACTCTTTGCAGTGACCTCTGCTAAGGGAAGGGAACGTACACTCTTATCCTGGCATTATGCAGACACAGTGACAAATTGGTCTATTTTTTACACTTGACAGAAATGGTAGGGGCGGAGAACAGGAGAGACATATTAACTCATGGCGATATCTCTGACCACTGGTAGATAGAGTTTGGGAAAAGTTGTTTTTTCCCTCTTTTTTAAGTTTCCCTTCTTACCTTCTTATGTCAGTTCTCATATGTTCTTCCTTCAATTAGTCCCAGAATGTGACAATACTTCCAAAGTAGACTACAATCCTAGCAGATAATTGAAAGCAATATGACCAAGAGCAAATTTGCCTTTGCTCTCTTAAGCCAGCTCCTTATCCTAACCTCCCTCCCCAGCCTATCCTTAGTGACATAATCATTCTCCGAGTTGTCTGGTATTCAAATGATGGGTTCATTTTTACTCCACCCTCTTTTTGACTCCTCATGTTATTAAATTCTATTGATTTTTCCTTTGAAATATAGTTTTTGCTCACCTCTTTACATTTCTACTGTGTGTCCCTAATATGGGTCTGTGAGGGGTGGGCTTGTGTGCAACTGTGTTTGTGCAATTTTTGTTCCTTCAGCCACATTTTCTTGTACAGCAAAATTGTCTATTTTTCTGCACTGTATTGCAATGAATGTAAAGCGTGGTTGGACTGATTATCCTCCCGTGCAGTGTTGTGCTGATATTCTTCCCTGATAGGAGAAGTCATTCAGGGTGTCGCCTACTACTATGTCTCGCAAACTAGAAACTGACCAAAAGGGTGAGCTATCGATGGATGGCATGGTGAGAATTTATCTTGTGTGATCTTGATCTTGGAGGGGTCAAGGTGGCTGGGAAATAATTCTATCCGGTGATTTGTTAGATGTAATTGCTCGCTTAGAAATAGATCAGGAGCTACAGTGGGAGAAACCAGGAAAGTGACCTGCTAAGTCACTCTTTCCTCTGGACTGCCTCTCCTCCTTATTCCTTGTGCCATTACTGGATCCATTCCACTGTATTCTCCTTAACTCCTTCCTCATTTGTTCCCTTACAAAAGATTGTAGGCTATTTAGGGGGAAAAAAAATTCTGCCTTTTCTCATCAATGTAGCCTTAGCCCCTAGCCAAGTCTCTCACTATCACTTAATAAATGCTTAATAATTTTTAATTGAGTTGAATTGTGACAGCCTTTCAGGCTAGAGACTTTACAAATTAACATTCATTTTAAAATATCACTTTTCTCTCTTGTGCTTATTTTCCTTTTGTCCTTGCTTGGTATTTTAAAGTCTTTTTTTTTTTTTTTTTTTTCCAGTCCTAACCAGTCTCAGCACTCTTAATCAAAAACTGAAGGTAGAACTATCCATTTACTGGTGTGCAGAGGATTACATTGGAGGAGTACATTGATAAGAAACCGTTGCATTTCAAGAAAGAAAACCCCCAAAACAAGGTAAATCTCCCAGGAAAGTGTGAGATCACTTGTTCAGAGTATTAGTTGATACAATCTTGGTTGTAAATTAAAAAAAAAATAAAGCGTTGATGTAAATTAACTTATACAGTGTTGTATTGTTCTTAGCTGCCCTCATGTAGGCCCCCAACTCATGGCAACCCTATGCACAACAAAATGCTGCCTGGTTCTGTGCTATACCCATGATTTCTTACAATCTGTAGGGTTTTTATCGGCTGATTTTCAGAAGTAGATCTCCCTACCTTTCTTCCTAGTCCATCTTAGTCTGGAAGCTCCACTTAAACCTGTTCAGAATCACAGCAACACACAAGGCTGCCCATGAGGCACATTGGCTGGGAATTGAATCTGGGTTTCCTACCTAGAAGGCAAGAATTCTACCACTGAACGACTAGTGTCCCTCAAACATACAGTAATGACATTAATTATCTGATACCATAAAATTTCTCAAAGTTGCAGGGACTTCTTCAGGGTTAATAAATTCCGTCTCTTCAAGAACCTGAATTTTTCCATCTCTCTTCTCTGCTATCTCTGGATTATCAACTTTATCCTCAGACTCATCCCCCTAAAGTTCCTAAGATGTTGCCAGCAGCAAATGAGACCTTGAGCTCCCTTATTCACATGGAGTGGGAAACAGAGATTTCCAATCTTGAAATATGTTTATTCCCAATAAACCAAAAAAACCAAACCCACTGCCGTAGAGTCGATCCCGACTCATAACGACCCTATAGGACAAAGTAGAACTGCCCAATAGAGTTTCCAAGGAGCGCCTAGAGGATATGAACTGCCGACCTCTTGGTTAGCAGCTGTAGCACTTAACCGCTACGCCACCAGGGTTTCCTTATTCCCAATAGCCAATTTAAAATGTATTCCTACCCCAAGATGAATAATAGGCACCAACAGAATGTGATACAATAATTGGCTTGTGTCTAGATTCCTGGACAATCAATGGGAAAGAGGGAAGAGTTATCAGGATTGGCTGATAGGTATTTCAACCACATATCGCTATTGACATTTTGGGGGTCAGGTAATTCTTTGTCATGGGTGCCGTTCTGTACTTTGAAGGATGTTTATCAGCATCCCTAGTATTCAATCAATAATGGCATTAGCACCTCTCCCCAGTCATGACACCCCCTAAAAAGTCTCTATACATTGTCAAATGTCCCCTTGGGGGCAAAATTACCCCTGGGTTGAGAGCCACTGGCTCAGACCAATCAACTTGAATGCTTTCAAATCAAGCACCACGTCCACCATAATCAGCAAACCCTCCTTCACAGATTTTCTCCTTTGAAGTTGTAAGTTTTATTTTAAAATGTTGGTCTTACTTACAAGGTTATGGCCAGACTATCGCAAGCTCTAACTTGTCTCTCTGACGTTTGCTTCCTAAACCTCAGAGTCTATAGTCTGCTGTGACTCCATGTCACCTGAAATGTCTTTTTCATTTTGCCTTGTACCACCCTTTCTACTCTCTAGTATGTTGCCTCCAGTGTCCAAATTGGGAAGGCACTTTTTGAGGAGGGCAACCTGTTTCATGGTAGTTGATGCCAATACAAAAGAGAGAGATTAGAGGAAAAAAACAAGACAAAACAAGGTATCATAGCAAGCAAAGCTCTGCATATTCACTAGAATAGCTACATCTGCCTGGCTCCCATTCTATGAACAGGGACTGCGCTGGATGCTTTGCACGCACTGTCTTATTTAATCCACGATAATTCATGCAATTTATGTTTTTGTATATACATTTTACAAGTGAGGAAAGTGAGCCCCAAAAAAGGTTTTATTCTTGTCTAATGTCATGCAAGAGTCCCTGGTGGTGCAAATGGTTGACACACTCAGCTGCTATAATCAGAAAGTTGGAGGTTTGATTCTATCCCTGGGTATCTTGGAAGAAAGGCCTGCCGGACAATCTACTTCCAAAAAAATCCACCATTGAAAATTCTGTGGGATACAGTTCTACTCTGACACACATGGGGTCTCCATGAGTCAGAACTGATATGTCATGCAGCAGGTGTGGCATAGACCCACGATGTGAACCCAACACTCTGCCACTCTAAAGCCACAATTTTCTAGTTCAGTGTCTGCCAATATCTATGTCACTCTTCTTTTCTTAGTGTACCCCTTGGTGCTCTAACCTTCTAGGATTATATCATTCTTTAGGGCAGGGAGACTGGGCACAGGGAGAAAGAGAAAGAAGAGGGAGTTCTGAAAGAAAGGGAGGTTACTGAATGGAAGCCTGAATCTGCCTTATGGATTCTGTCTCCACAAGGCTGCCTTCTGACTCATGTGATAAATCCTGCTCCCTCCAGTCACTTTCTTCAGCCACAGCTGCACACAACATAGTAATCACCATCAGTAGGGGTCATCTCCAAATTGCAAAGGACAGCCCAGCAGAGGAAATGATAACAGATAACACACAGGGCCTGTATATATCCATCATGCAGACAAGGGCTGCATGCAGAATTCTAAGTCCATCCCCGTAGCTCCACACTGACTTCCACTTCTTTTGCAAACATACTGGTTTGAACCACAGCTTTCAAAAGCCTCCCTGCTGTTTTTTTTCATCTTCCTTAAATCCATTTTACTTAATTAGATTAATTTTTTTCTCACTTAACATTTCAGCTCTCTGTTACCAAAAGTGAAAAACAAGAAACCTCCAAAAATGAAGAACTATTAAAGATCAACTAAGCTATGGCTTCTTGCCTCGTTGTTGCACAGCTCCTAGCACAACGTCTCTGTCCCTCTTGATCTGGCCACAGCTGAGATCTCACTACTCTTCTTCATGTCTACCAGTTTCTACCAGACTGAGCCTCTTACACCATACACTCCAGGACTCCTTCCATGTGCCTTTGCCCGTGCCACTCCTTGTGTTTAGAATGTTCTCTTATACCTTTCTCTGTGTCCAGGTTGTCCTGTTTTGGCAATCCAACTTTTGCCACAGTATCATTCTGAAAGGCTAGAGTCATTATACCCATATGATAGATAACCACCTGTCTGTCAGTTTGTTGTGCTATGGTGGCTTGCATGTTGCTATGTTGCTGAAAGCTATGCCACAGGTATTTCAAATACCAGGAGAGTCACCCATGGTGAACAGATTTCACCAGAGCCTCTAGACTAACAGATTAGGAAGAAAGGGCTCGCAATCTACTTCTGATAATTAGCCAGCGGAAACCCTATTGATGACAACAGAACATTGTTTGACATAGTGCTAGAATAAGAGCCCCCTGGGTTGGAATGCACTCCAAATACGTAGTGGCTGCAAAAATGGATTCAAGTACACCAATGATCATAAAGATGGTGCAGAATTGGGTAATGTTTTGATCTGTTGTACACGGGGTCACCGTGAGTCGGAGCTGACTCAATGGCAGCTCACAACAACCATATAGATGACAAAAGATTTAAGGGACATGATCGAAGTCGTGAAGTTGGTAGGCTGTAGAGCAGGCAACTGAAATCTGTGTTCTCTGATTTTTTAACTCTTAGTATGATATAGGACCCCTGGTGGCACAGTGATTAAGAGCTACAGCTGCTAACCAAAAGGTCAGAAGTTCGAATCCACCAGCCACTCCTTGGAAACCCTATGGGGTAGTTCTACTCTGTCCTATAGTATTGCTATGAGTCAGAATTGACTCGGTGGCAAAGGTTTTTTTTTTTTTTTCTTTAGTATGATGTAATACTCACCATTTTCACCACACCATCTAAGCATAAAGGTATACCCTCAAAATCACCTCCAGCCCCCTTTCTCATAGCTACTTTATCTTCAGACATCAGCTGGTAATATCAACACGGTCCATTTAAGCACATTATCAATAAAATTTCTCTCCTGCTCTCTTTGTCCTAAACTCAAAGGAATAATTTCCATAAGATTAATTCTGAAGTTACTGTTGCATTTGTATAGCTGATGCCATCTCCTGTTATCTTAATTGCATATTTGGAAAACCCGCCCTGTGCCTGTTTCATATGGCATGCCATTTGGTGTTTATGACCATCATCCTACAGTCAACAGCATGTGGGGCACTCATCCAGTCTGAGTACTAAACTTACCCAGTCTCTCTCCCAGGGCCGTCATGAGAAATAACTAATAAAAATAATTACAGTAATAGAGGGTCATATAAATGCCAAATGCAACAGCAATTCTTCAGTCTAAAGTTTCTTAATACCTCTCCTCCACCGACATCATAAAAGTGGTGGAAAGGCAAGATGTTAGGCATAAATAATTGGAAATATTTTCTCAGGCATTATTTCAAATCCCTCCATTAAGGGTTAAGATTCAACTTTAGGGTCAACCTGAAGGTTAGGCAAAACTTCAGGGATAATTGAACTTGAAACCAGTGTGACCTTTTCGAAGACCTCTTTTTCTATTTATGTATTTTTCTCCAACCAGCAATAATAATAATATATAAAAAGATACAGGAGTAATGCTTAACTAAATCAGATGCAGATGGCTGTTTTATCAAGCTGAGGCAATTTTTATCATTTTAAAAGCTTTTGTTTTTGTAAAGGAAAGAAAACGAGCTATGTTCTCTTGCCTTTTTTTTTTTTAAAGAGGAAAAAGCATATGTTTTTTTATTTGAAATGGAGTATTAATGGCGTTATCTCTCGAAAATTGCTGCGCTAGAATGAGTTGTAGAAAATGCATTTACTTGCAAGGTTTCTGGTAAATTCTTCTCTGACTTAGTTAGTGGCATATTATATCAGCCTACCTTTCCAAGACAATACTGTACACACACCCAGAGAGTCAATTTCCTGGGCCTCTTTTATGAGATCGTCTTGTTTTCTTTGTTTATATTATTGATTTAGGGAAAATCATTTGGCGAATATTGAGTGTTCACCTAAATGAGAAGGTGGTAATATGCAGCAAGCAGACAGAGAGGGATATCCTGTAACTGGGATAATAAAACCTTGCATTGGCTCTGCAATTTATGGTGAGCATTACCCTGTTTGAACCTTACCATACCCCTGAGAGTTGTGGGGACAGAGAATATATCTCAATTTTATAGATTAAAAGTCCAAGTATGGAGAGGTTAAGTGGCTTTCCCCACCCCTACCTCCACCCCACCCACCCCCCATGCAGCCAGACATTAAACCAAGACTAGAAACTTCACCAATCAATCCAATGTTCCATTGTCTGTACAAAACTGCTTTGATATTCAGAACCAACCAATCCATCCAGAAGCATTAGTAGAGCACATACCGTTTAGCTGGGGCAGCTGCTCCTTGGAAACTCTATGGGGCAGTTCTACTCTGTCCTATCGGGCCGCAGTGAGTGGAATTGACTAGACGACAATGGGTACCGGGTCAGGTATTGAAATACTGATAGACACGCAGCATTTTTAGACACTGCTCCAGTACGCAAGGTACTTAGCATCTTGAGTCTAAAAGGCAAAACAGAAACCCACAAACTAATTAGTGAAGAAGACGTGAGTTAAGGGTCAAACAGGGGCCCAGGTAGCACAGTGGTTGTTAGGCTACTAACCAAAATGTCGGCAGTTTGAATCCACCAGCCACTCCTTGGAAATCCTATGAGGCAATTGTACTGTCCTGTAGAGTCACTATGAGTCAGAGTTGACTAGACAGGAACTTTTTTTTTTTAAAAGATCAAACTGTAGGATCAAGGTAGGCTAGTAATGCTTGTGAGGACTTTACTGAGCAAGTGGTCTTTAATAAAAGCCTTAGGAATGAGTAGAAAATTACTGATGATTTTTTTTATCAGCTAACATTTATGAGTAAGTTACTTGAGTTTCAACTTCATTCGCTTATCCAACAAACATTTCCTGGTTTTGACACTAAGAAAGTATTGTAGCATAATGGAGAGCTGCAGGGAAGAGATTCTGGCCCTGGCAACTTAACTGATGACAGTGAGCAAGTAGCTTCACCTCTTTACACCTCACTTTATCCATCTGAAAAAATGGGTTTAGAAAGGATCTAATTTTAAAAGTTTCCAGGAAGAGTACATAAAATAAAATATTGGCAAATAATAACAATGATAATTTATTTATGTTGTTGTAATTATTATTGTTATTTTGATTATTAATACCCTGTGGTAAGGGTTGAAGATACAGAAATAAATAAGAAAAAGTCCCTAGTCTTAAGAAATACCATCTAACAAAAGGGATTGTCCATATCCCTTTCTTTATTCCTTCCTTCTCCCTTTCTTCTCTTTTTCCTTCTTTCTTTCCTTCCTGTCTGCCTGCCTACCTGCTTGCCTGTCTGCTTTCCGGTAATTCCTTCATTTAGCATTCCTTTCTTTCTTCCTTCCATAATTATTTTCTGAGTACCTCATCTGTGCCAAGTGAAGTGCTAGGTGCTCAGCTTTCAAGGATAATTAGTCAGGGACCCAGCCCTGAAGGACCTCCAGGTCTGGATGGGGAAACGACCCACAGTAGACAGTTACGATGAAGGGTAAGAAGTGCTGATGGGGACACACCAAGACTCCAGGAGAGCATGACTCCATGGCAGAGAGCACTGTCTCCAGTGGCAATTCAAAGTCTTTGAAGAAAATTCGCAAGTTAGTCTATAACATGACCATAAATGAACTAGCACCCCTCAACCTCCCTGGGTTTGTTTTCTAATACTCTCTACAATAGTTCCTTCTTTCTAGTCTTGGTAAACTCCAAAGCTATTCCTGACACAGGACATTTGTACTTGCTGTCTGTGATGATTAAGATTGTGTGCCAACTTGGCTGGGCCATGATTCTCAGTGATTTAGCAGTTATGGTATAGTTTGGCGGTCTTATAATGAGGTAATCACCTCCATGATGAGATCTGATATAATGTGATCACCTCTACGATGGGATCCACTATGAGCAGCCAAAAGAGAGTTCTCTGAGGGGTGTAGTCTGCATCCAATATGTGTGGACTTTCTGGCAAAGCTCACTGACTTTTGCTCTGCTCTTGATCCTGCAATGGGCTTATTAGCATGTGACTTCCAGTTCTTGGGACTTGGGCCAGCAGTCTGCTGTCTCACCTGCCGATCTTGGATTCATCAGCCTTCTCAGCCATGAGCCAGAAACCTGCTGTCTCACCTGTGGATCTTGGGTTACTCACCCCTTGCAGCTTCATGAGTCAGGAGATGCTTCTAACCTGATGCTGACACCTGATCCACGGACTTGCCAGCCTCTACAAGCACATGAGCCATTTCCCTTAGATTAATCTCTCTCTGTATATATAATCTTCACTGATTTTGCTTCTCTAGAGTACCTAGCCTAAGACACTGTCCCTGATACCTGGAGACACTCTTCTTTAGCTCATTCAGTGAATGATTTCTTTTACCACTCAGGTCTCAACAAAGAAGCCTCCTTCTTAAATCTTATTAAAAGAGCTAGGCCCTCCACATTATTTTATATTCTCTATTACCTTTTTTTTCCCCCACTGGTTTTTTCAGAGTATGCATATTTACTTGTTGCCTTGTATCTTAATATCTCATCCACGAGAACGTAAGCTCCATGTAAATGGAAGCTAACCTCTCTTGTTCCTTACTTCATTTCCAGCCCTTAGAACAGAGGCGGGGGGAGGGGGGGGATAAAATTGAGAAACTAGCAGATTCATAGTGAGCAGGCAGAGATATTCTGAAACAAATAACATGGAGATTCGTGTAAAGTCAAAGAAGCAGAATGCTGATAGATTTAGAAGGCCCTGTAAAGCGTAAGTCCAAGAGAGATGGAAGAAACAGAAGTTCAACATGATTCCGTCCACCAGACATTTATGGAAGACTTATTGCATAATAAAGGGCTATGCTAGCCACTGTCTAGCGGTAACAATAGTAAGGTTAATAATAGCTAAACTGCTAAAACCTATTGCTGTGGAGTCGAATCTGACTTATAGTGACCCTACTTATTTCAGAGTAGAATGGTGCTTCACAGGGTTTTCAATGGCTCTAAGCTTTTGGAAGTAGATAGTCAGGGCTTTCTTTCTCAGCTCTGCCAGGTGAACTTGAACTACCAACCTTTTGGTTAGTAGCCGAGCACAAACTGTTGGTGCCATCCAGGGACCTTGCTAACCTGCTAACCAGTATTAATCATTTCCTATGCTACAGGCCCTGCTCTAAGGACTTTACATGTATTATCCAATTGGTAAAAAACACCGTGAGGTATGCAGTACTAAAATCACCATTTTCTGAAATTCTCTATTAACCCAGAACTAAAACCATTCCCAAAGCCAACTCTTCAGACAAAGATTAGATTGGACTATAACACATTAAATAATACCCGGGAAGAGTGTGCTTTCTTAGTTCAAGTAAATACACAAGACTAAATGTGTCGCTCCTGTCCAGAGGCAGGATGAGAAGGCAGAAAGGGATAGGAGCTGGTTGAATGGACACAGGAAGCCTGGGGTGGAAAGGGGGAGTGTGCTGTCACATTAAGGGATTGCAACTAGGATCATATAACAATATGTGTATAAATTTTTGTATGAGAAATTAACTTGAGCTATAAACTTTCACCTAAAGCACAAGAAATAAATTAAAAAAAGAAAAAAAAGTCCAGACTTATTGGTCCAGTTGAGACTAGAGGACTCCCTAAGACTATTGCTCTGAGATACTCTTAAAAAACAAACAAACAAAAAAGAATCACCATTTTGAAAAAAGAAAATTGAAATGGAAAGTAGAGTGGCTCACCAAACGCCAGCTGGCAAAATTCACATAAATGGCTGCCAAAGGAAAAGAGAGTATTAATGAAGTTTTGCCAAATTCCTCCGTATGAATGAAGGAAGAGAAATAATCTCTCAAGACACGTCAAAGAAGAAGTCATGGATAAGGCAGGCAACATTTGGTCTACACCTGGTGGGGTGAAAAAGGCATTGCTAGGTAGAGGATGGGGTGATAGACTCTCCAGGATGATGGGAGGCCATGGCTAACACTACAGGGTTGTCAAAACGCAGTTGAGTGTTTTCCTGCTTGAGTTCCAGCATCTGATAGTACTCAGAGTTGGAATCACATTCTGATATGTAACAGCTCTGTGACCTGATCAAAGTCACAGCCCAATTTCCTTCTTTGTAAAATGCCACCCATCATTGCTTGTGGTGAGAATTAAAGTAAATCTTGCATTTGAAGTACAGTACCTGATACATACCAATCACTGAAATGCTTTCAGCTCTCATTCCTGGCAATTCAGGAACATAAGCATCAAAACCATCAAGAAACTCTGTGTAATGTAAGCCTGTAAAACACAATCTGAGATCAGTTCAATGAAAGCTATGAATGTTTGTGAGAAGTTTAGACTTTTTTCTGTAAGCCAGTGGTTTCAGACTCACATAAAGGGCTCTAAGCCTACAATGCATTGTCAGGAGGGATCAGTCCCTGGAGAAGGACATCACGCTTGGCACAGTACAGGGTCAGCGGAAAAAGGGAAGACCCTCAATGAGGTGGATTGACACAGTGGCTGCAACAATGAGCTCAAGCATAACAACGATTGTAAGGATGGCTCAGGACTGGGCAGTGTTTCATTCTGTTGTGCATAGGGTCGCTATGAGTCAGAACCAACTCGACAGCACCTAACAACAACAACAACAACAACAAAAGCCTACAATGCAGAATATTCTAGGAAATGGTGGTTCTCAGGAGAACTCAGTAGGGCATCTAAAGTATTCTGTGTTATGATTATTTTTAAACACAGTTCATGGCTAAATAAAACAAAATCACATTGCGGGTCAAAAGCAGCCATTTGGCATCTAAGCAACTAGTTTGAGACCTCTGTAGGTGATCTTTTGAGAAAGAACATACTCCAACTTATTTTTGAAATATCACTCAGGCAATGTGGAGAGAATGGATTTGGGGATGCCAGCTTGAAGATTACTGAAATCAAGCAAGCAGTGAGGACCTGAATAAGAGGAGTTGGAGAGAGTTTGAAAAAACAAGGCTGACTGGAAAAACACTGGGTTAAAATGGGGGAAAAGAAAAAAAGGCAGAACCAAAATTTAAAATTAAAAAAAAAAAAGTAGACTTTGGTTTTAATTAAAAAAGAAAGAAAGAAAGAAAGAAATTACAAAAATTCTAAAAGAGGTCCAAAGAAACCCTCAGGGCCATTGGATTTGCTCCAGAAGACCCCTGAGTGGTTCAGAGCTGACAGCTGGTGATGTTGCTGAGAAGTGTCTGAAAATGTTAAGACCCTCCTGCCCTTGCAAAGATACTGGCGACTTCACTGCAACAAGTCTCATGTAGCCAAGGAAGCAAAAATATAGGCGCAAAAATGTCAATGTTGAATAACAGAGACTAGAGTTCAGGAAAGGTGATGGGAGTAACCAATTAAGACTCTAGTTGTGGTAGAACAGCTCCTTCTGCATCACAGCAGAAAAGCCTGTCTTTGAATCCTCATAAACCTGTGTCCTTCATGGAAGTACCCACTGAAACAATTCTGCCCAACAGACAGCTTTGAACACCACTGTGCAAATGACTGTGCTCTGGGCAATATGGGTGAGTGTAAGAAGAACATGGTGCAGATCCTTTAACCTACATAGTTTAATCTGAATGTAGAATGTATTGGTATTATTTGTATATCTGTCACATGTGGAAATAATAGTATTTTAGATATACTGAGTTATATAAAGATACTATGTAAATTATATGTAGTATATCTACACTAATTACATAAATTAGTACTACACTAATTACATAAATTAGTACATAAATAAAAACACACCATTAAAATTAATTTCACCTGTTCCTTTTTAAGTTTCTAACACAGCTACTAGAAAATTTAAATTCATAACTGGCCTTTGTTTGTGGCTCACATTACAGTTCTATTGGACGTGCTGTTCTGGACTTTGACCAGTTGAACCTCTTGCTGCCCCCTAGTGTAAATGGCACCTTACTGCCCCCATACCTTAGCCCCTTTGTCTTGTCTTTATCTTAACTGAAAATCTTACCCACTCCTGAAACCCATCTGAAATATCATAGCTTCAATTCAATTTTATAAAATCTCTAACCACACCAATAACCTCCCTTTGAACTTCTGGAGACTTCATTTATTCTTATATGTTTATGCTAGCTTTCCCCGTATTTTTTACATTTATTTAACCAGAATGTAAATTTTTTTGAAAAGAATCATATATAACACTCCATTTTTATAAGCCATAGAACTTTCCATAGTGCTCTATATTTTTTGTCTTCTGAATTTAAAATAATTCCAGGATATTAGAGTCTGTTATGAGTATTAATTAATAATTGGGATGTGGAAAGCTAGAAGTATCAATCTAGGAAAATTGGAGTTATCAAAAATGAAATGGAATGCATAAAAATCAATATCCTAGACATTAGTGAACTGAGAAGGACTACTATTGACCATTTTGAATTGGATAATCATATAGTCTACCATTAAGACTCATTAACAACCTGTGATATGCAGATGACACAACATTGCTTGCTGAAAGTGAAGAGGACTCAAAGCAACTACTGATGAAGATAAAGTGTGGATTACAACTCAACGTAGAGAAAACAAAAATCCTTACAACTGGACCAATAAGCAACATCATGATAAACAGAGAAAGTATTGAAGTTGTCGAGGGTTTCATTTTACTTGGATCCACAATCAATGCCAATGGAAGCAGCAGTCAAGAAATCAAACGACATATTGCATTGTTCAAATCTGCTGCAAAAGACCTGTTTAAAGTGTTAAAAAACAAAGATGTCACTTTGAGGACTAAAGTGTTTCTGACCCAAGTCATGGTGCTTTCAATCACATCATAGGCATGTGAAAGCTGGACAATGAATAAGGAAGGCCAAAGAAGAATTGATGCCTTTAAATTATGGTGTTGCCAAAGAATAATGAATAATACCATGGACTGCCAGAAGAACGAACAAATCTGCTTTGGAAGAAGTGCAGCCAGAATACTTATTAAAAGCAAGGATGGCAAAACTTCATCTCACATACTTTTGACATGTTATCAGGAGGGACCAGACTCTGGAGAAGGACATCATGCTTTCTAAAGTAGAAGACCCTCAAGGAGATGGATTGACATAGTGGTTGCAACGATGGGCTCAAGCATAATAACAACTGTGAGGGTGTTACGGGACTGGCAGTGATTTGTTCTGTTGTACATAGGGTTTCCATGAGTCAGAACCAACGCAAGGGCGCCTAACAACAATAACTGCATAGTCTACTATGCTGGGAACACTTCAAGATCTATTCTGAAGTGCAACGCCATCAATGATAAGATAATATCCATAAGCCTACAAGGAAGACCAGTTAATATGACTATTATTCAAATTTATCCTCAAGGAGATGGATTGACACAGTGGTTGCAACAATGGGCTCAAGCATAATAACAACTGTGAGGGTGTTACGGGACTGGCAGTGATTTGTTCTGTTGTACATAGGGTTTCCATGAGTCAGAACCAACTCAAAGGCACCTAACAACAATAACTGCATAGTCTACTATGCTGGGAACACTTCAAGATCTATTCTGAAGTACAACGCCATCAATGATAAGATAATATCCATAAGCCTACAAGGAAGACCAGTTAATATGACTATTATTCAAATTTATCCACCAATCACTAATGCCAAAGGTGAGGAAACTGAAGATTTTTTGCCAACTTCTGCAGTGTGAAATTAATCAAACATTCACTCAAGATGCATTGATAATTACTGGTGATTTGAATGTGAAAGCTGGAAACAAAGAAGGATAAATTGTTGAAAAATACGGCCTTGGTGATAGAACAATGCCGGAGATTGCATGATACATTTTGCAAGACCGATGACTTCTTATTGCAAATACCTTTTTCAATAACATACATAGCAGCTATACATGTGGCCCTCACTGAATGGAATACACAGGAATCAAATTGACTACATCCGTGGAAAGAGGCCATTGTCTCTTATCAATATCATCAGTCAGAACAAGGCCAGGGGCCAACTGCAGAACAGAACATCAAATGCTCAAGTTTAAGCTGAAGCTGAAGAAAATTAAAACAAGTCTGTGAGAGCCAAAGTATGAACTTGAGCATATCCCACCTGAATTTAGAGACCATCACGAAAATAGATTTGATGCACTGAACATAAAGACAGAAAACCAGACAAGTTGTGGGAAAACATCAAGAACAACAGACAAAAAGAAGCAAAAGGTCATTAAAAAGGCAGGAAAGAAAGAAAAGACCAAAATGGATGTCAGAAAAGACTTTGAAACTTGCTCTTGAACACAGAGTAGCTAAAGTGAATGGAAGAAATGATTGCTTAAAAGAATTGGACAGAAAGATTTCAGATGGAAGCTTGAGAAGACAAGTAAAGAATTATAATGAAATACGCAAAGATCTGGAGTCTGAAAGCCAAAAAAGAACATGCTCAGCATTTCTTAAGCTGAAAGAACTGAAGAAAAAAAATCAAGCCTCAAGTTGCAATATTGAAGGTTTTTTGGACAAAATAATGAACGAAATAGAAACAACAGAAGAAGGAAGAAATACAAAGAGTCGCTGTACCAAAAAGAATTGGGTGACGTTCAATCAAGAACTGATGGTATTGAAGAAAGAAGTCCAAGCTGCACTGAAGGCATTGGCGAAAAACAAAGCTCCAGGAACTGATGGAATATGAATTGAGATGTATCTACAAATGGATGCAATGCTGGAAGCACTCACTCATCTATGCCAAGAAATCTGGAAGACAGCTACCTGACCATCTGACTGAAAGGGATCCATATTTGTGCCCATTCCAAAGAAAGGTGATCCTAAGAATGGGAAAATTATCAACCAATATTATTAATACCACAATCAAGTAAGACTTTGCTGAATATAATTCGAAAACTATTGCAGCAGTACATCCACAGGGAACTGCCAGAAGTTCAAGCTGGATTCAGAGGACATGGAACAAGAGATATCACTGCTAATGTCACGTGGATTTTGGCTGAAGGCATAGAATACTAGGAAGATGTTTACCAGTGTTTTGTTGACTATGCAAAACCATTTGGCTATGTGGATCATAAAAAATTATGGATAACATTGAAAATAATGAGAATTTCAGAGCACTTATCTGTGCTCATGAGGAACCTGTGCATAGACAAGAGGCAGTAGTTCTAAGAGAACAAGCAGATAGTGCTTCGTTAAAATCAAGGAAAATGTGTGTCAGGATTGTATCCTTTCACCATACTTATTGAATCTGTATGCTGAGCAAATAATCAGAGACTGTACCCTATGAAGAAGAATGTGGCATCAAGATTAGAGGAAGACTTATTAACAACCTGTGATATGCAGATGACACAACCTTGCTTGCTGAAAGTGAAGAGGACTTGAAACACTCACTGATGAAGATCAAATTACAGCCTTCAGTATTGCATTGGGCAAATCTGCTGCAAAAGACCTGTTTAAAGTGCTAAAAAGCAAAGATGTCACTCTGAGAACTAAGATTCGCCTGACCCAAGCCATGATGTTTTCGATTGCCTCGAATGCATGTGGAAGCACTACAATGAATAAAGAAGACCGAAGAAGAATTAATGCCTTTGAATTATGGTGTTGCTGAAGAACACTGAATATACCATGGACTGTCAGAAGAATGAACAAATCTGCCTTGGAAGAAGTACAGCCAGAATACTCATTAAAAGCAAGGATGGCGAGACTTCATCTCACATACTTTCAACATGTTACCAGGAGGGACTAGTCCCTGGAGAAGGACATCATGCTTGGTAAAGTAGAATGTCAGTGAAAGAAAGGAAGACCCTCAAGGAGATGGATTGACACAGTGGCTGCAATGACGGGCTCAGGTATAACAACAATTGTGAGGATGGTGCAGGACTGGGCAGTGTTTTGTTGTTGTACATGGGGTCACTATGAGTCAGAACTGACTAGAGGGCACCTAACAACAACAACAATAGTGTGTTATGGAATCATGCTTTGGGGATCCCAGAAACTCTAATATAAGAAAAAAAAAAAAAAAAAGCCATTGAGTGGATTCCAACTCATAATGACCCTATAGGATAAAGTAAAACTGCCCCATAGAGTTTCCAAGGAGCAGCTGGTGGATTCAGACTGCCAAACTTTTGGTTAGCAGCCAAGCTCTTAACCACTTCACCACCAGGTTTCCAGTATAAGAAAGGGAGGCATTTATCCCATGTTCATCCTTTTGTGCCATTGTAGCTACTGGTGTAGGTTGTCAACTTCATAGGACCCTGGGGTAAAATGGAAAATGAATTCCTGAGAATGCAGAGGATAACACTTGGAACACAGTCTGTGAAATTAAAGTTAGCAAATCATGCATTTATCTACAAGAAAGTTAACAGTATATAATACTAAGATAAGGTAGCACAGAACTCTCCCTGTCTGAATTCAGTGCCTGAAACTGAAGAAGAGACTAGATTGGCTATATACTAGGGGAGATGGGGATAAGGGGTGGAGATATCACTATGGATTAATAGAAGATGGGTTAGAGATGGTATCTTGAGCCAGACTCAGAAGCATGTGGCTTTGAGACATCAATGAAAGAGACCACCATAAAGTCAACAGCAACACTAGGTGGCATTCTAAAATCATTGAATCATTTGGTATAACAGTGTATTCCTGTTAGTAAGCACTGGGGTGGGTGGTGATTCCTGCAAGTGAGAAATATTCCCTGAAATTTAGTCTAATTGGGAAGAAGGGATAAGCCATTTGGAACAGAGAGGGGGAAAAATTATCTCTACCTATAAAAAAAAAAATTTTTTTATCTACCTATCTACGTAGCTACCTACCTACCTACCTATCTACCTACCTACCTATCTATCTATCATCTATCTATCGTCTATCTCTCTATCCATCTACCTACCTACCATCTACCTATCATCTATCTATCATCATCTATCTATCATCTGTCTATCATCTATCTATCGATCTATCATCTATCTCTCTACCTACCTACCTACCTAATCTATCTACCCATCCATCTATCCATCTATCTATCATCTATCACCTATCTATCACCTATCTATCTATCTCTCTCTATATCTCTCTACCTATCTACCTACCTGTCTACCTACCTATCTACCTACCTACCTATCTGTCTATCTGTCTGTCTATCTGTCTATCTATCATCTATCGATCTATCATCTATCATCTGTCTATCTCTCTACCTACCTACCTACCAACCTACCTACCTACCTACCCACCTACCTACCTACCTAACCTATCTATCCATCTATCTATCCATCCATCTATCCTTCTATTCATCTATCCATCTCTCTCTCTCTCTATCATCTATCTCTCTACCTACCTATCTACCTACCTACCTAATCTATCTATCTCTCTACCTCTCTATCTATCACCTATCTATCTATCTACCTGTCTACCTACCTACCTGTCTAACTACCTACCTGTCATCTACCTACCTACCTGTCTGTCTACCTGTCTGTCTGTCTATCTACCACCTACCTACCTATCTATCTATCATCTATCTATCTAATCTATCATCTATCACCTATCTATCACCTATCTTTCTATCTATCTACCTACCTACCTGTCTACCTACCTGTGTGCCTACCTGTCTACCTACCTACCTGTCTACCTACCTACCTGTCTACCTACCTACCTACCTATCTATCTATCTATCTATCTATCTATCTATCTATCTATCTATCTATCTATCTATCTATCTATCATCTATCTATCTATCATCTATCTATCTATCATCTATCTATCATCTATCTATCTATCTATCATCTATCTATCTATCTATCATCATCTATCTCTCTATCTATCGTCTATCTCTCTATCCATCTACCTACCTACCTACCTACCATCTACCTATCTACCTATCATCTATCTTCTATCTATCAATCATCTATCTCTATCGTCTATCTCTCTATCCATCTATCCATCTACCTACCTACCTACCATCTACCTATCTACCTATCATCTATCTATCTATCAATCATCTATCTATCTATCTATTTATCTATCTATCTATCCATCCACCTATCTACTTATCTATCTATCTATCAGTCTGTCCATCTATGGAGAGAGAAGAGAGATTTAAGAATGCTGACCATGCTAGGGAATAGCACACATTCTAACTGGTAAGAATTTAAATGCATTATTCAGAGTAGGCTAACTCCTGTAACAAACAGCAACAATTTTCAACAGTTTAATGAAATAAAAGTTAAAAGTTTATTTTTCCCTCACAACAGAATCCAATGTAGAGAATCAGTGTTTGTAGGAAATGTGTGTTCCATATGGTTATTCAAGGACTCATGTTCCCTTCATTTTGTGCCCCACCCCCCACCCCATAGGTCATGAGAGTCCTCTCCATTTAGGTATTGGAAGGGGAAAAGGAGAGATGGGAAGGTTTTTTAACTTGCCAAGCCTGGACATGTCATACATAATTTGCATTCTCATTCCATTGAACAGAACTCTGACACAAGGCCACACCTGGGGAGATGGGTTAAAGAAGAGTAGATGCCAGATACTGTAATAATCAGAGTATCTAGTATGGTGTATATGTTGGATAGCCTTCTGCCATTTGTTCTTTCATTCATTCCTTTAATACACAATTTCTCAACCTCAGCAGTATTGGACATTTTGCACTGGATAATTCTTTGTTATGTGGGGGCTGTCCTGTGTATTGTAGGATGTTTAACAGCATTCTTGGTGTCCACCAACTAGATGCTAGTGTCATGCTCCCCCCTAGTTATAACATCAAAAAATGTCTAGAGAGGTTTTCATATGTCTTAGGGGTGAGACAAAAAAGTTGCCCTGGTTGAGAAACACAGATTTAATATATTGAACACTTCCAGATTGTCAGGAAATATCTCTTACTTGCTAGAGTGGTATAATTATGGAATTGTTGAATCAAGGACATCAGGAGCATACCACTCTTCCTGGTCCTTCATATATACTGTCCCTCAAGCATCACACCAAGGAGAACGAACTGCAGACAACAGGTCTCATCTCAATTATCAGCCCATTATATGTCTGCAGTCACCAATTTCTCTTTGTTTTCATTTCCTTGTTTCTCTTATCTCATAATCAATAATTTGCATCCCAGTTGTCTTCTAATTTGATCCCTATTCAGCTTTCTTCTGGATACTAAGTTCACCTTTCGACAACACATGAATCTACATGTAGTCTGCTGATCAACGTAAAACATTTTTCTCTGCTAGTCAGTGCTCACGCATAGTTAATCCAAGATACAGACTTACTCCTAAAAGTAGCATATCCCAGGAATGTTAAAAAATTGGCACTCTTGCTGTGGCTACCACATCCTGCACTCCTGTCAGACATCACTAATCAGTCACAATACTGAGTCTAGAGTCAGCCTCAGAATCCAGATGTACTTGCAGTCACTATTGACTGATCAGAGCTGGCATAAGATATTAAAACCATTTGCTCCACAACCTCTGCTATAACCCCTTCATTTTAGAGAAGACAAGAAAACTGAGGCCAGGTAATGAATGGATCTCCAAGGCCACAGAACATTTTTAGGCTCTGGCCTTCTGTTCCCTCTTCAGTCCATGTGGTATAGATTAACGAAGCCTGCCCAAGACTTGTGGGACCTTCTTGGAAGCAGGGCCTTGGAAAAGGGTGCTGAAAGCAGGAGTATTGCTTGGAAGGGCAGTTGGGGTGAATTTGATTTTAACAGATTCTCTTTTCTTTGCTTTTTGAACAGCAAAAAAATATTCAGTATATTGAACAGAGATTGAAGGACTATAACTGCCCCTACCACCATCATTTTTAAGAGGTTAAAGAGAAAAGAAGATTCTAAATTCTAACTAAATGCCTGAATTTATGACTCAAGAAAAGTAAGATGCAGCCATGCGAGGAATAGGTTAACTGCAACAGGATGTGTTGAGCCTGAACGTGGCATGTATATTGAAATGATAGGATTAGAGATTCCTCCTTATCCACACAGACTTTTTAAGGAAAAAAAAAATCATCTGAGTTTGGTGGGAAATCACAAGTTGTTTATGCTTTATAGTTTGTACACAATAAAATATATTGGGAAGAAAAATTGATCTGGTTAATTTTCTCATCTGGGTTTTATTTCCCTATCCTCAGCTTTCCTGGCTTGCACAGTCCATGTTTATGTGAAATGGGCTGATGCTTTCAGCTTGCCTTTTGATAATTATAGTCCTCCCCAGGAAAACAGCCTTACAGAGGAATTTTATAAAGGTTTTAAAGATTTTATTATGAAGGATTCAGTTCTCCCACAATTATTGGTTTTAAAAGGTACTTTGCTGCCATTGCCAGAAGAACAGCTATTGATCCCCTTGCAAAGGGAAGACCAACTCTTGTACACCCACATGAGCCCTGTGCCTTGGCATCTTTTAAACTGATATAATAATGTTGTAAAGTAAAGTGATCATTTGTCTTGTTGTGGAGCCTCTTATCTCCACTAATGGTGACAGAATAAACTTTAGGCCTATAGGCAATAGTAGCTACAAATTTCAATTTGGTTTTAACAGTACATTGGAAGCCATAATGAACTTCATGCTATTGCATGAAGTTTGTTCAAGAAGCAATTGCCAAACTTGTTAAGTAGACAACTTTCTAAATACCCCTATTCAGTCCTCTCCTCTCCATCACCTCTGCCTTAGCCATCAGCTTCTTTAGCTGGCAGTACTGAAACAGCTTCCCAATCAGTATCTCTTTTGCTTGTGTACACCTTGCTACAATTACTCAGTCTCTCCATTGCCTACAGGAGAGAGTCCAAACTACACCACGTGATATGCTAAGCCGTTGTGAACTGGTTCTTACACACTTTGTCTCTTACCTTGTTCCTTCATGAATCTCATGATCTATTCTGCCAAATTAGAGATTATAACAACTGTTGGAATAAAATAGTTTATGGTATGTCTTTCAAGGTGGCTGTGCCATCTAATCTATGGCATTGGAGTTTTAGAGCCAGATAGATATGAGTTTTATTTTTTGTTTCTCCACTTGGTGAATGGTCTTGAGAAAATAATTTAACCTCTCTAATCCTGTATCTTATAATGACCATTAGAATAAGAAGAAACAGATATAGGGAGCCAGGTACAATAGCTGCTGTATGGTTGGTATGCCTGATTCTTCTCCACCTTCACAATCATTAGCATTGTTGCAGCCACTGTGTATATCGTGTGCCTTCCAACCTAGGGGACACATCTTCTATCAGACAATATTCTGTTGTGATCTGTAAGATTTTCAATGACTAATTTTTGTAAGTAGATCGTCGGGCCTTTTTTTCTAGTCTGTCTTAGTCTGGAAACTCTGCTGAAACTTGTCCACCCCGGGTGACCCTCTGGTATCTGACATGCTCCTGGCATAGCTTCCAGCATCACAGCAACATGCAAGTTAACCTCAGTATGAAAAACTAAAAATTTTAAATTCTTATTGTGGCAGAAGTGTTTATTTTATGTGTGTACTTACTAATGGGTTTCTTTATAGTTTCTGGTTTTATGTCATAAATAGACCTTCCCACCTCAAGGTTTTTTTTTTAATTGTTTTCTTTTGTTTATAGTTTCACATCTGAAGTCTTTGATCCACCTATAATTAATTAGGTGTAAAGAATAATATAGAGATTTAGCTTTCATTCCTCTGCCCATACCAAATGGCTAGCCTGAGGTCCAAGAAATCTATTCAATAATTTATCTTTTTCCCATGGATGTGAAACTTTATAATCTATTTTTTCAATGTACATCTGAGCCAATTTATAGAATTTATATTCTGTTCCACTAATTTGTTAGTCTATTCTTGCTACAGTAACACATAATTTTAATTACTATAGCTTTTTAATGCATTTTAATATCTGATGGTATTTGCCTTAGGCTGGGTTCTCTAGAGAAGCAAAACCAGTAAAGTGTATAAATATATAGAGAGAGATTTATATCAAGGAAATACCTCACATGGTTATAGAGGCTGGAACATCCCAAGTCTGTGGGTCAGGATAGAGGCTTCTCTTGATTCATGTAGCTACAGAGGCTAGCGAACCCAAGAGAAACAGGTCATACAGGGCTCTTAATCACAGGCTGCGAAGATCCACAAATCCCAAGATTGGCAGGCAAGACCACAGGTAAGCTGCTAGCTAGTTCAAGTCCCAAAAACCAAATGTCAGATGAACAGGAGCCAGCCGCAGGATCCAGAGTGAGCAAAAGCCCCTGAACCTTGCAAAAATGTCCGCTTATACTCGATCCAGGCCACACGCCCAAGGAAACCTCCTTTCAACTGATTGGCTACTCACAGCAGATCCTACCATGGAGGTAATCACATTATATCAAATCTCATCATGGGAGTGATCACAACATCATAAAACTGCCAAACTACATCACAGCTGCCAAACCACTGAGAATCATGGCCCACCCAAGCTGACATACTACCTTAACCATCATAGCAATAAAACTAAAAAACCCAAACCCATTGCCGTTGAGTCAATTCTAACTCATAACGACTCTACAGGACAGAGCTGAATTGCTCCCATAGGGCTTCCAAGGAGCAGCTGGTAAATTTGAACAGCCAATCTTTTGGTTAGCAGTCAAGCTCTTAACCACTGTGCCTCCAGGGCTTTCTGATGGTACTTGGGCCCTCGTGGCCCGTTGGTTAAGTGCTAGTCCCTCTTATTTATCTTCTTTTTCAAAGTGATCCTGGCGATTTCCTCATGTGTATATTCCAGATAAATTTTGGAGTCATTGAAAATATGACTTAAAAAAAAAATGTTTTCAAGTTCCAAAGTGAAATATTTTATTCTATTGGGATTACATTGAATATCTAGATTAATATAATTGCTTTTTTTTTTTTTTTTTTTTACCATATTATACCTTCTTATACAAGAACGGAACCTTGTTGGCACAGTGGTTAAGAGCTACTGCTGCAAACCAAAAGGTCAGAAGTTAGAATCCACCAGCCGCTATCTAGAAACCTTATGAGGCAGTTCTACTCCACCCTATAGGGTCGCTATGAGTCAGAATCGACTCCACAGCAACAGGTTTGTTTTTTCTGGTTTGGTATACAAGAACAGGTTATGTTTTTTCATTTATTCAAGCCTTCTTTTAGACCATCAATAGAATTTTACAGTTTTGTTTTTTTCATATAGGCTTTGCACGTATCTTGTTAAATTTATTTCTAGGTAATTAACATTCATTACTGCTTTTATAAATATTTTCTTACATTAAATTTATATTAATATAGTATAAATATGTCTAATTGAATTTTTATAAATTCTAACAAATTATAATTATCATATTTCTAATAATTTAATTCATTTATCTGATTTTTTAAAGATGTGTAGTGATTTCATGTGCTAATACTAATTTTCCACCTTTCTAATATTATTTCCTTTCCTTCTGTAAAAGCAGTAATTAATAGTCCCAGAGTAAAGTTATAAAAAACATTCAACGTAGTGTTTTTCTTGCCTTGTTCTTTGTTGTTGTTGTGCGCTATTGAGTTTATTTTCAACTCAAAGCACCCCAACGTGACAGAGTAGAATTGCCCCATAGGGTTTTCTAGGCTGTTATCTTTAAGGCAGCAGATTGCCAGATCTTATTCCTCTGGAGCCACTGGGCACTTAACCATTCTGCAATCAGGGCTCCTTGCCTTGTTCTTTACTTAAATGGAAATGTTTCTAGTATCTTGCAATTAACAACCATTTGGTTTGAGATAGGGTTAAGACAGTATTCCTCTATTTCATATTTTATTAACCCTTAAAAATTGCTATAGATAAATTTAATAATTTGCCTTTTTGGATATCAGATGAGATAACTGCATATTGAATCCTCTCCTTTGATTTATTAAATATTGAATAATATTAATTTAATTCCTAATATTGAACAGTCCTTTTCATCCTGGGAGGGAGGGGAGGTCACTTGGTTGTAATGTGTTAATCTATTAATATGCACATAGATTCTATTTGTTAAGAATTTAGGGCTTTTAGATCAATATTTAGAGATGTATCTGTCTGCACTTTTCTATATTGTCCTAATTGTCTTTTTCTGTTACCAGCATTGTTTTTCTTCATCCATCCAACCGCCTACACACATACACAAAACATGCACACACACAAACACACATGTAATTCTTTTTAAATTAGATAGCTAATGGATAATTTATTTTTGTTTGTTATTCCAAAAGAACCACCTTTCATTTTCTTTATTAATTCTGTTTGTTTCAGATTCATTAATTTTGTTTTTACTTATTAATTCCCACCTTTTCTCTTCCTTGCATTTATATTGATATTCATTTTCTAAGCTTTTAGTTGAATGATTAATTCACTTATTTTCATGCTGTTTTATCTAGTAATGGGTAATATGGCTATGAATTGTTCTCTGAACATAATTTTAACTCTAGTACATAGGCCTGGGCTATGGTATTTTCATTGTTTTGTAGATATTCAACAATTTTGATTGTGTTTTGTTGCTGTTGTTGTTATTGCATGAGTCATTTAAACAAGAAGGTGGGATGGCTGGAATTTCTGATCTTGCCCCTACCCTTACAACCCATTTGATTTCATTGTGATCAGAAAGTAGCATCTCTCAATTTCTACATTTTATCAATTACTAACATTTTAATTAAAAAAAATAGCAAACAAAAATAAGATTGAGATTTGTAAATGCTCCATGGCACTTACAAAGAATACGTATTTGCTGTTCTTTGGTATAAAATTCAATATTACCTGCCTTATTAGTTACTATCTCCTACCAATGTTGTTCTTACGTATATAATTTTGACATGTTCTACTTTTTTTTTGCAATATTGATGCTGTGATACACACATAAAAATCTATAAAAATTAGTTCTCCATTGTAGATTGCAAATTGTATCATTATAAAGCCACCCTCTTTGTCTTCTTCCTTTATTTTTACTCTGATTTTAATGTTATCTTATCTTTGTAACTTAATCCCTGATTTAGTTTTGTTTGAACACTGTGTTTTTATTCAATATTTTATAATCTTTCAGAGGCAATTGTTTTAGTTGTGTTTTTACCGTTTCTAATTCCAAGCTATTTTCTGAATCAATATGATTTTTTATTAATATATGAGTTTCCCCTAATATAATTAAATAATAGTCTCCATTTTTGCTTTTGTTCAATAATTTTATTTTACATAAATTCTGATGTTTGTGCCCATTAGATTTTCCTGTTTTTTATGCTTTGCTTTTTTATTCATTTTCTATGAGCCAAAATAAAACCTCCTTTATAACTACATTTACAGCTAATAATAATATGCTAAGTATGTTTTTTCTTGATTTATCAAATGTAAGTAATATTTATGGAATCCCCTTCCAAAAAAGAAAAATTAACACACACATACATACACACACACACACATATACTTTCTTTCACTTCCCATGTTCTCACTTACATTTTGTGTTAGCTTCATTTTTATATAATTATTTCCATGGCTCTTAACATTTGCATTTTGCATAGCAACCAAAATTCCCACAATTTTTTTTTTTTTTTTTAACCACGACTTCTAATTTAACATAAATTCAGTGCATAAGATCTCTGTTAGGATAGTGCCTTTCTTTCTAAGCATTTTATTTTGCTTCATTTCTTGGTTGACTGGATTTTATGGTCAAGTCTTTTTTCAAAAAAGACTACTGGGTGACATTTTCTCCAAGTTCTGCCATGTATAAAAATGCATTTTGGTTGCCTTTATTCTCAAACACAAATTTGGCCAGTTGTAAAATTCTCGGATCACACTTCCTTTCCTTTGGCTCAAGGTAGACATTGCTTGCATGCATTGCTTCATTGTCTGCTAGCATTGAATGTTGCCTAGAAAAAAAATAAGAAGTCAGCCTGTTCCTCATCCCTCTCCCTGATTGGGTTGGGTTGTGTGTGTGTGTGTGTGTGTGTGTGTATATGACTGCTCTTAGGAGCCATTTTTTATCTTTGAAATTTATTAACTCCACATAGCTATGTCTTACTTTTTTGCAATTTTTTGTTTGTCTCTTTATTAAATCAACTTTCCTTGGACATGGTGCAGTCTTTCACTTTGCATATGTAGGTATCTCTATAATTCAGTATTTTTTTCTGTTACCTCCTAAAAAGGTTTTCTTTTCAATCTGTTCTATTTTTCTTCAGAAACACTAATCAGCCATATGTTAGCTCTCTACTATATTTCGTATAGAAGAACATGCTTGGCATTTCTCAAGCTAAAAGAACTAAAGAAAAAATTCAAGCCTCATATTAAACGACACAGGAAGCATCAAAAGAAGACGGAAGGAATACACAGAGTCACTATACCAAAGATAATTGGTCAAGTAAAATATGATCAGGAAATGATGGTACTAAAGGAAGAAGTCCAAGCTGCACTGAAGGCATTGGTGAAAAACAAGGCTCCAGGAATTGAAGGAATACCAATTGAGATGTTTCAATAAAGGGATACAGTGCTGGAAGGGCTCACTTGTCTATGCCAAGAAATTTAGAAGACAGCTATCTGGCCAATGACTGGAAGAGCTCCATACTTATGCCTATTCCCAAGAAAGGTGATCCAACAGAATGCAGAAATTATTGAACAATATGATTAACATCACACACAAGTAAAATTTTACTGAAGATCATTCGAAAGAGGCTGCAAAAGCAGGGCCAAGAAGGCAGAATAGTCAGACATTTCCCGTGGGCCCTCTTACAACAAAGACCAAAAAAAAAAAAAAACAAGTGAATCAATTATATATGACAATTTAGGAGCCCTGAACATCAAAGGCAAAGTTGAAGAGTCATACTGAGCAGCAGGAGGAGGGAGTGACAGTTCGGAATCAGGGAAGAAGTGTCAGACTTGAGCTAGCCAGCACCCAGCAATCTGGATTGGCTGGTGCATGCAGACTAAGGCAAGCAGTAGTGCTTGGGATGCATTTTACCACATTGGGAGAGACCGAGTGGTAGAGAGTCTGTGCAAGCCTCTGGAGCTATGGAGAAGCAGAGCTGTATCTGCAAAAGTTAAGTACAAATCTCCATACCCCCTAAGCCAGGAACTCATAGCAAGCACTGCCCCTTAGCCTAGGCACAGGCATAAGGGCTCCATGAACTTTGAATGTCTTTTACCCCACCTAGACCTGTGTGACCAATTCAACAGCATAGGCTCTTATTAGCAAAAAACAACAAGGTTTATATCTGAAGCCTCTTTTCAGCTGCAACAGTCAAGGGGCAGTGGTAAATTTGTGACAACTTGACAACACCCTACCCATTAAGCAGGGTCCTCACCCATCCACACCTGGGGCCTGAGGACTGGTGGCTTCACCCATTCCAGCTAGCCACCCACAACAGGGGTCTGAGAATAAGTGATGCCTCCCAGTTCTTACAACCAACTGCACTGGATGCTCCAAGTCCAGCTCCAAAACCCGCCCATCTACATGGTCTAGGTAACACCGACATGCCTTTTATCTAGGCACTCAGGGGTAGCCATCAGCACCCTACCTTGCTCAGAATATAGCCCTTTATTGCAGCCAGATACATTTGCTTGCTCCAATCACCTGTATGTAGCCTTGCCCACTTGGGTCTGTAGGTGAGAACCTGCACACACACTGGTGACAAACGGCCTGGACACCTGAGCTGATCCACACAAGAAAAGTAAACAGACTTCTGGGCTAGAACACAGTAAGCAAACGTATGATAAATAAATATAACTTATCAATGGCTCAGAGACAACAGTCAATACCAAATCACATAAAGAGGCACATCAAGATGGCTCCAGCAAGGGGCCAAAACAAAGAACCAGGAAACCTCCTGGAGGAAGAGAAAATCTTGGATTACCAGAGGTATAATTCAAAAGATTAATATACAAAAATCTTCAAGAGATCAGGAATATTAGGCAAAACTCAGACCAAACCGAGGAATACACAGACAAAGCAATAGAGGAATTCAGGACACCTATACAAGATCAGAATGACAAACTTAACTGGTTACTAGAATCCATAGGGAGACAGCAAATACAAATCCAAAAAATTAACAATAAAATTTCAGAATTGAACAACTCAATAGAAAGTCACAGGAGCAGAATTGAGGCAATGGAAGTCAAAGTTTGTGAGACTGAAGATAAAGCACTTGAGAGCAATTTATCTGAGGAAAAATCAAATAAAAGAATTTTTTTAAAAATGAATAAACCCTAAGAATTATATGGGACACTATCAAGAGGAATAACCCTCAAGTGATTGGAATACCAGAACAGGAGGGGGATAACAGGAAATACAGAGAGAATTGTTGAAGATTTGTTGACAGAAAATTTCCCTGATATCATGAAAGACAAGAAGATATCTATTCAAGAAGCTCATCAAACCCCACATAGGTTAGATCCCAAAAGAAAGTCACCAAGACATATTATAAACAAACTTGCCAAAACCAAAGATAAAGAAAGAAATTTAAGAGCAGCTAGGAATAAATGAAAAGTCACCTACAAAGCACAGTCAATAAAACTAAACTCTGACTACTCAGCAGAAACCATGCAGGCAAGTAGGCAATGGGATGACGTATATAAAGACTTGAAGGAAAAAAATTACCAGCCAAGAATTGTATAATAAGCAAAACTATCTCTCAAATATGTAGTTGAAATTAGGGCATTTCCAGATAAACAGAAGTTAAGAGAATTTGTAAAAACCAAAATTACAAAAAATATTAAAGGGAGTCCCTTTGGCTAAAGAACCAACAATATCGGGTAACAACCCAAGTCTAGACCACAGAACAGAACAACCAGATATCAACCCAGACAGGGAAGTCACAAAAATAAGTCAAAGCTAAAACACCGAAAATAGGGAAATAGAGACATCAATATGTAAAAGACGACGACATTAAAACAAAGAAGAGGAGCTAAATAGTGTAGTCATAGAACTTTTGAATGGAGAGGAAGTTAAGACAATATCAAGAAATGAAAGATTTGTTTAAACTTAGAGAAATAAAGGTAAATTTTAAGGCAACCACAAAAATTAACAAATCTCATCAAAATAAAAAAGAAGAAAAACATACTCAGCAAATGCAAAATCAACAAATTATTGGAAAAGATGAAAAGAAAATACATAAAGAAAAATGATTCAGCACAGAAAATTAAGGGGAACAAAGAAACTGTCAACACCCCCCCAAAAAAACCCAGAATGACAGCATTAAACTCATTAAAAAAAAAAAAAAAAATTTTTTAACCTATCAATAATTACACTGAATGTAAAAGGACTAAATGCACCAATAAAGAGACAGAGAGTGGCAGAATGGATTAAAAAAAAAAAAAGATCCCTTATATGCTGCCTACAAGAGACATGCTTTAGACTCAAAGATACATACTAAAATTCAATGCATGGAAAAAAAAAGTATCAAGCAAACAATAATAAAAAAAGAGCCAGAGTGGAAATATTAATCTCTGACAAAATAGACTTTAAAGCAAAATCCACCACAAAGGATAAGGGAGGACACTGTATAATGATCACAGGGTCAATACACCAGGAGGACATAACCATAATAAATATATACACACCCAACAACAGGGCTTCAAAATACACAAAACTAACTCTAACAGCATTGAAAAGAGAAATAGACAGCTCCACAATAATAGAAGAAGACTTCAACACACCACTTTCGGTGAAGGACAGAACATCTAAAAAGAAGCTCAGTAAAGACACAGAAGATCTAAACGCCACAATCAACCACCCTGACCTCATAGACATATACAGAATACTCCACCCAACAGCAGCCAAGTGTACTTTCTTTTCCAACACTTATGGAACATCCTCCAGAATAGACCACATATTAGGCCACAAAGGAGACTTAAGAGAGTCCAAAACATCAAAATATTACAAAGTATCTTTTCTGACCATAAAGCCTTAAATGTAAAAATCAATAACAGAAAAAGTAATGGAAAATAATCACATACATGGAAACCGAACACCTTGCTCAACAGCTACTGGGTTATAGAAGAAATAAAGAACTGAATAAAGAAATTCATAGAATCAAATGAGAATGAAAACACATCTTAACAGAACCTTTGGGACACAGCAAAAACAATGCACACATCCAAAAAGAAGAAAGGGCCAAAATCAAAACATTAACCCTATGAATTGAACAAAAAGAAAGAGAGCAGCAAAAGAAGCCCTTGGGCACCAGAAGAAAGAAAATAATAAATATTAGAGCAGAAATAAATGAAGTAGAGAACAGAAAAACAATGGGAAAGAGTCAACAAACCCAAAAGCTGGTTCTTTGAAAAGATCAACAAAATTGGTAAACCGTTGGCCAAACTGACAAAAGAAAAACAGGAAAGGAAGCAAATAATCCAAATAAGAAATGAGACAGGCAATATCAGACCAGACCCAACTGAAATTAAAAGGATCACAACAGAATACCATGAAAAACTGTACTCCAACAAATTTGAAAACCTAGAGGGAGTGGCCAAATTTCTAGAAACACACTACGTACCTAAACTAACACAAACCAAGGTCCCAAAACCCAGTGCCGTCGAGCAAACCAAGGTAGAAAAACTAAATAAACCTATAACAAAAGAAGAGATTGAAGAAGTAATTAAAAAACGAAACAAAAAAAAAAGCTCTCAGGAAAAAAAAAGACTTGGCCCTGATGGCTTCACTGGAAAATTCTACCAAACTTTCAGAGAAGACTGAACACCAGTACTAATAAAGGTATTTCAGAGCATAGAAAACGATGGACTACTCCAGAATGCATTCTATGAAGCCAGCATATCCCTGATACCAAAGCCAGTTAAAGACAGCACACACAAACACACAAAAAATTACAAACCAATATCTCTCATGAACATAGACACAAAAATCACCAACAAAATTCTAGCCAATAGAATTCAACAACATATCAAAAAAAGTAATTCATCAAGATGAAGTGGGATTCATAGCAGGTATGCAGGGTTGGCTGAACATTACAAAAACAATCAATGCAATACATCACATAAATAAAACAAAAGATAAGAACAACATGATCTTATCAACCGATGTAGAAAAGGCATTTGACAAAGCCCAGCACCCGTTCATGATAAAAACTCTCAGCAAAATAGGAATGGGAGGGAAATTCTTTGATGTAACAAACAGTATTTATACAAAGTCAACAGCCAACATCATCCTAACCAGAGAGAGTCTGAAATCATTCCACTTGAGAATGGGATCACCATCTTATTCAACATTGTGCTGGAGGTCCTAGCCAGGGCAATAAGGCAAGAAAAAGAACTAAAGCCATCCAAATTGGTAAAGGAGAAGTAAAAGCATACCTATTTGCAGATGATTTGATCTTATACACAGAGAACCCCAAAGAATCCACAAGAAAACTACTGGAACTAATAGAAGCCTTCAGCAAAGTATCACGGTACAAGATAAACAAACAAAAATCAGTTACATTTCTCTACGCTAAAAAAGAGAACTTTGAAAAGGAAATCACCAAATCAATGCCATCTACAATCGCCCCAAGAAGATAAAATACTTATTAAAAAATCTAACCAAAAACATAAAAAACTTATACAAAGAAAACTACAAGACACTACTGCAAGAAACCCAAAAGAGACCGACATAAGTGGAAAAAAATACCATGCTCATGGGTAGGAAGACTCAACATTGTGAAAATGTCAATTCTACCCAAAGAGATCTACAGATACAATGCAATCCCAATCCAAATTCCAATGACATTTTTTAAATTATTTTTTATTGTACTTTAGATGAAGGTTTACAGAACAGACTAGTTTCTCAGTAAACAGTACACATATTGTTTTATGACATTGGTTAACAACCCTACAACATGTCAACACTCTCCTTTCTCAACCTTAGGTTCCCTTTTACCAGCTTTCCTGTCCCCTCCTGCCTTCTAGTCCTTGCCCCAGGGCTGGTGTGCCCCTTTAGTCTCGTTTTCTTTTATGGGCCTGTCCAATCTTTGGCTGAAGGGTGAACCTCAGGAGTTACCTCATTACTGAGCTGAAAGGGTGTCCAGGGGGCCATACTCTCAGAGTTTCATCACTCTCTGTCAGGCCAGCAAGTCTGTCTTTCTTTCTGAGTTGGAATTTTTTTCTACATTTTTTTCCAGCTCTGTCCGTGACTCTGTATTGTGATCTCTATCAGAGTAGTCCAATGACTTTTTTTAACAAGATGGAGAAAAAAACTACCAACTTCATATGGAAAGGGAAGAGGCCCTGGATAAGTAAAACATGACTGAAGAAGAAGAACAAAGTGGGAGGCCTCACACTGATTTCAGAAACTATTATACTGCTGCCGTAGTCAAAACAGCCCGGTAATGGTACAACAATAGAAACATAGGTCAGTGGAACAGAATTGAGAATCCACAAGTAAATCCATCCACCTATGAGCAGCTGATATTTGATAAAGGCCCAATGTCTGTTAATACAGGACAGAGTAGAACTGCCCCATAGGGTTTCCAAGGAGCAGCTGGTAGATTCAAACTGCTGACCTTTTGGTTAGCACCTGTAGCTCTTAACCACTATACCACCAGGATTTCCGGGGACAACAATAGAAGCCCTAATAAATGCATAAACAGAATACAAACCATAACTACAATGCACAAACACAAGAAGAAAAACTAGATAACAGGGAGCACTTAAAAATCAAATACTTAAGCTCATCAAAAGACTTCGCCAAAGGGTAAAAAGAGAACCTATAAACTGGGAAAAAAAAAAATTGGTACGACATATCTGATAAGGGTCTAATCTCCAAAATCTACAAGATATTGCAAGACCTCAATGACAACAATTAAAAAATGGGCAAAGGATATGAACACACACTTCACCAAAGACCATGTCTTAGTCATCTAGTGCTGCTATAACAGAAATATCACAAGTGGATAGCTTTAACAAAGAGAACTTTATTCTTTCACAGTAAAATAGGCTAAAAGTCCAAATTCAGGGCATCGGCTCCAGGGGAAGGCTTTTTCTCTCTGTCAGCTCTGGAGGAAGGCCCTTGTCCTCAATCTTCCCATGGTCAGGGAGCTTCTCAGGTGCAGGGACCCTGGGTCCAAAGGATGCGCTCTGCTCCCAACACTGCTTTCTTGGCGATATGAGGTCTCCCTGTCTCTCTGCTTGCTTCTACCTTTTATATTTCAAGAGATTGCCTCAAGACACAATCTAATCCTGTTGGTTGAGTCCTGTCTCACTAACACAACTGTTGCCCATCCTCCCTCATTAACATCACAGAGGCAGGATTTACAACATATAGGAAAATCACACAATACTGGAACCAGGGCCCAACCCAACTGATACACACATCTTTCAGAGGATATAGTTCAATCCATGACAGAGGATATTCAGGTGGCTAACAAATAGATGCATAAGGAAATGCTCACAATCATTAGCCATTAGAGAAATGCAAATCAAACTACAATGAGATACCATCTCACTTCAACAAGGCTGGCACTAATCCAAAAAACACAAAATAATAAATGTTGGAGAGGTTGTGGAAGACACTGTGGAAATCAATTTCGTTCTTTCTTAAAAAGCTAAAAATAGAAGCACCATGCCATCCAGCAATCTCACCCCTTGAAATATATCCTAGAGAAATAAGAGTTGTCACATGAATAGATATATGCACACCCATGTTCATTGCAGCACTGTTCACAACAGCTAAAAGATGGAAACAACCTAGGTGCCTAGCGACAGACAAATGAATAAACGAATTATGGTACATACACACAATGGAATACTAAGCAACAATAAAGAACAATGACGAATCCTCAAAACATCTCACAATATGAATGAATCTGGAGGGCATTACATTGAGTGAAATTAGTCAATCACAAAAGGACAAATATTGCATGAGACCACTATTATAAGAACTCAAGAAAAGGTTTAAACTTATAATAGTGTTTAAACACAGAAGAAAACATTCTTTGATGGTTACGAGGGTGGGGAGGGAGAGAGAGGGGAATTCACTAACCAGATAGTAGACAAGAATCTTCTCAGGTGAAAGGAAGGACAACATGCAATACAGGGGAAGTCAGCACTATTGGACCAAAGCAAAAGCTTAAGAAGTTTCCTGAACACAACCAAAGGCTTCAATGGACAGAGTAGCTGGGGCTGGGTTCTGGGGACCATGGCTTCAGGGGACATCTAGGTCAATTGGCATAACAAAGTTTATTAAGAAATGTTCTGCATCCCACCTTGGTGAATGGCGTCTGGGGTCTTAAAATTTTGCAAACAGCCATCAAGGTGCATCAATTGGTCCCAATCCACTTGGAGCAAAGGGGAATGAAGAACACCAAAGACACAAGGAAAATATTAGCTTAAGAGACAATAGGGCCACATAAACCAGAGATTCCATCAGCCTGAGACCAGAGGAACTAGATCGTGCCTGCCTACCATCAATGCCTTCCCTGACAGGGAACACAACAGAGTCTCTGACAGAGCAGGAGAAAGTGTGGAGCAGAATTCAAATTCACATAAAAAGACCAGACTTAATGGTCTGAGACTGGAGGAGCCCCTGAAGCCATGGTCCCCGGAATGCTCTGTTAACTTAGAACTAAAATCATTCCCAAAGCCCACCCTTCAGACAAAGATTAGGCTGGACTATAAAAGAGAAAATTATACTTGTGAAGAGTGTGCTTCTTAGTACAAGCAGTTGTATGAGACCAAATGGGCAGCTCCTGTCCAGAGGCAAGATAAGAAGGCAGAAAAGGACAGGAAGTCATTGAACGGACACCAGATACCTAGGATGGAAAGGGAGGAGTGTGCTGTCACATTATAGGGATTGCAAATAATATCACATAACAATATGTGTATAAATTTTTGTATGAGAAATTAACTTGAGCTGTAAACTGTCACTTAAAGCACAATCAAAAAAAAAAAAAAAAAAAGGCTACAGCAGTTTAGCAACAGGCAAAGGGCAGGAATTCAAGCCGAATTCAGAAGAAGATGTAGAACCAGAGATATCATTGCTGATGGTGGATGGATCTTGGGTGGAAGCAGAAAATACCGGAAAGACGTTTACCTGTGTTTTTACTGATTATGCAAAGGCATTCAACTGTGTGGATCATAACAAATTATGGATAACATTGCAAGGAATGGGAATTCCAGAACACTTAATTGTGCTCATGAGGAGCCCATACATAGATCAAGAAGCAGTCGTTCAAATAGAACAAGGGAATACTACGTAGTTTAAAGTTAAAGAAGGTGTGCATCACGGTTGTAGCTTTTCACTGAACATATTCAATCAGTATTCTGAACAAATAATCTGAGAATCTGGACTATATGAAGAAGAACGGGGCACCAGGTTTGGAGGAAGACTCATTAACAACTTGCGTTATGCAGATGACACAACCTTGCTTACTGAAAGTGAAGAGGAGTTGAAGCACTTACTGATGAAAATCAAAGACCACAGCCTTCAGTATGGATTGCACCTCAACGTAAAGAAAACAAAAATCCTCACAATTGGACCAATGAGCAACATCATGATAAACGGAGAAAAGATTGAAGTTGTCAAGGGTTTCATTTTACTTGGATCCACAATCAACAGCCATGGAAGCAGCAGTCAGGAAATCAAAAGACACGTTGCATTGGGTAAATCTGCTGCAAAGGACTTCTTCAAAGTGTTGAAGAGCAAAGATGTCACCCTGAAGACTAAGGTGAACCTGACCCAAGCCATGGTATTTTCAATCACATCACATGCATGTGAAAGCTGGACAATGAATAAGGAAGACCGAAGAAGAATTGACGCCTTTGAATTGTGGTGTTGGCAAAGAGTATTGAATATATCATGGACTGCCAAAAGAATAAACAAGTCTGTCTTAGAAGAAGTACAGCCAGAATGCTCCTTAGAGGCAAGGATGGCGAGACTGCGTCTTAGATACGTTGGACATGTTATCAGGAGGGATCAGTCCCTGGAGAGGGACATCATGCTTGGTAAAATAGAGGGTTAGCAAAAAAGAGGAAGACCCTCAATTAAATGGATTGACACAGTGGCTGCAACAATGGGCTCAAGCATAACAACAATTGTGAGGATGGTGCAGGACCAGGCAGTGTTTTGTTCTGTTGTAGATAAGGTCACTGTGAGTCAGAACCCACTCAAAGGCACCTAATAACAGCAACAAAATATTTCATAGTTACAATTTTTCCAATAACTTTTACTCTTTATTCTTTTTCATATTATTTTAAATTATTTTTCTAAGTCTGCTCTCCATAACCCTATTTTTATGCTCAGTGAAGTCTTAATTGTACTTTTTTAAAAATCTATTCATTCCTTGGAAACCCTATGGGGCAGTTCTACTCTATCCTATAGGGTTGCTACGAGCTGGAACCAACTCAACGGCACCTAACAACAACGACAATAAAATAATGATTTTATTATTCTCATTCTTTTTTTAATTCATCCAGCTCAATTTTATGCATAATACTGTGTTATGCATGGGTCCAATACTGTATCTTATGATATTATCAGTCATCTTTGAATAAAGTCTTTTCTATCAGGCCAGGTATTTGCTGTGGGAAGGTGGGGGAGAGGGAGCCAGGACAAATGGGAGCTTCATTTCTGGGGACATTCCTCTGCCTGAGGGCATTCCTAGCCTTCATGATCAATTCCTCTGTTTATGCATGAACATGTCTCTTGTGCTTTCCTAGAAGCTCCATTTTTTTTTTTCCTAGAAACTCATTTTCTGGGTGATGATTTAGACCTGTATATCTTTATTCAGCTAATTCTGCCATGCAAAATAGATTATAGAGATGATCCAGCAACCAATCTATTTTCCCAGGAGGTGTATAAGAGATGGATTCAGAGAAGACCATCGTAACTGTTTTAGTGCTCAGGAGATGGGTTAGATCAGAGTCTTCACCAGTTGATCACTTCGCCTTCTATTGAGTGATGTGCAGTTGCTCATTCAATCAGCTTGAGGAAAGTCATCATTCCCTTGGAGTCAGCATCTTGCCTGCTACCCTCTGCCCCCTTCTCACAATGAGTAATGCCTATGCCATGAGAATTTGCCATGCTACTTCCTGCCTATTCCCACCATGACCCCAGAATGCTTATAACTTTTAAAAATGCATCTGGGTGGAGAATTTTGAGGAAAGATGGGATGAATAAATTGTTCTGTAAATGCAAAAATAGCACATCTGACCGCTACACACTTTTAGAATGACTAAAATTCAAAACACTAACGATACCAAATGCCGGGGAAGAATAACAGCAACAGGAATTCATCATTCATGGGAATGCATGATGGTATAGACGTTTTGGAACACAGCTTGGCAGTTTCGTATAAAGCTAAATGTAGTTCCACCATATGACCAACACTCACTCACACTCTTAGATATTTACCCAACTGATTTGGAAATTTATGTCCCCATAAAAATCAGCATGTTAATGTTTATAGCAGCTTTATTCATAATCACCAAAACCTGAAGCAATAGGTGAATAGATCAACAAACTGTGTACAACCATAGGATGGAATATTATTCCTGATAACTTGAGCTATCAAACCACAAAAAGACATGGTGGAACCTTAAGTGCATATTGCTAAGTGAAAAAAAGCTAATCTGAAAGGCAACATACTGTATGATTCCAATTATATAATATTTTAGAAAAGGCCATACTATAGATACAGTAACAAGGTCAGTGGTTTCTAGGGATCTGAGGGAGAAGGAGAAAGGGTTGAATAGATGAAGCAGAGGAGATTTCAAAATAATAAATCTATTCTGTAGGGTACTGTAATGGTAGATGCATGACACTATGCATTTGTCAAAATCCACAGAACTTTATACACAAACAGTAAATCTTAAAGTATGCATTTAAAAAAAAATTATTTAAGAGTGTGGAGGATCCCAGGAAGACTGTGGGAAGAGAATCTGCCAATGTTTAAAATATATAAGATAACCTCTCTGAGCCTAAAAATATGCTCCATACCCAAGAGGAGTTTACTGGTCAATCCAACCCCACGTTTATTTCAAGAATCAAACATTGAAATTCAAGAATGACTGGTAAACACTTAGGAATCTTTACAGTCCCCACTGTATTGCCTGGACAGGTATTTGAAGCAATCAGAATATGGCATGGCTATTTTTATTAGGCTTGTGGCAGACAGTGCTGAATGGTGTTAAGGGCAGTGGCACTGGATTGACTGACTGTGGATTTGAATATTACCTCTATCAGTACCAACTGTGGGAACCTGGGCAATTTATTTGATATCCCTGAGCATCAGTCTGTGACTATTTGTGGCAAAAAAATAAATTCTTTCTGTGAGATGCATGGTAAATTTCTTGGCACCAATTAGATATTCAATACAGCTACAGTAATGCTAATGGTAGCCAGTAGTAGTTGGCAGAGTTTTATTGGAGATAGTTAGCACTGGTTATGGCTTATAAGGCATTGAGTAGCCACCTGGTCTACTACTGTGTGTGATCTGCCTTGATTTGATCATGACACCTGTTAGCTTCTGGAGAACACACACAAAGGCCAAATTAGCTCATCTTCCTCAGCACAAGGCTGCCCACAATATGAGCATGATAGATGGTCACTGATTCAAAATAAATAGTTTTGATTCACTTTTTATAAACTGAATTAAGGACCAGATTGACTCTAATAAGAGGGGCCAAAAGATAAATTTTAGCCTCATTTAATCCAGCTTCATACTCTACCCACAAAGACTTTTAACTTGTTAAGGCTATATATGACTCAGCTTTATTTAATATAAACTATTTGGGAAAAATATAGAGTAGAAAATAAAAATTATCTTTAATCCTACCAATCATAATATGCCACTTCATTTTAAGATGTTTCTGTTTAGTATTTTTAAGGCACATACATACATATTCATATGTAGGTACAATATGTCTGTAATATATTTAGCATTGTGGAGGGGGTGGATTTTATAATTATTTTAAAAGGAGCATAACCTTATTGTTTCCTAACTATACCAAAAAAACCCAAAAACCAAACCCAGTGCGTCGAGTCAATTTCAACTCAAACCCTGGTGGCATAGTGGTTAAGTGCTATGGCTGCTAACCAAAGGGCCGGCAGTTCGAATCTGCCAGGCGCTCCTTGGAAACTCTATGGGGCAGTTCTACTCTGTTCTATAGGGTCGCTATGAGTCACTTCCTAACTATAAAAACTATACAGAAAAACAAACTAAAGAAAAAGTTTTCCAAGCAGGAATTTATTCTTTTTTGAAGAACAAGTCTTTAGCCTTAATGAACAAACACAAATAAAACTCTTTGTATGTTGATGGTCCTTCTGGAATCCCTGAAGGTGTTTGAGAACACAGCCTCTTAAACAAGTGAAACATGGTCCTCCCTCTATATTCTTATTTTGACCATTAATTTATTTAGAAAATCTTTTTACTTCTAGATAACAGAAAGTTATGTTTCAGTCCAGCGTGAATTAGTGGAGTCTGAATTAATGAGATTTGCCTGTATTTAATTCAGCCTCTTCCAGCATGTGTTCTTCATGATAAAATCACCCCAGGACGCAAGAACAAAACAGTAACAATTAAAATGCAACAGCAAAGCGTCAGCTCTGAGCATACATTAAGAAATCAATGAGACACCATTAAGGTTTTAAATCTTGTCCCATAACCAGGAGTGAGTGGTTTGCATTTCAGCTTGAAAAAGCAATTCCAGGGCACCAGCTCACCATAGAAAGCACCCTACTGACTCTAGGTCTCTAGAGGTACAATTTGGGCTTTGTCAGTAAAAGCCTTGCAGTGGAAGGTGTTAAAGCCATCTGCAAAGTAGACCTAGCCCAAATCTGAATGCACTTGAATTTGGTATGGATTAGAGGACCACGCTGGTGTTCAGTAGAGCATCTAGCCTGAATCATTATGGTTGGTGAAGGATCTAGGATACTGAGCGTGCTAGTAAAATCAGGAATGGATGTTGGAAATAATTGTGAAGGGAAGTCAAAATCGGGGAGAGAAAGGGGAGTTGACGTGAATGGCAGAACAAGAGTAGATGATATTGCAATGCAAACAAGAGATGATTGGCCCAGAAATGGAGCACTCACTCATTAGTGCCTTGACTGTACCCTGCAAATATGTCTATTATTGTTCCTTGGATGCACGTTTGCATTATTTTAGAACGTATTTCTATTCCTAAAAACAAGTGTAAGCCCTTTGAGGCAACAACTGAGTTGCAGTCCCAGGAAACAGAACAAAGTTTGACACATAGCTAATGCCTAATGAGTGTTCATTAAATAAACAAATGAATGAGCGACACTAAAACACAGAACCTCATTGTTTTAGAGCAGAATTTTTAGTCTGTCTAAGGGGAGAAAGAGAGCTGAGACAGGGCTAGGAAGTGGTTGATGAGAATAGGTCTGAATATTTGGCTGAATTCAGATATAACACAAAGAAATTGTGATCAGAATTAAAGGTTTATTGCTTAAGTATCAGGCATGGATTTGGGGAAATCCTGGGTCTGTTGGGAAAGGAGTTGTTTTCTTTAAATATGTGGTGTTAATCAAGCATAGCAAAGGTTATGTAGAGCTATTTGCATTTCAAACATCCACGGAACTTCATACTAGTGATATCCTGAGAGTTGAAAGTCAACAACGAAAGCCAGTGTTTTCCATGAGGTCAATGTAGAATGGCGTCAGAGGTCACGCCCCAGGCTCCAGGACCACTGAGAATTCAGTCCTGGCAGCACCACTTACTTCCTGCAACATGCAGGAAATTTTCCTTCCTCTGGATCCCTGGTTCCATGTAGAAAAAAAAAAATGTAGAAGGAGTCCATTAATTAGAAGCATGTTCCAGACCTCTCTCTATCCACTCACTTATTTCCCACATGAAAGTGGAGTGAGTCTTCTGATAGTTGAGTTCAGGAGAGAAAATGAGTGGCCTTTCTTCTCTGAAATCTGTCTACTTGCAAAGAACTGTGCTGCTCTCCTCTCTGGCATGTCGTAAGCTTGAGATGGAAGTTTTGTCCTTAAAGAAGAGGCCTGTGCTTGTCCAGTGCTGCCTGTGTATGGGTGGGTAAGTCCATAATTGTGGGGTGTAATTTTGGGAACCCATTGTGGTACACATCTAAACCACATGCTCCTACTTTTCCTTTATCAGTGTGGGAAGTGATATTTAGATCTCTGTTTATCCATTCTCAACTTTAACTGGTTTAGACCACAGGTGACATTTGGCCCCCTAAAACATCATCAAGGACAGTGTTGGACATCAGGCAGCTTAGTTTTCCTTGTCCATCAAGGAATATTCCAATGCAGGTACTCAATGGAGTGTGAAGAGGAATAAAGAAGACTATGGGTGGGAAGTGAATGGTTAATCCTAAAAGAGTGTACTCAGCTAAGAAGTGAGGTTTAGTAATGTAATGGAAAAGTACTGGTAAGAATGAGGTCCATATTTCAACTAGATGATTTGCACACTCATAGTATGAACACTTTCTGACTGGAGAGGTTTGCTCTCACCACCTCTTTGAGTTGAGCAGCAGCAGGGTGTCTCAGTATCAGCACAGAGTTGTTGTTGTTAGGTGCCTTTGAGTCAGTTCCAACTCATAGCTACCCATGTACAACAGAATGAAATAGAATCATTGCTATGCTTCACCCATCTTTGCAGCCCCTGTGCGAATCCATCTCATTGAGGGTCTTCCACTTTTTTGCTGACCTTCTACTTTACCAAGTATGATAGCCTTCTCCAGAGACTGGTCCCTCCTTATAACATGTCCAAAGTACATGAGACAAATTCTCACCATCCTTGCTTCTCAGAAGCATCCTGGCTGTACTTCTTCCAAGACATATTTGATCGTTCTTCTGGCAGTCCATGGTATATTCAACATTCTTCACCAACACCGTAACTCAGAGGCATCAATTCTCCTTCAGTCTGTGTAATTCTTTGTTCAGCTTTCACAAGTATTTGAGGCAGTTGAAAATACCACGGCTTGAGTCAGGCACACCTTAGTCCTCAAAGTGACATCTTTGCTTTTTAATACTTTAAAGGGGTCTTTTGCAACAGATCTGCCCAATGCTATTTTCATTTGATTTCTTGACTGTTGCTTCTTTGGACATCGATTGTGGATCCAAGTAAAATGAAATCCTTGACCCCATCAATATTTTCTCCATTTATCACAATGTTGTTTATTGGTCCAGATGTGAGGATTTTTGTTTTCTTTAAGTTGAAGCATAATCCACACTGAAGGCTATAGTCTTTGATCTTCATCGGTAAACACTTCAAGTTCTCTGCTTTCAGCAAGCAAGGTTGTGTCATCTACTGATCCTTCTTTATTTCCAATTTTTGGATTCCAAATACCAATAATTATCAATGCATCTTGATTGAATATTTGATCAATTTTAGACTGCAGAAGTTGGTAAAAATTTTCAATTTCTTCATCTTCGGCATTAATGGTTGGCGCTTAAATTTGAATAATGGTTGTATTAACTGGTCTTCCTTGCATGCGTATGGATATTATCCTATCACTGACAGCATTGTACTTCAGGATAAAAAACCAAAACCAAACCCAGTGCCATCGAGCTGATTCCGACTCATAGCAACCCTATAGGACAGAGTAGAACTGCCCCACAGAGTTTCCAAGGAGCACCTGGCAGATTCAAACTGCCAACCCTTTGGTTAGCAGCCGTAGCACTTAACCACTACGCCACCAGGGTTTCAGGATAGATCTTAAAATATTTTTTTTGATGATAACTAGGACATCGTTCCTCTTCAGTTTGTCTTTTCTGTCCATTTCAGCTCACTAATGCCTAGGATATTGATATTTATGGGTTCCATTTCATTTTTGATGACTTCCAATTTTTCTAGATTAGTAGTTTGTACATTCCACATTCTGATTATTAATGAATGTTTGCAGCTGTTTCTTCTCATTTGAGTGATGCCACATCAGCAAATGCAGGTCCTGAGAGCTTTACTCCATCCATGTCACTAAGGTCAATTCTACTTTGAGAAGGCAGCTATTCCCCAGTCATATTTTGAGTGCCCTCCAACCTGATGGGCTTGTCTTCCGGCACTATATTAGACAATGTCTCGTTGCTATTCATGAGGTTTTTTCAGAATTAGACCACCAGGTCCTTCCTCCCAGTCCGTCTTAGTCTGGAGAGTCTCCTGAAACCTGCTCATCATGGTGGCCATCTGCCATTTGAAATGCTGGTGGCGTAGCTTCCAGCATCATAGCAACATGCAAGCCACCAGTATATTACAAACCGACAGACAAGTGGGGGGAACACATAGCAGGTGCTCAATATTTGCTAGATGAAAGAAGGAATTAATGACTTAAATAGCATGAGCTTGGCTGTTAGAGTAAGTGTGAATTGTGCACTTCCAAAGTCCCAAAGCCAAAGACATTTTATATGACTCAGCTTCTTCTTCTGTAAAATAGGAATGCCTATAACTACCTTTCTTTCAAAGCCGTTTGAAGAACTAGCAATATGAACCTACAGGTCAGTGTCAGGCATGTAAGTGATAAAATGGCCCTGCTTCATGGGGCACAGTCAGAAATCCATCCATTCTAGGAACACCCTAATTGTAGCCAATGGGTTTGATTACCTACAACTTTATCCCTCATGTGTTGAACTAGCATCGAAATGAACCAAGGAAAAGTTTAAATGAGGTTATAATCATGTCAGACCTTTGCCCTGGTGAGCACTAAAGATGTGCCATAATGCGGTTATGAGCAACTTCTAATACAACAGAATTCCTGCTTTCTACACTCAATGCAGTATTTCCATTCACTTTATTTCTTATCAGGTGTCTAAAAAGTATACATTAAGGGTTCAAAAATTTATTTTTTAATCAGCTTGTTAGACAGTTCCACATACAATAACATCATTATATGGCAGGAAATCCTAGCTGATGTGAAGGGTTCCTTGCAATGTGACAGATTTAGGTCAGTGTCATTAATGCACATCCAGATTGATGTTGCCAGATTGACGATCACAGGAGATGGCAAATTCCCTTTGCACAGGGAAGAGTGAAAGAGGATTTGTCACAGTAGATCGTTCTTTCCATCAATTGGCCTGGCCCAGGCAGAATTCTGAGCCAGATGCTTCTGGAGAACGGATGTTAAATATCTACATAGGCTTTGGTCAGGTCCCTGGGTGGTGCAAATGATTTGTACTCGAACTGAAAGGCTGGTGGTTCAAACCCATCCAGCAGCACCATGAAAGAAAAGGCCTGGCAATCTGGTTCTGTAAAATTATATCCAATATAACCTTATGAAGGAGTTCTACTTTGTAACACATGGGGTCACCATAATTCAGAATAGACTAGACAGCAACTAACAACAACAATAACAACAGGATTTGGGCAGAGCACAGCCTGGTGGTACAGTGGTTAAGAGCTGGGTTGCTAACCGAAAGGTCACTAGTTTGAATCCACCAGCTGCTCCTTGGAAAACCTATGGGGCAGTTCTACCCTATCCTATAGGGCCGCTATGGGTCAGAATCAACTTATTTCATTAATGGTAATGGGTTTTGGGCAGAGCACTGAAATGGGAGTCACATGTTTTCATTCTTGCCTTATCTCTTCCATTGACTACTCCATGACCTTGGCCAGTTCTCCTTATCACTCTGGGCTTCCATCTGTGCATTTCCAAAATTAAGGAAAAAACACATGGGTAGTTCATTTTTTCATCCAGCAAATACTAACTGAGCACATACCTGGTGCCAAGTGCTGTGCTAGTACTAGGGATGCAACTGAGATCAAAATAAATATGGTCCTTAGCCTGAGATTGTGACATAGCTTCTCTGCTTACTTATATATAATGGATATAAATTTATTCCACAACATACAGATTGATTTTTTTCTTTTCTGGTTTTGAGTTGTTACCTACCTGATTAGTAGGATGACCATAGCAGTCATTAATGAGGTTCCCGCCAATCCTCTCTTGGATACTACATTAATTTGCACATACATGGTTCAATGCAAATGAGGTAGAGGCCTGGTCCTTGGTCTCTGCTGACTATTACCTAACTGGAGATGCCATGGACCAATCCTGTGTGGTTTTGAGGGTACTGCTGCCACAGAGGACCACACTAGACTGTTCAGTGTCCTCTCACTGGCCTCAGGGTCTTCACGAGGGGACCTGGCTACTTCTCTTACCCAGCGTCCAGGTTCTAAGGCACTGAAGCCAGCAGCTGCTTCAAAGACCAAGTCCCCCATGCGTCAGTCAGGTGTAGCTCTCCATCAACCCTTTATCAGGAAATCTACACCACCATGTCATCTCCCAAGGAATCAGTTCTCTCTTCTGATCCAAGCACCTGTCTTTCTCCACCTGGCCTCCACCTACCTCCACAGTGACTCCACCTTAACTCTGTGATGGATCATCATTGCTGTCTATTGCTATGCAGGATGCCATTCCTCTAGATAATGATGGGTCTACATCCAGCGCATGGAGCTATGCAATGCAGCCTTTCTGCTAACCTCACTGGATGGGTTTTTTTGCAGGATGGCCTCAGAAACTCAAATAAGCTGCTGTCCTTCCTGAGGATTGGATACAGCTCTTCTATCAGCAATGCTGCCCGTTTTGGGTAGTATGCATGTATGTACAGGAAGGGACAGTCATTATGGATGGTTACCCCTTGTTCATTTATGATGAGCCGATTTCCAGGAAAATAAGACACAGTTAATCTCTCAATCAGGCTATTAATAATAGTAGCTAATATTTATCTTGTGTTTATTGTGTACCTGGTGCTTTATATGCATAATCTCCTTTAATACTCCCATTTTAGGAAGTCATTATAAGAATCAAAATTAGACATGTATGCAGATAATGAACTTTCAGAGGAAGGATGGAGACGAACCAATATTTTTTTCCACGTGAAAAGTGCTATTCTAAGTATTTTCCCTTCATTGTCTCTGTTTTTTTTTTTCTTTTTAATAATATTTTAATGCATTTTCGATGAAGGCATACACAGTAGTTTAGGTTCCCATTTAATAATTTCTGCACAAATTATTCAGTAACCTTGGGAAGTTCTCCGTAGTCTCTTAATTCTCATAACAAACCCATGAGGTAGGTGACGTTACCTTCATATCAGGATGATGAAATCAGGCTTGGAGAGATGAACTAACTTGCCAAAGGTCACATAGCTGAGCCATGTTGTAGGCTTGGATGCACCCCTAAGGTTGCTTGACTCTAGAGTGTGTGCCCTTAAACACTATTCTGAAGATGAATTTCTTGCTTCTCTAGGCTAACTGGGACCTTAAATAAGACAAGTCCTTTGAAATGGGTCAGTTCTTGGGCAAAGAGTGCATTCAGCCACTGTTGCTGAAGGCTACAGGAAGATGACCAGTCAGTGTGAGCTTTACCTTCATAGGGAGAATGAAGGAAACAATAGTGACTGACAGAGAAGTAGTCCTATCAAACAGCATCAGGGAAAGCCATAATGGAATATGGGGCAACACTTATGACTGAAAGTCTTATAAGAGGAGGTCTAGGAGGAAAGACAGGTAAATGGATGGTACCTGGGCTCAGGTTAAAAAAAAACTTCATAAACCAATGAAAAAACAGGCATTAGTTGTTAAGTATGATATATGTTTAAGAGTAGAACTGCATTCTATAAGGTTTTCAATAACTGTCACCTTTTGGAATTAGCTTTCCAGGCCTTTCTCCTGAGACGCCTCTGAGCACTGAACTGTTTGAGCCACCAGCTCCTATAAACCTGGGAAGAAGTAAGATATGGCCAAAGAAATGCAGGGTCCTCTTTTTTCATGAACAGGGAAATTGGCAGGAGACTAGAGGACTAGGACAGGGATCCAAGTACTGGGATACAAGCATAGAGTGGAATAGCAGTAGGGCTGACTGGATGCTCAGTGTAGTTGATCACATGTCCTCATGCTTGAAACTGTGCAATGGCTGCCAATTGCTCTTAGAATAAAGTCCTGAATCCTTATATAAATTGCAAGGTGCTTCATCATACAGCCATATGTACTTGTTCATTCTTCTGCTACTGCTCCCCCTCATCTCCATCCCCAATTTATCCCCCACCCCCCACCCCAATCTCCAACTGCACTAGACCATTATTACATGAACTGGTTACTTTGTTACTCTGCATGGAACCATTTTTCTTTCCCCTCTTTGTTCAACTCTGTCTTATTGTTCTAAAAAAAAACCTAGTGCCGTCAAGTCGATTCCAACTCATAGCGACCCTATAGGACAGAGTAGAACTACCCGGTAGAGCTTCCAAGGAGCGCCTGGCAGATTTGAACTGCCGACCCTTTGGTTAGCAGCCGTAGCACTTAACCATTACGCCACCAGGGTTTCCCTAGCCCAGAATGGATGCAGAGAGGAAGTCGTGGAAAGCACCAAAGGATCCTTTGGTGCTTTCCACGACTTTCCCCCTCTGCATCCATTCTGGGTTAGGGGCCCATGTTGTATGCTCCTATATAGCATCTTATACTTTCCCCTTCTTAACATATATCACACTTAACAATTAAGGCCAGTCTTCCTCTCTAAACCACAAATTTCAAAAAATATCTGTTAAATAAATGAATAAGACTTGAACTTTAACACCTTCAATCTCTACTGACTAAGCACTATATTTTCTCCAGATGTTACTTTGAGATTGACTTTGTAGGTGGTGATCGAATGGCTGCAGCTGTTGGGAGAGGTGGCCTACATGTGTTGGGAACTGGGCATGTCCTGCTGGCTTCAATTGCCACATCAACATTCAATAAAACAGACTCACCAAGCTCTGGCTTGGCAAATCTTTCTCAGCACAAGTTTCCACAGTGTTTGAAATAAATAGTATAAATGTATTTCTCCACTAATTCAGACCAAGATTTTTCCCTTTGCCTGCCTTTTGCTCAGCCTAACCCCTCAGAGGACTCTCCTCTCAGGTGATCCCAATTTGCAGGTGTCCCTTGCGCAGGAGGCGGGGTTTTGAGCAAAAGTTGGGGACTGCTGTAGTAGCAGTTAACGCACCAGCACAGAGCTCACTCAGCTGTTCCTGGCTGGGTTGCTTAGCAACATCCCTGCTTGCCTGGAAATGGGGTGAGGCTGTGCTAGGCTTTGTCGGAGGAAAGAAAGCTGGAACCGTCACTCATTCTTGTTATTACTTCTCTTACAAACTTGGTCTTTCATTCTCATTTTGCCTGATTCCAGTTTTATCGTTTAAAAATGGTATCTCCTCCAATTGTACCCTACCTCTATTTTTGGTTTCAAACATATTTGCTGCATTAGTTACTTGTGAACTTCTAGGAGGCAGGGATTGTCTCTAACTCTTTCACACAGTTCCCTGCTGGAGGAGCTTCCAGAGAAGTCACATATGTAACAGTAGAAGCCAACGGGCATAATGGGACCATGATGGTAAGCCCTGGCCTGGTGTCATACCTGGATAAGGTGAATAATGAAACTTACTTTTATTAAGGGCTTACTATCTATTTTTTTTTTTTTTAATCTATTAGGGGCTGTTTTAGGCAGGGTCTTACCTGAGCTAACTCATGTAAGAGGTGGACTTATGTCAAAAGAAATGCCCTCGTGGCAGCCTGATGTAAATAAAGGGAGTTATAATTCTCCCCATTTGACAGGTGAAAAAACTGGGGTACAGGAAGGTTAAGTGACTTCCAAAGGTCACATAGTTTGTAAAGGGCAAAGCCAAGTATTGAAACTTATCTGGACCCAGAGCCCATGCTGCTAACCTCTCCATCTACAAAAGTAACTGCCAAACCAAACCGAGGTCACCTAACCTTCCTTGTTTCCTGGTTTCCTTACCTGCATAATAGAAATAATAACAACTCTGTCTTAGAGATTTGTAAGAATTGGTTTAGAGACATATTAAATATCTGGGACATTATAGAGGCTCAGTAAAAATTACAAGTTGCCCTCAAGTTGATTCCGACTCAGGGCAACTGAGTGTTTCAGAATAGGGTATGTGTTTCAGAATAGAACTGTGTTTCAAAGGGTTTTCAATGGCTATGAGCTTTCGGAAGTAGGTTGTCAGGCCATCCTCTCAAGGCACCTCTGGATGGGTTCAAACCTCCAACATTTTGGTTAGTAGCCGAGCCTGTTAATCATTTGCACTACCCGGTAAACATTGTTGTTAGGTGCCATGAGGCAGTTCTGACTCTGTTATACCCTATGTATAACAGAATAAAACACTGCCCAGCCCTGTGCCATCCTCACAATCATTGCTTTGTCTGAGCCCATTGTTGCAGCCACTGTGTCAATCCATCTCGTTGAGTGTCTTCCTCTCTTTCAGTGTTCCTCTACTTTGCCAAGCATGATGTGCTTCTTCAGGGACTGGTCCTTCCTGATAACATGTCCATAGTAAGTGAGACAAAGTATTGTCATCCTCTCTTCTAAGGGGCATTGTCACTGTACTTCTTCCAAGACAGATTTGTTTGTTCTTCTGGCAGTCCATGGGATATTCAGTATTCTTCACCAGGACCATAATTCAAATGCATCAATTCTTTTTCAGCCTTCCTTATTCATTGTCCAGCTTTTGCATACATATGAGGCACTTGAAAATACCATGGTTTGGGTCAGGTGCACCTTAGACCTCAAAGTGACATTTTTGCTTTTTAACACGTTAAAGAAGCCTTTTGCTCTTTTGCAGCAGATTTGCCCAATGCAATTTGTCCTTTGATTTCTTGACTTCTGCTTCCATGAATGTTAATTGTGCATCCAAGTAATCCTTGACAACTTTAATATTTTCTCCATTTACCATGATGTTACTTATTGGTCCAGTTGTGACGATTTTTGTTTTCTTTACACTGAGATGTAATTCATACTGAAGGCTGTGGTCTTTGATATTCATCAGTAAGTGCTTCGAGTCCTCTTCACTTTTAGCAAGCGTGGTTGCATCGTCTGCATAATGCAGGTTGTTGAGTTTTCCTCCAATCCTGACGCCACGTTCTTCTTTACATAGTCCAGCTTCTCGGATTATTTGCTCAGAATACAGACTGAATAAATACGGTGAAAGAATGCAGTCCTGAAGCACAGCTTTTCCAAATTTAAACCACAAAGTAATCCCATGTTTTAGTCAAATGACTGCCTCAATGTACAGGTTCTGCATGAGCACAATTAAGTGTCCTGGAATTCTCATTCTTTGTAAGCATTAGCACTTTTGTCTACTTGGTTGCTAACCCAGAGATTAGCAGTTCAACTCCACCAGCTGATCCATGGGAGAAAGATGTGGTAGTGTACTTCTGTAAAGATTCACAGCCTTGAAAACCCGATGGTGTGGTTCTACTCTGTGCTATAGGTTCGCTATGAGTTGGAACCGACTTAATGGCAACAGGTAAGTCCTATTTCCAAACAAGGGTAGAAAATTGAATAGGCTTTTATAGCCCTCTCTTCCAGAAACATTGCTTGAGAAAATGTACTTAGAAGTATAGTTTTTTTATAAATATTTAATGCCCCTAATGATGATAAAAAGATCCCTGAATGGCACACAGTTTGTACTTGCTACAAAAAAAAAAAAATTTTTTTTTTTTTTTTTTTACTAACCTAAAGGTTGTAGGTTTGAACTCATCCAGCGGCACTGTGCAAGAAAAGCCTGGTGACCTGCTTCCATAAGATTACAGCTAAGAAAACCCCATGAAGCAGCTCTACTCTCTAACATATGGAGTCTCCATGAGTCGGAATTGACTCAGCAGCAACAGGCTTAATCATGACATAGTATCTTAATCTGCCTTTCTATCAATTAAATATTAATGACACTGTGAAGGAAAGAAAATTGGTTTGGATGTTATGACTAAGGATGACAATTCTGGGATTTCCAAAATTGGGGAAATGTGAATAGTCTGAGAAAGCAGGGTGGCAGCAGGAAGCAGAACAAGGACAATGAGAGGTCTTCACAGAGGATAACTTACTATCTGTGGAAGTCATTCCAATCCTTCCTCCATCCCTTCTAAAGATCCACCCTAGCTATGTGTGTCTACATCTGAAGGGTCTGGGATAGGTTCTCAGAAACCTTAGACCAGACTCTTTCCAGCTCCACCAACTACTTTGAAATGTGGGAATTGGTCCAGCTAGAGATCAAAAGCCTCCTCTGTGTGTGAAAGCTGTGGGGAACAGACTAGGGTTTTCATCCTGTGACCCCAATTACCCATGCCACTGCTTACCGCCTGCCAGTTCACTCCCTGGGGTCTGCTCTTTTCCAGAGAGAGCAATGTACAAGCCAATAGCCCTTTGTCAGAAGAGGTGGAGTCCTTGCCTGGGGCCAGAAAGATCCCCCAAGGGGTTAGAGAAGGAGTAAGAAATAGGTCTGGGCTCTGAGCCAGCATTCCACTTATCCCAATGGAAAGTCCATCCTAGGCAGCTCATTCCTCTTGGGTCCTTTATAAGGCTCTGTGTTTTCAGGAGACAGTTCTTTTAACACTATCCTGATGCCCCCACTTTTGGCTCACAGAGGAATTTAATGGCTCTGCATAAGACGAGTGGAGCCCTGGTGGCACAGTGATTAAGAGCTTGCCTGCTAACGAAAAGGTCGGCAGTTAGAATTGACCAGCCTCTTGCACCTGTTACCATCGAGTCAATTCCGACTTGTAGCGACCCTATATGACAGAGTAGAACAGCCCCATGGGCTTTCCAAGGAGCGGCTGGTGGATTCAAATGGTCCACCTTTTAGTTGGCAGCCAAGCTCTTAGCCACTCTGTGACCAGGGCTGGTTCAAATTCACCCAGAGCACCACAGAACATAGGCCATAAAACAAATGGAGTGCAGTTCTACTCTGACACACAGGGGGTCACTATGAGTTGGAATCTACTGGAAGGCAATGGGTTTTTGTTTTGCTTTGTTTTATATCACAAGTGTGGTGCCAGATGTCTAGCGGGTTCTCGGTTATTCTTATAGACAGCTGTTAGAGCACTTATTTGCGTTTATTGGGGCAGTAGCATGCAGTGTCATAGTTAGGAAACCTGTTTTTGAAGATGGACAGATCATAATTTAATCACTATCTGTGCGGCCACAAACAAGTTACTTCACCTTTCAAATGTTCGGTTTCTCCATGTGTAAACTGAAGCAATAGATAATTAGACCCACCTCATTGAGTTTTCACTGGGTTGCTGTGAAGTTAAATGAGTTAACTAACATCAAATTCTTACTACAGTGCTTAGGCTGTAGAATGAGCTTACCTGATTGTAGGTGCCACTAAGATTATTCATTTTGCATATATATCTACCCAAATATTTTTACGTCATTTATTTAACAACAGATTTGCTTCCTATATACCAGGAACTTCTCTTCCCTCTAGGCTCTTTAAAAAAAGAATTGCCATCGAGTTGACTCCGACTTACGCCAACCCCATGAGTGTCAGAATAGAACTGTGCTCCATGGGGTTTTCAGTGGCTGATTTTTCAGAAGTAGATCGCCAGGCCTTTCTTCTGAGGTGCCTCTGGGTGGACTGGAACCTCTAACCTTTTGGTTAGCAGCTGAGTACATTAACCTTTTGTACCACTCAGGGACTCCAACAACCATATTAGGGAGGATCTATTAAGAAACTCCTCCTTACAGAAGAAGAAGCTGAAGCACAGAGAGGTTAAGTAACTCAACCAAGTCATACAGCTAATAACTGGCAAAGATCTAACCCCTCTGTCCTGTCTCCAGGCCTGCTCTTAACCATAGCCCTATGCTGCTTGTCTTTTTCTGCCAGGAATAATGTTGAGTATAATGGTTAGATCTTTGACCTAGGAACTGGGGACTTTGAATTCTAATCCTAGTTCTGTAGGGGCCTGATAATTTAGGAAACCCCAGTGCCTGGGTCTCGGCTTTAAGCTCAGAATCCTTTTGCACACTAACATATTGTTAAAAAAAAAAAAAAAAAAATTTGTTAGGTAACATTATTATTAATTTATAATTATGTGTTATACAATTAACACCATATAATTAACAATCCCTTGGCAGTGTTTATAATCATCTCTTAATTTATAAGAACATTACAATTTCCTCACTTGTTCAGGCCTGTGGCAAAGTCAGAGCAATCTTGGGTCCCTGGTTAAAGCTTGCAGGGATCACCTGACAGGGAAAGCACAGTCGTTCTTAGTGACATCAACACTCAAATTTAAACCTGTAGCTTGAGTATTGCTTCTTTCTCCTTATCATTAGCTCTGAAGCTTTTATTCAAGATGTTTATCAATGCCATTTTCTTCTCGGGGTTGTTGTTGTTAGGTACACTTGAATCAATTTTGACTCACAGTGACCCCACGTGACAGAGTAGAACTGCCCCATAGGGTTTTCTAGGCTGTAATCTTTATGGGTGGTGTAGTGGTTAAGTGCTGCGGCTGCTAGCCAAAAGGTTGGCAGTTTGAATCCACCAGGCACTTCCTTGGAAACCCTATGGGGCAGTTCTACCCTGTCCTATAGGGTCACTATGAGTTGGAATTGACTCGACAGCACTGGGGCTGGGGTGGGAATCTTTATGGGAGCAGGCCTCCAGGTCTTTCGCCCACAGAGCCTCTGAGTGGATTCGAACTCCCAACAGAACCACCAAGCACTTAATCATTGTACTACCAGAACTCTTTCTTCTTTGGACAAATGGCTTCAGTTAGAAGTTTTATCCTGACTGTGAAGCCTGGCCTGTGGCAGAAGCTCGTTCTCCCCTCTTAAGGAAAGACGGGCTATTAGATAGAGCCAATACAGCTTTGGGGAATACCTACAAAGCAAGGAATTCTGGAGGTGGAGGTCGGATACATAACTCAGAGGGCAACTTGTGATTCATGAAATTCATTGGTTTAGCTCAAGTTAGTTAATAGAGGTTTTACTTTTACTAACACTCTCTCTTATAACTGCATCCCTTTTCATCCTTTAACCCAGCTCATTACTTTCCAGTTTTGAGACCCCCTTCCTTTAGTTCATACTTATAAAGAATATCTCTACTGAATAAATTTGGATTTTAGTATATGTTGAGTTTTATTAAAGTGACCACAACTGCCATTTCCAAGACTTTTGTCTTTATGGTAAAGGCTGCCTTCCCTGAGGGCAGGATTCTGCTAGATGTACTACATTAACTTGATATGTGATACTAGGCCAAAATATGCTTGAGAGAGTGAAAGAGAACTAATCTCATGGTCAGCAGTCAAAACTTAGAGAATAATTTGGGGTATAACTCCTCATCTCTGAAAGCTGAAGTGTTAAAATTTATAAAATAAAGGATTTACCCTAGATCGGAGGCACTTACTCAAGGTTTGCAGCATTCCAGAATGTTCATGGAGGAGCATTAAAGGATCTGTGAAATATTATTCAAAAATATGAGTGAAGGTACATTTTTATTGGGAAAAAGCCTGGAGCTTTCACATTTCTCAGAGATATCTGTAATTCCCCCCAAATTAACTATGTGACGTTTGAGGTGATTTCCTGCTTGATAATCTGAATCTATTCCACATCATTTTTTACATCTTTCTTGGTTTATGTATTTGTTGAAAGGATCGAGGGTCCCAGGTCACAGTAGTCAGAGAATGTACTATATGCCTTTCTGATATGCCTTGACTCAGAATGGTGACAATTAGGCCCAATACCGAAAGTAAGGAATGACCTTAACCTTGTAACTGCAGACCCCGATAATGGTTTAGAGGCAGAGGAATGTTGAGACAGGAGAGCTCACTCAGGCAACCTTTTCCTTCTAGGTTCTAATATGTGCTCATTATAACCATCCAAGGATTTGAATTGATCTTCAATTGGAAAAAACATCCTACATATGATAAGATTTTGGCTACACAAGAAAAAATATATATATATATACATACATACACACATATTCCCTCATATATATATACTTCTTTATATGCGTTGTTGTTGGGTGCCAACTCATAGCGACCCCATATTACAGAGTTCACTGCTGCTTTGGTCCTCCCACTCGTTGCTCCTTGCTGAAATCTTGTTTCTTGGCTGTAATCTTTACAGAAACAGATCACCAGATCTTTTTCCTGTGGATTCACTGAGTGGGTTGAACCGCCAATGTTTTGGTTAGCAGCTAGGGGCTTAACTGTTGTGCCACCAGGGCACAACAAATGGCTCAAACATACCTACTGTTGTAAGGATGATGCAAGACCTGACAACATTTCGTTCTGTTATACATAGGGTCACTGTGAGTTGGAGTCAACTCAATTACACCTAACAACAAATATATGTATTATAGAGATATGTATCTTTTATACACATACACACACATATCAAGAGGAGAACATATGCGTGTGAGTTTGTGAGATAGGTAGATAGATGATAGATTGATAGATGATAGAGATAGATGATAGATAGATAGATAGATAGATAGATAGATAGATAGATAGATAGATGATAGGCAGATAGATAGGCAGCTAGACAGGCAGATAGACAGGCAGATAGGCAGCTAGACAGGCAGGTAGACAGACAGACAGACAGACAGATAGATAGGCAGATAGAAAAAAAGGTAGACTATATGCATCATATGCATGTGAGTTTCTATAACCCATTAGTGGAAATGTCAAGGGAATAATTCTTGTCTATTAAGGGATTGAATTAGATGACCTTTGAAGACTCGTTTAGTCCTTAGAGTCTATGATTCTATTTGTCCACTCTTCTCTTCACTCTCCCCGATAAATTGACCATCTTTAACAATATATTTTGCCTTATTCGACTGCTACTGTGTTGCGTCACCTTCCTTTACGTTAATAGTTGTCTGGTATGTCTTTATTCGTCCTTTTATTTTCAGTTGTTCTCTTTTTTTTGTTGTTGTGCTTTCAGTGAAAGTTTACAGCTCAAGTTAGTTTCTTATACAAAAATTTATACACACATTGTTACGTGACCCTAGATGCCATCCCTATAATGTAACTGCACATTCCTCTTTTCCACCCTGGATTTCCCAAGTCCATTCAACCAGCTCCTATCCCTTTCTGCCTTCTCATCTCACCTCTGGACAGGAGCTGCCCATTTAGTCTCAGGTATCTGACTGAACTAAGAAGCACACTCTTCAGAGTATCATTTTATATCTTACAGTTCAGTCTAATCTTTGTCTGAAGAGTTGGCTTCAGGAACGGTTTTAGTTCTGGGTTAACAAAGAATTCCAGGGCCATGTCTTCTGGGGTTCCTCCAGTCTTAGTCAGACCATTAAGTCTGGCCTTTTTACTAGACTTTGAGTTCTGCACCCCACTTTTCTCCTGCTCTGTCAGGGACTCTGTTGTGTTCCCTGTAAGGGTAGTCATTGATGGTAGCTGGGCACCATCTAGTTTTTCTGGTCTCAGGCTGATGGACTCTCTGGTTTATGCAGCCCTTTTTGTCTCTTGGGCTAATATTTTCCTTGTGTCTTTGGTGTTCTTCATTCTCCTTTGCTCCACGTGGGTTGGGACTAATTGATGCGTCTTAGATGGCCACTTTTAAGATCCCAGGTGCCACTTACCAAGTGGGGTGCAGGACGTTTTCTTAAATAAATATTCTTATGCCACTTGACCTAGATGTCCCCTGAAACCATGGTCCCCAGGCCCCTGCCCCTGCCCCTGCTACTCTGTCCCTCAAAGTGTTCTGTTGCGTTCAGGAAACTTCTTAGCTTTTGGTTTAGTCCAATTGTGCTGACTTCCTCTGTATCTTGTCCCTATTTTTTAAAAATGTATAATTTGTAGTCAGACAACATCTGTCTTTTTACTGAACAGTTTTGTCCCTTTATATTTATAGGGATTATATGTGTAATAAATTTTGTTATTGTATCTGTTTCTGTTTTCAGCTATTTCCATGATTTTTTTCCCTGTCCTGTCTATTTTTAAAACATTTTCCTTTACTAATTTGAAAGTTACACAATCTACATCTTTTCTTTTAGTTGTTAATCACTTCTTATCCTCCGACTCTATGGTCTCTTCCCCTGATAATTTACTACCATCTAGTAGGTCCATATTATTATTCTTATTTTTTTCTATAGAACAGACTATAGGAAAAAATGTCTGTCCCTGAGAAAACTTTTCCAGCACAGATAACCCAACACGATATTCCACATTCCAAATTACATAATTGGACTTGAACAATCCCAAGGCCTCTTTATTTCAATTGCATCCATTTCTTTTACTTCGTATACTTCCTTCCATTTTGTGACATGTGGTTTCTGTATGACTATGATTTTAATCATCAAAGAGAGCCTTAGAGTTAGTGTGATCTTCTTGTCCTCCTTTTTGAAGGGGGCAGATATGCCAAGGTCCAGAATTTTCCAACGATTTTATTTGATAGCTAATTAATGGCCTTCTCCAGTTTCCATGGCAATGCCATGCTTTGCTGCCAGGCCTCATCCAAATGGGCATTCTGTTCACTCTTGCGTCTTAGCATCAGCATATTAATCAGACACCATAGGTCCTTGGTTGCACGTCAAACCGGTAAGACAGTAACCGAATTAAAATCTCACTCAAAGCTTTCATGTTTCTCTTCCTCCCAGCTTGAGGGGAACCTTGTCAGCTCAAAGGGCTGGCCCAAGTAGAAGGCATTTGGAAATCCAAAGATCTGTATGTCCCTTAACAGCAAAGGGTTTTCTTCTCACCTTAGAATAAATATTTTGATGTCTGAGTCTTTTTCTCCCCTTGAAAATTTCTCTATTTCCTGACCTTTCCAATCATTAGATATTGCTGTATTCTCTTTGTAAGGCGAAGTGGCTGAGTTAGAACTTTCAAGTTGAAGGGAAGAAGCCTTTCCCCCACACATACAGTTTGTGAAGCCTGGGGAATAACTCAGGTTGGAGGTCCTAATTTAATTACAATAAGGATTCTGTAGTAAAGTGCACATGAGATTGCCTTGCAGTCTGTAAAGTGCTGTTCAATTATGAGCTGATACTATGAGTCTTTGGAAGTGCTTGGAAGGTGAAGATGAAAGGGAAAAGGAAGAAAAGGATCTGAGAAATAATCAAATGAAATCATACTTCAAGTCAAAAAGATTACGGATGATTATTTCCACTCCTCTTATTGAGCCAAAATCTTTACTCCCATTGGTGGACTTACCATTTAAAATAATTTCTTCTTTTCCTTCTTCTTATTATAACCAACTTTCGAACACACCATGCATATTCACAACATTGTGTTTTTATATTCACTGTTTCTTTGGCTCTTCTGCTCCTTGCTCCTTGTCCAAATTCTGTTCATTTTTCAAGGTGCAGCACAAATCTGCCCCTTCTATGAAGTCTTTCCCAAACCTATGAACAGAATTAACATCTTCTTTAGTGCTCCTCTGTGTGTGCTTGACTCCATGATAGCCCTTGTCGTGATACATTGTAATTATTGGTTTTATGTCTATCTTTTTCAATCGTGTGTGAGTGATTCAAAAGCTTGGACCATTTCCTTACAAATATTTCTATTTCTGACATGCTCCGTTCATATAGTAGGTGTTTAAGAAATATTTGATGATTTACTGGTCTTTTGCAAAATCTTGTGCTCCAAAGATAAGCTTCTATGTGACCTCTGGCATGACGGATTTCTAACATAAATGGACACTGAATCCCCTCAAAATCTGAGGTCCCAAAACTTATGCTGGTGTGAAGTGCATGCTACACATTAAAGGTGGTATCAAAAATATGTGCTAATTCATACTAAAATCTAGAAAATTAAAGTTGGCATTTACCGTTCTGGAAAAACAAAACATTTTTCTCAATTAAATAAACTAGGTGATTCTTCACCTCTTATGCACTAAGGCGCTCTCTTTCTTTCACCTTAAGACAAATTACCTCAGTGATAGTGTTCTCTTTGTGTCATATCATCACAGACTTCGGTAACCTCTGAGACAGGTCTTTGTACTTTACCTCGAATAGCATTACTGTGAGAAATGCACATTCCAGAACCAGAACCAGTGAGTTGAAGGTATATAAAAGCTGGTCAAGGTATGCAAGGACTTTCTAATAATTAGATCTGTTTTACAACACAAGTTGGTATGAAAACCATTGTTCCCCTTCAGTGAAAGAAGAATCCGAGCAATATGGGAGAAAAAGCTAATTAGCCTCCTGTCCCTGGAATTGTCCAGTCAGGAAACAGCAGTGACTTCCCTATGATGGGGAAAAGGAAATTTGCATTTGGCAGAAATTTAGACTAGAGGAGCTTTATTTTCTCTTCCAAGCCCAAAATTGTATGATTATTCTCTGTTTCTCTTCTAATTTAGAAAAGAGGATCCTGATGTCCAGGAAGCACCTCTAGCAAGTACTACATTAGCAAAGGGATAAACTCAGAGTTCTCGGAGCCTAAGAAATGATGTCTGCCCAAATCCTGTACAGCAATGCTTTGAAATGAGTTTTCTTTCTTGAGCGTCTCCTTCAGATCTAACCCTCAGGTCCCACACAAAGACTCCTCACCTTTCACAGAAGCCAAAGAAGTGGCCGTGTTATTTCCGTGTGTGTACGTGCACGCACATCTGTATATTCCGAGCTAACATGCGATCATTTTTCAAATGCTTGAGGGAGTCCACCTGATAGGCCAACGCAATATTAGAACCTACTCTATTTTATTTTATTTGGGCCATTGATTTTACTCAAACTAGGATTTGATCTTTAATATGTAATGCATTCCTCGAAAATCGTATACCATTTCTTTTGGGAAAAACTAAGTGGAAAGGTTTCTTGATTTACCAAAAAAAAAAAAAAAAAATGGAAAAAAGCTATCAAAAGAACATGAGACTAAAAAATACTTCATCCTTTCACAGACCGGTTGGAGGGAAAAACACAAAAGTGCTTAGAAGAAGGGACACTGCTGAAGGAGTCAGAGGTATAGGTTCAAATCATTGCTCAAGCAGTAACTCTGAGTGTAACCATGAGCATGGCTTTCTTCTCTGAGTCTATTTCTCAACTGAAATCATAGAGTTTGACAAGTGACATCTAAGATTCCTCATTGTTTTAATATCCTATGATCATGTGATTGTCTCTCCCCCCAACCCTACCTATTGTCTGGTTTTAATTAGCTTGAATTTATTCAGAATGAAAGAAGCCATATGAATAAGACAGCTGTGACATAGTCTCCCCATCTCTGTGTGAGTGAACCGAAAGAACCACAAGGAATTAGGCATACAGAGGGGAGAAATCTTAACCGAAGAAATATCTTCTTTATCTATGTCCATTTCCTCCCACAAGGAAAAATGGCAGTGTCGGTTGTACATTACATATATCTCTCTTTCTTTTTAGTGTTTAATCTTAGCACCTGCACAGCAGAGATCTTTACAATTCATTGCATATGCTCTCCCCTTTCTCCCCCCTCCATACAGCACCTGAGGCCTACGAAGCAACTCCCTCAAAGCTCCACAAAAGGCTGAGACCCTTCTTCATGACAGAGTATAGAAATAACAAACATGCCCAACAGTTTTATACAGTTGCTAGAACGTTTGTTTCCAACAAATGAAGGCTTTCCTTCTTTTCTTTGAATATTAATTACATTTTACAAATTGTTGTGTGTTTTTTGTTTTGCTTGGTTTTGTTCTGTTGTGTTTGTACAACAAAAAGGGAAAATCCATGGCAAGTGTCTCGGCTTAACAGAGTTTGGCTGTCATCTGGTCCGACTGTTTGAGGATCTCGGTGTTGTAGAGGTCCAAGGCATGGTTCACCCTGATGATCTCGCTGTTGGTCAGTTTCAGGCGATGTTTCAGCATACAAGAGAACAAGTCCAGCTGCGGCTTCCCTGGGGCCACAGGAGGGGCCAGGCGATTAATTCGGTCCCGAATATCCAACAAGAGGAGCATCACCGAAGAAGAGGAATAGAACTGGCCGCCTTGTGTGTAGGACTGGTTGACCTGCTGAACCGCGCTGCGAAGGAGATCAGCGTTGAACCTCAGGCTGTACCCAAACACTTGCACATCCGAGATCTTGATGTAGAATTGCCGCTTGGAAGGATCGGACAGGTCCACCGGGCCCTGGCCAGTCTCATTACGCAGTAAGGTAGGTAGCCGAGTCCGACTACGTAGGTAGATGTGGACCGTCTCAAAAAACGTTTTCCACCGATTGCCCAGCAAGAGTGTCCAGTTGTAGCACTGGCTGTTTTGGAGGCGAATCTTCTCCCAACGCGGGTAGCCGAATTCACCGAAGGGCATGTTCCAGCCCTCAGAGTGACTCCCGCTGAAGGGGTTGACATAGACAAAGAACATGGGGTCCAGGCTGCTGTTGCGCATCTGGCAGATGCGCATGGACATGCCGATCACCATGTGGATAAAATCCATGCGGTTTTTGTTGCTCTTGAGAGTAAGAGACATGCGCTTGCGCCACCGGGGGTCAAAGAAGGTGTCGAGGCGGATTTCGTTGCTGATGAAAGTGGTATGGACATAGAGGCGTGAGTCCATCTTCTGCAACAGGTACTTCAGCTCCAGGTCCTGGAAGTCCAGGTCGGTCTCAAAGCTGATGAACTGCTCGCTCCGCTCCGAGTCCACATTTTGTGGTTCGCAACGGCCTCGGTACAGCTTGTAGCCCTTGTTGCAGGAGCCACAAAGTGAGATGTTAGCCAGGCTGCACATGGCACAGCTGTTGTTCCCTCCTATGATGCAGGGGATGGGACGCTGGCACAACGTGGTGCTGCCATGGCACACACAGCTCCTCTGGCTCTCCAGGAAGGTTCCCCAAAAACCATTCTCATTGCAGTAGAGAAGTGACTGGACCCTTGCAAGCCACTGCTGAATTGTCCTGGAGGATAGAGGGAAAATGGAGAATGTTAACCACCATAGGCGGGGCTGTGGGTTATCCTTATCCAACTTACAATGCCAATTGGTACTGTTCAAAGGATGAATGGAATGGGTGGAGAGTTATAAAAAGAAAGGCACTGAATTTAAGTTGTAAGAAGTATATTATAGTTCCCTGTAATACCTCATACCAGCTGTATGACATTGGGCTTTACCCTTCTAGCATTCAATTTCTTCATTTGTAAAGGGGTTGGAATAAATGTTCTTTGAGGTCCTTCCAACTCCATTATATATTAGCTCCAAAGAAGTCTGATGGAGAAAATTAAGGTGCCTGAACTCAAATACCCCTGCCTGATGACCGCAAAGTGTAGAAAACCAGCAACGGAAATTAACCCCCATCAGATGTTTCAATCTCCTTCACAGATTCCTTCAGTGACGTTATATAACATCCAACAGCTGTAAAGAAGCAGGTTATATTTTATAATACTCTAGAGATCACAAAGTGCTTCCATATTATCTTATATGATCCTCACAGTGGCTTTTCAAAACATGTCAGAAAGATGTTATTTCTCCCATTTTTCCAGATCTCCAAACTCTCAATTCAATGGGGTTTCTATTACAACATGCATCTCTAGGTCTCTTTCCCCACCAACTCTCAAGACTATAAACGATACTCAAGCCTGTGCCCAGATTCCAATCACTGAAGCATTCCAGTGAAGACAGATCCCCAATCAGATGAAAAGCAACAGAAGAACAGGTAAAAATATGTAAGATAGTTAACTCAGAGGCCTCTCATCTTTCCTTGTTTCTGTGCACATCACCTCTTGGCCATCTTCTGTTGCTATGACTAATGCCTTACATGTGCCTAGCGCTTTTTACCCTGCACAGGGCACATTTGCTCCAGTTTTCTCACTTGAGCCTCACAACACCACCCTGAAAATTGCTTGGGACTTGAGGTCAGTCAGAGATTGCCTAAGTCCTTGCTCCTTCACGGAGGGCAGACTCCTTTACCATCCTAATCATCTCTACCACACAGAGCTGTTGTGAGATTATATGAATTTTATATGTGAAGGCTTAGCCTCAAACTTGGCAGGTATTAAGGACACAATGAATGTTACCACTTGTTATTACTTTAAGGGGACTATCGGTTCCATTTTATAGATGTGGCAACTGAAGGTCAGAAGTGAAATGATGAACTCAAAGTCATACAACTAGTAAGTAGAGAAGACTCCTGGCTCATAATTATGCACTGTATGTCAAGCAAGAATCGAGATAATATTTTTTTAAGACTGCAATGTGCTATGGTGATGTTGATGGTAATGATGATGGTAGTGGCTCAGGAAACATGATCCCCATTTTGCACAGTTGGTAATAGAAGCCCTTTTGCATTGTACAGCCTGTGGTATGAAGTATTAGCAATCCATCCATTCCATCATTTCCATTGCTGAGCCATAGTTGCTCAGCCCAAGAGCTTAGGGGTAGGTGGTAGAGCCTAATGTGAAAGGCATGGACATTAGCCCAAGCCAAACTGAGTTCAAAGTTTAGTTCTGGTACTAGGAACAAGACATTCCATCTCTCTAAGCCTTAGTATTCATATCAAAAATGAGGTTAATAAAGTCCATTCTATGTAGCTGGTGAGAGGATTCAGTGAGATAACACATTTGAAGAGCTCAGCACAGAGCCTGGTGTAGAGCAGTTATTAAGAAGGTAATAAGTATTCTTTTCTTAGAGAATAAGCTATTCCTTTGAACGTATTGAGACACTCTCAGGGATTTCGCTATCTCTGTGAGTTTGTGGGAAACCATTTTGGTATACAGGACATTTGAAAATGGATACTGTTGAAATGACTTCCCAGAATGCTTTTCTTTAAATGAGTTGCTTATCAGCTGAGGGAAAATGGAGGAATAATTAGTACACTCACTCCTAGAGATTGCTCTGCTTTTTAAATCCCCAGTACCACCCCTGACAATAAAACTTCCCCATACAACACCCTGTACCAAACCCCCGGGCTTCTTTGTCTACTTCTTTGTCCCCTCCAGGCTCTGGGCCTTGAGAGGGCCAGGCCTCCTACCCTGCTGAACACCTAGCCCAGAGTCTGGCTCTTTAAATGTTTACTCAACAAATGAATGTTTGCTGGATGAACGAACAAAGAAAAATTAATATTATTCTTATTTTTCATTAAAAGAAAACACAATTTTCCCTCCCCCCTGGGACTGCAGTATTAGTTTTAGATACCATCTACCCACACGAGCCCAGTCTCCCCAGCCTGCTTCATGAGACCAATCCCATTTCAGCCTGGAGAACAGCAGCAGGCCCGGCCTTCAGAACACAGAGCTGGAATAATAATAAGCTATGCAGCTCCCACCTCCCCAACCAGAACATTGACTGAATATTGGGTATGAGTCATCTGATATTTTTGTGAGCCGCAGGGGCCCTCCACAAGTCTCTGATTGCACGGTTCCATCTGACAAGAGCGCCATTTCAAAATGACTCTTTCAAATGGCCCACACTTGCCCCTGTCGCTCACTCTCCAAGTGACAGGACAGTACCCCATTTAGAGTTCCTCTGTTCCCATCTGCAAGGCACTCTATAACTCCGTAGAGCGCCCCCTTTCTCGTGTCTCATCATTGGGGCTCTTTGTGAGGACCGCAGCCCCCTCTCCTTGGATCAATGCATCATTGTGGCTGAACTCTCAGAACCCTCGGTGGGGGAAATAAAAAGATGCAAGTTCCTGGTGATGCTGCCACAAGCGACAGGGCTTGTGACACATTAGGATTCTGGCCCTGTCGAGCAGGAGGGATTGGGGACAGAGGCCCTCTGAGCAGCATTAGCGAGAGGCATGGCACCTGCATCTCCTGACCTCAGAATAATCATGAGGTTGTGGGCTGTATCAAAGAAGGCATTAACAGTACAGCAAGAGGACTCAGAAAGGGGGCGGTGTGCAGAGGCGGGGTGGGGGGGGGCAGGGAGGGCAGGGCCAGGAAAGAGGAAAGAGAAAATGGAGGAAGAGGGTGGAGCATGGGGCAAGGGTGGTAAGAGAGGAGAAAAAGACCTGGTGGGGGAGATGGTGGGGAAGAGATGGAGCCTGGCCTAGATGAGCAGACAGGCTGATGCAGGAGGAGGCCCTGAGGGGTGAGAATGTGGCAGGATGAAATTAGAGTGAGCAGGACAGAAATGAGGAAATTCAGCCAAGTCTTCACATGTCATAACTCATAGCTACACAGATTGCGGGTGCTGGATGGGCCGTTTTGGGGCAAGTCACCCACCTCTCTCCTTTTCTGGAGAGGCAGAGGGTAAGTTTGAGAGGGTCAGTGAACTTTCCTTTGCTTTCCCATACTTCATTTGGAAGAGAGGAGTAAAACCAGAGGAAAAAAAAAAGCACATTCCTACCTTTTTTTTTTTTTTAACCCCAGGAACTTTTAATAAGAGAACTTGCCTCAATCAGGACTATCTCCTATACCTTCTCCATCTCCATCCCTGAGTAGTAATCACTGATTTCAGAAATCCTACAAGGTTGAACGCAAACCCTGGTGGTGTAGTGGTTAAGAGCTGTATCTGCTAACCAAAAGGTTGACAGTTCGAATCCACCAGGTGCTCCTTGGAAACTCTATAGGGCAGTTCTACCCTGTCCTACTATGAGTTGGAATCGACTCGACGGCAACAGGTTTTTTTTTTTTGCAAGGTTGAATTGCAGGCAGCACTCTAAGCAAGCCAAAGAAATCAGTGGCTTACAACTGTTGAGCACCCAGGGGTGTATTATCCAACAGGCAAGGTAAGCATACTGTCCACTTTGCTTACCAGATTATCTGAAGTGAACAATTTCATATTTTTATTTTTTGGTTTTATTATATATATATACTTTTTTTTTTCTTTACCACATTAAAGATTCTGCTTCTAGGTATGGCTGGTGTCTGTCTCTCTCCAAACTCCACAGCACCTTCCCATGGAATCAAGTCCTTTTTTCAAATTTACAGTCCCTGACAGGGACAGATTACCTAGTGAGCGTAACTTGCTTACTGGTTAATCTGTCCCTGCCTGGTCTACAGCGGGGGCTCACAGGGGTGGGTTACCCAATAAGTAAGGTAAGTATGAGCTTACTAGTGCTTACTTCCTAATCTTTAGTGCACAATTTTGCATCTTTGATGTGGTGAAATCCATGTGACATTGTGCGCTACAGATCAGTAAATAAGCACAAGTAAGCCGGTGCATACCTTGCTTATTGAGTAATCCGGCCCTGACCAGGCATTGGTTGTGCTGGAGGCTCTTCATACGGTCTCTTTGAATAGCGTGTGTAACTAACAAGTGTCACAGATGAAGATAATGAGGACTCGAGAAGTGAGCTAACTTGTCTGGGATGATGAAGTTATTCCACATGCAAATACTAGACTCTACCATCGGTGCACTTTTCTGCTGAGTACCATAATGCAAAATTATAATGATAAGGGAAGCCAGAAGAAGGAAGCAGTCCTCAAGAAGAGAAAGAAATTGAGATAATAGAAAAATACTGAAAGTTTGAGCACGTGAAGGGCCTATTATCACATTCTGTGCTTCCTCTGGACCTGCCAGGATCCCTACCCTCCATTCACAGTTAATTGGAGCTCACCAACAAGTGCACAAGGAGAGGCTGGGGACCAGGGGTAGGAGGGACTGCGATCTATAAATACCACTTCCCAGGCTAGCTGGTGACAGCCTGCCTCAACCCTGGCAACAGAGGAGCTGGCTTATTAGGCCTGCTCCAGAGGGGAGGGTCTCACAAAGGACAGAAAGCCCCACTGCAAGGCAGTGAGGTCCATGTTTTAAAATGCTTTTCTCAGTCCCTGAGGAGCCAAAGCATCTTCCATTTGCAGCCAAAGCTGAACTCCAATATGTTCAAATCAGCATCTTTCTGTTGGATGAGATTTCAACTCGTTCTGATGGTGGGCCGGAGGGAGGAACAGAACGAGGACAGACGGAAGGGGGCAAAGGTGCATTTACATTTCAAGCTGGAAAATCCAGAAGTCAATTGGCAGACACCATAGAGGCTCCAAACGAAGCAGTTTGGACAACAGAAGCAGAAAACCTTCAAGAAGAAGCCTTGGAAATGTTGAGCCCTCCTCCTCATGTTTAGCCCCGGGAAGTTGAGGATCAGTGCTTCTTGAGTGCTTACCATATCATGGTGGTTGTCCTTTTATCCGCCCATCCAATCCATGAGCTCGGTCTTCCTTGTGATTCCATTCTGCCAACAAAAGCACTGAAGACCAGAGAAGGTCTGTGATTCTTCTAAAGTTGCACAGCATGGAAGTAGTAGGCCAGAGGTCAAACTTTCTGGATCCAAAGCCAGTGCTTCCTCAATTACTTTGCTGTACATTTCCTACCCTCTAAAACCCACACTGCAGGAGAAGCCAGGCTCAGAGCCATGGAGACACCTAAGTGGTCCCCTGCAGGCTCTGTCTTTGCTCAGCCAGGATGTTCTGGTGACCTGACAGGTCTCCCGGTGACACAGCATGGAGTTGCTCATCATTTGGAGGACAGAGGCTCTGCCACCCAGAGCTACCCATCAGTGCTTTCAAAGGCACACATCTCCCTCTCAGAACTGCCCGGGTGGGGAGCCCGGGCTAGGATTCCTAATTCAAGCAAACTCCCTGCTGATTTTAATTGGAGGTTTTGCCTAAGATAGGCATGCTGTGCCAGGCCAGTGGCATTTTAGGGAAGATCACACAAATTGAATGCTAAGGAAAGAGCAGGGGAAAGGTCTAGGCTAAAACAGAAAGCGATAATCCATAACTCTCATTTTCCTAACAGGAGTGTTTATTTAAATGGAGAGGAAATGGAAAAAAAAAAAAATGAAATTGGAGTTCCGAATTATTCTTTTATTTATGGCCCATGCTTCTTCCTTGGCATTTCTTTGACATGGTAATAGGTGTCTGAGTAATTCAGTGAGACTCCACAAAATGTATATTCCATAGAGCACAGACTAGACTGGGATGACAAACAGTTGTTTTTAGGTTTCTGATGATGGGCTTTTTTCTTTTTTTTTTTTGGTTATGCTATGTGTCTGTGTGTGTTTTCAAGGAATGGTGCTGATAAAAGATGAATATGTCAATGTTGCCAGAATGGCTGGGGGCTCAACTGAAAGGAGCCTTGGTTTATGGATGTGCTAGTATGAATTACAACGGGCCATCAGACCCCTCTGTGCTCATCATTTTGCCCAGCTACATATTCAGCTTTTAATCATTCCCTTCTTGGAGTTCCTATAATTGTTTTAATAATATATTTTCTTTTTTTTTCTCTCAGTTCTTCATGTGATTTCAGATCCTTGTTCACTGGCTAATAACAATAAAGAAGGAAAGACCCAAAGAAGAATTTCATAGTCCCTTGCCATGCTGAAGATATCTCTCCCAGTTTGAAACTGCTGAGTGAAGGCCATAGATCTTACTTGTGGGGAGCAGGGACAAGGGTAGAAGAAGGAATAAAGAGAGCAGCAATGCAAAATTCCAATGGGGTCTTTAAAATTAGGTTGTCAGGAGCTTAATTGGGGAGGATTATGAAACAATTTTTGCAATTACACAGTCTGTGTCTGGAAGAAGGTGACAGGCAACATCAGCTGCATATTCAAATTCAGCGTTTTGCTTTGGGTGTTGGATGCTCTGGAGACAAGGGAAGGAAAAAGCCAGCAGTCTCCATAGAGCTGACAGAGGGCCAAAAGCAGCAATGCATTCCCAGGTGGAAGACTGAAAGAGTGGTTCATTCTTCCTGGGAGGTTGTCAGGCTGGATTATGAGAGACTCTCAGAGCAAAAGGTTATGAAGTAAGCAGGGGCAGCCATCATCTGTCCATCAGTGGAGGCTTGCATGCTAAACAGGTTTCAGAGGAGCTTCCAGACAAAGATGGGCTAGGAAGAAAGGCCTGGTGATCTGCTTCCAAAAATCAGCCATTGAAAATCCTATGGATCACAATGGTCCAATCAGCAATTGATTGTGAGGATGGTGCAGGGGCCAAGTCAATGACAGCTAACACCAACAACTGAGTCTAATATGCCTTAACCTTAACCAAACCAAAAACACCAAACCCATTGTCGTTGAGTTGATTCCAACTCATAGTGACCCTATAGAATTTCCAAGGAGAGGCTGGTGGAGTCGAACTGCCAACCTTTTGGTTACCAGCTGAGCTCTGAACTGCTGTGTGCCACCAGGGCTTTAACCCTACAGTACAATAATGGCCATCTAGATCAATAATGTGCAGAGTGAGCTGGGGTGACCACAGGCTTAGGAGCAGGTTAAGTAAACACTGGACCTGTTCTACCACCTACCTGTTATTTGACTTTGGATAAGTCACTTGACTTCTCTGACCCTCAGCTATCTTATCTGTCAGGTAGGAAAGATAATATTTACCTTGCACTTTGTCTTTAGACTTACAAATGAATATGTAAAGACCCTGAGAGGTGTTCAGCGAAAGGAAGTTATGTCTGACCATTAACCATTATTGTTACTGAGGCAAAGAATAACCATATTTTACAAATGTTTCAGGTAAAAATATTGCTCTCAGTTATCAGATCAGCCCAGTTGATTATACCCTAGTACTCTACTCTCACTTGTTACTCACCCTCCTCAGTTCTAATGAACGCTGTCATCATGATGCTTGGAGAAGAAAGGGCTAGATGTGGGCTTGGGAGTCAGGAAAGCTTGGCTATTGAATCACAGCTCTGCTATTCATTATTTGACCTTGAGCTAATTGCTTGTCCTTTATAAGTTTCAGTTTTCTCAACTACAGAATGGAATAATAACACAGTCCTTATAGTTGTTTCAAGGTTCAGATAAGATAATACATGTAAAGCATCTAACAAATAGTAGGTACACACTGGCTCTCATGAAAGCAAACTTGTGTTCCTCTTGGGCTCACACAGCAAAAGGTTCCTCTGAAATCAATAATTACAGATTTTAAAATCCAGGGAAAGAATTCAATAAACACTGCTGGGTGAGTTGAATATTATTGTTAAAAAAAAAAAAAAAGGAATCTTGATGCTTAATTTCTTCTGTATCCCCCCAAATCAGTAACAGATGGATTGCAAATCTAAATGTGAAGGGTTGTTGTTATTGTGTGCCATTAAGTCAATTCTGACCCACAGTGACCTTGTAGGACAGAACAGAACTGCCCCATAGGGTTTCCTAGGCTCTAATCTTTATGGGAGCAGATCGGTAGGTTTTTTTCTCTCACAGAGCCACTGGTGGGTTCGAACTGCTGACCATTCGATTAACAGCCAAGTATTTAACCACTGCACTATTAGGGCTCCTATGTGAAGAGTAAAAACCAAAACCAAACCCACTGCCATCAAATCGATTCCAACTCCTAACAACCCTAAAAGACAGAGAAGAACTGCTCCATATGGTTTCCAAGGAGTGCCTGGTGGATTCAAACTACTGACTTTTGGTTAGCAGCCATAGCTTTTAGCCACTACGCCACCAGGGTTTCCATGTGAAGAGGAGAACAATAAAAACAACAACAATGACAAAACAGCTTTTAGATCAGGGAAGCATCTTCATCTTCATTGCTCATCATAAAGAAAAAAAAAAACTGATTAATAGGGCCGTATTGAGATTAAAACATATCCATCAAAAGATACCATTAAGAGGGTGAAGAGACAGCCCTCAGTAGGAACATACATTTGCAGTACCTCTAGCCAACAAACGATCATATTCATAATACACAAACAACTCCTAGAAATCAGCAAGAAAAATTTATATAGCCAAGATAAAAGGGATAAATGATACGAACAGGCACTTCATAAAAGAGGATATTTGAAAGGCCAATAAGCACATGAAACTTCACTTCATTAGTCATAAGAGTAATGCAAACTAATACCACAATAAAATACTATTGCAGCAGGATGGCTAAAATAAAATAAGAAATAAAAACTAAAAAGATGGAAAACACCAAGTACTGGCAAAGATGTAGACATACCAGAATTTTTATATGATACTGGTGGGAGTGAAAATTGGTTCAGCATGTTTGGAAAACCATAAGTATCTACTAAAATATCTACTAAAACTGAACATATGCATACCCTACATACCAGCAATTCCACTCCTAGCGTGTCCCATACCCATTGTTGTTGAGTCGATTCCAATTCACAGAGACCCTATAGGACACAGTAGAACTGCCCCATAGGGTTTCCAAGACTGTAATCTTTAGAGAAGCCAAATGCCACATCTTTCTCCTTCGGAGTGGCTGGTGGGTCCAAATCAACAATCTTTCAGTTAGCAGCCGAGTGCTTAACCAGTGTGCCACCAGGGCCCCTTCCCCTAGTATATAACTAACAAAAATGCATAAGTAAGTTCACCAGAAGACATGTACAAGTATTATGCATAACGGCTCCGAATTGAAGATTATGCAAATGCCCATCAGCAGAATAGGCTTCTACACACTCAATGGAAAACCTTTCCACCATGAGAATAACTGAATCGCAACTACACAAAACAATATGGAGGAATCTCATAGAAGAATGAAACGGTTAAAGAAGCCAGGGACAAGAGTCCATACTATATAAAAAGAGGCAAAACTGACCTCTGGTGCATGCAGCAGTGAGAAGAGTAGATCCCTTGGGAAGGGGTGGAGAGTGCCCAGAAAGAGGCACATGGAGTGGGGTAGGGAGATATCTACTGCGCTGATAATGCCCTATTTCTTGATTTGGGTAAATTTATATGTGTGAATTCAGTTTGTGAAAATTCATCTTGCTTATAGCATTTATAACCTGTAAAAAACCATTTGCTGTCTGGTCAATTCTGACATGCGGTGACCCCATGTGTGTCAGAGTAGATCTCCAGGCCTTTCTAACGAGGCACCTCTAGGTGGACTGGAACCTCCAATCTTTCCATTAGCAGGTGAGCACTTTATATATTTGTACCAACCAGAGACTCCTATCTTGCTATAAACTCAAAAACCAAACCCATTGCTGTCAAGTTGATTCCAAGTCATAGTGATGACCCTACAGGACAGAACAGAACTGCTCCATAGGATTTCCAGGGCTGCATCTTTAAGGATGCAGACTGCCATATCTTCTTCCCTTGAGTGGCTGATGTGTTCAAACCGCCAACCTTTTGGTTAGCAATGGAATACTTAACCAACCACTGCATCACCAGGGCTCCTTTTTTATCTTGCTCTATACACTTGGGAAACCCTAGTGGCGTAGTGGTTAAGTGCTATGGCTGCTAACCAAAAGGTTGGCAGTTTGAATCCACCAGGTGCTCCTTGGAAACTCTATGGGGCAGTTCTACTGTCCTCTAGGGTCGCTATGCTATGAGTCAGAATCAAGTCGACGGCAGTGGGTGGTGGGTAAATACACTTATGATATTTGCACCTTTCTATATTTTTTATACGTATATAATACTTGCATACAAAATTAACAAAATTAAAAAAATTGTCTCTTAAACAAACAGAATAATACATTAAGGCAACAATGCATTACATCACTTTCAAACTTTCTAAAGCCCTTTTGTTTTGTTCTCTAATTCTGATCCTCCAATTTTGCTGTCACAGTCTGGGTTGAGAGGTTATCATAAATTTCATCTTAATGATATGAAAAACTGAGGCTCGGAGAGGAGCAGTGCCTTTGTAAAGGTCACCAGAGGGTTGTCACGTCGCTAGGATTGTAAGGCACCCACGTGTGAGTGTCTTGGCCTGGTGTGGAGGGTGGGGTAAGAAGGAGAGTTGGGAGGTGGCTCTCAGAGAGGATAAGAAAGAGCTATCCACAGAAATCGTAAGAAGTTAGTTCTATTTCTGACTCAATCCCCTGAGCCTCCAGATTCTATTTTGAACAGGATGCCACTTCTGAGGCAGGGGAAAAAAGTAACTATCTAAAAACTAAAAACAACAAAAAGGGACTAGAGATGCTTATTTTCTTGCCTTACGTCAGTGCAGTGAGTCAACTGCCCTACTTGCTACAAATGCAGAATAGCAAACAGGGATGGGAATGGAGATGTCCGGAGTAGCGAGGGCTTAAATGAATCCCGCAGGTTGTTACTCATGGTGGGGCTCAGCTGCCCACGTACATCGCCCTGCCCCTCGCCCAGACTGGACACCCTCGGGACGCCTTGCTGCAGTGTTCGGCCTCACTGCCTTCTTTCTTTTCCAGTAAATAAAAAAGAAATGACAAAGATATTCTTAGTTACAAGCTTCATTGCCACAGGGTTGGGGAAGGAGACATTTGTAGGTCTTTGGAGGTCGTTGTGCCAGGTGGCCAGCTGCTCTGAGCTAGCCCAAGTTTATCTGTGGTCTGTAAATTATTTAATAGACACCTCAATGCACCCTCAGAATAGGTCTTTGTCACCCAATTGCAACACCCTGCTCCGAAATACACACACATATGCAAACAAAAATCATCATCGGGTCAGGGACTCTCAAAGTAGCAATTTACTTTGTGGGGAGCTGCCTGTGGGGTTACCCACTGCTGTTGAGTTGATTCCGACTCATAGTGACCCTACAGGACAGGGTAGAGCTGCCCCATAGGGTTTCCAAGGGTGTAATCTTTAGGGAAGAAAACTGCCACATCTTTCTCCTGAGGAGCGGCTGATGCGTTAGAACCGACAACCTTTCAGTTAGCAGCTTAGCTCTTAATCACTGTGCCACAAGAATGCCTTCCTCTGGGGTTAGAATGGCTGAATTTCAGAATCCTAGAGCTAAATAAGGATGATCCATTTTACAGATGGAAAATAGTCCAGAGATGCTCTGCAATTTGTTTGAGGTCACCCAGTAGTGCCTGGAAACCCAGACCCAGAATCTGATCTTCCTCTCTATATAAGGATTATAAAACTGACCCTTCCTTCCCACTCCCACTATTTCCACTACACATATGCCCACTAAGTAATAAAATAGAAGTAGCTTATGGGACAGTTTCTTTCTTTAACCAGCCCCCCACCCCCACCCTCCCCCCAAAATATGCACCTGGTAAGAAGCTAGTAGCCTAAGAGTTAAACCTTAAGATAAATTCACTAAACAAGAATCCTGATTTTCAAGGTTCCAAAAGGTAGTTTTGCATCACAAAATATTTTCCTCACAAGGTCTCCAAAGAATACACTTCTCTCTATGCTAAAATGGGATATTACTGGAAAAAAACAAGCAAAAACCCCACTACATATGCCAAATGGCCACAGATTCTTTGAGATACAAAGTTGAAGTTCTCTTGAATCTGGACAGGTTCCATGGCTGCTTTGGCCAATATAATAAGGCAGAAGCGATTCATGCAGTTTACGGACCCAGGCCTTAAGAGACTAGCAGCTTCTACCTTCTGTCTTGGAAAATTTCCTTTTGAAACTGTGAGACCCTTTATAAGAAATATGACTACCTTAAGAAGAGACCACATGTGAGAGGCCATGAGACGAGGTGACGTGTGAGAATGGCCCACTTCAGCCCAGTCATCTGGACATCCCCATCAAGGCACCAGCCATGTAAGCTTTCTTGGAACCTCCAGCCCAGGCCAGGTGCCAGCTGACTCTCAATGAGTGACTCCAGTCAACTTCATGTGGAGCAGAAGAATTGCCCAGCCAAACCTAGAGTAAAATCCTGACCCACAGATCAAGGGCATGATATAATGATTAGTGTTTTAAGTCCTATGTTTCAGTCAGTTTGGTATGCACCCATAGATTCAGGACACTATATACTATGAACCCAAAAGAGAATTTAGGATATTTCATCCCCATTTTATCACTACCAAGCTATGTTACTATGCTAAGCAGATTCTAAAAATACCACCCCAAAATTCTAGGTACTAATCCCCAAAACTCGTGATTGTGTTCTTTCACATGACACAGTTGACCTAAAGATAGTCTAACCGCATGAGCCCCTTTAAAAGCAGAGAGTTTTCTCTATCTGTTGGCAGAAGAAGTCAAGGAGAGCCCAGGTATGAGAAGGAACCGATATGTCACTGTTTCTTTGAAGACAGAAAGGGCCATGTACAAGGATCTGAGAATGGCCTCTAAGAGTTAAGAGTGACTTCCTGTCAACAACCAGCAAGGAAGTGGGAATCTCAGTCTTGCAACCACAGAAATTGAATTTTTCCAACAACCTCCATGAGCTTGGACGTGGATTCTTCCCCAGGGTCTCCACATAAGAGATCAACCTGGCCAACACCTTGATTTCAGCCTGTGACACCTAAGCAGAATGCCATGCCATGCCCAGACTCCTGATCCGTGAAAACCGTGAGGTAATAAATGTGTTTGTTTTGCACCTTTAAGTTTGTGGTAATTTGTTAAGCCACAACAGAAATCTAGTACAGTTACTTTGGCCAAGCCACTTCCCCACTTTGCCTGATTTCACTCTTAAATAAAATGACAGGAAGAAGTTAGATGACCTCTAGGTTCTCTTCTGGCCACAAATGATTTCATAATTTTAGGTCATTTAACTTCCCTGAGCCCCAGGTAAAGCACTGATGCAGGATCAGTCCTGTACCTCTTCTATTTTATCTGCTAGATTTCAAGCTCTCCATGAACAGGTGCATCACTTGTCTTGTTCACCACTTGACCCCTGTTGTTGTTGTTAGTGGCCATACAGTCAACACCAACTCATGGTGACTCCATGTGATGCGGAGTAGAACTGCTCCATAAAGTTTTCTTGGCTGTTATCTTAACGGCAGATTAACAAGCCTTTTCTTCCGCAGTACCGCTGGGGTGGGTTTGAATCACCAACCTTTAGGTTAGCAGTGGAGCGCAAACAATTTACAACACCTAGGGATCTTACTCTACCCCATCGCTAAGATAATGCCTGGCACATTTTAGGTGCTCACTAAGTATTTGCTGGATGAATGGAGAAGATTCAGTATAAATATTAACGTAAATGTTGCTTGACAAAAAAAAAGACTGTGTATGTGGGTTGACAGCAGAGGGAGCATTGTTTCATAATCTTGGGCCCAAAAAACCAAAACCAAACCCACTGCCATCAAGTCGATTCTGACTCATAGCGACCCTATGGGACAGAACTGCCCCATAGAGTTTCCAAGGAGCACCTGGTGGATTCAAACTGCTGACCTCTTGGTTAGCAGCTGTAGCACTTAACCACTACACCACCAGGGTTTCCTAATCTTGGGCAAGTCACTTAATTTCTGTGAACCTTAGTTTCCTCGCCTCTAAATAGGAGGCTAATCCTTGTTCTAATTGTCCCACAGGCTATTCTAACTATTAGATAAACTCATCACTGAGAAAGCCCTTTGCAAACTTTAAAATAACCTATAAGTATCTGCCTTCGTAATAGTTCACTTTTTAAGGTTAGGAATGTCCCTAAGCCAAATGGGGTAAATTTATTCCCTAATTATACCAAAAGCCTAGCATCTTCCTGCTGTTACTTTGGCAGTTTCTGGTTAGCAGTCAAGCCACCCCTCGGTGGGGTGGTACCTGCAGGGATACAAAGCCACTGGCATCTGCTTAAGCAGCACGTGTTAGGAACTCAGCTCAAAGAAGAACAGTTGAAGGATGAGGATGTCTAGTCACAACCTGCCAGCAAAATCACCACCTGAGGTATTTTACCAAATAATCTAGGTCATGCCCTCTTAATCTGCTGTACATCACTCTCTTCCAAGGCTGTGTTCCTAGTAGCCCAATCTCTCTCTATTTAGGTTTTTTTGTTGTTGTTGTTAATTCAACATTTCCTAAACTTATTCAACCGCAGATACCCCTTACTTTTTTCTCCTTCACATTATTCTTCAGGATTCACTTACTGGAACTTGGTTTTTCTCAGTTCCTACCAAATGTATTCAGTGAGGGAGACTATATTCCTGGTAGTGAGAGGGCTGTTCTCATCCAGGGTTAGTGAGGTCCCTTGGCCAGTGACATCACCTAGGAATTTAAAGCCCACCCTAGACCTACTGCATCAGATACTCTCGGGATGGCACTCAGCAATCTGTTTTAAACGCCTTCTGAGTGCTCCAGTTTGAGAACCATTGCTCTAATCCATAGATCAGCGATAAAGCTCATGTCAACACAAGAGAGAAATATTGGATGCGTTTATACCCAGGAGAGGGAATCCTTCGATTCTCTAGTTTGTCTTACAAATGGCTACCCGAGGACACTTGCTGAACAATGGCTTTCCATCACCTAAATGATAAGATATAAGTTCTACCACTACCTCTATAATTTCACCCCAACACACTGGTCTAACCTTACTTATTGAATAACAATAAGGACAGTTATTGTCAGGTATAATAAGAGTTAATATTCATTCATCATTTACTATATTCTAAGAACCCTCCAGAGTTCTTGGGTGGTACAGTTAATGGACTCAGCTGTTAACGGAAGGGTTAGAGGTTTGAGTCCAACCAGAGGTGCCTTGGAAGAAATGCTTGGTGATCTGCTTCTAAAAAATTAGCCATTGAAAACCTTATGGAGTACATTCTACTCTGATACATATGGGGTCATCATGAGTCAGAATCTACTGCAACTGGCTTTACTAGTTAATAAACCTATGTATATATCTTGGGTAATCCTCACAATAACCCTGTGGGGGAGTTACTGCTATTATCCTCATATTAAAGATAATGGCACTTAGACCCCGAAGACACGGGTACATAGTTTATCAGGACCTAAATCATGGCTGCCTGGTTCCAAAGCCTATGTTCTATATAAATCATGATTTACATGGTCTCTCTGATTTCTGATTTCACATGATTTTCTCTTTCTGGATAAGATTAACCTCAGACCCCATTCTTGCTAAGTACTTGTTACTTTCCTGAATGGAAGACCATTATCTCCACCCCAAGTTCAAAGCTTTATCATCCCTCAGTTCCCATCTCAAATGCTCCCTCACTTCAGTTCAACAAATGCTATGTCATTTTGCGCCAGGCACTCTCCCTGCCACTGGAGACATACTGGTGGGGAAGAAAAGCAGGGTTCCTCCCCTCATGGATTCTGTGGTCAGGAAGGGCAATTCTGGGATTAAGCACACAATTGCAAATGTGCTGAGTGCTAGGAGAAACGCTGTGCAGGATAGGGCAGAAGCATACGGCAGAGGAGGGCAGCCTGGCCTCACGTGTCAGGGCAGCAACCCTGAGACAAACAACAAGAAAAAAAACCAAACCCACTGCCATCGAGTCGATTGCAATTCATAGCGACCCTATAGGACAGAGTAGAAATGCCCTATAGAGTTTGCAAGGAGCGCCTGGCGGATTTGAACTGCCAGCCTCTTGGTTAGCAGTCGTAGCACTTAACCACTATGCCACCAGGGTTTCCATCCCTGAGACACAGGGGTCTAATCTGAAATTTAAAGTCTGAATAGGTGAGCCAAGCAAAGAGGGAAGGGGCATTCTTCAGTCTCCCCAGAAGGAATGTATTTCTCTAACTTCTCTTTTCTTGAAGCATTTGTCTTTACTGCTATTCAAACTTTGTCTATAAAATGGGAAATGTAATAGAAACTACCTTGTTTTTTTTTTGGGTTGTGCAAGGGTTAGATGAGTTAAGACACATAGAGCATTTAAAACTGTACCTGGTACATAATAAGTGGTCAATATATGTTAAATGGAGCCCCGGTTGCACAGTGGTTAAGAGCTACGGCTACTAACCAAAAGGTTGGCAGTTTGAATCCACCAGCCGCTCCTTGGAAACCCTATGAGGCAGCTCTACTCTGTCCTATAGGGTTGCTATGAGCTGGAATAGACTCAACAGCAACAGGTATATGTTAAATATTATTATGATTAATTTTTTCTTATTGCATGACCTTGAGCAAGTAGCTCAACTAATAATGGTAAGTTACTAGGAATAAGAGCTATGTCTCAGGAAAAGCTTTTGCAATTAACCTCCACATAAATGACTTGCCACAAAACTGATACTTTCCTCTCCCTCAGATAAATGCAGTACGTGATGCCCACAGCAGACCGAACACTCAAGACTGGTTGGCTGAGCTCCTACGGAGTATGCATGGCTCTGTTCCTACCTAATAAGAAACACACTTACCAAGATTCAAAACTCTTTATTCTCAGCCCTGTTTATGTCTGTTGTGTTTGTTATTATTGGGAAGGAGATCTGGTGGCACAATGGTTAAGTACTCAGCTGCTAACCGAAAGATCAGTGGTCTGAACTCACCAGCTGCATCACAGGAGGAAGATGTGACAGTCTGCTTCCTTAAAGATTACAGCCTTAGAAACCTTATGGGGCAGTTCTACTGTGCCCTGTAGGGTCACTACGAGCTGGAATCAACTTGATGGCAACAGGTTTGGTTTTTGGTTACTTGCTATTATTATATCACGGAATTAGGAGTAAAACAAATCAACGAAATTTGGGTGTGAGAAAAAAATGAGTTGTTTTTCTCTGTGGAAACTAATTTGCATACTTTGAGAAAATTCTATAAAGACAAGTTGTTGCAAAAAAAATTGCCATCAATTTAAATAACAGCGAGGTAATTGAAAAAGACTAGAGGAGGGGCTGTAAAAACCTAGAAACATTTTGTTTGTTTCTTAAGAGTCTTTAAGATATTGCATCATTTTGCCTAAATGAAAGTTGGAAATATTATACAATTATTGGTATTGGTTTATGCAAGAAAGTCAGCAGAATTTCAAAATAGCAGGATGTACCAACCCTACCCCCAAAAGATTTTGGCCTTACTTCAAAAGGCTGACGAATGAATGTGCATTTATTTGTTTTAAGTTAAAATTAAATGTATTTATGAATGTGCGTGTGGCATGTATACTTTTTGGATCCTCTCCTTTAACTCAACTTTTTCAATTAACTGACAAACTAATCAGTTAACCAGTTGCCCACCAGTCGATTGCATCTCATGGCGATCCCATGTGTGCCAGAGGAGAACTGTACTCCATAAGGTTTTCAAGGGCTGATTTTCTGGAAGTAGATTGCTAGGCCTTTCTTTCCAGGTGCCTCTGGGTGGACTCCAACCTCCAACCTTTTAGTTTGCAGCCGAGTATGCTAACCGTTTGCACCACCCGGGGACTCTAGTGGTCTCCAATTTTGTCTGATAAGGAGCTTTGTACTTTGACTTCTTAATTTGTGCTAAAGGTGGCATATACGTTCTTTTTTACTTTTCTATTTTAGGTACTATTTTTATCTCCATCATACCAATTAGGATACTGAAACTTGGAAACTTACTACCATTTCAAGGGTACATCATTAGTAAACGGTAGACACACCTTGACCTGTCAGACTCCACAGAGCCTGAGGTCCTAAGTACCTTAAGTTCCACCGACTATCTTTTACATTATTACATATTGTTAGGTTCATGTGTTATCTTCTCTAATGGAGCCATCCAGTTCTTGGAAGTAGAAATGGCATCTTCATCAAATATCTGAGGTCTACTACCACTGTGCTCTTGTTTATATTAATGTTATAGCTGTGAGTTTCTTTACAGGTTATGAAGAGTTTTCACATATATCATATAAGCTGACTAGGACATCAGCTCAGTGGGGTCCTATGCTTATTATCTGGATCATACAGATGCAGAAACAGAGGGCTCAGGTAGGTTTAGAGACTTTTGGAGGTCACACATCTAATCAGTGGCAGAGCAGGGACTGTCAGTTTAATAAACTGAAACTGACTTCAGTTCAATAAAACATAAGAAGTCATATCCCTCTTGCCCACTGCTGGAATCTATGGAGACTCAGTCCTAAGGCAAGTAAGTACAGGGTTCGGAGAAAAGAATCAAAACCAGTGTGGATACTAAGGGTCATCAGAACAGAGATAACAATTATCTTGGTGGCCAGAATTCTTCTGCAGACACCAATTAAACACTGCATGGAGCAGAAAATTTGTTCAAAGCTGACATGGGTTCAGGAGCTATGGCCCCAGGATGGGAGCCTGAGGTTGATGCCCCCAAGGGATTTTCATCTAAACAATGCATAATTACATTATGCTTGCCTAAGTCCTGGACTTCTGGGTCAAGGCCACGTGAATTTGAGAAGTAAAAATAAACCAAAGACCAAAAGTCATCGGAAAATGCAAATAATTATACCATCCACCCACAAGTTAATCTTCCATAGATCTGCTTTGCCTCACAATACTATAATCTCTAAATAAATCAGAAGCTAGAAGGAGATAAGGGATTTAAAAAAAAAAAAAATCAAATCTAACTGACACTAAGCACCTACTCTCACTATGAGTCAGAATTGACTCAGCAACAATGGATTTGGTTGGTTTGGTTTCTGTGCAAGGAATTTTCTTCTATCTAGTTGAATTTAATAAACCCTGAATGGGCTTATTGATCCTTTTTATTGTCAGGAGCCCTGGTGGCACAGTGGCTAAAGTGCTTGGCTACTAATGGAAAGGTCAGTGGTTCGAACCCACCAGTAGCTCTGTGGGAGAAAGATGTGGCTGTCTGCTTCCATAAAGATTTATAGCCTTGGAAACCCTATGGGGGCAGTTCTACCCAGTTCTATAGTGTGGCTATGAGTTGGAATTGACTCGACGGCAATGAGTTTTTATTTTCAGTAGGGGATATTTCTCAGAATAATAACAGACTTAGCAAGAGGTACTTTCAGGATTTGGATCCAGGTCAGCTGAAGAAGACAAACTCCATTTAAGTTTCCATTTTACCGAATTGCCCAGACTATCAACCTGAGGGTCTGAATTTTAGTCATGATCTCTTCACAAATTCCCTGAGTGACTTTGTACAAGTCACTTGTTTCCTTTGGCCTTAGTTTCACCATCTTTGAATGAGAAAGACAATCCAAACACAAGCAATATATGTAGAAAACCCATAGACTACTTGTATGGTATCAAACCAAAACCAAACCCATTGCCGTGGAGTTGATTCTGACTCATAGCAACCCTATAATGGGACTTAAGTTTTAAAAAATTTTGTCAACATGCCCATTCTGTGTAGAAAATAATGTATTTGTCCATTCATTGAGCTAAGTTTCCTGAATAGTTACTGTGTGCTAGGTACTTTGCTAGGAAGTTATAAGGATAAAGTGCTGAAGAAGATGGGAACAGTAACATGCATGAAACTTACCATGTCACAGGGCAGACAGGCATTGACCATATAGATAAGCAAGGGTATACTGGTAGACTGAGACGTGCACTGCAAGTGGGAAGTCAGAGAGCAAGGAAAGCATATAAAACAGGTCCTGAGGCAGCCTTTTGACGCAAGAGACATGTTTCTGAGGAAACAGCAGGTGATCTGAGACTAAAGGATAAATAGAAGCTATTGCAGTGAATAGAGTCCCTGAGTGGTACAAAGGGCTAATGTGCTCACTACAAACCAAAAGGCTAGAGGTTCAAGTCCACCTAGAGGTGCCTGGGAAGAGAGGCCTGGTGATCGACTTCTGAAAAATCAGCCATCGAAAACCCTATGGAGCACGGTTCTACTCTGACACACATGGGGTCGCTATGAGTCAGAACTGACTTGTCAGCAACTGGGAAACTGCAGTGAATGAAAAAGAAAGGCACATTCCAAGTGGAGGAAACAGTCTGTGCAAACCTTGTGGGGTGGGAGACAGCAGTGAACATTCCGTGAGCTAAAAGTAGGTTAGTGGGGCTGTAGTTGAGAGAGCCCATGGCATAAGAGATAGGCAGGGGCAGATCAGGGCAGACTTGTAGGTCACCTTAAGGAGTATGCTCTCTCCTAGGAGCAGTGGGTAATAACCAAAAAGTTTGAAAGAGAGATGTGACATGATTGAATTTGCTTCTTAAGTATTAATTCTGTCCGCCTGGTGGAACACAGGCTGGAAAATGATTATAGTAAATTCTGGAAGACTTCGTTAAGAGGCCATTGTAATTTCAGGAAAAAGAAGAGCATAGTTTGAACTATGGGCTACACATTAAAATTGACTAATTAGCATCATCTGAAAGTGATACTGCTCAAAGATTCAATTACTGACCTTCTACCAATATTTTGAGTTGAACTGTTACTCTCTCATTGTCTCTGAGTGCTATTTCTCCAAGAGTTGGGAGGGACCTCAGAGATAATTGAGCCTAGCTGTTTTCAAATTGTTTTAGCAGAAAAAAAATTCTCTTATTTTCCCAAATGAGTTTTAATTCAAAACTCCCATAAAGAAAACTGATAAAGAGCCGTTCTAGTTAAAGGTGAAGTACAATCGCATGCCACTCAACCTGCAGCCTACCCTTGCAAGGTGCAGTGCTGGCACTCAGTCCTGTGGAGGCCAGGTTACAAATCGGTCATGGATGCAGTCTTGCCTGCACAGGGCAGGACCAGACCTTGAACTCAGGTTCCTGGTTCACAAATCAGTGTCCTTCCCAGCACATCCACAGGCTAGATAATGGTGTGTTGGGTACTAAGGCTTGTTCCCTGTTTCTTTAAATGCGTTCCAATACCTGGCATAGGGCTGGGATGACTGATGGCCCATAAACATTTATGGAGTTGCACAGAAGCCAACCAAATTCAGCAAGACTCAGACTGATTTTTTGTTTCTTTTCTTTCCGCTTCCCTTCTTTCTACCTTCTTCCTCCCCCCGCCTTTTCCTCTCCTTTCCTCACTTCTTTCTTTCTTTCTTCCTTTCGTCTCTTCTTCCTCCCTTCCTCCTCCCCCCCTTCCTTGAAATGAGCGGTGATTTCCACGACAATACAATTTTTTTTTTTTTGGTCTAGGTAGGTCATTTAAATACCTTGGATCATCTTGCCTAAGGGATAGGCATAGAGGTACTAAAAAAGACTCTTCTTGGGTTTCAGTCCTGCCTCTTGCTGGTTGTATAACCCTCAGCAAGTCATTTGACATTTCTGCGCCTTAATTTCCCAAATGTAAAACAGGGATGAATTAATGCTGCCAGATGGGTTGTTGTGACGATTAAAAGAGATAAAATGCATAGGAAAGTGTCTGGTGCCTGGTAGCTTTATAAGTGTTAGCTATTCAATGTTGCCTTGGCCCTAAACTCATTCTCATTCTCTTCCTGAGCAGTTTGGCTTCCATTTTACCCTGCTTTCATAGCCCCTTTTTGTAGAGCACTCAGAGTCTACAAAGTGCTTCCAGACATACCACCTCAGGCAAGGCCCACAGCAACCCTCTGTGACAGGCAAGCAGAAATGATTATACCCATTTTACAGATGAAGAAACCAAGTCTCAGAAACTTTCAGTGTTTAGTGATAGTTGTGATCAAACGTGAAGCACAACTCCCAGTCTTTCTAACTCAGCACGACATAAGAATCAACTGGTGGTGAAGACATCCATATGACTATTCCTTGTGTGTCCCTGGCTTTCCTTGACCAGTCCAATTAGAGCACTATAGTCTAACACTGGGGTCAGCTTTCGCTCAGGATAACAGAAATTCATCACGGTATCACCGGCATCTCAACGAGAATGTTATACATGGTGGACATGCAATAAATATTTGGTTAGGTGTTGAATTCTCCCATCAGCAGGTGTGGCTGGGAATTTGTCTTTCTGCCCTAATTCCCACAAGCACTTGGCATTGGGTCAGGGATGGATGCTTCCAGAGCCTGGTACATAGTATGCTCTCAGACACATAGGATGCTCTTCAGTTGATGTGCTCTGAAATGTGCTTCTTCTCTTTACCTGCAGGGGATGTATCTAAATTGTCTGTCTATGTCTCTGCTCAGGCTCTAGGGATCTACAACAGGGGTCTTTTCCTGAACCCCATCATGCTAGATGAGAGTGTCTGCCTCCACTCACTGCCACCTTGATGAGCTAAGCCTGTCTGTGGCATCATCATACCCTCAAAGCATGTATAGCTGCCACTCCTTGCCACTTCACACAGCCTTGGAACACAAGGGCTCCCACTGCTCTGCACCCCAGGCTAGAACCTGGCCAAGGCTCTGACTATCAAGGCCCGTAGTTCACTCTGCTTCTTGCCAGGAAGTCAGTAAGATAATTCCAGTCCTGCCACCTATCCGTCGTGTGACCTTGGGGAAGTTAATTACATGTCTGCTTCATCCGTTCTCACATCTATAAAACGGATCCAGTAGCACCTACTCCACAGAGAAAGTGTGCTGATTAGATGAGAAAATATATCATCATCATCAACATCCACACTCATTGGGTGATTACTGTGTATGAAGCAATTTATATGCAAAATATTGGTGCCTGGTAAAAATAAGAAGACAAATCGCTAACATGTTATGACCGTTTTCTATGTACCAGGCATTGGTCTAAGCACTTCATGTGAGTTAACACATTTAATTTTCACATAGCCCCTCAAAACTCTATCAGATAGACACTCATTATCCCCATTTTATAGAAGAGGAAATTGAGGCTCAAAAATGTTAGTAACTTCCCCAGGGTTACAAGGTAAGCAGATGACAAAGCTGGGATTTGAACTTAGGCAGCCTGACTCCAGAATCTTTACTCTTAACTAGCTCTGTTGCCTCTTACAATAGATGCTCAACAGGATATGGTGGACATGAAGCCCTCTGACTTCTGAGGCTAAGTCATAAGACGTCATGCAGCTTCTTTATGACTTGGTGTTAGGACGTTCCCTCTTGGCACCCAGCTGCCATGCTGCAAGAAACCCACGTGGAGAAGTCACGTGCAGGCTCCCTGGTTGAGCCCTAGGTGAGCTCCCAGCTGACAGCTGGCACCAGCTGCAGCTTTGGGGGTGAGCCATCTTGGATATCCAGTCCAGCCCAGCCCCCCAATGACACCATTTTCCAACGACTTGAGAGACCCCAAGTGAGAAGAGCCCAGCTGTGTCCAGTCAGAGCTGATAACAAAGTGTTCCTTTGAGCCACTAAGTTTTGGGGTGAACTGTTTCCCATCAACAGAAAACCAGAACACCCTTTTTCTCTAGCTTAATATTAAGATTCCAGCAAGCTTTGAAGCCAAGCTCCAACAATCTTTATTTGACCCCTCACTAAGTCTTACAGTCAACACCTCTTTGAAGTAACTATAAAATCAATTATCATTTATTGACCTTGGCACAATATTGCACGCTCTGAGCCCCAGTTCCTTTATCTGTAAAATAAGGACAGTAAGAGGACCTAGTTCATAAGATTGTGGTGAGGAAGAAATGAGTTAACCCACATAGATGCTAAAAACAATGGCTAACTTATAGAATGCATATGCTAAATGGCAGTGTCTAGCTCTCTTCCTCTCTCTCTCCAAGTCAGGCACTTTACTAGACACTTTAAATTTTAAAAGCTTAATCTTCTCACTTAACCTGAAAGGTAAGTGTCATTACCCCCTTTTGCAAATGCGATGCAGGGACTTACATAAAGCCCTGTGGCTGGTAAAGCGGGGTGTGGACCCGTCTAGGGAGGCGAAAGCCTATGCTCTTTCCCTCTCCCACTCTGCCTCAACAATGCCACACTTTTTTGAGGCAGGTGACAATCCTTGTGACACCCGTGGGAATAACAGCACCTATTCAGCGGACTGATTTCCCACAGAGTCCAGCAAGCAGACAAACTGAAGCTGAGAAAGCAGTTCATTTGCAAATTGTAGCTCGCTGAGCTAGAGGTACCTCGAGGTTCCCAGGGTTAGCACCTCTGTCTGACACTGTTCTGTGGCAGAGAGGTGCCCTACCGGTGTGAGAAATGCTCATTAAAGCCTCCGATTCAGATGTCAGGAAGCAGTCCACAGCCAGGCCAGGAAGTGCAGCTCTCCTGAGAGGGATTCAGGGGACCCAAGTGTCTGTGCCCCTCCTCATCCCAGTAGCCAGCAGTCAATACTCCTCAAGTGAATACAGTTGAGTGACTTGCGAATGGTGGAACTGCAGGCATCATCTCTGGGAACGTGGAGTAGAAATGTTATAATCAGGACAAGTTTTCTTATCTCAGGAGGAGAGGAAGCAGCACTGTGAGTTCTTTCTTGGAAGTTCCCAGTGGCGGCAGGACATTTCTAGCTGTCTACACCTGACAGCTTGCACAGGAAGGGTAGAGACTTATTCACAAATGTGCACGCCTGCACTCAGAATAGGGAAGTGACTTTCCCACGACCACACAGCTTATTAATGCTAAAGCATGAACCAAATCTAGGCCTCCTGGCTCTCTGTCCAGAGTTCTTCCTGTTACCCAATCTTGCCCTCTTCTCTCCCTTCTAATGCCTTTCCAGCTACTCTCCTCCTGGACTCCCATGAGCCTCCCCTAGACCTGGCTGCCTGGATAGTGCTTGTGCTCTGGCTGTTCTTTTCACCTGTAAAAATGTGGCTGCCCAGTGTCTCATTCTCTTAGATTTTTCTCTCTGCTCTCTGAGGTGACAACCAGAAAAACTGACTGGACCAATAAGCAACATCACGATAAAAGTGGAAAAGATTGAAGTTGTCAAGTATTTCATTTTACCTGGAGCCACAATCAACACTCAGGGAAGCAGCAGTCAAGGAATCAAATCAAATCTATTTGATGTTTGATAATGATAGTGCCCTTCTCAAGCAGGTCAATTCTGGGGCAAGGGGTTTCTTTACCGAAGGCCACCTTTTGTGTGGAGTGTTTTCCACTTGCCAGCAGAATCCTCCCTATTCCTGACCCAAATGTTGCCTTTTACAGAATGGAACCAGTTTCTGGATCCCCACTAGAACATGAGCTTCCTGAGGGCAGGGCCCATGCTGTGTGTATTTCTGAATCTCCCCCAGTGCCCAGTGCAGGTCACGTGGAAGGTGCCCGATGGATGTAAACAGAATCTCCTTCAGACATTCACTCAAGGGGGCCATTTGGGCACCTGTGGCAGGTGACAGGGGAAGGCATTGTGTGATGGGGCCCCTTTCCTAGTTCTACAATATTACAAAAGGAAGCAACTGCTTATTCTGGCTGTGAATAGTGTCAATGTCCAAAGAAATTCTATTTGATTCACTAAGCAATTACAACAAATTAGGTGCAGTTTGGGCCTGAAGCTGGAGGGAATGGGTGACACAGAGATGAGCGAGGGCAAGTGTATAAGAAGAAGGTGTCCTAATGGAGAAAAGAGGGAAAACAAGCTGGATAAGCTGGGATTTCAGACTAAAGGGAACTTAGAAGAAGGAGCCTTCTGTATGGCTTTACTCCTAGCCCTGAACAAAAGACTCCATAAATCAGTTGATTGCTTAATGAGCTAACACAACTGCTTCAGCTTTAAGATGGGGATGTTAAAATCTACATGCTGAGTTATTTTAAAATTAAATAGATAATACATTTTAAGCAACTAGAAGAACACCAGGTAGCAGTTAGGGTTAGTGTTAGTTCCCTTCCTTGGTGAGATGGAACAGACAACACAAATATTGAACATTCACTGTGAATTCTGGAAACAAATTCAACACAGCTAAAGCCAGTAGGAGAGAAGCCAGAGATGAACCTGAAAACTGTTGGTATGGACCATGCAAGATCTTCTTTACCAAACCCAAATGCACGGTCGCCATTGCATTTACCTGTGTAACAACCAAATCTAAGCTGGCACCAGGTCAGTGCCTGCAAAAGGTGGTAGGTGGTGGCAGCACTTACCTCTCTCTAGGCAGCTGGTGGTTGGGATTGTGGCGGCAGCGTACGCTGAGGCCGAAGAGCTTCCGGGCAGTGCGCTGGATCTTCTGCCTCTGGGCCTCCGTGGCACTCTGCAGAAGCTTGTAGCGGTTCTGCAGGTCCCAGTCGTTGCCCCAGTGCTGATGGATGCTCCCGATGGTCAGGAAATGGTTGCTGGGGAGGCGCTTCATAAACGATTTAAACTCATCTAGCAAGAGACAAAGGCCGAGAGAGTAGGGCTGAGCGTGACCTCCTACATCTGGGGGTACCTCAAAAGCTTAGCTTCACCTACCAATAAAGAAGGCTTGCAAAGCAAACCATCTTGTTTGAGGCCCACAGAACACTGCATTAGCCTGGTCTGTCTTAGTAGGCAGTGCAAAGGACGTTTCACTTTTAATACATTTTAAGCAAAGTACAAGATTCTTGTACTTTGCTATCACAGGAGTGAACAACCATCCTGTACCATTGCTTAAGTCAGGGTGTTATGGATTGAATTGTGTCCCCCCCAAAATATGTGTTGAAATCCTAACCCCTGTATCTACAAATATGGCCCTGTTTGGAAATCAGGGATTTCTTTTGTTACATTAATGAGGCCATATGGAATAGGGTGGGTCCTAAACCTAACCATTCTGAGTTATAAGAAGAGCAAAACAGATACAGGGACACACTTGGGGGAAGACAGACATCAAGGAATGCCAAGGATTGCTGGCAAACACCAGAAACCAGGAGAAAGGCTCACACAAGAAATTGACACAGCCAAGACCCTGATTTGAACTTTTAGTCTCCAGAGCTGTGAGAAAATAAATTTTCAGTCTTAATGAACCCACTTGTGGTATTTGTGTTACAGACGCATTAGATAACTAAGCCATAGGGCTTTCAGATTTCTGTCATTTGAATACCATCAATAAAATGATATTCACTTATTATTCATACTTGTATCTGCTTAATATTTTCTTTGAACCAATTTACTATTTTTTTTTTTACCTTAAATTTAAAAACAAAACTTTTATCCAGCTCTATATGGAAAACCACTATCATATGTCTTTAGTAGAATGGTAGCTAGAAAAATAAAGTTAAAAAAACTTTTTTGATGAAAACAATGTTAATAAATTCTAGCCAGATATTGTTGTTCCCTGCTAAATGATCAAACTCCTGAGCCTGCTTTCACTTTGAAATACAGGAAATTAGCAAGTGGGAGAGAGGTGTTACAGGCATATTAGCACCAAACTGAAACCCTCTCTTTGATGTAATCTGAAGGTTTGACAGAGAACTGAAAATGGATCAACCTCCCCTCTGTGTGACTGAGTCTTACGTGAAGTCATGCATGTGTACCATCTCACATCAGTTCACATTTTGGAGAACTCCACCTTAAGGATGGGGACTCGTTCTCTGGCCTCCTGGTGAAGGCTTCTGCCTCAGTTAGTGATGCTGAGATTTAGAGGGTCAGCATGTGCTACTACTTGATACAGCTTTGGAAATGATCGAGTTCAGCTTTCTTGTACATACAGGGAAGCTAAGGCCCAAAGTGAGAAAATGACTTTCTGGAGGTAGCACAGCCAATGAGTGGTGAGAGCCAAGACTAAAATCTGAGCTTCTGTTTTCCATCCAATCTCCCTGATTCCCTTTGCTGCCCACCACTCCACCCCCTGTCGTCAATGGGAAAATTAAAGAATTGATGGTTTAATCATTTTGCAGGGAAAAATGCAAAATGGTTGGGCTAAAAAAATAACCTGAAGCCTAACACTTTCCATTCATGTTATGAAACCTGCTTGAAATACATAAGGTATTCATTTTATTTAACAAAAACTTAAAAGTTACTCGATACATACCAGAGGCTAACTTCCTAATACATATTACTTATTTTTATAGCAAACGTACAGAATAGGTAAATTTATTGTCTCCATTTTATAGAAACCAGGGTACAGAGTAGTTAAGTAATTTGGACAAGGTCACGCAGCCAATAAGTGGTAGAGTCAGAACTCTGGCCTGAAGTCAAAGCCTGTGTTCTTACTTTCTACCTTACACAGTGAAACCTGTGAGAATGGAACTCATTGGGACTGCCTTGTTTTTCTGGGTCTTCCAAGTTTTCCGCCTTTGACAGGGAATAGTCTTACCACTTTTCTACCACTCTCTATTAGTGGAAAATATTTGAGTTTTCCTTCTCTGACACGTTTCCACCTTATACAAGTTCTGGCTTCCACAGGTTTTTCTGTACTTCCTCTGAACACAAAGTTTGGGAGGAAAAAATAAATGGTGCTCATAACATAAGGATCTGACTTTTAGAGAATCTCAGGCACCTCATTATAGACAGTCACACATGCATAAGTTCATCTTGACCAATGAACAGCTGTGTGACCCTGGGCAAAGGTCTCACCCACTCAACACCTCAGTTTCCCTGTCTGTGAAATGGGTATAATAAAATATAATTCAAGTATTGAGAGGGTGACATAGGATGCAGTACATGCTCAGAGAATGGCAGTATAAGACTGAAAGAATAGCACAACACTCTGCACTGACTTGTTCATTCAGTGAGCTGGCTGGAGGCAGGGGACTGGCCCTGATGACCTTGCGTTGTTTCAAACTGCCCCAACTCCTCCCATGGAAGACACACAGTTTATTTTATAGAGGACTCTGTTGAACCTTAAAGGGATAATAGTCTTTTCAATGAACCCAAATACAGGTCAGATGAGAAAATAGAGCTTAAAAGTTGAATATTTTAACTTTCTTTTCTGAAAGTTTAAGGATCCTCCCTGAGGAAAGAGGGATACACTGTACGTATGTGTGCAAAACCAGGCCCTGTTTGACCACCAACACCTTGGAGCTATCCCCAAATCATCAGTCTTTACCTTTGGCTGGTTATTTAATCCTTCCAAATTACCAGGTACTGAATCATCAATGTTATGGGGCTGAAAATAAGGAGGAAGACATACACGTTCAAGCCACAGATGCACGTATGTCTGGATGGATTTGTCTTAATGGGTAAAGCCATTTCAAATGGATAAGTACAAGGACATCTAGAACAGAAGTGCACCCTTGTGGCTAGAAAGCATGACACATAAATGACTTCTGTGGCCTATTCAGCTAATTCTGCAGCCTCTCAGCTTTCTGTGTTTCCTAACCCATCCGCTGAAAGTGGTTTCCCTTCCTTCTCAAGGATTTAATGCTAAGGATCCCAACTGCCTATGCACACAGCCTATGATCCCCTCTGCTTTTTGGCAATCAGGAGAATCTCTCTGCAAAAGCGTTTAATCAAATGTTCCTTTTGTTTGAGGCCAAATAATGGTCATAATACATTTCCACCATGAACTGCTCTCTTTTTTATCAATTCCCCTGGACTTTAAATGGACTAACGGGTGCATGTTCGTAAGGCATCCATAGCTCCATTCAAGCTGCATGACCCTGTGAAAGCAGGATCATTGATACATCAGGTGCTCCCAGAGCGATCAGGGTATAGAGCCCACGGAAACCAGTCATTTTCAAACATTGCTCAACAGAGCTCTGCTTTCATCTCTGGTACACAATGGCTCCAAGGTAAGATTTTGTTTGATCAAAGAGTTTCCTGGATAAAAATGTAAATAAATTCAAGTATTAAAAACACAAACATGTCCCCTCATTTATCAGATGAGGGAACTGAGGCCTGGGGGGTAAAGTAGAAATTAACAAGTTGCAAAAGCTGCTGTGATCACTACATTTGGAATCAGGCCCCACTGGATTCCATTCCCAATGCTGTCATTTACTAACTGTGTACGTGACCCTGGGGAAGACTATGGGTCTCGATGTTCTCTATAATACAGGAATATCACTACTAATATTAAGGCAGCTGTTGTAATAGATTTAAGGGATATAAGTTGCTTTAAAAACAGGAATGCTCTATACATATGTCCACCAGTTTAACAGATATTTATGCAGCACATACTACATGCTAACTAGGGACTTGGCATCCCCACAGAAATCTCAAGGATCGTTAATCTTATCATGTCCAAAACTGAGTGCATGGTCTTCTTTCCAAACCTTCCAGCATGTTCTAGCTCAGAGGATGGTACCAACATTCACCCAGTTAGACAAACAAGGAAGTTGGGTGCCATCTCTGATATCCTCTTCTCTTCAACTTCCATAGCCAATGTAACATCAAGCCCTGCCCATTCTTCCTCCTAAATATCTCAGCAACTCTGAATGTGTCCTGTCTTTACCACCTGTCCCATCACTTCAATCCACATCACAGACATCTCTCTCTTGGGCACCTTGTGATGGCCTCCCATGCGTCTACGCACACTCACGCTCTGATTTTTGCACCAGTCTGATACTTCGATCTCTGCTCAGTGATCATATCCTCATGGTGGTCTTTCCTGACCTTCTTGACCACATCAACTCCTGCTCCATATCACTGGCTCACAGAAGCATCTCGTTCTTTACATGTATACTGTTCAAAATTTTACAGCCGTTATCATGGCTATGGGATTAATGTCTGGCTTTCCCACAAAACTCAAAGCTCCATGAGGGCAGAGGTTTAGCTTTGCACCTAAGCCACTGTACGGCCTTTGGTGACAGATGTCTCTCCCTTGAAATGCATTTTGCTTAACCACAAAAACCAGGAAATAGCTAAGTGGCCTGAAAAGTAACTTCCCGCTTTGATAATCTATGAATTCTCTGGAGAGATGAAAGATAGATTGGATGGATGGATGGATGGATGGATGGATGGATGGATGGATGGATGGATGGATGGATGGATGGTAGGTAGATAGATAGATAGATAGAGATAGGTAGAGATAGATGATAGATGATAGATAGATAGATAGATAGATAGATAGATAGATAGATAGATAGATAGATAGATAGATAGACAGACAGACAGACAGACAGACAGATGACATAGAAACAAAGATACAGAGACACAGAGAGAGACAGACTTGGGAATCAATACGACTACCTTCAACTCTCCACTCTCCAGAGACTTGTTATGTGGCTTACTCTTCCTGCCTTCTGGACAACAGAGACAACACATCATATAACCACAAACTCAATTACTCTATTCATTATTTCATTCAACAGAGATTTACCGAGTACCTTCTCCTTTTCTTTTCTCCATGACAGGCATTATACCAGGCTCTGGACCCTCCAAAGTGAAAGAGTAGGGGCCACTGATTTTTTTTCCTCTCAGTAGTCTTCACTTTAGTTATAGATGAGGTTCCTTCTCTAGACTGAGCATTCATGCAGTAGCACTAAATTGGGCTCTCTACCTGAATTCTCCAGGTCCTTATAGGCTTCGGCCCAGGACTTGGCCATGTTGGCCAGCGTGTACTCCATGATCTGGATGTCGGTGATGGGGCAGTTGCACTGCGGGAACTCCTCGGCACACTGGCACCTGCACTGGCTGTTCTGGCACACGTACTCCCCCTCACCATTGCACATGATGTAGCTCAAGGCCGACTGGACAAACTTCTCTTGCAGATACTGAGGGAAGATTATCTGAAGACCTGTTTAAGAATAGCAAAAAGGGTATACAGAAAAGTTAAAATAGGTGTTTCATTAACAGTTTCAAAGGGTGATGCACAGGAATTTGAAGCTGCTAGATTCTCCCTGTGTATCACAACCAAATAATTCTGGGCCCGCCAAGATCCAGACAGAACAAACCTGCAAAGCCTCCATTTGCACTGCTTATGTTTAAACTTCTCAGGTCTTAACTGTAGCCATTTCTGAAATGCACACTCTATTCCACTTCATTAGGACAGAGACTAGAGCCAGATTTGGCATATGACTTTTCTATATTAGGGGAAAACCGTTATTGAAAGTATAAGATTATTAATTAGTTCTTCCTTTATTTATTTCCTTCCTCCTTCGAACACTGATTGTTGTTGGGTGCTATCAAGTCAATTTTGACTCATAAAGACCCCATGTGACAGAGTAGAACTGCCCCCACAGGGTTTTGACTGGCTGATTTCTTGGAAGTACATCACCAGGCCTTTCTTTGAGGCACCTCTGGGTGGACTCAAACCTCTAACCTTCAGTTAGCAGCCAAGCACATAGCTGTTGTGCCACCAGGGCTCCTTCGTCAAACATTTATGAACCCTATTTATGATCATGAAGTCCCTACATGGTACAAATGGTTAACACTCAGCTGTTAACCGAAAGGTTAGAGGTTTGACTCCACTCAGAAGTGCCTCGGAAGAAAGGCCTGGTAATCTACTTCCAAAAAATTAGCCATCGATAATCCTATGGAGCACAGTTCTACTCTAACACACACAGAGTCACCATGAGTCAGAATCTACCTGACTGTAGCTGGTTCTATTTACGAACACAAGTCCTAAGCTAGGTACTAGGTCTATAGAGATAACAAAGATACATGGTCCTTACCCTTGGGGAGTTTACAATATAATTAGCAGGGACAGACGTGGACACACATCAGCATAACACAGCTTTAGAGACAGAGAACAGAGATGGCCACAGGATGCAACTGGACAACAGAAGACTACAATAACGTTGCTTGGGTAGCAGGGAACCTTTGTAGAGGAGGTGGCCTTTTGGTTTGCTGAAAAGTGAGTGAAAGATCATCATGTATAAGAAGAACAGGAAAGGCATTTAAATGGAGGAACAAGAACAAAGACATAGCATGTCTGGGAGTGTCTGATGAATAAGTTGAACTCTGCTGGGTGGGGAAGCAGAGGCTGTAGAAAGGGGCAGAGGCCACAGTGTAAACGGCATTATTATATGCTAAGGAGTTTGGAGTTTATCCTGTGGATAACGGGGGCACTTTGGTAGTTCTCAAGGCTAAGAGTGATATAATTGTCACTGTTATTAGGTGCCATAGTCAATTCCCGCTGGGTGGGTTCAAACTGCCAACCTTTTGGTTGGCAGCCTAGTGTTTAATCATTTTACCTCCAGGACTCCTTAACAAAACCAAACCCACTGCCTTCGAGTCAGTTTTGACTCATGACTCATAATGACCCCGCAGGACAGAGTAGAATTGCCCCATAGGGTTTCCAAGGCTATAAATCCTTATGGAAGCAGACTGTCACATCTTTCTCACTCGGAGCGACTGATGGGTTCAAACCACCGACCTTTTGGTTACTCTGTGAGCACTTAACCACTGCACCAAGGGTTCCTTACCCATTGCCGTCAAGTCGATCTTGACTTATAGTGACTGTACAAGACAGAGTAGAACTTCCCCACAGGGTTTCCAAGGCTATAAATCTTTATGGAAGCAGACTGTCACATATTTCTTGCTCTGAGTGACTGATGGGTTCAAACTACTGGCCTTTTGGTTACTATCTGAGCACTTAACCACTGCACCAAGGGTTCCTTACCCATTACCATCAAGTCGATCTTGACTCATAAGACAGAGTAGAACTTCCCTGTAGGGTTTCCAAGGCTGTAGGGCCGCTATGAGTCAGAATCGACTGGATGGCAATGGATTTGGTTTGAATATCCTTTATGGGAGCAACTGCCACATTTTTCAAAGCACCAACCTTTAGTTTAGTAGCCAAGTGCTTAACCATTGCGCCACCAGGAATCTTTAGTGATATCATTAACCTGTTGCTGTCAAATCAATTCCAACTCATAGCAACCCTATAGGACACAGTAGAATTGCCCCATAGGGTTTCTAAGGAATGGCTAGTGGATTCAAACTGCCAACCTTTTGGTTAGCAGCCAAGTTCTTAACCATTTCACCACCAGGGCTCTGTGATATCTTTTTTTTTTTTTTAGAGGGGTATAAATTAGGAAGACAACTGTGTCATTAAAAAAAAAAAAAAAGAATAATCACATCTGAGATCATGAATTTTTTCTCCTTTTTGATTTATAAATAAAGCCAAGACCCGTCAAGTGGAAATGATTCGCCTACAGTTATAGGATGAGCGCTCTTGACTGAGTTCATGATCTTTTCACTACAGTTGACTATGCAAAGTCTTAATCCTTAAGACAATGATGGAGAAGACATTTTTCTGGGCATAAACACTACTTAATACCCTTGCGTAGCATACCAAAAAAAAACCAAACCCAGTGCCGTCGAGTCGATTCCAACTCATAGTGACCCTATAGGGCAGAGTAGAACTGCCCCATAAAGTTTCCAAGGAGCGCCTGGTGTATTCGAACTACCGACCTCTTCCTTAGCAGTCGTAGCAGTTAACCACTATGCCAATAGTGTAGCAGGTTATTAACTATGGTGCCCAGATGGAAGGGCAACTCTGGGCAGAATCAATTCATCAAGGCAATTTCACCTGGGATGTTTCTGTCCACCTCATTTGGAGCTAAGATTTTAGCCTACAAGGCATATGGGGGTAATGCTTTTACTACCTTTTATGTAAAAGAGAACTGTTTTTATTTGGACTAGTTGTCTTTTTCTCATTCATGCTGCAGGGGCAGCCCCTGATCCCACCCATCAAGAATTTTCTGTATGAACTCATCATTTCTTTTACTCTCTACTTCATAGTTGTGATTCTAGATTTTTATCTTTCCTTGTCTCCCCTTCACATTATAAAATAAATAAAGAAGCCCCATCATTTCAACCTACCTTCATACGGCAGTTATAAAAGAATACTTTCGAGGGGTATAGTGGGGCAGGAGACTGTGCCTCCCGCATTTCTTAGGGTGGGAAATAATGCTGTGGCTAGGAGCTGGGTATTGCTGTCAGTCTGGTTCCTCTACTAATTGCCTAAATCATCTCAACCAAGTAATTCAACCTTCCTAGGCCTCTACTTTCTCTTCTTTAAAATGGAGATATTTCCCAAAAAATCAGCCATCGAAAAGCTTATGGAGAACAATTCTACTCTGCCACATGTAGAGTTGCCATGAGTCACAACGGATTTGACGGCAACTGGTTGGTTTTTCAGTACCTACATCAGAGGGTTGTTGGTGGGATTAAATAAAACGATTCCTGCAGAACGTCTGGAACAGTTCCTGGCCCAAGCAATATATATTATCTATTCTCATCTTTGGTGATAATGATGCCACTCCTATGATGAAATTTTGTAAAAGCTGAACACAACCCTGGAAAGAAAGGATACTTAGACAGGCAGTCTTCAAATACTTAGAGAGCTTTCATAAAAAAAGAAAAAAAAAAAAAAAGGCTATAGAATTTCCCTGTGCTTATTGAACCAGCACTGGGGAAGAGCTGTAGAGAACCGTGGGTCCCATGTCAATAGCAGGAAAGGGGTTATTACAGGGCATAACAGCAGGGCCATGGTCCATTGTAAGACTGGTAAGTGCCAGACCAATGAGCAAGGGGCCCATCTGAGTCTGAGAGATTGTTCAGCAGGGCTACTGTACAGGGAATACAGATGCCAAAAGGGAGGGTAAAACAAGGCAAGCTAAAAAATGCTTTCCAAACTGAGTCTACGATTCTCTCAGAGCATGCATTATTGAGTTATTTTATCTGTATCACCATTTTTGCTTCCAAAGCAAAATTTATTTTTGGCTGATCCCAATCCCCTATAGGCATCTGGTTGTATGCATTGGGGTTACGTTTATGTTGCTAAAGGAATTCTATAGACTATATTCTCAGTCTTATTTTTCTAGCTTGCTCATCATTTTCTTCCTCCCTTTTGTAGGGGATAAAATATTCTATTCTTAGTCCCAGCCCAAAAGGAATTTAGGGAGAGCATTTTTAGAAAATTGCGTCAAATCATTTCTCCATTTGGCAAGGATACAAAAGGCAGTATTACCTACCCCACTTAATGAAACTGAAAACAGATGAAGTTTGGGGTTGGGGGGTTTCTGGGAGCAGCTGAAACACAAAACTGGCTGCTTTTTAAAAATGGAAACTCAGAACATGCCGAGTTGTCTCTGAGGCAGAATCTCCTGGGCAATTTTGAAAGAGAATAATGAAGACATAGCAATTAAAAAGCACTTTTCTGCAAAATGTCATTACTGTTTAAAGTTACAGAACCATTTCTACGGCAGCGGAGGTTCACACAGCAGTCACAGCCAGAGTCCTCTCCTGATGACCTGTGTCCAACAAAGAGGCCCATTGCTGACCTCATAGATCGGCGCCTGAATCTTGCCGGCTTCAATGGGAGTCATAAATAATTTGGAGCGGGATTTGGCCTGTGGAACCACCGTGTGAAAGATATACAGCTGCCGGCTGGGGCTGTATTTCTGTCCCCACAGTTCCCAAAGACACACACACACACACACACACACACGCACACACACACAGGGAAAGGAAAACTGAGAAAATGAGAGAGAGAAAAAGGCCACCATTATTGTCAAGCATATAAATTTTGCCTCACAAAACCCAGGAAGGCAAGAGTTGAGAGCTTCATTTCAACACCACCTCACCCACGCTGAACATATGGAATATTCCCCCACCCCCAATCTCATTATACTAAAAAAAAAAAAAAAAAAAAAAACTTGTTATACTTTTAGGTGGAATGTTTCACCGTGTATGCCACAGAGTTGAGTGGGCAGAGTAGATGTGGGAACATCCATGCCGTCTTCCTTCTCTTCCTGATTCTTGCCTCTCCTCCCTAGTCCTCCCTCCCACCTCACCACCAACACAGACATCTCACTTTTTGTGTGTGCGTATTTTAAAGCAGTTTTTGTCTGTGGAGACCTGATTTTTCCTCCTCTCTGTCACACAATGGATATCTCTATTTCCTTGTCTCCCTCCCTCATCTCCTAACACCCTCTTCTTTCCTCAGAACACACCAGACACCCTGCCCTTTTTTCAGCACCTTCAATGTGCCAGTTTGTTCTTCCTACAGTCCTTGCACTTGCCCTTCCCTGTGCCTGGGGTATTCTTTTCCCAGATCTCTGCATGGTCCCCTTATAATCCAGACCGTCCTAGGCCACCCGAGTTGAAATGCAACATCCCTGTAGCATTCTTCTTTTAGGCTCTTCTATTTTCTTCATAGTATTAATTACTGACTGAAATTATCTTACTGATTTGTTTTCATTTTCTTTTTTTCATCCTTTCCATTAGAGAGTGGGCTTAAGGAGGACAAGAGCTTTATCTGTCCACTAGAAACCCCCAGAGCGTCAAATAAGGACAAGCGCAGAATCAGCTCTATGAGGTTACTATGAGGTGAAATCGACTTGATGGCACTTACCAACAACTCATCTATTAAATTAAAAAAAAACAAAAAACAACTATGCTCTTCCTCATTCCAGCTGAAGAGAAAATTGCCCCATCAGACTTTTGGGATGTTAGAATTTAAAAGTTAGGTGAATTTGCCCAATATCCTCTGACTAAAGTAATAGAATCGGGACTCAAATCCAGGCATTCTCACTGAGTTCTGAAACACTTGAGAGTCCTTCAATTTCTTTAGTGGAAAAAGAGCAGGGACTGACATTCCTGGCTCCATATCCTAGCTCTAGCACAGAGCAACCTTGTATAGTATCTTCTGGAACTTCCATTTTCCCATCTGTGAAGTTGAAATCTCAGTAACCACCTTCCAGGGTTGTTGTGAGGAATAAATGGGGTTGGGACACACAAAAATGGAACTTTGGACCTAGCATAATTAAATGCTCAATAAATGTTAGATTTCCTTTCTTTACCCCACATCAGGCCATGGTCCATTCCAAGACCAAACGTGAGCCCTTTTTGGGAAAATCTACCTTGAGTAGGCCCATCCAGGTCAGCATGAATCATTCCATGAGTGCATTTCCACTTAGGAGCAAGATAACAATTACTGTAGGTCTTTATAATTGATCACTCCATCACTCTTTTTTCTATGGGTTTCTGTTCCTTCCTTCCTTTCCTTTCCTTCCTTCCTTTTTCTCTCCCTTGTTTCCTACCTTCTTTTCTCTTTCCTTCCCTCTTTCTCTCTTCTCATCTTTCCACACATATCACTTAAGACCCTACTATGTGCCAGGCACTGTGATGTGGATACCAGAGTGAATAAGACAAGAAAATCTTTGCCCTCGCAGATCTCACAGCACCTAACTCAGAATGGGGCAGGAGGGGTTGAACAAACTCTCTTAGAGGGAGTGACATTTAAGATCGAACCTAATGGATAAACAGGTCATAGGGGATGAGTAGACCACAGAGAGAGGAGTCTAGAAAGTGGAAACAGCATGTGCAAAGGCCTCAGGCAATAGAATTGCCAGATGAGAAGGAGCCTGGCCATCACCTTTCTTTTTGATAAACAGTTCTTCAGGTTCATTTGTTCCTAAGTCCCCTTAGAGAAGAAAGGAGAAAATTCTGGAGCCTCAGAGAAGATCAAAACTCTGAAGAGAGGAATGACACAGAACAGAGAGCTGTGAGCTCAAAAGAGGAACAGTAATTTTTACACCAGTAAACTTCCTTGTCTAATACATGCAGTGAGTCTACTTGAGGTTCAGAAAAAGATCTGGGGACTCACTGCATTGTTGAGTTTCAACCATAGGGGGGCGCTAGAGCAACAGAAGAACTTTCAGGGACCACCCCCCCCCCCCCGTGGATCCTTGGAGAACTTCAATGACATTGTCAATATTGCTGTGAAAAGCAGGCACTTGGTTCAGGTGACCTTCCACTGTGAGGCTAGGGAACACTGAATGTCCGTCCAGAAAAGAAGACTCAATCAACAGACATTGAAAACACACCTGAGACCTAGAGATTATAGCCCAACCTTCTTTTCTGACCTTAAGCCTTCTCTTTTGCTGACAGAAGCTCTTAGCCTCTTGTCCTTTCATCAACAAGCAGTACATTGGAAATTGCTGGAGGAGATAAGAGGTTTAACATAGGTTTCCTACTTTTTTTTTTTTTTTTTTTTTTTTGAGGACATGGAGGGGTTACTTGAAGTTTCAACACTAAAGTTCATAATCCAAGAACAAGAGAGAAAGGCCTCAACTGATGATTAAAATATAAAAAGTAGCACCATGACTGGAACACAGCAGGGGGTCAGTAAATATTTTCAAGTACAGATTAAGTCAGTGGCCTATCATGAAGAAGAAAAAAGAAAGCTAGAGACAATAATTGTGGATGTCTTTTTGGTAGGTTTACCTATGGGATAGAATCGACTCAACGGCAACGTGTCTGGTTTTTCGTTTTTGGTTTGTGGTGAGTGTAGGATGTGAGTTGCACCTTGAAGCATGAGCAGGGTCTGAATAAATAAAGAATAGCTACAGCATCCCATGCACAGGGCACACTTGGAGTACAGGCAGTCAGTGTGCGAACACCTCGGATCATTCTAAGTCTAGTTCAAGGAAAGAGCCATGATCTTCATGGGCTATTTTTGCTCAGCTTTGCTTCATATTATTTTATATCCTAACTAACATAGAGGTATTTTTTGACGGATTTGCTCTTTTTTGACCTATTTCATTAGATATTAAATGCACGATCTCTTACAATGCCAAAGGCAAAAGAGAAAAAATACAGATTCTATTTTGGTTGAGTATGAATATTTTTCTATATTGTTCTGGCATCAAAATGTGGCCCCCTGCAGACATCTCTGAGCCTTATAGGCTCCCAGCTGTTGTCTTGTACCTGTGAAGTTCTGCTTGTCAGATTCTGTCCGTTTCTGAAATGCACGAGGTGGGGAGAACAACAACTAGGACTGCACCTTTTGCAACAAGTCAGCCTGATCCCCTTCTTCATGAAAGCCCAGGGATTTCAGACTGGCAGATAAAGGACTTTATGGCTCCAACAGCCATGCTGAACTCCAGTGTAATGAAGGCATGCAGGTCAATTACCCATCTGTTTGTGTTTCTATTGCTGTGAATTACAGTATCCATCGCTGACAGCTCATTGGAGTGGAATGAAAATAAGACGATAATTCACCGGGTGAAACTGTGCAGAAAGGGCGAAAAGGCTATGATCTCATTCAGAAGTTCAGCCCTGTCTCCGTGATGGGTCATTTACACTCTGGGAAATAAAGAAAGGCAGCCACTTGGGGGAATAGGAGGTGGGCTTTGGCTCCCCCATGCAAGAATTAGGGAGTACTCCCTCCTAGACAGAGTAACATTTGTGTTCTCATGAATCATCATCTTTTCTGGAGGATCTTAAGGAGAAGCCTTGGAACTTGGAATATTGGTTGAAAGACACAGATGGATAGAATTTAACACAATGCAACGAAAACCTTTTTAAATGTTGGAGAGGTTTTGAAGGATGAAATAGTTTGTCTTGCTAGGTAGAGAACTCTTCCTCACAGGAAGCTTGCAAGTAGAGTTTGAAAGTTGACATGATAGGAATGCTCTTGAGAACCCAAGATTCAAATGGCATGTGGTAGACTGGATTATTATTATCCCATATTCTGTGCTCCTTTCTTAGAGTGTGTTCTCTTCAAGATGATTACACACCCCACCCTCTGAACTCAGATGGGTTCACATGACGTTTTGGGCAATACGGTATGCATGTAAGTGATATGTATCACTTCCAAAATGAAGCTGTAAGAACCAACACGTGGCTTCATCAGTTTCTCTTCTCCTACGAACATAAAACCAGAAGTGTTCCAGATACAGTCTACCAGAGGAGGAGAATCAAAATCAACTCATGACTATCACACAGCATAAGCAAAAAATTAACGTCTACTTTTACAAACAACTGAGAATCAGGAATCGTCAGCACAACATAACCCAACATATAGACAGATACAGGAGTTGGCAAACTAGGACCATAGGCCAAATTTAGTCTGCAGCCTATTTTTGTAAATAAATGTTGTCGGAACACTGTCAAACCCATTTGTTTAAGGAAACCCTGGTGGCGTAGTGGTTAAGAGCTATGGGGGCTAACCAAAAGGTCTGCAGTTTGAATCTACCAGGCGCTCGTTGGAGTTCTTCTCTGCCCTATAGAGTTGCTATGAGTTGGAATCGACTTGATGGCAATTGGGTATATGACTGCTTTTAAGGAGTCCTGATGGCACAAAGGTTAAGCGTTCAGCTACTAATCAAAAGGTTGGTAGTTTGAACCCACTCAGAGGCTCTGCAAGAGATAAGACCTCAATCTGCTTCGGTAAAGATTACAGCCTAGAAAACCCTATGGGGCAGTTTTAGTCTGTCACATTGAGTCACTATGAGTCGAAAATCGACTCTACGTCATCTAATAACGTGGCTACTTTTATTCTATAATAGGAGAGTTGAGTAATTGCAAATGGGAATGTGTGGCCAACACACATTTACCACCTGGCCCTTTAAAAAGTCACCCTTGTGGGACTGTGGTTAAGCACTCGGCTGCTAACCGAAGGTCAGTGGTTTGAACCCATCAGCCGCTTCATGGGAGAAAAAAAGTGGCAGTCTGCTTCTGTAAAGATTGAAAAAAAAAAATTTTTTTTTAAACATTACAGCCTTGGAAACCCTATGGGGGAGTTTTACTCTGTCCTATAGCATTGCTATAGGGTCACTATGAGTCAGAATCAACTCGACAGCAAAGGGACAGCACTTTACAATGAAAGTCTGCCAACCCCTGTACTAGATAACCATTTTTTTCCAACCTTGATTTTCTATGATCCTACCATTGTTCATTTATTTATTAAGCAAAGATCTATCATGACATCTGTTATGTGCCAGGCACTGTTCTAGGCTATAGGGAAAGAGCAATGAATTAAAATAAAATTCTTGGCGTCATGAAACATATGCTTCAGTGAGGAAAAGTCAATAGAAACTATAAATAAAAACAGAGGAGGATTTACATTGAGAAAAGGTGTTGGGGGCAGGGGGACTTCTAAATGACACTTCCAATTTTGAAAAATAGAATATTATCTAAACTATGAAATTACCAAGAGTAAGGTGGCTTTTTAAAATCAATCTCATAAATTTTCCACTTGAAGATACTCTTGAAGCTTTAAGAAGAGGTTGTTAATTTTTAAACATAAAGTGCTTCCCTCAAGTTCTCTGCTCTGGGTTGCTGTTGTTAGGTGCCTCAAGTAGCTTCCAACTCATAGCCACCCTATATACAACAGAATGAAACAGAGCCCCGTCCTGTGTCATCCTCGCAGTCATTGCTATATTTGAGCCCATAGTTGCAGACACTGTGTCAACCCATCTAGTTTAGGGTCTCCCTCTTTTCCCCTGACCCTTTGCCTTACCAAGCATGATGTCCTTCTCCATGGACTAGTCCCTCCTTATAACATGTCCAAAGTATGTAAGACAAAGTCTTGCCATCCTCGAGTATAAGGAGCATTCTGGTTGTTCTTCTTCCAATACAGATTTGTTTATTCTTATGGCAATCCATGGTATAGCCAATGTTCTTTGCAAACACCATAACTCAAAGTCCTCAATTCTTCTTCTGTCTTCCTTATTCATTGTCCAGACATTTTTACTAGTTAAACCAGACTATTGTTTGGTTTTAAGAAGACTTCCAGGGATAGTTTTGGTTTAAGATTAAAAGATTATCTCGGCAATAGTTTTTCATCCAGCCTCCATGGCTCCAGACAGTGTGGAGTACATGAGAATTTGAAGTTCTGTTCTGTATTTTCCCCTTTTGATCAGGATTCTTCTACAGAATCTTTCATCAAAATATTCAGTAATGGTAGCCGGGCACCATCCAGTTCTTCTGGTCTCATGGCAAAGGAGGCAGTTGTTCATGGAGGCAATTAGCCACACATTTCATATCCTTCTTCTACTTCGGACTCTCCTTCTTCCTCTGTTGCCCCAGGCAAATAGAGAACAATTGTTGTGCCTTGGTTTTTAAGGTTAGCTTCATGTAAAACAACTATAGCACTTTTTCCCCAATGTGAAGACATTATTTGCTTCCCTAGTCTCTAGACCCATCTTCTTCTACAATAACCATACCTTACTTTGTTAAGGGTAATAATAACCAAACAAACCAAACCTGTTGCTATCAAGTAGATTTTGACTCATACCAATCCTACAGGACACAGTAGAACTGCCCCATAAGGTTTCCAAGACTGTAATCTCTATGGAATCAGACTGTCACTTCTTTCTCCTGTGGATCAGCTGGTGGGTTCAAACTAGTGAACTTCTGGTGAGCAGCCAAACACTTAACCAGTGCACCACCAGGGCTCCTCTCAAAGGTAATGATTTTGTTGTTGTCAGCTGCCGTGGAGTTAGTTCCTACTAACAGTGACCCTACGCAAAACAGAACAAAACGTTTCCCAGTCTGTGCAATCCTCACAGTTGTTGCTCTGTTTGAGCCCATTGTTGTAGCCACTTCATCAATCCATCTTGTTGAGCGTTTTCCTCTTTTTTGCTGACCCTCTACTTTACTGAGCATGATGTCCTTTGCCAAGGACTGGTCCCTTCTGATAACATGTCCAAAGTATGTGAGATGAAGTCTTGCCACCCATGCTTCTAAAGAGCATTATGGCTGTACTTCTTCCAAGACAGATTTGTTCACTCTTCTGGTAGTCCATGGTATATTCAGTATTCTTTGCCAACATCATAATTCAAAGGCATCAATTCTTCTTCAGTCTTCCTTATTTATTGTCCAGCTTTCCCATGTATATGAGGTGATTTAAAAACACCATGGCTTGGGTCAGGCAAACCTTAGTTACAAAGCGACATCTTTGCAGCAGAAGTCTTTTGCAGCTGATTTTCCCAATGCAATATGTCGTTGGATTTCTTGACTGCTGCTTCCACAGGCATTGACTGTGGATCCAAGTAAAATGAAATTCTTGACAGCTTCAATATTTTCTCTGTTTATCACGATGTTGCTTACTGGTTCAGCTGTGAGGATTTTTGTTTTTTATGTTTTTTTTTTAATGCTAAAGTGTAATACATACTTATGGACTCAGCTAAAAAAAAATCTCAGCTTCCCAGCCTTCCCAGCAGCTGGTGGTGGCCATCTGACACAATTCTGGCCATTGATATTAAAAGGAAAATCTGTAGAGGATTTCTGTGGAGGATTTCCTAGTTTCATCAATAATTTCTTATTCCTTCCTGGAATGTATCATGATGCCTAGGGATGTTGTGGCCATGTTTCAACCAGTGGTATGAAAGCACCATAGGAAGGATAGTAGAAAAGCAAGATGGAAGGAGACTAGGTACCTGGTGTCATGGTTAAACCACCAAGGCAGCTCAGAAGGTTCTACCCAGAACTTCTTCTAAGTTGAGAAAAAATAAGCCTCTTTCTGTCTAAGCCACTATTTGTTGGATGTTCTCTTAGTTGTAGTTTAGTATCCCTAACTGACAACCCGAGCAGCTCCTCCTCACCCCATCCATTATCAAGGCCCACTTAATGCCAGAGTGGACACAGCATAGGATTTAGAGTCAGATAAACCGTTTCTCTCTTTCTACCATCACTTCCCCAGTCCAAACTACCATAACACCTTATGTAGACCACAGCAATGGCCTCCTAACTCCTTCTCCCCTTCTTCTACTGCTCCACACATTGCCAGGTGCTTCCATGTTTCTCTTGACATTTCCGTGGTGAAAACACCTTTTATGAGTTCTCAATTTTCCTAAGGTAAAAATAAGAAGTCCTTAATATGGTGTCTTGGTCATCTGGTGCTGCTATAACAGAACTACCACAAGTGGATGGCTTTAACAAAGAGAAATTAATTTCTCACAGTCTAGCAGGCTACAAATCCAAATTCAGGGTGTCAGCTCCAGGGGAAGGCTTTCTTTCTCTGTCAGCAATAGAGGAAGGTCCTTGTGATGCGTCAGTCTTCCCTTGGTCTGGGAGCACCTCAGCACAGGAACCTCGGGTCCAAAGAATGTGCTCTGCTCCCGGTGCTGCTTTCTTGGTGGTATGAGATCTCCCTGTCTCTCTGCTCACTTCTCTCTTTTATATTTCAAAGAGACTGGCTTAAGATACTATCTAATCTTGTATATCTCACCAATATAACTGCCACTAATCCACCTCATTTCATCATAGTGATAGGATTTATAACACATAGGAAAATCACATGAAATGGTGGACAATCACATAATACTGAGAATCATGGTCCAGCTAAGTTGACAGGTATTTTGGGGGGACACAATTCAATCCACAACATAAGGTCTAAAGCATTGCATAACCTAGCCACCTGTTACCTCAGCGGCTGTCTCTAATCCTGGCACACTTTGGAACCAGTCACAATTACTCTGCATGGAAGACCCCACTTTGGCCTAGTTAACTCCTGCTCATCTTTCACATTTCCAGTCAAATGCTACTTCCCCAGCAAAGCCTTCCCTGGTCCCTAAACTTTATTCAAGCCCTGTGCATTTCATTCATAGCATTTATCACTGTTCAAAATTATATACTTGGGTGATTATTTGATTGCATAATATATGTCATTCTTACTGGACTGCAAGTGCCATGAGGGCAGGTTCCAATTCTATTTTGCTTACAACAAAAATTCCAGAAATTCGCACAGTGTCTAAGGGGACCTGGTAGCACAAAGTTTAAGTGCTCAGTTGCTAACCAAAAGGTCAGTGGTTCAAACCCACCAGCGGCTCTGCAGGAGAAAAAAAAAACAACCCTGGAGATCTGCTCCCATAAAGATTATAGCCTAGGAAACCCCATAGAGAAGTTCCACTCTGTCATATAGGTGCAATATGAGTCTGAATCGACTTGACAGCACACTAATAACAAAAACAAACCCAGTGTCTAACAGTTAGCAGGCACTCATGCATATTTAATAGGTAAAGGGATAAATGAATGGATGTAGGAACTTGTGCACAACTTCTGGCTCCAGCTCTTACTAACCTCATGACCTTGGGAAAGTTAACAGGCTTAACTTCTCTGATCCTCAGTTTTCTTATCAAAGCTTACTTTGTAGGGTTGTTCCAAAAATTAAGTGAACTATTTTATATCTTGATTGTAGTGATAACTACATGACTGAATAAGTCTGTCAAATTCATAGAATTGTACACACCTAAGAGGGTGAATTTTACTATATGTAAATTATACCCCAATGAACTTGAAAACATAATCAATGAATTAACAATGTTACAACAGAAACACCATGTGGATGGCTCCAATAAACAGAAATGTATTCTCCCACAGTCTAGGAGGCCAGAAATATGAACCCAGGGTGTCAGCTCCTGGAGAAGGCTTTCTTTCTTCAGGGGAAGGCCTGTGTCATCAATCCTTCCCTGGTCTAGGAGCTTCTCAGCACAGGAACCCCATTCCCAAGGACACGCTCCACTCCTGGAGCTTCTTTCTTGGTGGTATGAGGTCTCTATTCTCTCTGCTTGCTTCTCTCTTTTACATCTCAAAAGCGAATGACTCAAAATACAACCTAACCCTGTAGATTGTGCCCTGCCGTATTAACATAACTGCTCTTAATCCTGCATCATTAAGAGGTTAGGGTTTACAACACACAGGAAAATTACATCAGGTCACAAAATGGTGGACTGGGAATCATGGCCTAGCCAAGTTGACACACATTTTGGAGCCACACAATTCAATCCATAACAACATGTAAAGCTCTCAGTTACACAATAGTTGTTCAACCAAAGTCACTTCCTGTTCTAACCAGTTTTCTCTTGTTTTCCGTGGATGCCTCAGGCAGTCTCAGGCGGTCCTTACGCTAGCAATCAAAAGCATTTTGCACACATCTCAAATTCTAATAGAATGCTTATCACATTGTATTATGTGTGTTTATGTTCATGCCCCTACTAGTCTGTGAGCTCTCTGAAGGCAAGAGGCAATGACTCATTTATTTCCCATTGCCCTATCATCTATCACAGAAGTGGGCGCCCAGTAGGAATGCGTGAAAGAAAGCGAATTTGAGAGGGAATGTGCTTCAGAGAAGACTGGAGTTCTCTGTTCTGTGCTTAGCAGGTTCCACGTCCTTCCTTCCATCTCTTGTAAGCAGGATTTATATCTTCTTTCCCACCATCATGGCTTGAGACCTGAATGCTATTTTGACTTCGTTTCAGTAGTTAGAGAAACAGGTCGTGCTCAGAAAAATCTGACTTAAAAAAAAAAAAAAGTACACAGACCCAAAAACCATTTTAAGAAAAAAAATGGTGCTCAAGCACTTCACCACTAATTTTAGCACAAATTTTTTTTGGATCCATTGCTAACCTTAAGGACAATAACTGTGCCTTTATTATCTCTTTGCACTCTTCACTAGATATGAAGCACAGCGTTAAATTATAGTAGGAGTTCAAAAATAAAATTGCTCAATTCAGCATCTGTTAGTAAAGCATACTCAAAGCCAACCCACTGCCGTCGAGTCGATTCTTACTCCCCATTTTATTGAGTGAGGCTTTATTCCAGATAATAAAACCCAAACCAAAACCACTGCCATCATGTCAATTCTGACTCATAGTAACCCTACAGGACAGAGTAGAACTGCCCCATAGTTTTTCCAAGGAGCAGCTGGTGGCAAAATGTTGGTAGCTGAGCCCTTAACCACTGTGCCACCAGGGCTCACACTAGATTGTAGATACAGAAAATCAATAAGACACAATTTCTGACATCCAGGTGCCCCAGTTGTGTACAAGAACAAAATTTATAAATGTATAATTACAACAGAATATGCACAGAAATATCCACGAGCTTCAGTGGCAGCAAAGAAGAAGTTCCCTTACTTCTGTAGGAGTAGAAGAGTTCAGGCAAGGCTGAGCTCAAACAGTGTACAGAGTTCAGCATTCACCAATTTGTGTGTCAAAGAATCATAGATCTGCAAATATCCCCTGGATCAAGTAACTTCAGGGAACTCTGTACTAGATCCATCTCTGGAGACTCATAGTGCATATTAGCACAGTTAAGGTACTGAGAAGTCCTGCAGTAAATAAATGCGGTTTATGTTGCTTAATTCAGTATGTAAGTACCATTGAGCTTTTGCTAAGTTATTCTGTGGTAACAAATAACCTCAAAATCCCGGTGGCTTACAACCACTAAGGTTTATTTTTCGCTCGTGTTATAGGTTGGCTGTGCTTTGGCTTTGCTCCAGATGTTTGGTATATTTTAGATCCAAGCTGAAGGAGCACTGCTTATTAGGAATTTGACATTCTCATGGCAGAGGGACAAAAGCAAGGCCAGCCCAGGCAATGTCTCTCTTAAAGCATCTGTTCAAATATAGCATGCATCACGTTCTTTCACATCCCATTGGCCAAAGCAAATCACATGACCAAGCCCAATGTCAACTGAAAGGATGTATACACCTCCCACAGGGCAGTATTACCAGTCACATGGCAATGCACCAGGGTACGTAATCGCCTTAGAGGAAGAAAGCAATCATGTTATCTGTCACAAAGTAAAACCTTAGTTGGGCACCAAGCCTTTTTTTTTTTAACACCTATTAATATCCTTCAGAATCGTCATATGTTGCTGTTGGAAACGCAAAACGGTGCAAACACTGTGGAAAATAGTTTGGCAGCACCTCAAAAAGTTCAGCATAGAGTTACCATATGATCCAGCAATTCTACTCCCAAGTATATACCCAAAACAATAAACTACTTACATTCAAACAAAAACTTGTACACATATGCGCATAACAATACTATTCACAATAGCCAAGGTGTAGAAACAACCCAAATGTCCACTCATCAAATAATGGATAAGCAGAAGGAGATACATCCACACAATGGAATGTCATTCAGTCATAAAAAGTAATGAAATATTGACACATGCCATAACCTGGATGAACCTTGAAGACATTATACTAAGTGAAAGAAGCCAGGCACAAAAGGCCACATACCGTATGAAGCTACTTATATGAAATATCCAAAACAGTCAAATCCATAGAGACAGAAAGTGGGTTAGTGGTTGCTAGGGCCTGGAAGAGGTGGGATTGGGGACTGACTCTGCAATGTGCATGAGGTTTCCTTTCTGGGTGAAGAAAAAGTTCTAGAATTAGATAGTGGTGGTGAACGCACAACACTGTGAATGTACTTAGTGCCACATTGTACATGCTAAGATGGTTAAAATGGTCAATTTTATGTTATGTATTTTACAACCAAAAAAATTTAAAAAAAAGGACGCAAAACAAAACAAAAAAATCTTTCAAACTAGTGTACAATGGCATGCACTTAATGGCTTATGGAAATGCCAGTCCAGCTAGTATCATAAGATCTGAAGTTGATGAACATAGTTATTTAACAATTTTTTTTTTTTTTAGGATCTACAATATATGTCACACTGCTTCATACAGGGAAGCAAAGAAAAATAAGACCTGTTGCCCAATCTCAGGAAGGCACAGAAAAGTGCATTGTGGCAGTTCATACCAATTAATTAACAAACACTAATTGAGCCCTTACAACAAGGTAAACACTGTGCTAAGAAGAAATGAATAATGTGTAAGTTTTAAAAAAGATAGGATTACTCTTTTAGGGGTCTTCATTGCAATTTAGTGGCAGATATGTACAATTGTGCACATAAGACAAGGTAGAATGTATCTGGACTATAATAAAGGCACATCGAATGTGCTATGTTTGCAGTGCAAAAACCAAAAAAAAAAAAAAAAAAAATTGCCATCAAGTCAATTCTGACTCGCAGCGACCCTACAAGACAGAGCAGAACTGTCCCATACAGTTTCCAAGGAATGTCTAGTGGATTCAAACTGCTGACCTTTTGGTTGGCAGCCATAGCTCTTAACTCCTACATTACCAGGGTTTCTGCAGTGTAAAAGGAGACCTTAATTCTCGCTAAGGTGAACTGTGAGGGAAAACATAAGGATTAACTCAATAATCTTAAAATATAAACAAGTAGCACAGTTATATGGAGTCAATGAACTAACTATTGTGGGTTACTTATTTAGGCTCTAATCATCCTGACAGTTGATTTTTGTACAATCAATGAGATTGACAAGGAATCTAATGGGACACAGTTGTTAAAATAGATGAAATTGCCACATCCTGCACACTTAGCCACAAGTTTATTTGAAAAATATATGCCCACATGACCATATACTAAGAGATAACTTCCCTAGTATCTTTTCCCTCATAACCAGCTGACACCTGTCAGTTTATACTTGCTTAGAATATACACCTCCTTCCTGCACAAGTCTGAGTCTCCATCTTGATTATAGGTTCAGGTAAGAGGGGGCACTTTTTATAATCACAAACTGCTGGAATGTTACAAGACCTTAATGATCATCTGTTCTAGGGGTATTATTTTTTTCTCCCCGTTCTGAATTCTTTTGAGAATATTAAGACAGCTATGGATCTTCTCCCCTGAAAATCAGGTACACATACATACATATACAATTTGGCAAGTAGTTTTGGGAAAACCACGGTATCTCTAAAGAAAACAGCAGAACCTACACAAATTTACAGTGCTGGTACAGAGACAGGACTATATAAATACTTACTCTAATAAAAACTATGATTATTCATGGGCCCAGGTTGATAGGCAGTATGGTGTAGTGATTAAGAACATGGGCACTGGGTGGACCAGGGTTCAAATTCCTGCTCTGCCACCTACAAAATAAGCTACCTAACCACTGTGAGTCTCAATTAACAAATCTGGAAGATGGGGCTGTGTTGATGTTTACATGAGAACTGATATAAAAAAAATGAGCTCTCATTGATCAGGGGACACTGAGCACTATTAAAGGTAATGGAAAAATTTCAAAATGAGTAATGGTGACGATTGAAGGACATGAAACACATAATCAATTTCACTGAACTGTACATGTGAATAATGACAAAATGGAAAAATGTTTTGTTACACATATATTTGTTGTTGTTAGGTGCCACCAAGTTGATTTTCAACTGATATCAACCCAATGTGACTGAGCAGGAGTGCCCATAGAGTTTTCTAGGCTGTATTTTTTTTATAGGAACAGATCACCAGCTCTATTCTCTGCTGAAGCTGCTGAATCAGTTTGGACTGACAACCTCTCAGTTAGCAGCCAAGTGCTTATCCAGTGCACCGCCTGGGCTCCTTCCATGTATATTTACCACAATTAAAAAAAAAAAAAAAGTAAAAGAAAGAAAAAAAGAAATGCTTTATATATGGCATATGGGAATTATTCAGTAAATTTTAACTATGATTATTACTAACATAACAAATGTCTTGATTTTAAGGTCTGATGCCTTCTGTTTTCCAAATAAATGGAGAACCATGGTTCTGAGTCAGAGGTGTTCCTAAGCCTGCTTTGCAGGTTAGAAGACTTTGGGCTTAAGTAGCCCAAAGTCTTGTCACTATCAAGCCTTCTCTCCTGACCACTGGCCCCCCATTGCATTTGTTTTCTAATTAAGTCTTTGGTGGATCTCTTGAATCCACTTCTTGAAAAGAACTCCACTTCTCCTTCTGACAGGGCAGAGAACAGAGTGGGTGAAAGTCAGAATTCCTCTTTGTCAAGGAGCAGTGCTCTTTTATTGAACAGGTCACAGACAGACCATAGTAAGGTAGGGACATGGCTTCTTGTCAAGTGTCTCCTAGGGCCTGCTCATCAAACAAGGGGGGCCTCAGTAATGAGCTATTCCCTGTAAACAATGGCTGTGTTAAAGAGGACTCCCTCAAAGCTGCTGACTAAAGCAGACACTGACTACAGTCACTCAGTGAAGCAACCTGGGATCCCAAGAGCACATGGGTGATGGGGATATAGGGAAGGAGGAGGCTTCTTGAAATGGAGACCAGCTCATGTCCTGTCTCCTCTTCCTCTCCTACTAGTTGGGTAGGGACTGATTCTGGTTCTATCCATGTGACGATGTGCTGTTCTGACTCTGAGCTACAGGAAAGGAATAAAGTAGCTTAGAGCCCAGACGACTAGGAATCAAAAGCTAGGGCCTTGGAGAAGAGACTTCATACCTTTGAGTCCCAGTTTTTTCATCTGGAAAATGAGAAGCATGATCCTCACTTTTTAGTTGTTAGGAGAAATAAATGGGCTAATGGAAATAATGCATTTGGTAGAATGCCTAACAAGGAATAGGAGCTCAAAAAATGTTATTTTTAAACATTCCTCCAGCATTCTCTATTCCTCTCTATTACTTGAGGCAAGATTATTTCCAATATAGTCATCTTTACCCCATTTGTGCTACTTAGCTATTGAGGAAAGGGATTATTGCTATTATTTCTCTTCCTCAGCTTCTTTCCCCTGTTCCTCCCTCTCCTTCTCCTCTATTCTCTCCCTTTTTCTTGTTCCCCTTCCCCCTCCTTCTTTTGCACTCTCTCCTCTCCCTTCCATTCTCCTCCCTATCCTCTTCCCTTATACCGTCCTTTTTTTTTTCTCTTCCCCTTCCCCTTCCCCTTCCCCTCTTTCTGGTCCCTTTTCTCCCTCTTTCCTCCTCATCTGCTCTTCCTCCCCTTCCTCTCCTGTTTTCTTTTCCCCTCTTCCCACTCCCTTTCTCCCTCTCCCTTTCCTCTTCTGCTTCCACCTCTTTCTCCTCCTCTTCCTCAGCTACTGTCAGTCTTCATTGTTATTGTTAGTTGTTGTAGAGTCAGGTATGACTCACAGCAACCTTATGTATAACAGAACAAAATGCTGCCCAATCCTGTGCCATCCTCACGACAGTAGGTATGTTTGGGCCCCTTGTTGCAGCCACTGTGCCAGTCTGTCGTGTTGAGGTCTTCCTCTTTTTCACTGACCCTCCACTTTACCGAGCATGATTTCCTTCCCCAGGGATTGTCACTCTAGCACCAATCATATACAAAAATTCAATTCAGAAAACATGTATTTATTCCACTGTCCATGGCATTGTGTTGAATACTATGAAATACAAAGTTGGCAAGGCAAAATCTCCTCCTTAAAGAACCCTATAATCTAATCTAACAGAGGAGATAAAAGCCCAAGCAAAAACAATTATGATGAAAGGTGAGTAAAAAAAAATCATGCCTTAGAGGGATCTAACCAAAGAGCTATAAGGAGCCAGATGAGGGGATTCTAGGCAGTGGTGTTCATGTGAATAAGCACATGTATGTGTGAAGGTCTATGGAGGGGGTTTAATGGTTCCTGAAGACTAAGTGGAATGCCAGCAGTTAAGATGAAGATGTGAAGCAGCCCTGGTAGAGTATAAGGCTGAGCAAAGGCACAAGGGTGTGAAAGAGCAGGATGAGTTAGAGGAAAATTGATTTGAAAGATTGGACATATGGGTCATTATCATCACCGCTAATGTTTATTTGACAGTTAAGTTCTGATAGGAAACTCCCACATAAACTGCTCCAAAGGGAACTGATGAGAGTTAAAGCAGGAAAGTGACTTTGGGAATCCATCATGGAGGGTCTTGAAAGCCAAGCTGGGGATTTCATTCTTAAACTTCAAGGACCTGGGAGAGCCATTGAAAGGTTTCAGGCAGGAGTCGATCCTAACTGACCTGTGCTTTAGAAAGATTAAACTAAAAGGATGAGTTAGTATACAGTGAATATAGAACCACTGAGGAAAAAACCAATCACTTCATTGATCCATTAAGAAAAAACAATCAAACTGAGATTTATCTCTTATGCAGGCCATTAGGCTTTTGATCTATATGTAACTAGTTTAACTCTCTGGACTGTGAGCTTCAGGGAAAGTCCTATTCATTTATCATCTTGATTCCCCCACTGCGTCCAGCCCAGTGGCTCTTTGGTGCTTCACAAATGTTTGGGTGCTGAGGTTTGATGGATGGATATATTGCGTGTCTACTGTGTAAGTGACACTGTGTTTAATATGTCCAGGGACAAAAAAGCAGAAGTCATTCATTTATTTGTTCAACATATATTCAATGAATGTCTGATATATGCCAAACAGTGTGCTTGGCTATGCTGTGGAAGATGCAAAGATAAATAAAGCAAATATTTTGCAAACAACATACAAATAGAGAAGGTAAAAATAATACCTGACATTTTTGAATGCTTAATCTGGACCAAGCACTATGTACGTTCTTACATGCATTAGCTATTATAACACTCACAACAACTGTATGACGTCAGTAAAGAACAGAGGCTTAGAGGCTGCAGTGTCTTATCTGAGGTCACTCAGCTACCAAACGGTAGAACTGGTACTTGAACTAAGGTCTTTCTGATTCAGTGCCTTTTATAACCCACTATTCTACATTGTCTCTCTTTGCTTAAGGAAGAAAGCAACAAAGACCACAGGGAGAGGAGAAGGCAATAAAGAAAATGAGAAGCCCATAATATAGAAGGTCAGAGAAGCCAAAGTCCTAAATACTGTGCTCCCAAATGGCTTTTCAGAAGAAGTAGCATTCGAAGGGCCCAGTGGCTTGATTCCCTACCTAGAAGATGTAATATCCAATGGAATAAAAAAGTCACATGCACTTTTGACGAATGCTATCCATGTAAGGCAGCATAGTGGCTCTATATAACAGACTCTACCCTCAAAAAATGCTTGTTAGGTTGAACTAAATTCAGTATAATGGAGACTTATAAGTGTAAGAGTTCAAAGAAAGTAGAGATCTTATGATCTGAATTATTATTATTCATTTATTCATTCATGAATTCCTTTAACAAATATTTTCTGAGCACTGGGCTGTGTACCCAAAAACCCACTGCCATCGAGTCGATTCCAACTCATAGTGACCCTATAGGACAGAGTAGAACTGCCCCATAGAATTTCCAAGGAGCACCTGGCAGATTTGAACTGTCAACCTCTTGGTTAGCAGCCATAGCACTTAACCACTATGCCACCAGGGTACCAGGCTCTGTGTATTGTGCTAGGGATAGGTATGGTCTCTTCCAACCAGGAACTGACATTCCAATTGGAGGAACAAGTTAGTAACAGGACGATTATACTACTGTGTGACAAGTGCTAGGGAAGAAGGTAGGAAGGGCACCTAACAACCTGGGAGGAGAAACTTTCCTGGAAGAGGTGGCATCTCAGGAAGTGGAGAGGGTATGTGCAAAGGTGTAGTGCAATTTAAAAAAAAAAAAAAAAAGGCGATGCCTGTAGTGGATTGTAAGAAATTCCATCATTAATCTGGATTAAGGGTGTGGGTGTGTGCTGGATGGTGAAATAAGACAAAGCCAGAAGACAGGAAAGACTTGGATTATGAATAGCCTGGTGGAGCTCTGATGGCACAGTGCTAAAGTACTCAGCTGCTAACTAGAAGGTCGACAGTTTGAACGCACCAGTAGGTCTGTGGGAGAAAGATGCGGCACTTTGACAGCCTTGGAAACCCTATGAAGCAATTCTACTCTGTCCTATAGTGTTGCTATGAATTGGAATCAACTTGACGGCAGTGGGTTTGGGTAAGCTAAGAAGTCTAAACTTTATACCCAAACCTCTATAGAGGCCATGAAGAGTTTTAAGTAGGGAAGTGACAGCATTTGATTTGTGTTTTAAGAAAACCATATAGTCTGCTGTGAGGATCAGCAGGAGTGAGATCAGAACCAAGAAGGCTGGTTTGGTCATCATTATAATGATGTAGGGAAGGAAAAAATGATGAGATGCTGAAGCAGGGGGTGGGGAGGAGAGGATTTTTAATGAAGGGATGTTGCATTGAAGAGATGGAAAGAACTTAATAAAGGAGAGGAGTCTATTTTAAGCATGAAGAAAGCATGAGTGATAGGAGATGGAACCTCCTCTGGAAAGAGCGTAGGTTTCAAGCAGAGACATGAGAAAAGAATGGGGAGGAGTATGAGGAAAGAAGAAAGAAAAAGGAAGAAATAAGAAGAGGATAAGAAAGGGTTTAAAACCAAGAAAGGAAATGAACCATTTGAGCACGAAGATTAAGAGGAGGCTCTCGAAATAAAATTCTCAGGTGGTCCTGTATGAAGGTGTAGGCAGTGGTTAGATGATGCCTCAAGCCAGCAGTCTTTCATCCCATCTGTCCTCACTCCCCTGGCTTCCCATCTTTTAGAGACCTTTATCCTCCTCTCCACCATCTTTCTCTTTTGGAAACTGGGGATGGGCTAATGAGCTCACTCCTTTTTCAATGAGATAAAGCCCATCTGCCACTGAATCTAAGATGCCATCAATTTTTTTTTTTTTTAATGTACTAAGAAAAAAAAAAAAAAAGGAGTCACTAAGCGGTGCAAACATTCAAAGAGCTCAGCTTCTAACCAAATGGTTGGCAGTTTGAGTCCACCTAGAGTCACCTCAGAAAAATAGTGTCAGTCTGCTTCCAAAAAATCAGCCATTGAAAACTCAATGGAGCACAGTTCTGCCTTGACATACATGGGTCACCATGAGTTAGAATTGATTCAACGGCCACTAGCTAACTGGTTAAGACTTAAAAAACAAACAAACAAACAAAAACCCACTTAAAATCTATGAAAAGTAATCGCGAGTAAAGTTCAAGAAAATGCTCTCATCATCACATCTATGAATTGTACTCACATCTGGGCCCATATATTCTTTACCTCACTTTACTGTGGTTGAACTGTTAGTTACTACTAAGACAAATAATTCCAGTCAAACAGTAGACCCCATTCACTCTTGTCTGTTCAACTTTGATTTTAAAAGCACCCCTTCTCTTGCTTTCAACATCAGTTTTTTCCCTCTCTACTGAATAATTAGCATCAGCATATAACATTCTTGTTTTTTCCATGTTGAAAAGGAAAAAAAAAAAAAACCTCACTTGATTCCATACCACCTTCTGCTATTGTGCCATTTACTACATAACTCCTCCACAGACTTTTCTATGGGTTGTCTTCTCTACCTCTCTTTCATTCTCTCTTGAACTCATTATACTCAATCTTAACCTCCATCATTCCATTGAAATATCTCTTGTCAAGGTCAACAATGACCTCTATGCTGCTAAGCCAAATACTTTGTTCTCAGTCCTTAATCAGCAGCATTTGACAGTTGATCGTGATCTCTGTTTTGAAAAACATTTTTTACTTTTCTTCCATCATACTAACTCTCTTGGCTCTCTTCCCAGCTCTCTGTGATCACTCCGCAACTTCCTTTTCTTGTTCCTCATTATCATCCCATCATCTCAATCCTTCTATATGAAATTCTCCATAGCTCAATAACTGGAATCTTTCTCTTCTCTACCTACACTGTCTCTGAAGGTAAATTTGTCCAATTCTATGGCATTAAATGTCATCTCTATGCTAATTGACATCTCCAGTTCTTTTGAATGATTTTGCAAATGCCTATTCAACATCTACATGTGTATATCTAATAGACTTCTCAAACATAGCAGGTTCAAACCCAATTCCTCATGTCTCATCAAAACCAGTCTCTCCCACAGTCTTTCCCATCTCAGTAAATGATAATTCCATTATTGCAATTGCTCAGACAAAACCCTGGAGTCATCTTTGACTTCTCTTTACCTCCCACAAACATTTTCCAGTACATTGACAAAAAATATCCCCCAAAATATGTCAGTCCTATTTAAAAATATATCCATAATAATTCATTATATAAATATATTTCTTGATTGGTTTATTCTCTGCTTTGCCCTCACAATCCTACACACTAAATATAAGCCCAAAATGATACTTTGCTTATTCTACTCACTCATGTATATCCACCTCTTAAAAGAATATCTGACATATAGTCAATGCTCAATAAATACTGATGAATGAATGAGTGAATATATGAATCAATACATTTCTGGTTCATCTCTAGATTTCAGCAATGTATTCTCTCTGCATCCTTTTCCATATCAATGAGCTACTGAGATCAAGCTTTGTTCTCTGAATACCCCACCAGATGAATACTAGATTAAATTACATGACAATGTCGGTAAAACACTCAATGGGCTTCTTGGAGACAGGACTGTAAAATTAAGAAGTTATCATTGCGCCGTCAGTGTTATTTCTACTAGTTTGGCTGTTGCTGTTACGACTACTAAGAGCTTCTGATCATTTCTATGATTCTTTCTTTCTCATTTCTAGTCTCCTCCAATCCTTTCTTTTTTCTACTTCCTTCTACATTTTCCCTGGTTTGATGAACATTTTATGAAATAACACAAGGTAAAGGTCATTAGAGTGCCATTCATATTGTCCCCATACCCAAATAAATCTCTGCAGATCTCCCCTCCCAGCCTCATTCAGAGGAAGTAGAGAGCAACACCATTTCAGAGAAGGGTCTCTGAAGTCAGACTGTCTTGGTTAGAATCCAGTTCGGTTACTCATGGAGTCATCTCTCTAAGCTCCAGTTTCCTCACCTGAAAAATGAGGATTGTATTTATGTCTTCCTCATAGGAACGGTGTGAGGTTTAAAAACATAATAAATATAAGTATCATGGCACAGTGCTTGGCACACAGGGAAGAATAGTAAACAGTAGCTATCATTATCTCTCCACCACCCATCTGTCATACTGTGTTGGCTTGCGTGATGCTTTGATGCTGGAACTTATACCACTGGTATTTCAAATACCAGCAGGGTCACCTGTGGTGGACAGGTCTTGGCAGAGCGTCCAGACTAAGACTAGGAAGAAAGGCCTGGTGATCTAATTCCAAAAATTGGCTGATAAAAGCCTTATGGATCACAACAGAATATTGCCCAATATAGTGCTGGAAGATGAGGTTGTAAGGCATTACAAAATAGCTGCTACGATGAACTCAAACATACTAACAATCAGGAAGATGGTGCAGGACTGGCAATGTTTCATTCTGTTACACATAAAGTCACCAACTTGAGGGTAGCTAACAACATTATCTCTGTCTCCTCTACCCCTAATCCACGCAGCCCATCCTCTAGCTGTGCTCTTTCAAAGAACTAAATGCTTTTTCGTATCTTGCTGCTTTATTCATGTTTTCTCTTTGCAGAGGATATCAAGATGTAGAACATTACTATGAACTTTTAATAGATACATATTTTATGTACAGAAAAGAGTACACACAAATCATGTGTGTACAGCTTAGTGAATTTTTACAAAGTGAACAAACACTCCCTGTACTACCTGGCACCCAGATGAAGAAAGAGGACTTTGCCAATATTCCAGAAACCTCTCTTGTGAACCTTCAATCACTGTCCCACTCCTCCTCCTCAAAGTTTAACCCTCTCTGGACTTCTAAAACAATGTATTTCTTTTTACTGGCTTCAAACTTTACGGGAATAGAATCATACAGTATGAACTCTTTTGTGTCTGGTTTCTTTCCCTCAATATTATGGTCATGAGATTCTTCCATATTGTTGCTTAAAATGATAATTTATTCTTTCTATTGTTGTATGATAGCTCATTGTGTGAATGCATAGCAATGTATTTATCCATTCTCTTGTTCATGGACACTTGGGTTGTTTCCATTTTGGGGTTATTTTGAATAAAGCTGCTAAAAATAGTCATGTATTTTGCTATCATAGGGCACATTTCTGTTGGGTACATCCCTAGGAGTTAGAATTGCTGGGTCACAGGGCAAGGTCATTTTCCAAAGTGGTTGCACCAATTTACACTCCCACAAACAGTACATGTAAGTTCCCACTGCTCCACATCATGGTTCCTCGGTATTGTCTTTTTCATTTTAGCTACACAGATTGTCGTGTAATGGTATTGCATTGCAATATTAATTTACATTTTCTTTTTCTGACTAGAAGAATCTGAACATCTTTCAAATGTTTATTTGTCATTTTGATATTTTTGTTTGTGAGGTGTCTGTTCATGTCTGTTGCCCATTTTCTTTTCTTACTGGTTGTCTGTCTTTTTCTCATTGATTTTAGGAGTTCTTTCTATATTCTTTGTAAGACTTCTTTGTCAGATAAATGAATTGCAAATATTTCCTTCCATTCTATGGCTTGCATTTTCATTTTATTAGTATCTTTTGATGAATAGAAATTTTTAATTTTAATGTAGTACAATTTATCAATCTTGTCCTTTGTACTTAGTGCCTTTCCTTTTGTATACTACTAAATAAATATCAACTACTCAAAAGTTATGAGATATTTTCATACCTTACATTTAAGATGCTTCTTTTTTGTTTTATCTTCTACCAGGAAAATATTCTTTCCCGGCTTTTTTTTTTTTTTTTTTCTCTATGACTTCACTACTTGGCCAGAAAGAATGAATTACTTCCTTTTCTGAATTCCCATAATACTATGCATTATTTTATTATCTTTTTATTATATTATGTATTACTTGAATCACATGTATCTGCCTAGCTAGCCTCTCTTTCTCATCCCCATCCTACTCATCCAATTATTTAAATTCCTCCTGGTCTTTTCACTAAATCCTGGTCATGATGCCTCCTGAGTAATTCTAGAATTGGTCTATTTCTTTCCACCCCTACTGCTACCTCCACGGTCTAAACCTGAGACATCTCCTCTTGAGTACTGCACTAGCCTCCTAACTGGTCACCAGCCTCTAATCTTCTACTTTCTAATGAATTAACCACCCAGCAGCCGGAGTGATCTTCTAAAACATTAATTTCTTTGTGCTATTTCCTTGCTTAACACTCTTCCATGTGCCCACTGTTCTCAGGTTAAATTTCAGCTCATTAATATACTGCAGAGGCCTTCCAGGATTTGAACCCTGGCTTGTATCTTGTAATTATCACCATTGAGGGCTCTGCTCTAATCTCTAAAAATCTCATAAAACATCTACGTTTCCTCAAACACCCCTTCCTAAAGACTCTTCTGTCTGCCTCCAAACCCACGTCTTGCCCTCCTATTCATCCTTCAGGTCTCATCCTACGTATGTTTTCCACAGCTAAACCTCCCTGACTTCCTAGTAGCTTAAATCCCCTTACTATCTGGTACTATAAAAACCAAAACCAAACCTGTTGCCACCGAGTTGATTCTGGCTCATAGCAACCCTATAGGACAGAGTAGAACTGCCCCATAGAGTTTCCAAGGAGAGTCTGGTGGATTCAAACTGCAGTCCTTTTGGTTAGCAGCCGTAGCACTTAACCACTACATCACCAGGGTTTCCTCTGGTACCATAGACCCTTCATAATGTTTCTCCATTAAAATTCACTATACTTATTATTGTTTGTTTTAATCCCATCTTCTCTGAGAGAATGTATGCTTCCTTGGAACAGGAACCATGTCTGTCTTGTCACCACTGTATCCTGGTGCCAAGAAGCGTTCCTAAAAAAATGGTTGAACTAAATTTAACCGGTGTGTGTTCATATATCTAGCGCCTGGCATCAGGTTTGGCCCATAATATATCTCAATAAAGGTTTGATGATTTATTGTCTTCACAAAATCCTAGAATCAGTATTGGAAGGGAAATGAACATACTTTCTTCAATTACCAAATCCAATCAAATGATGCTTTTGTGTGTGTGTGTGTGTGCGTGTGTGTGTGTATAACATATTTCTAATAAGGTAACCAGTGGCGGATCTGAGTTCTGGAGGGCTGAGGCTTACATAATAGTTCCTCTCTGGTAAAAGGAATTCAAAATTATATATGAAAGTCAGTATTTATTTGGAATAAGAAAAGATAGGGCCTTGGAAGGTGAGGGAGTCCTGGACATTAAGCAGCATTATATTCATGGTAAATCTGCCTCTAAATGTCCCCACAATCTCAGTAACTTCCTTGGTAGCAACCTTTACTCCGATTATAACTCACAAGTCTCTCCATTCTCAACATGCATAGGAAGAAATAGCAGAGTTGTCAAAAATACAAACTGGAGCCCATGCTGGGGTTTGAACCTCTGCTCTCATTTCACAAGGTTGCTTAAAGTATCACCTAACTAATAAGTTTCAAAACCCTGAGCAGATCTGTTTTTCTTCTCACCTTTCTCATCACGCATTCCCAAACCCATCTGTTTGGGTGGGGTTATTCTTCCTGTATTAGAGGTTTTATTTTGCTGTGTTTTGTTTTAACACTAAGCCACTTTCTGGGGCTGAATGTCCCTGAGGAATTTTCATTCATTGCTCCCAAGTGACACTACAGGTCCTCCCTGCAACCATTTTCCAACCATCTTCTATAACAGGAGCACAAATCAGAGTTGCCAAGGAACCAGAATATAAAAGTCATATTAGGCTCTGCTTAGCTCTACCTGCCAATCTCAGCCCAACTTTCCTCCCACTGACATTCAGAATCACCTTTATCGTATACCTTTCTAGAAGGTCACGTTTTTAGTCTGCTCAAAGTTAAGGCATGTCATTTTATTTCTGACTATAAAGTTAATACATGATCGTTATAGAAAAGTTAGAAAAAGAACTGGAAGTCTAAAATAAACCATCTATAACCTAAACCATCCAGAGGTAACCTCTTTTAACACCTTAGCATATCTCTTTGCAATACGATTTTATACGTATCGCTTCACATTGTTAGCATCATGCCATACATCCAATCAGAAATCCTCCACTGTTTTTTAATTAACATTATATCAACTCATTTTCACATAGTGTTGGAAATTCTTTATAAACAGCATTTCAGTACCTGCTAAGATTATGTTGTAAGGATGCAACATAATTCACTTAGTCTCCCCATGTGGAAAATTGAGATCTTTATACACTGTTTTTTGCTGTTATAAATAATGTTTTTATGAACAACTCTACTTGTACTTAAAGACAGTCTTTTTTTCTCCCCCCTGCAAACGCCTCTCCTTTTATGATGAATTGATAAGGATGAAATTACTATTTTAAAGGATATATTTTCTTAAGGATACATATGGAACATCTAAAAAGGACTTGACATATAATGGACATCAAATAAACATAACTGAATAAATATCAACAAATTAATACCTACAATGGTTGCATTCTCACTAGCAATGTCTAGGAGTGTCTGTCTGTCCACACCCAGACAGCACTGAATGTTTTCTCTTGTTGTTGTTGTTGTTAGCTGCCGTCAAGTCAATTTTGACTTGTGGCGACCCCTTGTGTGTAGAGTAGAACTTGCTCCACAGGGTTTTCAAGGCTGTGATCTTTGGGAAACGGATTGCCAGGCCTGCCTTCTGAGGCACCTCTGGGTGAGTTTGAGGCGCCAGCGTCTCAGCTAGTCAAGTGTTTAACTGTCTGCATCATGCAGGGACTGTTAAAAGTGTGTGTGTGCAAGCGCACGCACACGCATGCACACACACATTTAAGACCACAAACGATCAGCAAATAAGGAGGAAGAGGATTACATAACTAGAGCCCAAAATTCTATAAAATGCCCTATATTTCTTGGAATTCAAATAACATCTGCCAAAACACATTGGGAAAATAAAAAACAATAATGTAGATAATTCAGACGATATATGAAATTTTAATATACATTAGGTCTGAAGCATCTATAAATAACACTGTTCAGACGTTTTCATCAAAGTAATCAGATAAAGCTCCCATTTCCATACTTTCTGTGGGAAAAAATAATTAATAACCATGAATTTAACATACTGTATATGTTAAAAATTTTAAAAATATATCTTAACTGTCTTAATTTCCATATTCATCATTTTCATTGGATCCTGTCTCTTTCATCTTCATTCTCTCTCCATATCATCCCTCCCAGTCCTCCTCTGAGTCCCTCCTCCCCCAGGTCTCACCTGGGCTCCTTCCTCACCTTCCCCAGTCTAGCCCCACCATTCCTACCAGCTTCCTACCTTGAAGGTGCAGTTTGCTCTCCGTGCTTTGCAGAAGGACGGAACTCACAGAGTCCAGATTGTCATAGCTGTTACAGCCCAGAGGCCCAGTGCGTGTCTCTGTGACCTGGAGTGGAAACCAAAAAAGAGAGCTGTGAGGGGAGTACCCTCGTCTAGGACAGACTCTGGGAAGTCTTCTCCTGGCAGAGACAAAGCTGGCAGAGTGGGTCTTCTGGCCTGAGTCAATGGCCACTTTCTGAGAGTTTTGCCTGTGCCTTGCACTGGCACCTTGTTGGTGGAATAGCAGGGTGATTATGCACACAGACTGGAGCCAGGCTGCCTGGGTTTGACTGCTGGCTCTCACTTCACAAGGTCACTTTAAGTACCTCAACTAATAAGGTGAAGCACTATAGTCCCTCTCAAAAGCTTGGGTTCTGGAATCTGGAAAGTCAGGATTTAAATTCTGACTGGCTCATTTATTTGCTGTGTGAACTAAGAAAGTCACTTAACGTCTCTAAACTTCTACAAACTAAAGCTAGCAAATCCTTCCAGGGATGTTGCAAAGATGAGACAGCATGGGTAGAAGTGCCTACCACAGGGCAGATGTTCAGTGAAGGGCATCTGAGGATAAAACATCTCTATAAATCAAGCAGATTATATGTGTATTATTGTTACCCCATTGTTGCCGAGTCAATTCCAACTCATAGTGACCGTATGGGACAGAGTAGAACTGCCCTCAAGGATTTCCAAGGAGCACCTGGTGGATTTGAACTGACGACCTTTTAATTAGTGGTCAAGCTCTTAACCACTACGCCACCAGGGCTCCATGTTATTGTTAGGCGAGAACAATAAAATTATCCCGTTTTTCAAAAGAAGCTTCAGGACATGTTCAATCAGTGCTACCACAGGATAAAATACTCAAACCTGAGGGCAGTGACTTTCCAAAACATTGTCTTAAAAGACTTGAGGTAACTTGAGCTGTAAACTTTCATCTAAAGCGCACACACACACACACACACACACACACACACACACACACACACACACACACAAAGACTTGAGGTGCTACCAGTAGGAGTACAGCTATTAATGAGGATAACTTTGAACTAAGTATGGCTTAGCATGAAACGGGGTCTCTTCATCCCTTCACCCAAGGCACTATCATTTAGCATAATCACCTATAGGATTGTTTTGAGGTTTGCACCCAAAAATAAAGACACAGCATCTATTGTTGTAGGGAATAAAGTTTTGGAAAACAGCCAAATGTACTTTCAGATGTCAGCTTTGCCCTTTCCCAGCTGTGAAACCTTGAAACAGTTACTTTCCCTCTCTAAGCCTCAAATTCCCCATCTATAAAATGCCAGTAATGCTCTTATCCACCTCATTGGGTAAGGAGAACATAATTACAAAGTGTTTAGCACTTAGGAAACAGTTAATAAATGGAGGATAATAAAGTTTCTCTTTTTTTTACACACAAGTTACTATTTTTTGTACAGAACAATAATATAGTAATTATTCAGTTAGAGTCAAAGCTACCAATTCATTTTACTACAGATATCCAGAAAAAGAAAAAAAAAAAAAAAAACAGGCAAAATCTCCTGGCCTGGGCCTGCTGCTGGCCTCAAACACAGCTGGAAGGGAGACATATTCTAGCCCGATGAGTCTTGGGGTAGTGGCAAGAATGGCAGGAAAAACTCAAGTACCAATTAGATGTGGAAGGCAGTGCTATGGTAAGAATGGTTTCTTGATGGTCTCTGGGCCATTTCTCTGAGATTTCCCTGTTAAGGCGGCAGGATGCACAAAAGAGGATTATCTCTGTCAGAGCTTCAATATCTCAATTCCACATCCCATCCAGTGGGGAGAGACCATTTGGTGATAATGAAAACCGGGCCTTTACGGTACTCCGACTCAGACTGCTTCATAAAGATCCATCTCTCGGCGCCGAGCTCCCTAACAACACAATCCCCCTAATATAGGCGATTCTTCTCAGATAAGCTGGCCCTTTGTTTGTCTAACAGATTTATTTCTCTCCTTACTACCTCCCTTCTCAGTAATTTGCTCCCTCCCACACTTTTTCTTCCCTTGGTCGATTTCTGCCTCATATGCTTGAGTCTCCCTAAATATTTTCTCCTCTTTTCCCTGGAGATATCTTTGAAAGTCTTAAAATAAGTCCAGGCTTGCATTTTATTCAGAAGAAACTAGAGTGAAGACTCAGAAGTAAAATGCAGGCATAATTTGGTTTAAGAAAATGGGAGAGGAAAAATCTCCACTGAAACCCTCAGAAAAACTAATCCTTTATATCAAAAATGTCCTTCCACATTCTCCTTAGAGAGAGAATCCCTGAATGCATAGTATTTAAAATGGAATCTATTCTTTTCTTTTTTGGAAATTCCTTGTGCTCTAAGTCACAGAATTGAAAGTCTAGAGTTTCTCTACCCAATAGGGTCACTAGCCATATGTGGCTATTTAAATTTAAGTTTGATTAATTAAATTTAACACAATTACGAATTTAGTTCCTAAGTAGCTACATTTTCAGTTCTCAGTGACCCCATGTGACCAGCGGCTACTGTTTTGGCCAGCACGGATACAGGACATTTTCATCACTGCAGATGCTTCTGTTGGACATCACTGGTCTAAAAGAGCACAGATCAGCAAACTACAGATGACCTGCTTTTGTAAATAGTTTTATTGGAACACAGCCATGCCCATGTATTTACATACCGTCTTTTGCTTCTCCAGTGCTAAAACAGCAGAGTTGAGTCAGAGCAACACAGACTAGCAAAGCCTCCATGCCCAAGCAAGTCTGAGATATTTATTACCTGGCCCTTTACAGAAAAAGCTCACTGGCCACTGTTCTAGTGAGTTGAGTTCTAGTCCCTGCTAAGATACTCAAAACCAAACCAAACCCACTGCCATCCAGTCGATATGCACTAGCTGTGTAACTCTGAGTATGAGGCTTTAACCTCTGGGCCTCAGTTTCCCCATCCGTAAAATGGGGAAGGGGAATGAAAAATATAGAGGTTTAAAAAATCACAGTCCTTGGAGTCAGAGGCCAAGTTTATGCTCATTTTCTTCGCCTAGAAAGGAATCCTGATAATTGTCCATACAGAAGAACTTTAGGTGTGAATGAAAGGACTGCTGATAATTATGCTAGGACCATAGCCAGGACAGTCCCAGTAAATCAGGATACACGGTCACCCTAGTGATAAAGCTTGTGCTATTCCAGGGTACCTAGCGACATTAGTCAGAGTGGGTGAGCTTCGCAAGTATGGAGCCAGGAATTTTGTCTGCCCATCCACTCTCAGAACATCTGCCTTGTATTACTACTGTCTGAAGAATCCGCCTCCCGAATCCGCCCTCAAGTCATACCTTGATTGCTCCAGTTGATATCTGGATCTCATGGAGCCTCCTCATGGTGCCATCACGGTCAACAAAGTAGGACGATGCAAGCTGGTGCAGAGCTTCAACACTTTGAGTGGCATTCCCTGACTTCCTGTCTAGGCGACTTTTGTCCATGTACATGGTCAAAGCCTCCTCCCCTGCATGAGAGAGGAAAAAAGCTCAGGTAGCCTGTCGAGCTTTGAGGTATGAGGACAGGGCTCCAGGGCTTCAGTGCTGAGAACAGCTTCAGTCCTCTACTAATTTGCCCAAATTTCCTTCTGCCTCTGAAATCAGTTTCCATCTGAAAATCAAGGGTACGATTAAAGAGAAACGGTCCCTGTTTTCTTTTTACCATATTAAATGTTGTTATTGTTTTTGTTGTTGGGTGCCGTCCATTGGATACTGACTCATAGCGACCCCATGTGACAGAGTAGAGCTGTTCCATAGGCTCTCCTAGAAAATTTAAAGTTAACACACATGACTCACACTCGTGACACACATTATATTTCTATTAGACAATGCTAGCCTAGGGAGACAGAAATATAAAGAGACCATTTCAAACACCAGATGAACAGTCAACACAGAGGGAGGCACAGAGTAAAATTGCAGCCAGGAGGAAGGGGCCTGTATCTCCGTCAGTAATGGAGGCCACAAGACCCTGATGACTCTGCCTCTCTGGAGCTGCAACCCTCGCCACTACCCCTGCACAAGTATGCCCCGTTTCTCTCATCTTCTGCTTTTCTCCTGGCCAACTTGTGATCTTCTGCCTTTCTCCTGGCTAACTTGTGATCTTCTGCCTTTCTCCTGGCTAACTTGTCCTCATCCCTCAGGATTCATCAAACACATGACCTCCTCTGGGAAGCCTTCCCTGAATCCCCCAGTCCTCACCTAAACTAGGTTACGTACTCTTCCTGTGCCCTTTCACAGTCCCCTGTACTTCTCCACTATATCACTTACCACATTATCTGGTGATGGCTTGTTTAATAGCCTGTCTCCTCCACTACAGCAGAAGCACTGGGAGGTCAGGAAGTATGCAAGAGTCTTTCACCATTTCATTGCCATTGCCTAGCACAATATGGGCATGTATCAGGTGCTCGGCAAATGATTGAAGATTTATGGATGAATGAGTAAACATGGAGCTACTGTACGTCTACAATGTTTACTGATTTGTCTCTCCTACTAAACTGAAATCTCCCAGCAGGAAGGATCCTAATTCGTCTTTGGGTTCCCTATGCCTGGGCTTGAGTTGAGTTCTGAGTAAGACACTCAGGTTTGGACTTTCTTAGGAGCTCTCGCTGGTTATTCGAGAGGACATAATTTTCCTTCCTTTAAACTCCATAGCAACTTGAATTGATTTTTTGTAAAAATGCCTGTTGATCCAATTAGGCTTTGAGTTGTTGTGGTGGTGGGTAGATGGTGGGGGCACAGGAACCATCTGATTCATCTTTGTAAAGTTCCCCAATGCTTCTCCTAGGATCTGATGCAGAACAGATTTTCAGTTATCATTTTATTGATAAATTGATGGAGAGATGGATGGATGGATAGGTAAATGATGAAGTAAGTGACAATGCTAGCTAGAGCCATGAGGCAGAGGAAATAAATATTCCAAGTGTCATCTCAGGCTCTCCAAGGGGCCTGTGAAAGAAGAGGTGAAGCAAGCCCACTTCCCTCTAGACTGGGAACTAGCAGAAGCAAACCTTAGATCAACAGGGGTTAATGGGCTTCTGGCTTCATTATTAAGACTTAATTTCTTGTTTATTAAGAGAATGTTCTGTTTAGAGTTGTTTTCCCATTTGGGCATTCCTGCAAATTGCTTCCTCACCCTACATAGGCCTTTCCTCAGTCTTTTGGTCCTCCAGGGGACACTGCCTCACTCTCTGAAGCACCTTCCATCAGAGGGGAAAGTGTGGGATTCAGATATGTAGGAGATGGGGGATGTGGCGGGAGTTGGTTGTTTTACCTTCTGAATCAATACGATGTTGCTCCCAGATGGGGGCTGGGGATGTCTGGACTTTAAGGTGTCTGGGATGTTCCTTGTCCTTTTAGCCCTCTGTGATTTTATTCTTAGTCTTCCTCTTAGCCCAGGGGAAATCTCTCAAAATGCAGGGCAGGGAATAATGAATACATACAAACATACACATACAAACAAAAACCTGAACGCTCATGCATACAGATACTTATGCAACACACACACACATTTTCAAACATGTATACACTGTATCCATATGTATGAGTACAATGTGTATTATAGGAATGCTTGTGCACAGACTAACTTTCTTCCAACCATAGGCAGGAGTCAGTGCACATCTATGTACTAAGCATACAGACCCATGTACACATACCAACTTAATCACACATATCACACAGACACACAGCCTCCAAGACCTTTCCTTTGGCGTCAGATATGGTCTTCAGAGGGATTACAGGAAATCTGTTTCCCTGTGTGTTATTCTATATCCAGAATTTCCCCCTAATCAACTTCTATAAGAAAACCACTCATACCAAGGATTTGATGACTTTAACAGATTTCACCAAAACTTTGGGTATCCCGTGGCAATGGCTTAGCTATCAGTCCTCCCACTGGCTGCACTTCCTCTTTCTCACACCCTTTCCTTCCGTTTCCCTCTCCCTTAAGAGCCAAATGAGTCCATTTCCATGTCCCACATGTGGCAGTTTAAGGACCATCTTTTGTTTGAGCATCCCCTTGGGATTCACCTGGTACCTCAAACAACTTACCAAAGAATTTTCTAAAACAATATAGATTATTAGGAAAAATCAGAGTAAGTACAGTTGCCTGCATTTCCTTCCTACAGATGAGGAAGCTGATATACAGACAGAAAAAGGGATTCCTCAATGTCTCTCCCACCCAAGTGGCACGAATGGCCTTCAATCCTAAATCCCTAAGTTCCTGAGCCGCATTAGATAATAACAACAATAAAAAAAAGGATGATAACAACATTTTTAGGTTTCAGATGTTGTACTAAGCACTTTTAATTCACCATTTTATTTAATCCTCACAAAAGCCACGAAGGAGGTCATATAATTATGACTATTTGTGAAAAGGAAAACTTAGAGTGTTGAGTAACTTGCTAAGGTGACATAAAGCTGATGAATAACAGGTGGCAGGATTTGAACCCAGGCAATCAACCTTCGGAACTTCCCCATTATTCACTACTGCTTACCACTTCCCTTCTCTCAGACTGCGTGATGAGACACTTAAGAAATATTTTTTTCAGGGGTGAATGAATAAGATGATGATGCAAAAGGACCTCACACAGTTTCTGGCACAGAAGAGTACACCTCTTCCCCTTCCCTCCCCCTACTGCACCACGTTTAGGGCTGAGTGAACATTTAGGGCTTGCTGTCCAACACCGGATCTCAATCCAAAGCTTTGCATATTTTAAAATGTTGTGCTGTAAAAACAGGAGAGAAACAAGGCTCTGTAAATAATTCACCACCTTGCCATGGAAAAATTAAAAATATATTTCACTGCAAAAGAGAGGTCTTTGTTATTTGGGATTTCCAGGGACTTGGACAGAACACAGTTTTTAATTGAGGAAGTGAATAGGTAGCAATGATTTTTTTCCCCCAAGTGAACTGGGAGGTGGGAGAAGTTCAAAGGCAATGGTACAGGTTAACGTCACAGTCCGTGTAGAAGTGAATTCATTTTCACTTTACAACAGAATAGAATTTATACTATTTGATTTAACATTCAAAGTCCTTCTTAATTCAGTATCTGACTAGCAACAGACAACAAACACATCCTGGTTGGCTGACTGCTGGTGTGGGTGTCTAGGTGGCAAGTGAGATGGTTAAATAAATGACTAATGTTGGGTCAAATGTAATGCAGACTTTGTAGACTGAAAATCCTAAGTGCAAAACTTAGCTTTGTCACTTGCTAACTATATGACCTTGAACAAGTTACTTTGCCTCTTCTGAGTCTCATCCTCCTCATCTATAAAACGCACACAATATGACAACTTGCGGTTTCTGAGGACTAGGGAAAAAGTACAATGCCCACTATGTGGCAAATATTCAGTAAGTAGTGACTAATATCATTGTAGGAACAAATGAATTTGCCCAACCAATTTCTCTATTCACATTCCCCACAAAAACCTATACATTATCAAATTACTAATCTGGTATTTCTCAAAACATATATGCTCAGCCTAGAAAGCTTTGCTACTTTCCTTCAACCCAGCCAGCTCCTGTCAGGGGAAACTGCCACTTCCTTCATGAAATCTGTCCTGACCACTAGAGCACACGGTGAGCAGCCCCTCCTCTGAAGATCCACTGGTATACCTCACTAGACCCTGTTCCATTACTACACTGATTATCATTTAGCTGGCATAGGTCACACCTACCACACCTAAATGCAACTCAGCTGCTCTCTAAGCTGTTGGCATGGCGGTCCACCACAAAAGGGGTTTTCCTAAAGTTCAACTGATCCAGTCAATTGAATATGGAAGAACTGATGTCCAAAAGATTGTAGCTCATAATAATATCAAATGATGCAAGCAGGCAAGACTCATACATATCTAAATGCACTAGTCGCTACCATTTCCCATTTTCTTTGCATTTTTTTCTTTCCCTTTATCCTCTCTTCTTATTCTCAATCTCTCAAAGGTTTATTGGGGATAGTGGGGAGGAATGGGCAAGACTGATCAGAGTGGAGGAATTATTTCACTTTCCTATTAACCTACTCTAAGCCCTTATGAGAGACAAATGATACCCCATTTGTAAAATAATAGCCTCAAGTTATCAGAACCTGAAGTAGGCTTAAATAAATAGAACAAATTCCCTACATCACATCTAAAATTCAATTATTTCTCCAGGTTAGACCATATTCCAAAGGATTTAAGAATATTATCAGATTAAGCATTCCGAATGATGAGACTACATTCCAAGAAACTAAGACATTTATCAGATTAAGCAGTACCAATAAAATGAGCTAATTCCAAGGTTAAGCCATATTTCTACAAAACAGGAAATTCTCATGTTAGACTGTCCTATAAAATTGAATCACCTGCTCAGATATGACAAAAACAAACAAGTCAATTTGGCTTATCTAGCAATATATGCTTTTTGGTGATATACAATGGCAGAGAGGTTCAGGAGGCTTTTATTTCAGGGTATCCCACCCTTTCTTCCATCCCAGACCCAAAGTTATGACACGGCTACAGCCCAGTGGCTGCTGACCTACCTCCCAAGGTGGCAGAGATGAGGAGGTGGGTGCCGTACTTTTTGATGATGGTATCGATGAACTGCTGAGTGGTGGGTCTCCTGCCAAGCAGGCGGATGCTTCTTTGAAACTCTGGCATGAGGGGCACTGGATGGCGCACCAGATCTCTCCTCTCGATGGCTGTGTTCCTCACCTTCCAACGGGCAAACTCCCTGGGTAGGAAAGATGAGCGAGACTTCTCAACCTACCATCTCTGCCTCTAAAACAAAGCCCATCCCATCGCCCCATCCAGGCATCTCTCCTTAGGTGGGAGAGTGACAATAATGATTTTTAATATTTGTTAGGTGACAATTTGATCTGGAGCTCTCAATCCTCTTCAGCCAAAAATATTTACTGAGTACTGTTCTCATCAATGGAGATACTGTGGTGAACCAGATAGACCGGGTCCCTGCCCTCGTGTTGCCAGCATCAGGGATAAAAACATCAGGGGTGGCTTTTACTAGTTTATGGGTGAAGAAAAAAAGGAAACAGAAAGAGCAATAATAATAATGATGATGATGACACTCACGGCACTTTAGAGTCCACCAGAATGTCATGCCCACTTTCTTATCTATCATATCTATCACACTAGCCCTGTGACAGGGGATTATTACCATTTTCTTATACCTATCACAGGACCGAGACCAAGGTCTCCATTATCATTGTCATCTAGTTGCTTGTTCTTTTCTCTCACTAGACTGTCAATGATACCACAGAGATGGAAACTTTTTAGTTGTTTTTTTTTTCTCTGCAAAATATCTCAGTGCCTGTTACATGGTAGGATTCATAAAAATACTAGTTGGATATATAAATAAACAAATGAATGGAAGAAAGAAAGCAAGGGCGCTAAAGAGGGGGGAAAGCTATGTTACAATGGAGCGCACCTAAGGCACAAAGTGACTTCTGATCTGATCTACAATAATTCCAAAATTGAAAATTTAGCCCAGAGTTACGTTTAATTCAAAATGTTAACATGCATTCACTGAGTGCCTACTACTGGAAGAAACTAAGTTAGGCTCTGAAGACCATGTGGGAGAGTTTCAGTTTTTTCCTTTATTAATGACAGAGCAGGTCAAGACTCAAGAGGTTTGAACTTGGAGTCCAACTCGAAATCTCACTCTGCCTCTTGCCAACCGTGTGGTGTGATCTTGGGCAAAGCACGTCACCTCTGTGGACCTTTATTTACTTTTATACATATACATATAAAATACAACTAACATCATCTCTTTCCTAGGGCTATTGCAGGTATTACATGATTCCTAGAGTGTGAAAATACCTTCAGAAAGGGTCGTTTCATAACTTTTTTCCTTGCAAGTTTCCAGACATGTGAATCATTAAAGGCTCAGAGACGGAGAACAAGGAGCATACACACTGAGTATAAGGGGAAATTGAAAGGGTCTTGGTTCAAATTGTTTTTGCTTAAATAATGATCACTGTTCCTCTCAAAGATGCAGCTTTTTCTGAAACAACCAGCTCCCCATCCTGCCTGAGTTATGTCTTAATCCCCTGAGAAAAACAGACTAGCCAAGAGGGCTGTAGGGTCAGTTTAGATAAATGATGAGAACCAGAGTTTAATGAAAAGGTCTCTCTCTCCTGTCACAAGATGGGAGAGATGAATGAAGGAAGAGGTATGGGGCAAGAAAAAACAGAACAGGGCAAAGTATACCCCGGTAATTCAGTGGTGGAGTCTGACCCTTGATGCAGAAGAAACTGGGTGTGAAAAAAAGGTTTAAAATTGGAATACGTTTCCAAGCCTCAGAGCTTATGGCTTGTGTCTGTTCAAGGAGTTTCTGTCCATAACTGATAACACAGCTCAAATCCTAAGTAAAGTCAACTCAGTGCCTTGACATACCCATTGCCATTGAGTCGATTCTGACTCATAGAGACCCTATAGGATGGGGTAGGACTGCCCCATGGGATTTCCAGTGAGTGGCTGGTAGATTCAAACTGTGGAACTTTTGGTTAGCTGGTGTAGCTCTTAACCACACTTTGACATAGCAGGCATTTATTAAGTCAATCAGCTGCATTCAGGAAACCCTTGCAGGGCATCTAATAATTGCAGGTATGACGCCTATAGGAGAGAGATGGACACACACATCCTCATTCCTTAAGAAGCTCAGTCTAGCAGGAAAGACAAAATGTTTACATTTTATTGTAAAAAGACAAAAAGGAATACAGGGCTCAGAAGGAGCAGGAGCATGGATCTCTTCTCAGGCCTCTAGAGAGAGCTTCTCAGAGGAGTCCTTGTCTAAACCGTAGTTTTAAAGTTTGTATGCAATTTAGATAAACAGATGTGTAAAAAAATGTGTGTGTGTGTATGTATTTTTATATATATATATATATATATATATATCTCAAAAGTCACACAGCTGGTTATTGAAAGAGCTGGGAATAGAAAACTGATATCCTGACTCTTATATCACTGCTTAATATAGATATTGACAAGTATAATATAAAAACACAGCAAAACCAGCACCAATGCAGAATTAATGCCATTCCCCACCACCAAATACAAGGTCATGACTGAATTTCTTTGTTTTAAACTGCCTCCAGTCTTCCTGAAGTTCACCGGCTATAAATACGGGGCCTGCGGTCTGTGTTGGATCCTTGAAAAATACTAGGAAGGAAATCAGTGCTGGGCACCGGATTCCTCCTTCACATGGCAGCTGTAAGACCCAAGTGAGGAGATGCATGTGGCCTGCCAGGCAGAGTGCCAGGCACTTGGGAAGAGCTCAAAAATGGGGGGCAGTTGTTATAAAGAACCTACTATGTGCTGGGCACTGCCTGCTTGACATCATGGATATAGTCCCTGATTCTAAGAAGCTATTCTACTTATTGGAAGAAGTCGTAGTTCAGGGAAATAAGGTGTGCTATTTGCCAAGGTCACAGAGGGATCAGAGAGGAGGGTACCTCGCCCAGTCTGGAGAAGAGGCTGGGTGGGTGCGAGTGGGAGTGGAAAAGAATTCTCCTGTTCAAGCTGAATCCTGAAGGAAACCTAGGATTTGGCCAGACAAAGATGGGGGAAGAGTGTTTCAAGAACATTAATTTCATGTGCAAAAATGCAGGGGGATGAGAGAGAATAAGAAAGTTGGAGAAAAATGATGAGTATGTGTGTGCGACATGCATGTATGTATGTATGTGTGTAAGATGTATAAATGGTAAGAGGTGAAGATAGGGAGGTTGGCAGGGACCAAATGATGAAGGTCCTTGTTATGGATTGAACTGTGCCCCCTAAAAATATGTGTTGTAAATTCTAACTCCTATACCTGTGGTTATAATCCCATTTGGGAATGAGTTTTCTTTGCTATGTTAAGAGGCCACATCAGTGTAGGGTATGTTTTAAGCCAATCACCTTTGAGAAACAAACAAACAAAAAAAGCAGATTAGGAACAAAGAAGCAAGCAGAGATGGGGGAAGATGATGCCACACGAAGACCACCCCGGAGCCGTGGAACAGAAGCTGAAAAGAGACAAGGACCTTCTCCCAGAGCCGACATAGAGAGAAAGCCTTCCCCTAAAACCAGCACCCTGAATTCAAGCTTCTAGCCTCCTAAACTGTGAGAAAATAAATTTCTGTTTTTTAAAGCCATGCACTTGTGGTATTTCTGTTATAGCAGCATTAGATAACTAAGACAGGCCTTCTGTGCCAAACTATGCTATTTTTTTTTTTTTCCGTCTCTATCCTTTGTTCTTACTGGCCAAGGATCCAGGCTAAAAAAGTTTTGAGAACGAGTTTATGTGATTTGGAAACCACTGTACGGATGCTGAAGCAAAGACGATAATAGCTCCAGGGTTCTGTTTTTACACTATTTACTAAAATATACTTAAAGAGTTTTTTTTTTTTATAGTACCTAGATCTATTCAGAAATAGATTTAAACAACATATGAGCTAAAAACAATGTTTTATACATCCAAAACTAGAGGAACTACTATTCTTTATGGCTCTGAGAACACAGCAGTAAATAGTAAAAAGCCTTGCTCTCAAGGAACTTGCAGTCCGGTGACAGAGGTCAGAAAATAAACAACTGTGTAACATGTCAGAGGAAGATCAACATTATAAAGAAAAATAAAGCAGGTAAAAAGGGTTTCAAGCCTAACAGTGGGGTGAGCATGTGGTTTTATACACGTGGCTTGGAAATGAAAAGGTCTCTCTCTCCTGTCACAAGATGGGAAAGATGAATGAAGGATTTCATGGTATTTGAATGGAAACTTGAAGGAAATGAAGGACAGAACTACTGGGGCTACCCAGTAGAAGTGTTCCAGGGAGAAGGAACAGCAAATGCAAAGGCCCTGAGGTAGGGGCGTGCTTGGCCGGTTTGGGAGGGTAACATCGAACTGGCCCAGAGGAGTAAATGAGTAGAGTTAAAGGAAGGTTGATAATAATAACACAAAATAACGTCATAAAATTGGGTGTGACTAGGCACAAATCTTGAAGAGCTTTGTTAGCCTTGGCAAGGGCTTTTCTGTTTAATTTCTAAATGAGGCAGAAAGTCAAAATAGGGGTTTTGCAGTAGAAATGATGCAATCTGATTTATGTTCCCAAAAAAGGATAGTCAAAATAAACAAAAGAAAACAAAACCCACTGCCATTGAGTCAATTCTGACTCATAGTGACCCTATAGAACAGAGTAGAACTGCCCCACAGGGTTTCCAAGAAGCTGCTCGTAGATTAAAACTGCTGACTTGATTAGCAACCAAGCTCTTAACCAGTGGACCACCAGGGCTCCTTTAAACAGCCAGACAGTAAATATTTCAGGCTTTGCAGGCCATAGGTCTCTGTCACAGCTACTCAACTCTACTGTTGTAGTGTCAAGCAGCCATAGCTAATATGTACATGAGTGTGTGTGGCTGTGTTCCAGTAAAACTTTATTTACAAACGCAAGCCAAGGGCCAGATTTGTCCTTCAAGCCATAGTTTGCTAACCCGTGTTCTAAAAGCACTACTCTAACTCCATTTATAGCAATCATCCAGTCTAATTCACTCCATTCATAAAAGCAAAAACTGAATGCCAAAGAGATTAAGTCTTTTGCCTTAAATCACACAGCCAATGACTGGCAGGGTTTAACTCAGAACCTAGGGCTGCTAACTCCAAGTGCCGTTGCCATTTCCACTGCAGTGTGCTGCCTAATAAAAAGAAGGAAAAGAACATAAAAGAAAAGTCTTGCTTGTCATGTTGTCTAACTGCTCTGCTGGCCAGTGAACAATTTCATGTAAGTTCTCAGTGAACTGAGCACAAGAGAAAATATATCTTTCCTTCTGAGCCACAGAGCACAAAAATTCCCCTTGGAGGAGAAGGCAGAACTCACAATGGCACAGGATTTGCGGAATATGCTTATGCCCAATTAAGCATCCCAGCAGGGTGGGCAAACCAATTAGACTGAGATTAAAAAAGGATCCTGGATGGGAGGCATGGAGTGGCTGCAGCAAGGCCCACCACACTGGGGGAGCTGAAGGTGGCAGGGCAAGTGATGACAGGCAGAGGATGGATAAAGACAGAAGCCAGGGTTGCAAGGTTTAAGATGAGGCTGAAGAGAAAAACATAAGCTTTCTTTCTAGAATTAAGCATTGCCTTTACAGGAATCCTCCCCCATCGTCTTTACTAGCCCTCTGTTTTCCTGCATGTGTGCTCACACAGATATGTACACACACACACACAAAATGATACATTGAGTATGAGGTTGCACTGGAGAAAATAGAATGATTATGAGGCAAGCAGATGAACTGGCCCTGTGCCCTCGGAAAGGCGCTTCCTCCCCTGGTGTCATTGTCTCTACCTGTGAAATAAAGCAAAAAAAACACCTGTTGCTGTCAAGTCGATTCCAATTTATAGTGACCCTAGAGGACAGAGTAGAACTGCCCCACAGGGTTTCCAATGAGCGCCTGGTAGATTTGGACTGCCAACCTTTGGTTAGCAGCCATAGCTCTTAACCACTATGCCACCAGGGTTTCTTACACGAATTTCAGCCCTGTACCTTTCGGCCTATGCTTTTGTCATTATTGTTAGGTACCGCCATGGCAGTTCCTACTCAAAGTGACCCTATGTACAACAGAATGAAACACTGCCCAGTCCTGCATCATCCTCATGATTATTGTTATGCTTCAGCCCATTGTAGTGGCCACCGTGTCAATCCATCTCACTGAGTGTCTTCCTCTTTGTTTCACTGACCCATTGCTTTACCAAGCATGATGTCCTTCTCCAGGGAGTGGTCCCTCCTAATAACATGTTCAAACCATGTGAGACCAAGTCTCACCATCTCTGCTTCTAGGAGCACTCTGGCTGTACTTCTTCCAAGACAGATTTGTTCATTCTTTTGGCAGCTCACGGTATATTCAATATTCTTCTCCAACACCATAACTCAAAGCTGTCAACCCTTATTTGGGCTTCCTTATTCATTGTTCAGCTTTTGCATGCATATAGTTGTTGTTAGGTGCCGTCAAGTCGGTTCTGACTCATAGCGACCCTATGCACAATAGAAAGAAACACTGCCCGGTCCTGTGCCATCCTTACAATCGTTGTTATGCCTGAGCTCATTGTCGCAGCCACTGTGTCGATCCACCTCGTTTAGAGTCTTCCTCTTTTCCGCTGACCCTGTACTATGCCAAGCAGGATGTCCTTCTCCAGGGACTGATCCCTCCTGACAACATGTCCAAAGTATGTAAGATACACTCTCGCCATCCTTGCCTCTAAGAAGCATTCTGGTTGTACTTCTTCCAAGACAGATTTGTTCGTTCTTTTGGCAGTCCATGGTATATTCAATATTCTTCTCCAACGCCACAATTCAAAGGCGTCAATTCTTCGGTCTTCCTTATTCATTGTCCAGCTTTCCCCTGGTGGTATAGTGGTTAAGTGCTATGGCTGCTAACCAAAAGGTCGGCAGTTCAAATCCACCAGGTGCTCCTTGGAAACTCTATGGGGCAGTTCTACTCTGCCCTATGGGGTCGCTATAAGTTGGAATCGACTCGACGGCACTGGGTTTTTTTTTTAAGGCAACTGAAAACACACTAAAGCCTGTGCTTTAGAGGCAGAAATCTGGGGTTAAAACCTGATTCTTCCACCTACCAGCTGTGAGATTTTGAATTTACTTATACTCTGGAAAATGAAAATGACATCTACCTTAGATGGTTGGGGTAGGATTATATTAAATCATGTAGCACAGTGCCAAGAACATAATAAGCCCTCCATAAAGTGTTAATGGTAAAGTAATTATCAACATTATCATTGCATGATTATCTGAGAGGCATTATATGGTAAGTTGGGTGATAGTGGAAGGATGGCAGGAAAGGAAAAGAGGAAGAAAGGAATTTAGGAAACAATCATACCCTTTTTCAAATTACCAATAGATAGAACTTTTGGAATATGTAGGATTTGATTCCTGTGAAGTACAGCAAAAGCAATGAAAGTGGCCTTAAGAAATGGGCCAGCAGTTTATAAACTGTCTCCAATTCTATTTTCTAATATATGGGTGAGGACTAAATCACGCATCTCCCCAAATATTTCTAGGAGGGTTAAAAGAAATAATTGTTAGAAAAGTTATTTGTTATTTGGAACTGGGTATGGATAAAACCCAAAACCAAACCCACTGCTGTCGAGTCAATTCCGACTCATAGCGGCCCTGTAGGACAGAGTAGAACTGCCCCACAGAGTTTCCAAGGAGGGCCTGGTGGATTTGAACTGCCAAACTCTTGGTTAGCAGCCATAGTACTTAACTATTACGCCACCAGGGTTTCCTGGGTATGGATAGGTATGGACAATTATCCACTATTTTCTGTTATCCTTATTTTCTGTTAATTTTCTATTAGGACACACTTATAATACTGATGTTTCTATTGCTTGAGGCTGTCTTTTTGGTTTCCTCATCTGTAAAATGGGGAGGGGTGAAAAGCTCTACTTCCGAAGGTGGTTGTAAAGAGGGCATCTCCAACAGTACTGGGTTCATAGTAAGTGTTGGATAAATGTGAGTTAACTCCATTTTTTCCTCCTGAATAATTGAGGCTACAAATAACCTCTGAATAAGTGAAGTACTACTTTACTCTTCTTTACAGAGAATGTTTTATGGCTGTGAAATAGATGATCTTCTGTCTTGTATCTTTCAGCCTAGGTTTTAGAGGCAGAAATCTTAAGTTAAAATCTGATTCTGCTACCTACAAAAGCAGAAATAGGTGAAGACAGTTTTTAAAAAACATATACATTTTACTGACTTTTAAAACAAATAAAGAGAATGAGGAAAATAAGGGGAAAAAATTTTTTAAAAAACTGGGTTAAAATTAGTATGCAAAATTAATTCTAAAAAATCCTGAACACTTAATGGAAGTGGACCACAAATGTCAAGGAGCTTCCTTGCACCCAAAACAAAAAGGGAATCACAGCCTAAGGAACCAAACAGCCAAGAAGATCATAGAGTAGTTGATGGAGAATTACAGATTTCCTGGGGTCTAATATAAGACACACACATCTCCCCATGAGTTCTCATAAAAAGATGGATGCAGAAGATGCTGGCGAGTAAGGTCCTCAACAATATACCAATGGTATGAGTTTGGTGAGCTGAATTGGCTCAGCGTAGCCTAATGAACATATGCCAAAGCACTATTCAATAAAAGGCAATTCCATGAGGATCAAACATATTATAGACTAGATACATAGCTCCCTGGTGGCCTGACTTAATCCAAAGATACATTTTAGAATATTTTATAGACACTACTACAGCTGCTAACCAAACGGTCGGCAGTTCGAATCTGCCAGGCGCCCCCTGGAAACTCTATGGGGCAGTTCTACTCTGTCCTATGGGGTCACTATGAGTCAGAATCGACTTGACGGCACTGGGTTTGGTTTTTTGGGTTACCCCCAATAAAGGTTTGTTGAAAGCATGACTAATTACAATCACACCATGTTTGCATTTGTTTATTCCTAGATGTCTTATCCTATTGGTTACATTAATTAATTGTGTGTTAGTGGAATAAAAGGAAGCCTGTAAGTAAGAGGAAGGTGTTGGAGGGGAACTCTGGGACCACTTCTGCTATTATTAGCAGCACGTTTTCCCAGAGGAATCGCAGAGGAGGACAGGGAAGAAGACATGAAATCATTGAGCTGAGAGAGAATGAGGGGTGGGGGCACTGCTCTTGCCTGCTGTTCCCCGTCTCTTCCCACATGGTCCCCAGCCAGCTCAGGGAAAGGTGAACCCAAGGGCATGTGTGAAGTGGAAATGATGCATCTTAACAAGCGAGGGTGTCAGTGCCAAATTCCCTGCCTGCCTCCGAGCCCGGAACGTAAGTGGGAGGGCAGCTGAGAAACAGCAGCATCCAAGCGTATCTCCCAGGGCATTTCAGCCCTAGAGGAGTGAGGGGAGGAAAATAAACCAAAGCACTGTCACTGAAAACGTGATTACAAATAGTCCTATTTTAATTGCAAGTAAAGACATTGACTTAATTTTAAGGATAAAATAATTCTTGCTTACAATTGGTATATAACTCTTTCTTGTTTCCAAAGTGTATTTACTTAAATGATGGCATTTTATCCTTATACCAACCCTAGTAGCAGCTCTGAAGTCTCTTATGGGGATTAAGTTCAGAGAAATGGGGACAGCTAATTGAGAAGTATATTGGAATAGAGCTACTTGCTTCTTATACAGCAGAAACTTCAGAGGGAAAAAAGAGAAACAGGCATACTTGGAATGGCCCAACTTTTATATAAATGGACCATTTCTGGAAAAATAACTGGGGTTCTTCATGAAGCATTGCTAATGAGGGCAGGGGGCCATGATGGGGGTTATTGGGATTAATTGTGGGAAAGGCAGCTTAGAAGATGCTTGCTTTATGTCACTCTGAACCATCGGTGTTGCCTGAGGTGCCCTCTGTGTACTTGAGCAGGCTTACTGCTTTGCCACACAAAAATGCAAAAAGCATCAGGGCGGAAGAGCTTTTGGAGAAATACCCAAGGCCACTGCTTTCATAAATGAGGACACTGAGGCCCAGAAAGAGAAACAAGCTTGCCCAAGATCACAGAAACACTGGTGGTGGGGGGACTAGAACCTGGGTTATTGATTTCAGGTTCCACATTTTATCCCCTGAGGGACTGACTGCCTCATTTCCATTATTCCCATTTTTGGGGGACTGGTTCTTTAAAAACCCCTGTCACATACTTTAGGTTCCCAACAACCTAGGAGAAGGAGATTATTGCCAACCCCTTCACAAGCTGAGGAAACTGAGGTCCAGGGCAGTGAAGGCCAAAAGCAAATCCATGCCAGAACTGGGATGGAAACTCAGATTTCATGGTTCTCTGCCTGGGCCCTTCCTGGCTTCTTTCTGAGCCCTCCTTCCCAGCTGGCATGACCTCCCCTAAACTACCCCATGCTCTGCAGAAGGACAAAGTGTAGGACATCAAGGACAATCCAGTACTCATTCCACGAATTAGACCACGCGTCCCTGAGTACATGGGGACAAAACAGGTCCCTTCCCAGAGATGTTGTGGCACCCTGGGACAGTAACAACTTTAAAGAAAGGCCCAACTTTGGATCCCAGCATAAAGCTACTCACTAGCTGAGTGACCTTTTGCAGATTCCTCAGCCTCTCTGAACTTCTTTATCAGTGAAACAGGAATTATAAAACTTATCTTGCAGGGTTGCTGGAAGGACTAAACATAACGAATGCAATTAATCCAGCAGTAGTAGCTACTCAATAAATGTTAGCTATTTATCCTTTGGCAAGACATTCTAAAAGGGGAGTTTGTCATATAACACATTAACATTTAATGGATATTTTAAATGATCTTAATATGCCCATGGGCTCCAGGGATTACACAAACTGCATATAAATAATATATTTAAAATTCTGTTTACTCAATTTGTCTCTCTACTTATTTCCAAAGCATCTATTGTGAAAGCATGACTCATAACTAAATATAGATTAATAAAAGTTTGGAGCAGCAATTATTTTCCAATTATCATAAATCCCATTAAGCATTGCAATTATATGAATTTTCTTTTTCAGATCACAAAATTTGAGAGCTCCGAGGGACCACAGAGTATGTCTTTGTCATTGCCATCAATCCTTAGATGGTAACATGGAGACTCTGAGAGGGGAGACAATTTTCCTGGGGACACACAACTGTCCGTAGCAAAGCTGGTTCTAAAATCCAAATCTGGTGTGCTCGGGCCTTAGTTCAATTCCCTTTGCCACAGGGCTTCTTTAGGAGAGAAGTGAACAACTTCTACCCCGTCAAGTAACACTGCATTTGGCTGCCAGCTTCATTCTTGCTCTAAATTGTAGGATTAGTGAGCAAGCTGCCATTTCTGAGCCTACACAATCTCCATAGTCTTCTGCTAGACCTTTTTTTATTTCATTTCCCTGTATAAAAAGCCTCCTCGTTCCTGCTTTAACCTATTAAGAAATATCTATTACTTCAACTCATTCAACAAACATGATGGCCCTGTATCAGGAATTGGAGCTCTAAAGCCACTCTTTACTGAACCCAAATGTACTAAAGTCCTTAAAACTGATATAACGTTGGGCTTGACAAACTATGGCCTATAGACCAAATCTGTCCCACTGACTGCTTCGTAAGTAAAGTTTTATTAGACCGCAGCTATGCTCATTTGTTTATGTATTATCTATGGCTGCTTGTGCACTACAACGGTAGAGGTGAGTAGTTACAACAGAAACCATAGCATCCACAAAGTCTAAAATATTCACTACCTGGCCCTTTACAGAAAAAAGTCTTCTGACCCCTGATTTAACTCATTGACCTGGACATTTAATTTTTTGTAAGGAAATAATCAAAGATGTCTTCTGAGATGTTTAGATTCAACTGGGCAAGGAATGGGTAGATCAGTAGATTCTGTGTAAGGTTTCCTTGACAAAATGATTCCTTTGCCCTAAAAATGTATGAAAACTACTGAGCCAAAGCAAATCAGAAAACAACGTTTTCTCACACAGCCTGCTTGCAGCACCTTTAAATGTAAGTAATAAAATCATTATTTATCTAAATCAGAAGAAACTATAATGCCTGGGTCTCATCTGATTTAAGAAAATAGACATGTTTCAAGTGGAATTTATGATCTGATAATTGAACAAGGTAATTGGCTTAATATTGGCAATGATGGAAAAACAGCATGGGGGTGGTGGTGATAAGGCATTCTCTGAGGTATTTGATTACCCAAACACCACAAGAAAAAGGCAGATACAATAATTGTTCCTAGTTGGTAAAATCTGATGAGTTGTAAGGCCATGACATTATGGCTCCAAAGACTAGAACTGAAATGACCATGGAGAACTGACAGCAAAGTAAATCCCAACTCAATAAAGTTTGCTCTGGGAAGAAGTGAGATCCCTTTTTATGAAGATATTGAAGTAAAGTTTGTATCGCTCATTGACAGAGATGGTTATAGGAAGAATTCAGAATCTAAAGACAGTTCAAATGGTTGTTTCTGAGCCCTCACTGACTGAAAAACTCCATGAGTTTCAGTAAAGAAAAATAGGGTTGGAAAATAAAGAAGTGTCCTCAGCGTGCCCAGATGAATTGGGCATGTTTCAGTTGGGAAAAGGTAATAACAGAATGGTATTCTCAAACAGGCAATAGGATGACAAATGAAGATTATGCAAGAAATTACACACTTAGCTTTTTGTCAGAATTGGTTAGATAATACTCCAAATACATTGAGAGATGCAAGCCTCCTCCATATTCCACAGCTCCATAAGATTGTGAGTTTTAACTATTCTTTCTTCTAAAGCACACAAAAAAGGCTGCTCTCCATCAAATTATTCTTCACTTACCCTTCTTCATGTCTCCACACACAACTACCAAATACTAGTAAGCTAATTGCCCATTATGAACCAAAGTCTATGAATTCATATATACTGTTTTTGAACCACCTCCTGTTTCTCCTTTATCTCTTGCATTTTCAGTAAGGTACTACCAATATTTTGTTTGGTATTTTTATGTTCTTGGAAAAGTATTGTCAAAGAAGACATGATCCAGAAGGTGAGGGATGGTCATAGTACACCCACCACTGTCTATGACTCCCATTGTCTATGCACGTCTCCTCAAAGGCAGTAGATCTAGAGGAATAAATAATATGCACTGGACTGCCATCCGCTGTACCGTAATAAGCTGGACTGCCTTGTTCAAGTAACAATTCCTCTTTGGGTTTTGCTTTCCTCAACTGTAAAATGAGCAAATTGGGCTGGATTAATAGCCTTCAACTTTTGTTTAGACATGAAACATTTGATTCATTGATTTATTCTTTCAAGTAAGTATTTTGCTTGTTTTGTTTAGAATAGACTATGATTCAGTTTTTATTTTAGGTGCAAGGATTATAGCAGGGAACAATAATGACAAAGAACTTAACATTTTTCTGGGGAAACAAAATAAACAGAAAATTTAACCAAATAAATATTTTGCTAATTAGCTAAATTAGATAAAAGCAGAACTTCTCCAGAGATAGGGCTGGTCCCAGAAACCTGTCTCTCCCTCATCACTCTACTCCCCAGGCCAAGGAGGACAATTTGAGAACTATCAGACTCAGATTCCACATGGGCTTCTTGAAGTAAGGTCTTTAGGCCACCTATGTGGTAGGAATCCATTTTGCAATACAGAAATGAGAGCTCACTCAAAACAGCAAATCAGAATCTCTGCCTCTGCCTTTTTAACAACTTCCCTGGTGATTCTTCTGCAGAGTAAAAATGAGAACCTCAGGACTAAAGATTCTCTGAGGTCACCTCCACCTTAGGCAATTTTCTTTTTTTTCCCACCGAGTAAACTTTTTCTCAACTTTTGGACCTCCGCCTGAAGGTCACTTCCACATGGAAGCCCTTCCGGACTCACCTAGCCGGCTGGGTTCCCCCACCAATGACCACAATCGGTGATTATTTACTTGAGCGATTTGACTGTGATTCCCCTTCACCAGGAAGTCACTTCCATGGGGCAGGGGCTGTATGTATTTGGCTCAGTTCTAAGCACATTGCCTGGAACCTAAAAAGTTTTCAATAAATAATTCTAAAATAAATGAAGGCAGTATGAATGGGTTTATGAATGGATTTTTCTGCTTTCCAGCATTAAGAAGCTCATATTCTTAGGCACTCTCCATGACCAGATTGTTTCACTGTCCATGCTGAGCCCCTGGAGCCTGGCAAGTTACTATAGGACTTGGTTTCCAAATTGCTTAAGTCTTCAGTGACTTCCTGTTTCTATTTATTACTGCACCCTGTTCCGTGCGTAGGCAGAGATGGCAATTTAATCCTCAGATGTGAGGAATTTTGGAATTAATCCTTAGCACCTTAGTGCTTTCATTTTTCCCTTTTCCAATCAGTAACACGTCTAATAAGTCCCGAGATCTACAGAAAAGGACTCTTAGGGGATTAAATAAAGCAAAGGTCTTAGCCAAGACACTGGGAACTGCAAATGCTGCCCACATGGTTCCCTGCTTTCACCTTGACAGCCCTACAATTCTTTCTTAATATTATTACAGCCAGAATTATCTTCTCAAAGTGTGGGTCAGATCATACCACCTCCTCCGCCTGGATGGAAAGCCATCAGCTGAGTCTCATTGTCTTCAAAATAAATAGGAAACTCCCTCGATTGGCATCCATGATTCCTCAAATTCCTAGCTCCTTCCTCTATTGCCCTATCCTCATTCCCCTTAAACTGAAGTACCTGCTTTGCAGCCCCATTCATAACTAATATTATTCACCTCTACCTTTTGCTTACATTTTTGAGCTTTCAGAGACTACCTACCAACAGCAATACAGCCAGATCTCTTAATACTGAATAGAAAGCCTTCCTTGACCTGCCCAGCTTTCTTACTTCTCCAGCTCCTTCACGACCCCCAAATCTCACCTTCCCCTCTTAGGCATACAGTTTTGTTTTGTTTTTTAAGCTCCATCAAGTATACAAACCCACTCTGACCTCTGGGTCTTCCTACATGTGGTTTTCTCCACTAGAAACTCTTCCTCTACTTAATCTGACTCACTCTTACTTACCAGTAACACCTTGCACTTCCCCACTCAAAGTAGGCATCACCCTATACTAAACACTGCCTCTTCACTTCTCTTTGTCCTCTATTAGATGATACACTCTGTATGAGAATAGGAAAGGAGCAGCTCATTTACCAGGCTATTCTTAGTATATAGATAAGGGCATGGAATAAAGTAGGTTCTCAAATATATGGGAAAAGAAGAACCACGTGTTTCTCATACTCAGGGGACTCTAAGGCTTCCCATCTATTCATCTATTTGGCAAATATTTTTTTGTGTCTACTATGTTCAAGGTACATTTCTAAGTGCTAGAGGTACAGTGATGAAAAGGATAGGCAAAACCCTTGCTTTGGAACTTACATTCTAGTGGGGGAGCCAGAAAAAAATATATATATATATATAAATACATAAATATCAGACAATGATAAATGTCATAAAAAAAATTACAATAGTAAAGCAAGGTAAGAGGACAGAAAGTGACAGGCATGAAGAAGGCTCATTTTTAGTATAGGCTTCTCTAAGGATGATAACACCCTTGCTGTTGATTCCAACTCATAGTGACACTATAGGACAGAGTAGAACTGCCCCATAAGGTTTCCAAGGCTGTAAATGCTTATGAAAGCTGACTGCCACATCTTTCCTCCAAGGAGTGGCTCATGAATTCAAACTGCCAACCTTTCCGTAAGCAGCTGAGTGCTTAACCACTGTGCTACTCCAAAACCAAACTAAACCCATTGCTGTTGAGTTGATTCTGACTCATATAGGACAGAGTAGAGCTGCCCCATAGAGTTTCCAAGAAGCACCTGGTAGATTCGAACTACCAACCTTTTGGTTAGGAGCTGTAACACTTAACCACTACGCCACCACGGTTTCCATAGGGGTTCATTAATTGTGCTCATGAGGAACCTGTACATAGACCAAGAGGCAGTCGTTAGAAGAGAACAAGAGGATACTGAGTGGATTAAAATCAGGAAAGGAGTATGTCAGTATTGTATCCTTTCACCATACTTGTTCAATCTGTATGCTGAGCAAATAATCCAAGAACCTGGACTATACGAAAAAAAATGCAGCATCAGTATTGGAGGAAGACTCATTAACAACCTGTGATATGCTGATATGCAGATGATACAATCTTAGTTGCTGAAAGCCAAGAGGACTTGAAGTATTTACTGATGAAGACCAAAGGCTACAGCCTTCAGTATGGATTACATCTCAACATAAAGAAAAAGAATCTTTACAACTGGACCAATAAGCAGTATCATGATAAATGGAGAAAATATTGAATCTCAAAGATTTCATTTTATTTGGATTAATAATCAACGCTCATGGAAACAGCAGTCAAGAAATGAAAGTACAAATTGCATTGGGCAAATCTGCCACAAAAGATCTCTTCGAAGTGTTATGAATGAAAGATGTCACTTTGAGGACTAAGGTGTGCCTGACCCAAGCCATGGTATTTTCAATTGCCTCACATGCATGCAAAAGCTGGATAATAAATAAGGAAGATGAAAGAAGAATTGATGTCCTCGAGTTATGGTGTTAGCAAAGAATACTGAATAAACCATGGACTGTCAGAAGAACAAACAAATCTGTCTTGGAAGAAGTGCTTCCAGAATATTCCTTAGAAGAAAGGATAGTGAGACTATGTCTCACGCACTTTAGACATGTTATCAGAAGGGACCAGTCCCTAGAGAAGGACATCATGCTTGGTAAAGTAGTGGGTCAGCAAAAAAGAGGAAGACCCTTATCAAGATGGATTGACACAGTGGTTACAGCAATTGGCTCAAACATAGCAATGACTGTGAGGATGGCACAAGACAGGGCAGTATTTCATTCTGTTGTACATAGGATTGCTATGAATTGGAACCAACTCAACGGCACCTAACAACAACAAGGAAGATAAATATGACCAGAGACCTGAACGAGGTAAGTGAAAAATAGATGTACATACCCGTTCCAGGCAAAGGAAAAAGAAAGTGCAAAATGCCCATGATTGTCAGTGAACTTGGAGTGTTTAAAGAATGGCAAGAAGGACAGGTTGGAGAGGCAGGCAGAGGCAGCAGGGCTACATCAAATAGGCTTTTGTGGTAGACTAAATAATGGTCCCTAAATACGCCCATGTTCTAACCCCTGACACATGTGAATATGTTACCTTACATGGCAAATGATGTGATTAAGTTAAAGAATTTGAGACGGGAAGACTACCCTGTATTATTCAAGTGGGCCCAATGTAATTATAAGGGTCCTCATAAGGGGGCGGGGGGCAAGAATGTGAAAGGCAGAAGGAGGAGATGGGATAATGGAAGTAGAGGTTAGAGTGATGTACTTTGAAGACAGCAGAAGGGGCTATGAGCCAAGCAACATGGCTAGCCACTGGAGACTGGAAAAGACAACAAAATAGATTCTCCCCTGGACACTACAGAAAGAACACAGCTCTGCTTCACCTTAATTTTAGCCCCATAAGACTCACTTCCGACTTCTGATCTCCAAACATGTAAGATAATAAATATGTGTTGTTTTAGACCACAAAGTTTGTGGTAATTTTTTACAGCAGTGCTACAAAACTAATACAGTCTTGGTGAGTTGTGGAGAGGACTTTAGACTTTGTATTAAGCATAGTGAAAAGCCACTGAGAGTTCCGAGAGGAGGCATAACAGAATCTGAACTATTTTTAAGTTAAATTACTCTGGCCCCTTTGTAGAGGAGAGCTGAAGGTGGGCGGGGGGAGGACAAAATTTGAAGTAAGAGGAGCCATTAAGAGGTTACTTCAATGGTTCAGATGAAAGCTGATAGAGGCCTGGGCTGGAGCAGCAGTGGTCAAGATGGCTATAACTAGATGCACTGGAGATGTATTTTGTAAGTAGAGTCAACAGGATTTGCTGATGTGGGGCATGAAATAAGTCAGAATTGACTCGATGGCAATGAATTTGGTTTTGGGGGGGCATGAAATGAAGAGAAGAATCATGGGTGCCTTGTGATGTGGGGTACAAATAACTGGGTTTATAGTGCAGCCATCTGGTGAAAATAGAAACACTGGCAAAGGCACACATTTGGGGAGTGAATGCATATTTTGGCATGGCACATTGAAGAAGTCTCTTAAATAGCTGAATATATAAGTTTGGATTTCAGGGGAGAAATATAGGCTGGGGATATAAATTTAGGTTCTCAGGGTAGATTACATAAGAACATGAAGGCAGGTGAGATCATCAAAACATGGACATAGATAGAGGCCAAAGGGCTAAGACCCCAGGTCTTCGATACTGAGAGACTGCAAAGAGAAGGTGAGCCTAGTGGTGAACAAGAAGGATCAAAAAGCAAAGTTGAGTAAAATAAGTATTTGACCCTATAGGACAGAGTAGAACTGCCCCACAGAATTTCCGAGGAAAATAAGTGTTTAATTAGCATAAAATCAGAAGTACCTACCATAGATTATAGATCTGGCCCTTGCTTAACTCTCCAACATCATTTTCTACCATTCTTCCCCATTAACTACACTATAACTACAGTGGGCTCAAACTGGCTGAGCTCCCTTTGCTCCCAGTTGTAGCCTGCAGGGGGCGCTCTTCCCTCAGTTTTTTGCAGTGCTGTCCCCACATCATTCAGGCCTCAATACAAGTTACCTGCCCAGAAAGGCTCTTCCTGACCACCACCACAGCTAAAGTAACCTCTCTCTCATTATTGCATTTTCTTTTCTTGGTGGCATTTACCATTATCTACAATTATTTTATTCAATTGTTCATATCTCATTGTCTTCCTCCACATACTTTCCAGGTCCCAACCCTTTTCCCCACTTGAACATAAACCCCAGGAGGGCAAGAACGTTATCTATCCTATTCACTGCATGGTTACCTACGCCTAGAATGGTGTCCAGCACTTAATTACGTACCCAATAAAATGAAATAACCCACCTGTCGAGATCCATCCTTCAAGATCAAGTTAAAATTCTGCCTCATCTACAGAAACCCCTCTAACATTTCCATTGCAAAGAGAATCTGAAGGGACACTGAAACATAACAGAAAGAAAGCAGGCCTGGAAATCAAGTCAGTCCCAACCCTGGCATTAACCAGCTGTGTGGTACAGATGGTTAATGTGCTCAGTTGCTAACCAAAAGGTTAGTGGTTTGAGTCCACCCAGGGGTGCCTCAGAAGAAAAGCCCAGTGACCTATTTTCAACAAATCAGCCACTGAAAAGCCTATGGAACACAGTTCTACTTTGACACACACACAGAATGACCATGAATGAGGGTCAACTTGATGGCGCCTGGTGGTAGTGGGGATGGTTTTGCACTAGTCACACAAGCTCTTGGGGCTTGTTTCCTCATCTGCACAGTGGGGGTTACAAAAGTACTACCTCCACAGGGTCCCCGTTAAAGGTAATATTTCTAAGAAGCCGGCCCCATAGAGGTGCTCAAGAATGCTGAAGAATGCCTTATAACCACTCTCCCTCCATCCTGGGCATCCCCATAGCAGGCATATTGGAACCACGCTTTGTCCTCACCAAACACTGCAAATATCAGTGCCAGTTCAACTCTGTTTGAGTGCAGTGACTTGCAAGTTCTAGATCCCTGGTAAATGCTTGTGAAATGAGTCACTCTCCCCTTCCTCAGGGGCATGAAACATTTTTAGCTTTAATTTCTTTCACTTCATTTTTATAAGCGTCTCATCCCCAGCAGTGCCTGCACTGGGGTCAGGAGAGTCAGGAGAGTTTGTTCATGTAATCCTCTGCTGGGTACTTTTACCTCACTGTTTCTCTTTCTTTTCTTCTATCTTTTTTTTTTTTTTCCAAGCTAACATTTATACAGTTTACAAAGCTCATCTCAAATAACCTACTTTAATCCTCAAGATTGCCCTACGCAGTACAGATTTTGATTTATACCATTTTTAAATGCAGAAGAGGGAGCTCCACAGGTGATGTGACTTGTATAAGGCAACAGAGCCAGAAAGCAGTGGGGCCAGGAGGAGACTCCAAGTACATGTGACTTGGAATTCTATATTCTCTCCACTGTGCCACACCACTCATTCATTCATTCAATCATTCATTATTCATACATTCATGTATTCATTCAGCAATAAATATTAGGCACTAGGCATTATTCTAGACACTTGAGATACATCAAAGAACAAAACATCCAAAGATCCTACCCTTGTGAAACTTCTTTTCAAGCAGGATGATCCAACCAATGTTCATGATTTTGACCAATCCCGAGTGAGAAGAAGGGAGGGGTGAGAAGTTGCCAGGATGGCCAACATGGCTTTCCCAGAACTGTGCTGTGCTCCAGGGATACAGGAATCAAGAAGATCTATTCTCCCACTCAAGGAACTCAATCTAGTGTAAGGGAGAAAGAAGCTGAGACAAGCTAAACTCTATGCTTCATGTTAGGGACCAGTGCTGCTCTGTTTACTACAGCCATCCCAGTGCCTAGCCCATGGCAGATCCTCAATAAATACATATATATTTTTTTTAAAAACAAGACATCCTAAAATGAGGAGGAAGGTGATTAATGCTCTAAAAAAGCATTAAGACCATCACAGGAATTCACATGGCAGTCCAACCATTTCCTGCTATAGGAAATGGTGGTTGAGCTTTCATAGTCAATACGTATGGACATGCATAGCATTGGTGGGTGAACGAAGTCATGGATGGATGGTTAGGGCCACAGAGATGCCAAGGAGCCTCTAAAATCTGAAAACACAAGTGTCTCCTGTTCTGGGAAAGAATTTACTCTACTCACTCCTGGAGAGTCACCTGAGGGACCCTCATTTGCCTAAAGGATTTGTGTCTGTCTCACAGTCCATTCACAGAAGGAGATGTGATGCCATGAGAGGAACTGGAAGAACTCTGGCCATGTGGGCTGGATCCCTCACAACATCACCCATGAAGTCTTCTGGCCAAAAAGGGGTATCTTAAATCTAATCAAGGGTCTAGACTTAACTTCTAGTTTGTAGGAAATTCAGAGGACAGAGGGGCAACTTAAACAACACAGCAAAATCGTGCTGAAAAAATCCAGAATGTTGGACATGCTACATTTATTGTTGCCCATTTCTCACAATGTCATTAAAAAAAAAAAAGTCAGGGGCAGGGTCAAATTTTACATTAAAGGAAACTAGAAAGACCAAGGAAAAAATGCAATATGTGAACTTTGATTGGATCCTGAAAAGGAAAAACAGCAATGAAAGACAGTCTTGGAGAATACTGAGGCTATGTGAATATATTTGAATAGCTAGATAGATAGATATAGTTATTAGATTATATTATAGAACTAGTATTAATTTTCCTAGAGGCTTTAATAGTATCATTACTTATTAAATTTTATTTATTTATTATTTGTATTACAATATATTTATTATTTATATATGCCCTTATTCCTAAAAGGAGTATAATGAAATATTACACAGGAGTTCCATGATGTCTGCAACTTATTTTCAGAAAAAAATAGGGGGAGGGAGGGAGAAAGGGGGAAAAAAAAAAGAACGCAAATATAACAAAATATCAGTGACTGGCAAATCTAGGTGCAGAGTGTATAGTTGTTCATATCCTTTTCTTTCAACTTTTTTTTTTCTAAATTTTGAAATATTTTAGAAACGTTTTTCAAAATGAAAATGCTGGGGGAAATTATTATTTTTTTTTTAAGAGAATTGCTCATTTATATTGAACTTAGAGGTGACATCTTGTTGGGCTGGCTGACCTGGGTGTCCATGTTGAAACGAGAATGAGAATGACCAGTGTTGAATTCCTAAGAGCAGATAAAACTGTCATCTCCCAGAACGCTGCAGATAATGCCCCAAGGGCGCTGCCTGCACGTCAAGACAAACGTTCCAATGGAGGTTAAAGCCAGCTACCCAGGCATGACCAGGGCAGTGAGGCAGCTGAAAGGGGACACGGACTCTGTGTGTGTTGAGCTTGCTACTGTCAGACATTTTCTTTCCACGCCATTCCCTGCTGTAGCAACAAACATAAAAGACCGGCCTCCCTGGTGGCCAAACTGGCCCCAGCAGCCACATCGCAGAAGCAAATACTTCCTGCAAGCTGTTCCAATACTAGCTCTCTTCTTCTTCATTGGATAATTTAGAGTAGTATACACTTGTGTTCTATTTACTCAGGTATAGGAGTAAAAGCAAAAGTATTTTCACTCAGCGATATTTCTTAGGTGAGAGAGTGTCGTACCCAGAGAAAAATGCATACGATATTCCTTAGGTGAGAGAGTGTCGTACTCAGAGAAAAATGCATATGATATTCCTACAGAGCTTAAAATACACCCATGTGCCCTCCCCCAACAAGAAGGCACTGAAATCACACCAGCGGCAAGGGCTCCAGGGCCCTGCAGTTTCCTCAGCACCGTTCTGGGTGCTGTGGGCACCCAGTGCGACGGGAGTAGAAAGCAGTAGTCCTGCACTCCAGAAGTTTATCATCTAAAAAAGGAGATAAAACTTAAAAAAAAAACAAAACTCAGAAACCTGAATGAACCCTGGAATACTATTCCCGGGACTGTCACCAAAGCACTTTGTGAGCGGGGGTGAGCTGTTTCTCCTCTCTAGGCCTCTACAAAGGCAAGGATCTGAGTAACATTTCCCTAAAGTCTCTTTCAATACTAATATACTATGATTCTTTGAAACAAAGAACAAGTGAGTGTGAACCCTGACTGATTCTCCATCTGAATCCAAAATGAGGCCAGAGAAGTTCAGATGGCCCAAATGGAGGGGCAGGATTTTGCTGGGCTTTCCAGGTAGTGAGGATTTGAGTAAGGAAAGAAAAGGGAAAAAGGAATTTCAGGGGCTGAGATTGAGGCATGGAGGCTGGGCTGAAAACACAGCCTGAGACAGGGATGGAAAAGGGTGAAGAAGCCCTGCAAGGATTGGCCCACTGAGCCTAATTCCTCCTGAAAGGCCCAGCAGAGTGCTACTTCCTCCAGGAAGCCTTCCAGAGCTTCTATATCCACACCGCCTCTCTAAGCCGAACTAGTTACTTATGATGATCTCTTCAGTACTTATTCCCCAACCAAGACCCAGTGCCCTCGATACATAGGACGGAGTAGAACTGCTCCATAGAGTTTCCAAGGAGTGCCTGGTGGATTCGAACTGCCGACCCTTTGGTTAGCAGCCGTAGCACTTAACCACTATGCCACCAGGGTTTCCGACTCAGTACTCATTAGCAGATACTTATTATTGAGCACCTACTCTGAGCCATGCATTTTAAATATTATCTCACTCGACTGCTACTACCGAAAGGGGTGGGTATAAAGGCCAAGGTAAAAATGCCAACATTCAAGCACAGACGAGTTAGATAACGTGTCCAAGGTCATCCAACCAGACCAAATCTGTTTACAACTATTTCACTCTACTTGCCCATGGCTTATCTTCCGACTGGATGACGAGCTTTCTCAAGGACAGATCAACTCTGCCTCTGTATACTCAGGGACTAAGCACAGGGCTTGGCATAGAGCTGAGGCTGATTATCAAAATGCCAACTCAAATAAAATGATACTGGAAGCCTAGGCTAAGGCACAGATTTAAGGAAACTAAGAGAGCAGAGTGAATACAATTAGCAAGCCTACTTTACTGAGTCAATGACGTGCCGTTTGTCTTGAGTCGTTCCATGGGTCAGCCAGCCAAGGAAACCTCTGCCCTCCTTCTCTCCTCCCACCCACAAGCTGTGTTCTCTAAAAGGCAGGTGTTTCCCAGCACAGGGCAACAGAAGCAGCAACACAGGGAATGAGAGCAGAGGCAGAGCCAGCTTCCCTCTTCTGGCTTTGGGAGATTCAGCTCTGCGAAGTAGGCCGCTGGCATGTGATGGATACGCTAGAGAAAAACCACGCTCTAACAGGAAAAAACAAAATGAAGAGTAAACAGAGTTAAATGGTTCTGCCAGGGTGACTACGTGATGGATTTGGTTGAGATTACACAGAACTTTTGAGAGTTTGTGTGTTTCTGCCAATGGACATAGCTAGATGGGCCTGGATCAATTTCACTGGACTGAACCCCCAGCCAGCCATGATTTGGAAGAGATCACAGGCAAAACAGGAGGAACACACATTCCTTTGCTGGGAAAGTCCCTCCAACATGCTGCACATTTATGCCTTTATCTATAAAACAGAAGGAGGAATACCTACCTTGCCTACGTCACAGGTCAGGTGCAGCAGCCGAATGAGAAAATATGTGCAGAGTCAATCCCATACCCATCTACCAACAAGGAAACCAGGGCTCGGAGCAGCAAGTGATTTCATCAGAATCATAAAGAGTCAAAAACAAATTTTTCTGAGGGTGCCTCCAAGTCAGAGAGCAAATTCAGCACTTATCTCGCAGGATTTTCTAATTAAAAAATAAATGTGTGTGTGTGCGTGTGTGTATGTGTATCTAATAAGAGAAGTGAGAAGGTTTCTCTCCCATACACACATATATACAGGGGCATAGTGAGGAGAGTGGGGGGCAGAGGTGGATATTTGCCCCTGGAGACAAGTCCAAGGGGGCCCCAGAGGAGGTACAGAATGACATTCCAAGGTGCCAGACAAGAGGAGGCAAGGCACTTCTGCTGACATGTGGCCACTATCAACATCTTTTCATCTTGAAATTGCGGGGAGGGAGGGGGAAGCAACTTAGAGACTGCCTCTGGACACTCATTACCCTCGCTATGCCTCTGCATATATATAAATAGTATAAATACAATAGACATATATATACACTCACACAATATGTATGTAATACATGCAAACATACATGCACTCTGCTATGTACTTATATAATTATGTTATTTTATCCTCATAATAACCCTATGGGTCAAATCATAGCTTCATTTACAGATAAGGAAAGTGAGGTTCAGAGAGGAACATGACTTGCCCCACGTCACTCATAAGTAAAAGCAGAGCTGGGATTTGAAACCAGGTCCATCTGACTCAGGTCCTTGTGTATCACACTGCTGCATTACTTGTTTCCCTGATAACAAAGTTCATAATGCACAACTAAAGAGATTAATTTTTTCTTTTAATAAATACTTTAGGCCTGTAAGAGTCTAATTTCAAATGAATAGGACCCCTTCTGATCAAGGCAACATTACGTTTTGTTAAAATTAAATTATCTCTAAATTCCCTGTCATCCTGTTTTGCCTTGAGGTTATGTATCCATTTCTGGTTCCCATCAAACTGTGGGCTTGCCCCTTTAGGGCAGTAGCCTTATTCTGCTTATCTCCCAACACAGTAGTTGCTCATGAAATATGTGCTGAATTTAATAGGAGCACGTAGGTACTCTGTTCTGGTTGATTGCGTACCTTAAATGATTCTGAAGTGCTAAGAAGAGAAGTGCGGAGACTTCATGCGCAGTCTTAACATGAGGGACCCTCCAAAACTAACTCCAAAATGGACACACTGCTGGGCACACCCAATGTGGAATTCTGGATGTCTTGTGACCAAGTTCTCCCCATACCATCAGAGTCTCCTGTCACACCTGCAATGCTGTTTTCACTAGTTTTTTGCTAGAGACATCAATCCCAAGGCATGGGCTGTGAGCCTCCGGCACCTATTACCTGACAGCACGTACAGTATCGATGGCTTACATCCTATACGGTACAGGCATTAAGGTGTTTCCAAATGGAGCCTGTTAACTGAGGAAGGATGTCATGAAACTCTGGGTTCCCTCCAAGAGAATCCCCAACGAGCAGGTCAGAGAATTGTACTCTCTCCCGTTCTCCCTTTGTCCCCTACTTCTTCCCCGTGTCCCTTTCCTCCCTCACCCCTTCCCCTTTCTTCCAGTTTCTCTCTGTTCCGTTTCGCTTTTTGCTTTTCCTTTTTTCTTATCTGTCATTTTCGCTTCCCTACTCCCTTCTTCCCTTCTTTTTCATGCCCCCTCTACTTGAAGAGAGACAAAGCATCTTTTCATGAGGACTCACTTTCCTGAAATACCTATAGCAGTAATCTTAATTGGGTACTTTCTTAAGCACACTGAAAACAAGGTCCATTAATGTCTATCATAATATTTCCTAATGAATCTAGGGTACTCCACTGGTCTCACCCCTTTGGAAGCAAGGAAGAATAAAGACAACTAAAGATACAAGGGAAAGATTAGTCCAAAGGACTAACAGACCACATGTACCACGGCCTCCACCAGACTGAGTCCAGTACAACTAGATGGTGGCTGGCTACCACCACTGACTGCTCTGACAAGGATCATAATACAGGGTTCCAGACAGAGCTGGGAAAAAATGTAGAGCAAAATTCTAACTCAGGAAGAAAGACCAGACTTGCTGGCCTGACAGAGACTGGAGAAATCCTGATAGTACGGCCCCCGGACACCCTTTCAGCTTCAGTAATGAAGTCACTCCTGAGGTTCACCCCTCAGCCAAAGATTGGACAGACCCATAAAACAAAATGAGACTAAAGGGGCACACCAGCCCTGGGGCAAGGACCAGAAGGCAGGAGGGGACAGGAAAGCTGGTAATAGGGAACCCAAGGTTGAGTACTGATATGTCATGGGGTTGTAAACCAACATCATAAGACAGTATTTGTACTAACTGTTGAAAAACTAGTTTGTTCTATAAACCTTCATCTAAAGTACAATAAAAAAAAAAATCCTAATGAAAGTTCCTTTATGTTTAATTACCCAAGTAATACGTGAATACCAATATTTGTTTAAAAAGAAAAAAACTTTAAATATAGGTAATCACCATTATCACGGTGTTGCCATTCTGATTTTTCTCTTTATATGCACTTACATGCATATGAAGATACTCTTAGCAAACACAAAGTATTGTTTCTTTGTGTATGTGTGTGCATGCATGTGTACATGCACACATACGCATACACATATTTAACATACACGTGGGTAACACTACTATATGGACCATTCTGTATTGCTTTTTTCCCAACACCATCCCCTATAAAACTTTGTGTCAATACAAGAGGTACTGCTTTATTTTTTTTTAATTTCTGCAGATTGTTCCACATTATCACTGAACCATAACTTATCTCTGCATCAGCCTATGAATGGATATTTAGATTGCTTCTAATTTTTTTCACCACTATTTCACAAATCATGCAGCAACGAACAACCCTTTTCATACCTCCCAGTACACAGGCGCACATTCTCTCTAGGGTAGATACTAAGAGATGGCATTGCTGGGTCAGAGAGGTTGCCCGGTACTGTGGACTGCCTTCCACCGCAGCTGTACAGACTTACACTCTTTTTTTTCCTTCTTAATTTCCTTTCCAATTATCTTCTCTTTCTTCTTCCCTTTACTTTTATAATTACTATTAAAGTTTATATACAGTAATATTGGCTTAATTTTTTTTTTTTTTAATATATCTATGAGTTTTGACAAATATGTAGTGTTGTTAACCACTGCCACCATTAGGGTCAAGAACAGTTTCATTACCCCAAAAACCACATTTGTAGTCCAACCCTCCTGCCACTCCTCAGCCCTGGCAATCATTCCCCTGTTCTCCATTCTTATAGTTTTGCCTTTTCCAGAAGGTCATAAAAATGGAATCATATAGTCTGCAGCCTTTTGAGTCTGGCTTCTTTTACTCAGCATAGTGTCTTTAAGATTCATCTAATTTGATGAGTTTATCAATAGCTTATTCCTTTTACAGGATTCCACGGTAGAGACATACCACTGTTTGTTTATCCATTCACCTGCTGAAGAACACCTGACTTGTTTTCTGTCTTTACTTCTTTCCCTTTTCTTCCTTTCCATATCCATTTCTTCTATGCTCCTTCCCTCCTTCCTCTAGTATGTTAACCTCTGAAACAGGCTAGGCGCAACGAAACCTCCATCAGGGTAGCTGAGAACACAGTTCCAGACGATGCTTTTCTGACATCATTTCCTACTGGCTGGTGACAGCTGATCCTGTGCATCTCTTCCCAACTCCACCTTCAGTGACATCAAGCTGGTAGCTTGATAGTGGGGATATTTACACCATGGAACTAAGTAAACACTATTGTCAAACATTTTTTTTTGAGGGAGAGGGAGGCAGTTGTTTAACATATACCAGTATACCACTGATTCTAGGAGATAAGTTTACCAGGACAGAAAAAAACGCTAAACCCTTCTAAAAGGTTCCAATTGATGCAGGTGAGTGCGAGGGAAAGAGCGCCTGGTGATCAGAATTAGATGCCTGACATCTTGACCTAGAATAGAAAGATCCTAACTTTTCAGGAAAAAAAAATTTCCAGAAATTGAAGCATTTTTTTTTTTTTTAGAACTCTTTAAAGGCAGGAAACATGGTACCTAGACAAAAATGCCTTGAAGATAATTGAGGACAACGCACCCCATTGCCCACTCCTCACTTACTTCCTGAATCCCTTGTTTGACATCTTTGGAATCCCAATCTCTGCTCGAAAAAAATTCAGTGGCTGGCAGCTCACTGCCTCCTCAGGATTGTTCCTCATCTACTGAATCAAATTATATCCCCCATGTCCTTTGTCCACCATTCTTCCCAGTGCTTGTGGCAAGGCTGCCCCTCCCCTCCTCTGGGACCCTTCTGTACTTACAGTTCAGGGTCTGTATATACAGGGCCCCTCACTCGCCTGCATCCCGGTCCAAGTCCCACTCCTCCCTCATATCACGCCCCGCAGCCCCTCCACAGTCCTGCCGCACCGCAGGCAGTGCCTGTATTTAGAGCCTTAATCTTCCGGAGCAGCGAACCATTCCCCACACAGTCAGAGGCAGCCGGCCTCCCTGACTGATTGTTTGCTGATTTTGTTTGGCACTTTTTTCCTGGCCTTATACAAAGCTTATTAGGGAATCATTTTCACATTCCATAGATTATATTTGTGACTCTGCTCCAATAGGGAGCTTCAAACAGAGAGATGGATGAAGGGAGCCTGAGGAGCTAAGGGAGGCCCAGTAAGAACTGAGTAAAAAAAAAAAAAAAAACTACATATCCATTTACCTCACATCTTTTTTTTCAGCAAAATACTTTTTTTATCAATTGATTTTTTTTAACACTCCAACTGAGGAAGCAGATCAGATAGTTTATTTCCATCTAATAGATGAGAACACTGAGGTTCAGAAGCTGACACTGATTTGCCAGAGCTCAGTGAAAATCAGTAATAGAGCCAAGCTTAGAATTCTGGTCTCCTTAGGTACTTCCCAGTGTTCTTTGCAGAGGAGAGAAAGAAACATGAATTCAGGCTGTTTGGGGCAAGTTCAGTCAGAAATAATGAAAAGGCTGAATAATTTAAAGTTAGCAAAGCAAACAAACACCATTCAATGTCTATAATAAAAGGAACATGTGTCCTCATCTAAACACTGTGGTTGGCAACCCCCTCTCCCTCCCCGTCCTTTAAAACTCAATTCAGGTAGATGACCAACCATAAGAGTCTACCCTGCCCCTGCCTGTGAGGTGCCGTGAGGTGCTTCTCGAAGGTGCTGCTGGACATCCCGTTCATAACGTCATCATTTCCCTGGTCCATCTTGTTGCATTTATTTTCACGCCAGTCTACCCTACTAGACCATGTTGTCGTTAGGTGCAGTGGAATCAGTTCCGACTCATAGCGACCCTATGTACCACAGAACAAAACACTTCCTGGTCCTGCGCCATCCTCACAATCTGTGTTATGCCTGAGCCCATTGTTGCAGCCACTGTGTCAATCCATCTCCCTGAGGGCCTTGCTCTTTTTCGCTGACCTTCTACCTTACCAAGCATAATGTCCTTCTCCAGGGACTGATCCCTTCTGACAACATGTCTAGATTACGTAAGACGCAGTCTTGCCATCCTTGCTTCTAAGGAACATTCTGGTTTTACTTCTTCCAAGAACTAGGCCATGAGCTCCTTGAAAGAAGCGACCATGTCAAAATCACCTTTGTATCTTTAGCACCTGAAAGAGTGCCCAGCAATAACTGGTGGTTCAGTGGTATAATTCTTGCCTTACAAGTGGGAGAACAGGGTTCAATTCCCGGCCAGTGTACCTCATGCACAGTCACCATCTGTCTGCCGGTGGCGGTTTGTGTGTTTCTATAATGTTGAACAGGTTTCAGTGGAGCTTCCAGATTAAGATGGACTAGGAAGAAAGGCCTGGTGATCTATTTCCAAAAATCAGCCAATGAAAACCCTATGCATCACAATAGTCCCATTCCCGATTGACCAGGGGATGGCACAGGATCTGGTAGCATTTTGTTCCATTGTGCATGGGGTCACCATGAGTCAGGGCCAACTCAAATGCAGCTAACAACAACAACAAGTAATAGGTGCTTAACACATGTTGTTCAAATGAAACTAATGGGAAAGTCTTCAGAGGTTGCCATAGTCCCATTCACATCAGTTATGCAGAAAAAGGTGGAAATTACCCAAACAAGAGTCGATCGCTGAACTCATGAACTGCTGATAATAAGTTATAATTATCATATAAATTCTGTATGCAAGACAAAAAAAAAAATTGCCATTGAGTCGATTCCGACTTATAGTGGCCCTACAGGACAGAGTAGAACTGCCCCATAGGATTTCAAAGGAGTGCCTGGTGGATTCAAACTGCTGACCTTTTGGTTAGCAGCCAAGCTCTTAACCACTACGCCACCAGGGCTCCAAGACAAAGGGATACCTACAAAAATGCTTAAAATGTTTTCTTGAGACATGAACTCAAAAAAATCTATTGCCACTGAGTCGATTCCAACTCATAGCAACTCTACAGGACAGAGTAGAACTGCCTCACACGGTTTCCTAGGCTGTCAATCTTTATTTTTTGTTTGTTTGTTAATTTTTTATTGAACTTTAGATGAAGGTTTACAGAACAAACTAGTTTCTCATTAAACGTCAGGACTCACATTGTTCTATGACATTGGTTAACAACCCCATGACATGTCAACACTCTCCCTTCTCAACCTGAGGTTCCCTATTACCACCTTTCCTGTTCCCTCCTGCCTCCTAGTCCCTGCCACTGGGGGCAGTCTTGTTTTGTTTTATGGGCCTGTCCAATCTTTGACTGAAGGGTTAACCTCAGGAGTGACTTCATTACTGAGTTGAAAAGGTGTTCAGAAGCCATACTCTCAGGGTTTCTCCAGTCTCTGTCAGGCCAGCAAGTTTGGTCTTTCTTCCTGAGTTAGAATTTTGTTCTACATTTTTCTCCAGCTCTGTCCAGGACCCTCTATTCTGATCCTTGTCAGAGCAGTCAGTGGTGGCAGCTGGGCACCTTCTAATTGTAGTGGGCTCAGTCAGGTGGAGGCTGTGGTAGATGTGGTCCGTTAGTCCTTTGGACTAATCTTTCCCTTGTATCTTTAGTTTTCTTTATTCTTCCTTGCTCCTGAAGGGGTGAGACCAGTGGAGTATCCTAGATGGCTGCTCACAGGCTTTTAAGGCCCCAGACGCTACTCATCAAAGTAGAATGTAGAATATTTTCTTTATAAACTTTGTTAGGCCAATTGAGCTAGACGGTCTCCAAGGCCATGGTCCCCACAGCTCTCACTAGGCTGTAAATCTTTACGGAAGCAGACTGCCACATTTTCCTCCTGAGAAGTGGCTCATAGGTTCAAATCGCTGACCTTTTGGTTAGGAGCAGAGTGTTCTCAACACTGTACCTCTAGGGCTCCTTCTTGAAATATAGTCCCTAGACATTTTTCTTGAAATACAGTCCCTGGAAATTGCATTCATGCCAATTTATTATTTAGCAATTTTCCTTCTGAAGAAAGTGCAAAAGAGAGCTCACTACCTGCCCAAATCAGCACAAAATCTGAATTAGTGGGGTCAAAATTAATGAGGCTTGTAAGAATGTTCATATGCTTTGCCCTAATAATCCTTCTCTTGGGAATCTATCCTAAGGAAATAATTCAAAGAAGAAAAATGCTGTGTGCATAAAGAGGATCATATCAGCCTTAGTTATCATTCTGAAAAGACAGCAATGAAATAAAATGTCCAACATAGGAAAATGGTAAATAACGTCCAGAAAGACTCTTTTTGGGAGCATAGGTAACTGTTTACAAAACTAAATTTCATAAGAAATGCAAGACTTTGAAGTTAGAGCTATAGGTTTATGGCAGTATACAAAGAAAGAAAGAAGGTGGTTGTTTTAAATAGCGAAATCATAAGTGAAATATCTAGTACCTTTAAATGCTGGTGAGATAAACTCAACTAAGATTTAATAGTAATTATCCAGTACCAAAACCAAACCTGTTGCTGTTGAGTCGATTCTGACTCAGAGTGACACTGTAGGACAGTGTAGAACCGTCCCACAGGATTTCCAAGGAGCAGCTGGTGGCTTCAAACTGCTGACCTTTTGGTTAGCATCTGAGGTCTTAACCACTGAACCACCAGGGCAGTCCTTGGATCACGCAAACAGTTAAGCACTCAACTATTAGCCTAAAGGTTGGTGGTTCGAAACCACCCTGAGGGAACAAGGAAAACAGGCCTGGCGATCTTCTGAAAGATCATAGCCTTGAAAAGCCTATGGAACAGTTCTGCTTTGCACACATGGGGTCACCACGAATGGGAACCAACTCAACAGCAAATGACAACAACAACAACAGGCCTAACTCAACCAGGAATCTCACTATTCAGTTTATCGCCTAGTCATTTTTTCCTTCATTTTCCTTTCTTTCATTCTCTGAACATCCACTCTATAGGATGCACTCAGGATACAAAGAAAAAGACATAGTCTCTGTCCTCAAGAAACAATCTGGTCTGAAGGACTGGCACCAGCTAAGTAAGTGCAGGACGGTAAAATATTAAATGACTGCAACAGTAATAGGGCCAGCCAGATCTGAATCATTCTGCAGGAGCAGGGGTATGTGAAAGAAGACTCTTCGGAGGAGGAAACATTCAGCCAGGCCTCGAAGGCTGCTTAGGATTTTAACAGAAGTAAAGCCATAGAGGTGTGAGTGTGCCCAATGTGTCTAAGAAATTGAGAAATACTCAACGCCACCAGCACAAAGCGTATAGGAAAGAGAGGTGATGGGGATAATTGTGCTTAGGGAATGGATGGAGAAGGGACCTTGAATGCCAAACCAAGGAGCTCATCCAACACTGCTAACACTGGTTCCATGAGCGTAGAAATGAGACAGGTTACTGAGGGTCAGGAATTACACACAATTCTCATTGCTCACTGCCTTTCGTGCCTGGCCTGGCAGAGATACTTCTCCTCGTATGGGATATTTTATTCTGTTTTTAAGAGCTCTTCATTTTTCATTTGGGACAGAAAGTTGGAGCTGGCTGCAATCTGCAATCAATCAGCCCGCCTTTGTGGAAGAACTACCGGCAACTAGTACTCTTCCTTTGTGGGTCTTTTAGCACTGATGTAAGCATTCCAAAATGACTTACGCAGTGTGTATGAGGAGGAATGGAGGGAGGAAAAGGCAGAAAGAGTGGGAGAGAGGAGGAAGGAGGGAAACAGAGAAAAAAAGGAAGGCAGGATGGGCTTCTCTACCAAGGACACTAGTGGCCATAAATCAGTATTGCCCAAGAATGTAAAGACTTGAGGAGGTTTCATTTTCTGAAACCCATCATTCTACTTGCTTATTATATACATTCGTCATGCTTTTACTTATATAAAACCAGCATCTATGTATAGACACACTTCTTGTTTTGGCAAAAATGGGATCATGATGTGTGTGTGCAACTTGCTTTATGCTTTATTTTTTACTTGATAATACATCTTTTTTTTTTTACGGATCAGTAATACCAGCATAGATTGTCTTCTTTCTGTTTACTAACTCTGCAATACTATACAGAGGCACCATAATTTATTTGAACACTCTCCTGTTGATAGATATGTAGGTTGTTTTCAGTTTTTGTTTTTTGTGTGTGCTTATTTGGTTTTTTGTTTTGTTTTGTTTAGTGAATAGAAACAATGCTACAATAAATACTTCTGTAAGTGCGTCGTTATACACATCATGAGTCATTTTGGAGATAATTCTTAAAAGTAGAATTACAAAGTCCTAAGTTATAGACATCTTAAATTTTCAAAAATACAGATTTACATTTCTGTCAGCAAGGTCTGAAAGTGTTCAGCACTCTAAGGGTTTGAATAATTCACCAAGGTCCTTTACCCCTTACCTCCCCCGACCCCTCCATCCCTCGCTTGAGAACCCAAAAACCAAAACCAAACCCATTTGCCATCAAGTCAATTCCAACTCATAGAGACCCTATAGGACAGCGTAGAACTGGAGTGACTGGTGGATTTGAATTGCCAACTTTTGGGTAGCAGCTGAATGTGTAAACACTGCACTAACAGGGCTCTTGCCCGAGAACAGGGGCGGATTAACCAGTAAGCCCAGTAGGCACTGGTTTACAATAAGCAAGGTACACACAAGCTTAATTGTGTTTACTTACTAATCTGTAGTGTACAATTCCACATGGTGATAAACAAGTGAGATTGTGCACTACAGATCAGTAAGTAAGCACAATTAAGCCTTGTGCACCTTGCTTATTGGGTAATCTGTCCCTGCCTGAGAATCACTACATGGAGAAGAGATGCTACTGTTAGGACTGACTTGAGAATGGTGCTGAGATGGAAAATCAGATCCACAGTGGGAAGCAGCCGAGATACCTGGGTGCCAGCCCCGTCCCTGCATCTGTGTAGTGCTGAGATCCTGGCTATGTCCCTCTGTAAAGTTCAGCAGTATAGGGATGAGACTTTCTGAGCTTCAGTTTCTCATGTGGTTGGCCTTGATGATCGAAGGTCCCTTTTGGCTCACTCAGACATCCAGTGATTCCACAAAAGGAGGAATAAAGGAGAGGGAAGGCAGACAAGAGGAAAGAAGAGAGGGAGGGAAGAACATAGAGTAATGAGGAGGAAGGAGCAAAATGGGTAACAAAAGAAAAAAAAAAAGCAAAGAAAGGAAACGAAGAATAAGTCCATCTCCCGTGCTGTTGTTATAGAAAAGTTTTTTTTTTTTTTTTTCAAATTCAATATGCAGCAGTGCCAGGAGCTATAACCTTTGGAAGTATGAGCAGGGGATTCTGAATGGGGACTGGGGAACAAGAATGTTGTTCTTTTATTTTCAAAAACCCCAAATTTAATTTTGCCCAGAAACAATGTTTTTCATGTTGAGTGAAACCACAGGCAGAGTAAAAGCTGGTTGCAAGGGAGAGAACGTGGTGTTAGATTGCCTCTCGTGGTTGTGTGTTTCTGTGTGTGCTGCAAACACAAAAGCTCTCTGCCCCTCGGAGGACGTGGGCTCTATTCTCTTCAATGTTATATTAATCATAGCAGCCAAAGACATCATTTTCATTGACCACCACCCCTTTGCCTTCTCTTAAACCTTTTCAGAACAGAAGTTGATGGTGGACCTATCCAAGGGCACAGCGCTAAGGAGAAGTAGAAAGAAGACCGGACGAGGAGTTTGAGGTCTAAATCTGGCCCTCAATGCTTCTGTAGCCATTGTTGTTAGTTGCCATCGAGTCTACTCTGATTCATGGCGACCCCATGCACAACAGAACAAATCATTACCCAGTTGTACCATTGGTATGCTCAAGTGTTGTGGCCACTGTGTATTTTGAGTGCCTTCCAACCTAGGGGGCTTATCTTCTAGCACTATAAAAATAAATAAAGAAGTAAGCCCATGGCCATTTAGCTGATTCCAACTCATGGCGAACTTATTAAAAAAAAAAAACCAGTGCCATCATGGTCAGAGTAAAACTGCCCTGTAAGGTTTCAAAGAACTGGCTGGTAGATTCGAACTACCAACCTTTTGGTTAGCAGCCTAAGCTCTTACCCACTGTGCCACCAGGGCTCCTTCCAGTACTGTATCAGACAATATTCTGTTGTGATCTATAAAGCTTTCTCTGGTTAATTTTCAGAAGTAGAACGCCACACTTTTCTTCCTAGTCTATTTTAGCCTGGAAGCTCCTCTGAAACCTGTCCACTATGGGTAGTCCTGCTGGTATTTGAAATAGTCTTGGCATAGCTTCCAGCATCATAGCAACATGCAAGGCACCGCAGTATGGCAAACTGACAGATGGGTGGTGGTATGTAACTGTAAATGAAGTCATTTCCCCTTATAGGCCTCCTGGAGTATTTCTTTAAAATGAAGGGGTTGAAACAATACAGAGGTCCCTATACCAGCAGCATCAACATTACCAAAGGACTTGTTAGAAATGCAAAACCTCAGACTCAATCCTAAGACGAAGAGATGTAAAAATTCTGTGGGTGGGGCCCAGCAACTGGTGTTTCAACAAGCCCTCCAGGTGGTTCTGATCCTGCTTGAAGTCTGAGAATGACTGAACCACAGATTCACAGATTGATAAACTACCTGCCTTTCACTTTACACAAACTTCACCCTGGGGACTTAAAAAAAAGGGGGCGGGGGGCAATATTGAAGTTTAAAAACCCTTTAGTAGTCTCATATCCCCAAGGGCAAGCATCACCTTGACACCTGATGCTATCATCCCTCTCTGTTGTTGTTAGGTGCCATAGAGTTGATTTTCCCTCATACTGGTCCCACATGACAGAGCAGAACTGCCCCATAGGGTTTTCTAGACTGTGAACTTTACTGGAGCCCATCACCAGGTCCAGAGCCACTGAGGGGTTCGAATCGCCAGCCTTTCGGTTAGAAGCCAAATGCTTAACCATTGCACCTGCAGAGTTCCTTAGCTCCTCCTACTTTCTCCTTACTCAAGGGTACTAAAGGTTTCAAACTGGTTCCTTCTGGGTTCTGGTTCAAACCCATGCTGAGAATTTGCATTTCAACAAGTTCCCAGGAGATGCTTATGCTGCTGGTTAGGGACTGATTCTGAGACCCACTACTAGAGCAGTGTTTCTCGAATTGTATTATACATAAGAATCACTTGGATTCGTGTTAAAATGTAGATTCGGATTCAGTACATCTGAGGCGTAAATGCAACATTGCTGCTTAAATTGTAATCCTTAGCCCAGCAGCATTGGCATCCTCTGGGAGCTTACCAGAAATTCAGAATCCCAGGTCCCACCTAAGACTGGCTGAGTCATAAGGTGCGTTTCTAACAAGAGCCTGAGATGATCCGGACGCACATTAATGTTTGAGAAGCCTGCCGATAGTTCTTTCTCCCTCCCACCGTTTCTTGATTCTTCTTCTCACTCATTTTTTTAAATCACTTTTTCTTTTAGTTTCCTTTGGAAATTCCCATGCCTTCTAGAGACATTGCTTAGACCTAGGCTGACCCTCGGGTTTAACAAACTGCACATTACCAGTAACTTGAATATTTCAAATTTCATACTCAGAGCCAGTGGCTGATGAAGCTGCAGTTTCCTCTTCGCCCTGTTGGAGGCAGTGTGGCACAGGCAGGAGTCCTGAACTCAGCCATCAGAGGATCCAAGTTCCAATTCCAGCTCTACCCCAACTGTGTTTCTGACAAACGCATTTAACCTTCAGTAGCCTTGTTTCGAAAATGAAGATACACAAGCCTTTTTTCTTGGGGCAGTTGTGACGATCAAATGAGATAAAGGAAATGATTGTACTTGGTAAACAATAAAACCAGGATTCAAATGCAAGGAATCGTAATTTTAAAAACTCTTTCCCTCACTCTTTCCTTAGGGATTTTTCAAGAACAGATCTCAAATCCTTGCCCCTTTTACTCCATCCCACTGAAATGGACAGCAATTGCTACATTTCCAAGCCTGTCCGTGGGTTTTTATAAGGCAAGCAAATACTGGAGTGCTCCACTCCCTCCTTCTCAATAAATGTGTTTATCAACCGGTAAATTCCAACATATCAGTAGCTTGTTACAGAGAGAAAAGGTCACCACCAAGAAAGATGTGCCATTCTACAGGAAATTTGGGTTTAATATATACAAGGAAGCCGGCGCGTGGAAATCTCTTTGGAAATGATAAAGGCCTATAATGAAAAATACCACGACAATACTAGACTCATTTCAGCAGATAAATATTTAATATAGATCAGCCAAGATTAATTGCCTACTGAAACGTGCCCTTCCTCTGGCTGGTGAGGAAAAAAAGCATCTTTACGTTAATTTATAACGGAGTTTTTGAAAGAAGCAAAGCTTAGCTTGTCCCAGGCTCATTTTGCTTGCCATTGAGAAATGCATCGCACCATTCCCAAGGCTCCTGCTCCACTCTGGGCCCTTACTGCAGCGTGGAGTGGACCAGCCACTCCTGCGCATACTAATCAAGTTCTTGCAGCCATGAAAAAAAAGTTCTAGAGATTCACTGAAATGAGGACATGGAGCAAACAGTAGAAAGACCATCTCGGCTCTCGTGGAGCTGGTGCAGAATAGATCTGAATTCAAAATACAACACAGATGGCAGAGAGGAAATCAAGGAAATTTAGGGGCCATACGCATAGTCCAGGTTCTGAGGAATTTGGCTTCAGGCATATATACATTTAACCTCACCAGCAAAGAGAATTGCATATGAATGTCCCCATTTTACAGATAAGGTGCCACTGAAGCTCAGAGCAGCTAGTCAAGGTCTGCACAGCTAACAAGCGATAGAGGTATGATTTCAATATAGGTTATTTCTGACTCCGGAACCCAGGCTTAAAGCCCCTAATTTAATTACTCATCCAATTGTCGAAGTTTTGCATTTAGAGATGAACAGTATTAAATGAACTGCAAGTCTAGGCCTTTTGGCTCCAAGGCTCTTTATACCCCCCCACTCTTTCTTTTTTTTTTCTATTTATTCGTTCTCTTTTTTTCCTCCTATGCTGACTATCCTTCAGATTTTCCTGTGTCCCCAGTGGCTTGCTGGTGCCTTAATACTGGTATTCAGTACCATTCAGAGAAAAACATAACTTCACCAGAGTCTCCAGCAGGGACCTTCTCCTGACAATTCAGTTGTGGCATGCTGCTAACTCCTTTTTTAGGAGAACTGGGGGTCCAGTTTGCAATAGGAAGCAGAATGAGATGGTTTCAAACAGAAATACGAACGTACGGGCAAGAACTGTAACCAACTTAGAAACAGAATCACACTCTTCATCCTCTCCCAATGAATACCACCTTCAAAGTCATCATTCTCATCATTTATATGAACTTCAGCACTGGGGCTAGTTGGGGATGTCATTATTGTTATCACCATCAAAATGTCTACCACTGATCCCAACATTTTTGTCATGGTCAACATTACTATTATCAACAATTTTTCCAATATAAATGATATATCCTCTGAATAACCACTGAGAGCATTAAGGGTGTCATCACTGTAATTGTTTTTAACAAAAAATAACACATTCAATGCATGCCTACTACGTACTGAAAACATAAAGAACAAAGGGCATGGCCTTTGCACACATGGGATTTTGATGTAACTGGTGGACAAGATAATTAACAATACAAAGCTCTGCTTTTAAACGCCAAAAAGAATGCTCTTTGATATTCTGCAAATAGCAAACACAGACAGTCAGGCCTGTTATAAGAAGTCACACACAAGAGGAATGGGGGAGACTCACTGGACAGTAAATTCTATACTTGTGTCTGCCATTTTTTTCTGTATGATAACGATCAAGTCATCTAGCTACTCTGGCCTCAGTTTATTCAATAAGAAATCAGAACGAAGAACTAGGCAGACGCTCAACCTTTTCCCAGGCCTAAAGATTCTTTGAACACTTGAATTGCATGAACATGTACTTGGCAGCATTTTTCCCCTCAAATCATCAAATAGTCTGTTGATTTTACCTTGAAGAAATCAAAGGTAGAGAGAAATTTGAGATAGGAAGGGAAAAAAAAAAAAAACCTTGCAAATCTCATCTGATTTATCTCTTCTCTCTGGGGACTCAATCATGGATCATCCCAAATGCTCAGTTTACAGGGCACAGAGTACTTTAGTTTTAAATAATTCACATTGTGCTTTAAGGGCTCCGTTTTGAGAGCATTCCATCATAAGGGAGACTTGGTTCCAAGAAACTCTTCTTGAATAACACTCTAAATATATCATTGCAGGATGAAATTCCCTCATCATCCCTTTTCAGAGATGGTTTTTACTTTTATTCCACATACTCTTTTGGAAGTAGGCAGCTCTAGGTTTGAATCCTACTTCTTCTCCTTATTGTCTCTCTGACATGGGACAAGTTCATTAACTTCTCTAAGCCACAAACAGGCATATCTCCATGGTAGAGTAGTTATGATAATTCTATTAGCGAGATATGTCAGAACACTGAGCCTGCTACACTGGACTTGTTTCCCTGAAGAAGAGAGAAATAAATATATAAATCAGGTCATATAAAGGACATAGGGTTTTCTACAGCTTGTAGAAGGAATCAAAACTTCAAATGCTTCCAGAGTTATGATATAAAACTCAAGTGTATAGGTACCTACTAGAATATCTGGGTATAAGTCCTGAACACTGTCCCCATCTGAAAGAAGCATGTATCATTCAATTCCAGCTCACTGTTGCAGAAACAATGGCCTAGGCTTACCAGACCTATTGATCTTTCAAAATAAACCAGATATTGGATTTTTCTATGAAGTATTTAAAAAACAAAAAAATAAATCAGAGGTTAATGGTTAAGAGCTTGGCTGCTAAGCAAAACGTCGGCAGTTTGAATTCACTGGCTACTCCTTGGAAACCCTATCTGGCAGTTCTACTCTGTCCAGTAAGGTCGCTATGAGTTGGAACCAACTAGATGGCACATAACAACAATTTAAAAAAAAAAAAAAAACTCACTGTGAGTCAAGCAAAAACATGCCTTTGAGACCCATTTGGTAAGCTGGCAGTCAGTTTGCAAGCTTTAGCTATTAAATAGCAGGACCAGACCAGATCAGTGGGAGGCCGTTAAATGTCTGGTCTATTTGCAAGCAAGGACTCCTTCCCACAATCCTTCTTTCTTCTCATCTCACCAAAAGAGACTCGTTTAAAGAGGACAAATAACTTCAACCTCACAGTAGCTTTCTGTAAATAATTCACTGCGAATGATGTTGTCAGCGTGTGACTCTTGGAGGCCAGATATGTAAGAGGCAACATTCACCACTGAGTTGTTTTTTCTCTTTTCCTTTTTTAAAACTTTTTTCCCATACCTCAGACATAAACTGATGATCTGATAGGCACAAAACATAATGCTGGATGCTTTGGAGAATGAAAGGATAACTAGAACAGGGGCCTTGACCTCATCAACCAACAGACTCCTTGTGGAAAGAGTAGCAACAATACAAAACAGAAAGCAAAATGATGTCTTTCAGCCATCATTTAAGTAACAAGCAATCACTGAGTGCCTACCACATGTTATATATCAAAGGTTAAGAAAAAGAAAACAAAGGCTGGGAGCAAGGGGCTCTGGGGGAGGAAAGTGATAAATCCTAAATGAAATCACACCATTTGTTGGTGATATATTTGGTGGGGAATGGGCAAACACTTCTTATACAACCTCATAGCCTCAAAATATAGCACACTGCCTGGCACATAATGGGTGCTCAGTAAAAATTTTTTTGTATATGCATATAAGTGAATACATAAAAAAAAGGTGTCATTTAAGCAAACTATTGCATTCTAAATACAGTTTCAAAAAGGCAGAGGAAGGAGAAGTAAGCGAAAAAGCATTCTAGAGCAAAAGAACAGCATGAGAAAAGGAACACAGGCAGGGCCCAAAACAACAAACCCAATTCTTCGAGTTGATTCCGACTCATAGTGACCCTATAGGACAGAGTAGAGCTGTCCCATAGAGTTTCCAGGGGGCACCTGGTTGATTCGAACTGCAGACCTTTTGGTTAGCAGCCATAGCTCTTAACCACTAGGCCACCAGGGTTTCCAGAGGCAGGGCAGTATGCATAAAATTCAGGGAATGGTAATTAGTTGGGCGTGACCTTGCCTATAAGTATAAAGAAATACGATAGTAAGGAAATGGCTGGAATACCAAGCTGGAAAATGTGGATTTTATACCTACAAATACTAAGAGCTATAAAGATAACAGAGAAGAGGCATCTAATCTTTATTTTAGGAAATCGATTAACTCAGGTCGTACTGTGTAAAGGCGAGAACTAAGTAGACTTTTGCAAACATGGAACTGAGAGAAGCTGGTGGAGTGAATTAGGGCTAGAGAATGGAAAGAAGAGGAGACAAAGAGTAAGTCCAAAGCAGTAGGATGTGATGGCTGATTAGATATGTGGAAAGTGAGAAGAGACATGGTAAGATTATTAATCTGGCTAACAAACCTCCTTAATGGCATAACCTCATATAGAGCTGCGACTACCATGGACAATGTCTTAAGCATGTTGAGTGTCCTACTCATTCTAAGTTCTCATCAGCTTAGAAACCCAGAAGAACCCATGCATTGTCTAGTAACACACTGGCATAAGTCAGAAGACTACGGTGTTTTCTACCCCTGACTGATCACATGACTTGCTGCAATCCTCTCAACTTAAATCTCCTGATTTTGATAATTCCCCAGTAATTCCATTATAACCACCTAGTCCAAGCCATTAGTATCTCTTGCTGGGAAAATCTGATAGCCTCTTTATTGGTCCCAGCTTACACTCTAGTTCCCCCCACTGACCAATTCATCCACAGTGATCCTTTAACAAGTAAATCACAAACTTCTGGTAAAGGTAAAGTAGTCAAGAAAAACCTCCTACACATAACAATGCTAAAAACTAGATAGATACTAAAAGACAAAAAATTTAAAAGTAATGGAAAGCACACAAAAACAGGCAGAAGCCACAAGAGAGTTTGCGTTTGAAAAACTGCAACAGCAAAAGCTAAGAATGGCAAACGTGTGGGTTTCTGGCCTGAGGGTGCTTCCTAACCCCAAGGCTACAGCAGCAAAAACAGTGCTGGAAATCTGCAGCTCACATCCTCACGGAAGTAGAGAATAGAGGTCAGGGATACAAGAGGAGTGGAAAATTATAAGAGGAAGTCCTGACAGCAAGAGAACCACAGAAGGGATGAGAACCAAAACCCGAGTAAAAAAAACCTGCTCAAATTACTTGCTGACGCCTGAACTATACTTGGGTAAGAGAGACCCCATGAAATCAGCTGAAAGAGAAAGCACAGAAAATAAAAGAATCTACTCATCAGAGATAAAACTACATAGGGGTAGGTCTGTGTGTTTGCTGCTATTTAAAAACAGTATTTTTGAAAAATGTACACAGTTGGGGTGGCAGAAAGCTTAATCTTTACAGGCTTGAAGTTTCAGAGGACAAAACCCAAGGCATGCAGAACAACTGAAAAATAAAGGTTTAGGGGAGAATACTTAGAAATAAGGAAACCAAAGAGAGGGAGAATCTCCAAATTGGAGTACGACCCCCCTCTAAATATTTAACCAAAAAACCAAAACCAAACCCATTGCCACTGAGTTGATTCTGACTCATACTGACCCTACAAGACAGAGCAGAACTGCCTCATAAGGCTTCCAAGTAGCTGCTGGTGAATTCAAACTCCCGACCTTTGGGTTAGCAGCTCCAAATATTTAACAGACTGTAAAATTCACAGGCACAGGGAAGACCCCCAGGGGACCAAGCTGAAAAAGCAGCAACTGAAAGCCACAAAACAAAGCAGAGATGTAAGTGCCTGCATACCATAGGGGAGACAAATTTTGCTGTATAAATACAGATAAGTTAACTGTGTACTAGAAAAACAACAACGACATCAACAATAAAGACAGAAGAATACATAGGCACTACAGCATATTATTTACAATGCCCAGGTTTCAAAAGGTAGACAAAAGAAACTGACTTCAAGTAAATAAAGATGTTGGGTTTATCAAAGACTTCACAGAAGCTATGATAAATATGTTCAAAATATCAAATAAATGTACATTTAAAAGAATATATGAAAATAATGAATGAATACATAGGGAAACAGAGAAATGGAAAGCATATATTAAAAATTAGACATTCCAGAGCTGAATGAAAATTTAAAGTTCAATATGTACGCTCAGTATCATATTTGAGATAGCAGAAAGAGCAAAGAGTACATTTAAAGATAGATTACAAGAGATTATGCAATCGGATGAACAGAGAGAAAAAGGATTCAAGAAACTAAACAGCACCTCAGAGACTTGCGTGACAGCAGTTAAGTGGCCCAAGATACTTGTAATCGGAGTTCCAGAAGAAGAAGAGACAGAAAACAGGGGAGAATTTTTTTTTTAGGAAATAATAACTGAAAATATTCCAAGTTTGTTTAAAAACAATTTAAAAGCATCAGAATAAAATCCAAGCAGGATGAAAACACAGGCATCAATGAAAAACCTACAGCTAATATCATACTTACTAGTGAAAGGCCAAATACTTTCCCCCTAAATCAGGAACTAGGCAAGAATTTACACTTTCAACACTTCTATTCAACATATTACCAGAGGTTCTAGCCAATGCAATAAGACAAGACAATGAAAAGGCACATGGGTTGGAGATGAAAAAGTAAAAATCTCTTTATTCACAGATGGTATTACTATATATGTAAAAAATCCCAAGGAACCTACAAAAAAATCTACCAAAACTAATAAGCAAATTTAGCAAGTTTGCAGGATACAATATATAAAATTCAATTGCATTTGTACTATTATCAAAAAAATATAAAAAATAAAATAAAATTTGAATTTAATTTACAATACCATTCAAAAACATGAAATACTTAGGAATGTACTCAGTAAAATATGTACAAGTCTAGCATACTGATTACTGAAAAATATTACTAAAAGAAATTAAATATCAAATTAATGGAACAGTAAACCATGTTTATGAATCAGAAGACTCAATGTTGTTTAGAGGACAGCTCTCTCTAAACTGATACACAGATGCAATGGATATAATTGATACAATGATGCAATTGATATAATCTCAATCTAATTTCTAGCCACTAATTAAGAAAGCAAGAGGCCTGGTGGCACAGTGGTTAAATGCTTGGCTGTTAACTGAAAGTTCAGCAGTTCAAACCAACCAATCACTCCGAGGGAGAAAGATGTGGCAGTCTGCTTCCATAAAGATTCACAGCCTTGGAAACCCTATGGGGCAGTTCTACTCTGTCCTATAGGATCCTTATGAGTTGGAATCAACTCGACGGCAATGGGTAATTAATGAAGTCTAGGACTGGTGTAAGAAACACAATAGTCTACACATAAGTGGTCAATTGATTTTTGAGAAAGATGTCAAAGCAATTTACTGAGAAAAGGGATGTCTTTTAAACAAATGATATTTAAAAAACCAGATATCCATATTGGAAAAAGAAAAAATAAATATTAACCCTTACCTTATATACAAAATAACTTGAGATGAATCACCAGGTATGAGTATTTATCTTTAAATAAGCCAACCCTCCAAAAATTGACAAATTGCTTTGAAAGATTCCTAAAAAGAAACCACTAATTGAAGACTAATAACATAAGCAAAAGAAAATGGCAGAGCTGACATTTCTCCTATTCTTGCAGCAAGCACTTCATTAGCCATACTACGAAGTAAAAATAATGACAGTACAATCATATCTTCCAACTCCCCCCACAAAAAACGTTTAAAACAATCAGAATGATTATTTGCCATTTGGGTTTACATGTATCCACTATTGCTGTTGGGGCACTAGTGGCACAGAGGTGAAGAGCTCGCTGCTAACTAAAAGGTCAGCAGTTCGAATCCACCTGCAGATCCTTGGGAACCCTATGCGGCAGTTCTACGCCATCCTATAAGGTTGCTATGAGTCAATAGCAACAATTTTTTTTTGGTGACTATTGCTATTAATGCCCTGTTAAGCAATAAACTAAAATAAAAATGTAAAAATACTTTATTCTTATTTAATCATTCCTATCTTTTTAAGTGTCTGTTTGTGGTTGTACAATAACGAGCATTACATATTTGTATACAGGAGAAGCCCCAGTGGTGCAGTGGTGAAGCTCTCGGCTGTTAACCGAAAGATCGGCGGTTCGAACCTACCAGCTGCTATGTGGGAGGAAGATTTGGCATATGATTCCATAAAGATTTACAGCCTTGGAAACCCTATGGGGCAATACTACTCTGTCCTATGGGGTTGGTATGAGTCGGAATTGAATCAACAGCAATGCGTTTGGCTTTAGGGTGTGGTTTATCTCTTTCTTAAGGAGACCTGGTTGTGCAGTGGTTGAAGCACTCAGCTCCAAACCAAAAGGTCGGTGGTTTGAACCCACCAGCCACTCCGAGGGAGCAAGAGATAGTGGTGATTAATTGGATATCACCAATTATTAAGGTGGTTAAAGAACATATCAAGGAGGCTACCAATACAAGTTTGGAGTCTTGAAGCCTAGTTCTTCCACCTATTAACTGTGCAATCTAGGGCAAACTGCTTAACTATGCCTCATATGCCTTTGTGTGAAATGAGGCAACATTCAAAGGTTAATGGAAAGATTAAGTGATATAATTCAAGTAAGTGGTTAGTATAGAGTTTGAGGCATGGTAAGCACTCAATAAATATTAAGGATTGCTATAAGTTATATTATTATTAGGCAAGGAAGAGAAATAACTCAAGAATAGTGGCCAACCTTCTGGCTTGGATCCCTGACTAATGATGGTGCCATCATCTGAGACAGAGAACATAGGAAGAGCAGCACATTGGTGGGGAAGGGGAAAAACGAGGATCCTGAGATTTCATGGAAAAGCCCAGTGCAAATGTCCAGTTGGCAGTTGGGTACAAGGATTTTGGAGTTTGGAGGAGAGATGAAAGCTGCAGATAGATATTTGGAAGTTGTTGGAACATAAGTGATAATGGAAGACATGGGAGCAAATATGGTTGCCCAGGGAGAGTAGAGGCAACAGCAACATTTGATTGCTATCTGGAAGTGAAGAGGCCCATAGAGCAGATTTAGATAAAACATCTATAACACAGTTGTAGTAAAACAGATGCCTTATGAAAATTAGAAAAACATGCTCTCTCCAGGCAGACAGATTACAAGACAGTGTCCCTTTCAGGCATAATTATGCAGCCTGATGCTAGGATGTAGCCTTCACATGCCTTCCTCAGCAAAGATCTTTTGCACAGTGGACAAGCAGTGCAACTATACATGGCTACCAGAAAATCAACCTTAGATTGTCAAGGGTATCCAAGGTCACTTAAGTCAATTTGCCATTTGTGATTACATTCTTTCCTGAATTCTTTTGGTGATGGGGGAGTGACCAGCTCCTCAGTTTCATCAAGGTGTGTTCCCTCCTATTTCTGACAACTTTGACCATCAAAAACTCCTCAATTAGAAGACTGCACTGTGTAACCACCACCAATTCTCTCTCTAGAGCTAGCCCATGAGGAACTCTTTTCTCCCCAGGGCAGATTCCGCATATATAAGTTCATGAGCTTCCTGCACATTAATAGGTATTGGTCCAGTGCTGGTGGCCACTTTCTCTGGTTCCCTTTTAGAGACAAGTTCTGAAGTTACTGCTGACAATCCAGCACACAGTGACAGGTGGATAAGGAAGCAGCTGAGACGTCTGCCGATGTCTTTCACCTGATCTTGTTTCCCAGAAGTACGTGGGTGGTACTCAGCAAAAGAACAGGATCCAAAAAAAAAGGAGGGGGCGGGGAGGAGAAAATTACAGAGTATGCTTAAATAGAACAGCATAATAGGTACAGCCATGTGCCTTCTTTCTACCATCTTCCATCGCAGGGGACAAAAGAATCCCTATCCTGAAGCATGGTGAGTTGATCGTTTTTAATGCTATATCAGTCTGCTTATTTAAAAACAAAAAACACTTTGTTTCCAGAGTCAGGGGATGATATTCAATGTGAGTTAATTTCCTTAAATCTCTGAGAAGCTAAGGGACCCATGGAACAAGTAAAAGCTGGAAAGAGCCTCAGAGAATGTTTAAACCTAACATTTCATTTTACATATGGGGAAACAAAGGACCAAACAGGGCAGTGGACTTGACCTAGGCCACTTAGCAAATTCGATATAGGGTTAAGATTAGAACCAATAGATCATAAGAGCCATTCCAATGATTTTACCACCCAACTCAACCATACTACCTCTGCTCGAATTGACTGCTTAAATGGGAAATGGAAAAAAAATGGACATGGTCAGGATAGGAACAAGAAAAATAAATACAAAGCTGTATATGCCTATATGCCTTTATTATAGATTCATAGCATAACTTTGTAACTGTTTACTTATCTGTCATTGTCACTATACTGTGGAAATGACAGATAAGTCCTTTACTTAGGAGGTTCTGTTGCTATTCACATCCACAGTAACTAGTAGAATGTGTGGCACAAAACAGAGGTTGAATACCTATATAATGAATGAACGAATGAATGAATGAATAAAAACAGAAGAAAGGGTAACAGACATTGTTCTTAGTCTATGGCTTATTAAAGTTCAATTTTTCATTGACTCTGCCAATGCAGAAAAATCTACCTTACAACTTGAAAATTATGTGAATTTGTGTCTTTCATCCAATAAGTACTTCTCCAGGTCTATTTTACACTAGAGGAAGATGGACAAAAGTTTACACCCAAAGGTCTGTAAGATGGGGGTATACTTGCGGTGTTTTTTGTTTATTTAGTTTTTATGATGGTAACTAGATCAAAGATGAGACATATAGTTGAGGTCCAGAAACCTAGGCATGGCAGTTCAACATCTAGCTTACCAGCAAGAGTCTGCCCTGAGAAGATTAATTACAGTGTATTTATTGATTCAGTCATTGATTCCAACAAGACTTTTTGAGCAGCTCTTATACTTCAGACGTTGTTCTTGGCTCTTAGAAGACAAAAACCAAAAAACCAAACCAGTTGCTGTTAACTCTATTCCAATTCATGGAGACTCCATGTGTGTCAGAGTAGAACTGTGCTCCATAGGGTTTTCAATGGTTGTACCCCTTCAGAAGCAAGTCACCAGGGCTTTATTCCAAGGTGCCTCTGGGTAGATTCAAACTGCCAACCTTTCAGTTAGTAGCCAAGTGCTTAATCATTTGTGCCCTCCTCCTCACCAAAGACTGCTTCTTAGGAGACAACAGCTATCAAAACAGGCAAAAACCCACGCCCCCTATGGAGCTTACATTCTGGACCAAGGGTTTCTGAAAGATGCTGTGGCTTCTTATGAAAGTCCCCATCATACAGAATGAATGATCGGTAAACTGAGAGCAAATTTTCCCTGGAATACAGCATGTTATAAGGATGCTCAGGGGAAAAGACAGTGTGAAATATGAATCTTGGGATTATGTTCTACTCCAAGAATTAAGAGAAAATTTTCCAGGTGTTTCCCAAAAGCAGCATATGTCTCATTCTCCGTCACTCCAAATGCCATCTCTAGAATCTTTGTGCAAGGAGCAGGCGAGATACTGCAGGTTTGCAAACCTCTTCTCCATTCTCTCTTGAAAATTATTGCAGTCAACACCAATGATGCACCCATACTGAGTACCAGTGATAAGAAGGGGCTCATCAAACAAAAAAGCAGCTGCAGGGCCATTAAAATGAGTATTAAAAGTTGAGTCAGAAGGATTGAACTCAAGTCAATGTACCAGATATATCACACACGACAAAACACTTAGATGCTCAGAATGTCGGCTACCTCATCTGTAAAGTATGGAAAAATGTCTTGTGAATTTTAAAGCATACATATAAAAGTTATGCTTGTAAAGGAGGAAGAAGAGCAGGAAAGAGAAGAGGGGAAAGATTTAAAAAAGAGGAGAAAATAAAGAAGGAGAAATGAGAATCATGGAATATTAGAATGAAAAATATCTTTGCAATCACTGTGTCCCAAACTCTAGCACTACAGATGAGTGAACTAAGCTGCCAGGGTAGCAATTTGCTCAAGACACAGTGATTCATACAGTGATTTCAGTGTTCAGGATGGAGTATGGCACAGGCTCCTTGATTCCCAGGGGCTGCTTTCCTTCACCTTTCTTTCAGCTCTCTGTATAGCCAGTGGGTAAGACTTTGGAGCCAGATTGAGTTGGAATCACAGTTATGTCACTTCCCAGCTTGATAAATTACTTAAAGACCTTGGGTAAATTCCTTCTCTGAGCCTCCATTTCCTCTTCTGTAAAACTACCTGTTATATACGGTTATTGTGAAGATCGAATGACTTAATAAGGCTTTGTGTTAGCTATTAATATCATATTCAGTATCATATCAAACTAGTCTATCTGTTCCATTCTGTTAGTGCTTTATTTATTTTATTATTTATTTTATGCTGTACTTTATAACTTTGTTCTTGGTACTGGAATGAATTCCAGTTGGGTTCTGTTTTGGAATTCCCCCATTTAATCCCGTTCATTTCATTTCAGCTCAACTTTCAACATCAAGGGTGTGAGAGTTACGTGGTAAGGTGCTTCTACTGCCTAAACACTCTCCATTTGGAAACTCCTGGTATCTCATAGCCCCATCCCTTGTCCTTCATACTACTGCTGCTGCTACTACTACTACTACTACTACTACCACTACTACTACTACTACTACCACTACTAGGCAGGTTGAACTGAAGCTGTTAGAGTGAGAACCCCTACTACTAATAGGCAGGTTGAACTGAAGCTGTTAGAGTGAGAACCCTGTGCTGTCTGAAGGCAGTGCAATATGATCTGCATTTTCCTTTTGCTGACGAGCATCCCAGACCTGGGTGCCCTGGTGCCTTTTCGTAAATCGAAGGAGTATTGAACTCATTATATTGCAGCACAAGTTATCCTTTCATCAGTGAATTTGTCTGGGTCAACTGTTCTTGCATATTTATTCTGGGCATCTGAAAGATAGGACATCTAACGGTCCGTCTCCAATATTACAGCTGCCGTGCATTTTGTTATCCTAAAATGATATTCTGAAATCAGGCCATTCAAATGCAATTATTAAGTACCAAAGCACTATCTTCTATCAGAGCAGTGGAAGGAATCCAAAGTCAGTCCCTGAGCACCAGAAAACAAGAACAATAGGGTGCATATTTACGTGATGATGCAGGGTTTACCAAGCACATTTACTTCCACTTTCTCTTTTGAGCATCACATTCTACAACCATGTGGGGGAGGTGAAGAGTATAAATTCCTCTATAAGGAAGAGAAAATTGAGACTCAGAAAGAACAGGCCACTACTCAAAGATCTAACGGGGAAAGGGAACAAGGCATGGCTGCAAATCTTCTGCTGCAGATAGTACCCACCCCCTCACCCCCAATCCGCTTCCTTCATTTCCTTGTTGTGTTCAGTAACCAACTTCCAGGGTATTCTCTCATACTCATCGAACACTTCAGCACCTGACTTTCAGGCTGTGTCTGTAACCTAAGTCCTGTCTTCATTCCATGTGCTTAACTCATCCAATACCCCTTAGCCTCTCAGTCCCTTGACCTGCTCCATCTCAATGACTTTCACCCCTGTCCTTTTCCGGCCATCTACTCCCATGGTTATGCTGCCCCTGGATGATGCAGATGGTTAAGTGCTCAGCTGATAACTGAAAAGTTGGCAGTTCAAACCCACCCAGAAGGTGCCTCAGAAGAAACACCTGGTTATCTGCTTCTGAAAGGTCACAGCCATAAAAACCCTATGGAGCACAGTTCTACTCTGAAACACACGGGGCCGCCATGAGTCAGAATCAACCTGACAGCAACTGATACTCCCATGGTTACCTCTAGAATGTATCATTTTCCAAAGCTAATCCAACTCTGAAATATTATGTTAAAACATTCCACTCTCCAACTTGTGCATCGCTACACCTATTCTCCCACTTTATCAACGCTTCTAGGCCCTTGATTCTCCCCTTTCCCTTCATTATCTACTGTCTTCATTTCTTTTTGTACTCAACTTAGATCTCATGATCCACACCTACATTTACTCTTTGCAATACATTTTATTTTGTTGCCCAACTGTCCTTCCATCTCATCCTCTTTCCAAACATCCATTCTGCTTGAACCCAACACTTCCACCACCCTTGCTTTTAGCCAAACTCTTCAGGTTTTTTATTTGTTTGTTTTTGAGAATAGTATTCTAGCTGCACAGATTACTGCCATTTCAATTCCTGGTGACCTTATAAGAACCCAAACTGCGCTCTGGTAGTCCTTTTATATTTCCTTAAATCCTTCCTTCTACCATTCTGCAGGTTAACTATTCATAGTTTCTCCAAATGCTACAAATGTTTTTGGCACTCACCAACATCCATTTCTCAGTGACTAGTTTCACATCCTACTTTCATAAAGAGAACAGAAGCCATCCAAAGTCCCTTCAGCTTCTCATGAGTAAAATCAACAGTTATCTCCACCCAGGGAATCCCTGGGTGGTGCAAATGGTTAAGCGCTCAACTACTAGCTGAAAGGTTGGTGGTTTGAACCCACTCAGTGGTGCCTTGGAAAACAGGCCTGGTGATCTGCTTCTGAAAGGTCACAGCCTTGAAAACCCTATGGAGCAGTGTTACTCAGCATACGTGGGGTTGCCATGAGTCAGAATCACCTAGAGGGCAACCAACAACAAAAATCTCTACCCACACCTCTCCTTCCCTTCTGTCTTCCTATTTCAATAGAAAAGTGTCCCTCCTTAATATTTCCCTTCCTACCTCTTCAGGAATTGCTTCATTAAAACCAGCCCCATTTGTCCTGCAGCATCAGTCTCTTCATTTCTTAATGGTCCCTTCCCTCTTAAAAACCAATGAACAAAATCTTTCTCTTTATTTCACATCTCTGCTCCCTTTCATAGCCAAGCTTCTTTTAAAAAAAAAAAAAAGTGTAATCACTTATCTCTCACTTATTTCTCAACCCACTGTAATCTGCCTTCTATTCTACTTAAAGAGCTCTTGCCAAGGTCAAGATTTTAAGTCTAAAACAATCTTTAGTTCTTAGCATATGTAATATCTCAGAAGCTATGGCCCCTGATTACCCACTTCTCCCTTCTTAAAACATTCATTTATTTAACTTTTATGGTACCAAACGTATCTCATTTTTCTCCTGTACCACTGGCCATTTTTCAGCTTCTCAATGCCTTTCTCTCTACATGCTAAACAGACTCCTCTCTGAGTAAGCACGCCCCCAAGGGATGACTTCAATTACCATTGGTAACCTGATGATTCTGAACACCATTTTTTTTTTTTAATCCCAGCATTCTCTTTTGAGGGTCAGAACCATTTATATAACTGTCTACTGAGTATCTACTTGAATGTCCTAGGTATTTTAAACTCAACATTTCCAAAGCTGACTCATCATCCTCAAACACACATTACCCCCAAAAAAGCCTCTTTGCCTTCCAGAACATCATACTTCAATAAAGACCACCACCATCCACCCAGAAACCCTGGTGGTGTAGTGGTTAAGAGCTACAGCTACTAACCAAAAGGTCAGCAGTTCAAATCCACCAGGCGCTCCTTGGAAACCCTATAGGGCAGTTCTACTCTGTCCTTTAGGGTAGCTATGAGTCGGAATTGATTCAACAGCAATGGGTTTGTTTTGTTTTTTACCATCCACCCAGTTGACCAAGCCAAAAATTGTCCTCTCCCTTTACCTTATTTAGTCTAGATCCCATGATTCATCTTTAAGGCATGGTCTTGTCAATTCTCTTGCTTCTTGAGTCTTCTCTTTCTCTCAACCTCACGTTCAAGCACTCACTAAGCACTGAGTTTTCTGCCTCCTTAAAATACCTCAAATCCCCATTGATACCACTTTAGTCCAAGACACTATCATCTCTCACCTGGATGATTGCCACAGTATTCTGTTTTCTTGCCATTCATTTTGCATTCCCCAATACCCTCTCCCAACTTTCACCTATCAATCAATTTTCTACATTTTAGCAGGAATTATCTTTCTAAGATGACAACTTAAACATGTCCCACCTCTGGGCAAAATCCTCTGAAGAGCTGCCTATGGTCTTAGGATATGGTTCCCAATTTGTGTGCTGAGGTGCTTTAGGAAACTAACCACAGCAAACATACAGGAGCACAGTGGGATATTTTAAATTTTCAAGGGAAATGAGTGATAATTGACATTGTTGGTCATCATAAGGAATACCAACTCCAGGTAGCTCATGGTTTCAATATCAGGATGTACTGTATTTCTTTCAATGATGGCATATCTTTGATTTTTGGCAATTGCTGCAATTACAAAGTTAAGTACTGAACAAAAATTAATGAGGAACAGGAAGTAGTAACTGTGGTTAAGAATGAGATAAAATATTACTTTTTCTTTCAATTTACGTGTATTATTTTTCAAATAGCTACTAAGTTGCTAGGACATGAATGCTTTATTACATTGTTTGGACCTAACTACTTAATAAACAAAATTATTAGTATTTCTTTGTGCTAGGGGCACCATAAAACTTACTGAGACATTAAAGATACCTTGAAATAAAGAAGCTTGGGAACCTCCACCTTATGATAAAGTTCACAGTCTTTTATAAAACATACATAGAGCTTCATGAAACCAAACCAAATCCACTGCCTTCGAGTCGATTCCAACTCACAGTGATCCTGTAGGACAAAGCAGAACTGCCCTACAGGGTTTCCAAGGCTGTAAATCTTTATGGGAGCAGACTGCCACATCCTTCTCCCACAGAGTGGCTGGTGGGTTCGGCTAGCAGCCAAGCGCTTAACCACAATGTGCAGGACTTCAAGACCTAACTTCTACTGACTTCTCTGGCCAGCATCCTACCATTTTCTCTATCTACCACCCACGCTGAACTACCTACAGGTCCCAGAACAACTCTGTCCCGTTCTGTACAACCCCTCAGAACAGGTATACATACGCACACATCCCCATCTTCCTCTGCCTAACTCTGATTGTCCAGATCTCAACTTAAAAATCTCCTCTTGAAAGACTTCCTGAATCTTGCAAGACCAGCCTCAGTGCCCCTCCTCTGCATTCCTACTGCACTTTCTGTTTCTTTCCCAGGACTTCTCACACTGCTCTCCCCAGCCACCCTACAGTGCCCCTGAAAAGCATAGATCAGCAATGCTTTGGTGTCATCAGAATCTAGCACAGTGCCTGCACACAGAGGGACTCAACACATATTTGTTGAATTCATATCCATGTGAGCTATTCCTTCTGTAAAGTCAAACAATCTCTAACCACTCAACAGCACTGAGATTTCTCTATCATTTGTATTCACCTCCTTCTTTCTATATGATGTAAAACCAGGTGTCATGCTAGAGTCACAGAGAGGCTGTCACAAGTGCTCAGGGTTGGAGGCTGCACCTTGCTGGCCTTCTCTAACAACAAGCCTACAATCTGAAAAACAGCAGCGTTACCTGTCCCCATCCCATACCCCAAAACGCTGCTGATTACTATGAAGGCGCTTACGTGAGAAGCCATCCCTGAGGGACCAATGTCTTCTGAGTATTACAGATCAAAGACAACCTGGAAAGCACCATGCAGCGGGAACTGGAAGATGAGATGTCACAGGCTGCTCCTGTCACCTGGGCTGATTAATAAATTAGACGCTTGCAAATCATGGGACGTGTACTGTGTACATGAATCAGAGCATGCTGATAGCTTAAGGACACCTTGCCAGTGTGCTGGCCTCTAAATTCCTCCCACATGTGCCTCAGGGCACCAGAAATCTTCCTCTGTCTGGCCATCCTTCTTATCCTCTTCCTGAGAAATGTCCTCTTAGTCTAAGAACAGGGCAAACGCTGCCTTCATATGGCACCTGAGCTACACAGGGCATCTAAGCTTAGAAAACAGAGCACACAGGTCAGCCATCCCCTCTGTCGTTGGAGACCTCCTGCAGGCTTTCTCAGAGTCCCTGTTGCTGAATTTCCAGGGATTGGTGCTTCAGACATTTGTCTTAGCTGCCAGTTCTCAAGCACTTGCTCTGTGCTAACCAAAAACCAAACTAGTTGCTGTCAAGTCAATTCCAACTCATGGTGATCCCTTGTGTTTCAGAATAGAACTGTACTCCATAAGGTTTTCAATGGTTTTGACCTTTTAGAAGTAGATTACCAGGACATTCTTCTCTGGTACCTCTGAGTGGATTCAAACTGCCAACTTCTGTTAGTAGCCCAGCAGTTAACAATTTGTGCCACCCAGAGACTCTAAAGTATTATCATATGTTATCTTCTTAAATCTCACAACACTTCTAGAATTTATTCCCATTTTGCAGATGGAGAAATTGAGGCTCAGAGGGTTTATTTAATGTGCCCAAGATATCATGGGTGAGAAGTGGCAGAGCCAGGATTCAAACCATGGTCTTCCCGAGTTTAAAGACTTGCTGCTATTCATCACTAAATGAACTCTGGTGGCACAATGGTTAAGCACTTGGTTGCTAACCAAAAAGTCAGCAGTTCAAACCTATCAGGACTCCATGGGAGAAAGACCTGGCAATCCGCTCCTGTAAAGATTTCAGCCTAGGAAACCCTACTGGGCAGTTCTATTTTGTCCTATAGAGTCACCAGGAGTTGGAGTCTACTCGATGGCATACAACAACAACAACTAATCACTAAGCTGTAGCGACTGTTTCAGATTTCACATAAGCTCAGATACCAACTTGTGGTAACTTGTGGTCGGGAGTTCCCTTCAAGGTGTGCAGGGAAGAGTCAGGTATAGATGCAGGGTGGGAGGCAAAGCCTTCCTTGAAACCACTCTGAGAATCCACTGCTAATGAGACCCAATGATTCTTATGCCCAGAAGAAAAGATCTTGAGAGAGAAACAAATTGCCCAAAGCCAGAAAGCTTGGCATTCTGGTTCCTTTCATAAGAGATATAAAGGTTTCCAGCAGCTGTAGAACTTTCCATAAAAGAATGCATCCTGCCACAGGGTGCCAAGAATGGAATTGGGGCAGGTAAGTCTGGACTCAGCACAGGAGGAGGCCACCTGCTGGTGGAGCTGCAACCAGTCTGTTGGTGGCACTGAGGAGTACTTGGGAGTTAATGAACTCCATCATCATTGCCATTGCCTAGTGTCTCCATTGAATTAACTGCTGTGGCTCTCTCATCCATCTCTCTTTCTCCCTTTCATGAATTCCTAATACCGCAGCCAGAGCAATCTTTCTAGGTGTATACCAAATAGTTTGTCTCATGTTTCTAACCCTTAGTTGTTTTCCTATTCCCTACAACAGGGAAGGCACAGGTTTCGACCTGTCAACCTGAACCCACTGCAAACCCTGCTAATAGAAAATGGCACTATTTTCCTCTCAGCTAACACTTGACCACAAAATAGACTCAAAGACAGTGTTTTTCAAACTGCAAGGCTTGACCCATTAGTGGAAGCTGAAATCAATTTAATTGGTAGACAACAGTGTTTTACAAAATAAATGAATCAGGAAGGAATAGATTATATTAGGATGGAGTAGAATAAAATAGAAAATATTCAAATACATCACATGTAGTAATGTTAAGTACTGGTCCATGATTTTTTGTTTCAATTATCTTTCTTTATATCTCTATGTTTATTGGGAGTCAATGTAAAATGTATTTCTTAGCACAAGCTACGGCCCGAAAATGTAAAATACACTGCTTTAAATAGCTGTCAAGTAATATCCTGCCAGTTAAAACACTCTGCAGGTTGACTGAATTCTATTTGCCATCCCGAATTCCTTTCATTGTTGGCTCCAAGCTGCTATTCAGTCTATGTCCTATCAGTACACATACCCAAAAACACAAACACACATGAAGACTCAGAGTTCCAGGCTCTCTCCTGCCTCCCTGCTTTTGTAGGTGCTGGTCCATCTGCCTGGGCGACTTTTCTTTCCTTCTCATGAGCTGCTGATCCTCCTTGACGACTTAGTTTAATATCACCTCCTCTAGGACACCTGCCCAGGCTTGTCTTTTCCTCCTATCTTCCCCCACATTCATCATGCCAATGACAGGAGAAGTCTCCCTTCCCTACAAACATAGCACCCACGGCATTGATCAATCAGGGAATTTGGCACAAGGCACTGGGGTTGCTTGCCTTCTAGTCAGTTTCCACCAAGATAACCATGCGCTCCTTGAGGGCAGGGATCAAGGCTTTCCTCTCACTATCCCCAGGGAGCAGGAAAAAGTCTTACAGGTAGGAATTTGGAGATAAGTATTTGCCAAATGAATGAGTAAGCTGCAGGTGCTCCATTCAGACTTCCATTCTTCTTTTTCTTCTCTGTCCACGATTTGGAACATTAAGTCTGAAGCCCCAAGGGCTTGCCTCCATTCTCCTCCTAACCCTTCCAGTCAAAACGACGGCTATCTTTTGGATCAGTTTAAAGGCACTGTGTCAGGTTGTCCACATGAGGGATGCAAGCTGGTCCATTTTCACTCATCGCTCCTGATTAAAGTCGGACAATGGCTCTGCAGAGACTCGGCCAACTATGATTTGCAATTCCCAGAAGTCAGCCCAATAATGGCATGGAGCAAAGAGGTAAAATACTGCTAAGGTACCCGTTTGGTAGCAATAAAGCTATCTTTCTTGGAAGTGAAAGATAATTTTAAATAACTAACACAAAAGATTACTTTAGAATTGACACCAAGTGACCCAGGAGATGTTTGCTGCATATGCCTCCCTTTCCCTCTCTATTTAGGGAGAGCTTGATCAGAAATTTTGAAAAAGGGAGAGGAGGATGTGGGAAGATCTCTACATGGATGAAATAGACAAATATGAACATGGGACTTCGTCCCATTCTCATCTTCTTTTGATCCTATTAGGCATGTTCTTAAAGGAAGGAAAGGTACCTGCTGATACACTTGGTCTAAGCTGGTTTTTAATGACTCAGGCCATGAATATCTGGACCTAACTAAAAGAGAGTCTAAATGCCCTGCTTCCCAAGGAATCCTGTAGTCAGAGAATTCTTAACCTACTGGATCTTCCATACCTCCTGAAAGAATGGAGACTATTCTAGAGTGGAGAACTAGCATCCCTTAAATGCTCCCTGTCTGTCACAGGAAAAAGAAATTGATTCAGCCTTCCTCAGTGCATCAACCTTAATACATTTGAGACCATGACTAAAAACATGGAAAATCCCTTCTCCTTTGGTCCTGTAGCCAGACAATCTGGGAACCCAGCCATTACGGTGTTGCCTATATTTCAGCCATCCCAACTCAAACTCATGAAGATCAAAATCTAAGACCATTTAGTTTCTAATATCGTTCCCACCACCCCCCCCTTTTTTTTTTTTAAGAAATACTTGCTCTAGATCAGGGTTTCTCAGCCTCTGCACTAGTATCAGTGCAGGCCAGATAATTCTTCGTTGCTGAGGGCTGTCCTGTGCATTGTTGGATGGCAACCCTGGCCTCTATCCACTACCTAAATACCAGCAGCACCCACCCCACCAGTTATGACAATCAAAATGTCTACAGACATTGCCAAATGTCCACTGGGGAAAAAACACTTACCCCTGCTTGATAACCACTGTTCTAGGTCACTGGTCTTCATTTATATCCTAGACCAAGAGAATCTGCATATCTGGGGAAGGGCCCAGACACTGGTATTTTTAAAAGCTCTGCAGGTGATTATAATATACAACCACTATTGAGAAGAACGTCCCCGTATATTAAATCAATGTCTTACCTAACTCCTCAACTGTGGCTCTGCCCTCTGTTGAAGTTCCTATACCACAGATGGAATGCCAACTTCAGGAATAAAAAGTCAAAAGAAGAACAAGAGATAAGATTATCCCACGCGACAGGAAAACGGATGCTTCTAATTCCACTTCTTTTCGATCACAAACCAGGAGGTGGATTTAGAGCAAAGTACACAAAGCAAAGGCTCAAGAGGAGACATGGCTTCCTCAGCCTGGTGCCAAGTACCCAAAATGTGGAGGTGTCCCTTTAAGAGTGAATGTACAACACTAAAGCTGCCAAAGCCAGCAATCCCTTAAGTCTCCTCACAAAATTCCAGTCCCGCTGAGAAAAAGTGGTTCTAAGGCCGAAGAAGCTTGGTCAAATATTATTAAATAGTGTAGTAAAGATCTTGAAAAACCCTGCAGTAAAGAGGCCTGTACAACTGTGTTTGACTGGGCTTCCCACACGTATATTTATTTGGGAGCAGAGCATGGTTAAGCATGCAAGTTCTGGAATCAGCTTGCCTGGGAACAAATCCTACTATTTCATGAATTTGCTCTCTTGCGCTGGAAAAGTTAGGTAAGTGGAGATAATAATAATATCTACCACAAAAAATTATTGTAAGGATCAGTTGGCATAACCTATTTACTGTTTGTAGTGCAATGCTAGGCACTTAGTAACCTTAGCAATTAACTTATCATTGTTGTTATTATTATTTATTTGACTGTGAGGTCCTGTGGTCTCCCCTACCGCAGAAGACAACTTTTAACATCACCTTAAACTAGAGTTCTATATAACATATTTTAAGAAGTGAAGATTTAGACTAATGTTAGCCATACTAATAGAAATACAACCTTGCACCACATGATAACAAGATTCTGTTTGGAATCTGGAGGCTGGTGACTTTCTTTCTGATTCAACCATAAATCTCCTGAGTGATGCAGTGAAGGGCTTCTCTCTCATCCCTTGAGGACTTTGTTCATCACTAAATCTCCAGTACATCTGACATATCTAGGGGCCCAAGCTTACTGCTGAATGACTGATGAAAAAGGACCACATGCCATTCATCTCGGTAGAAGTGTCCACCCACCCACAGCCCCATTTACTCAGCTAAATATCTTTGTCCACAAAATCTACTATAGATATTTTTGTGAAACACATGAAGGAACCTTTCGGATAGCAGATTACAACTGAGATTCATACAACTCTGAAATAAATAAGCAAGGCAGCTAAGCAATCAGACTTGCTTTCCCGAGATTTGATTTACACTCAACTTTCAGGTGCCTATTTAAGGCTCAAAGGGAGGTGCACCATAAGCCACAAACCACTTGCTATGCGACCTGTAGGGAAAACCACTCAATATGAAACCATCTCTTGTGGTACAGTGACCACCATTATCAGCATCTCTCCTTCTGCTCTGATTCTTCAGAACCAAAGCCAACAAAATGTACCACATGTCTCCTATTAAACCCACCTTTGAAATAATTGCTAAATTTACAGCGATTATTGGTGATCTTGAAGTCAGGAAAAAAATAAACAAACAGAAAATAAGGTACAAAAATACAATAGGAATAGAGGAAATAAATGCCTTTGAACCAAGCTAACTTTTAAATTACCGTGAGGAGAAAAGAAATAATTTCTAGTAACATAACCAGCCTCGGGGCTGGGGGAGGAGAACTTGGACTTACTGACTTCTGCCAAATGCCAGGCTCTGTATTCTTGATATCTAAGTTACTTTTCACCACAACCACACCAAATATTTAATATTATCTCTATTTCACAGCTGAGAAAACTGAGTCTCAGAGAGGTCCTATCCAAGGTCAAAGAAAGTCTCTCGGTATTTGGTAATAAACCAGGTAACTAAGTATAAAGTTAAGGGCTCATGTTGTGGGGTCTCAGAGACCTGAGTCTGAATTCCAGCTCTGCTCCTTTCCAGCTATGTGATGTGGATACGTTTAATCTCTTGATGCCTTAGTTTCCTCCTCTATAATATGGGACGATAATACTATTTTCCAAACAGAATGGCTGTATTTAATGACTAATATATATACAAACTGAATACAGAGAAAGTCAAAACAGATATTTCTATTAGAATGATTGATTTAGAACCTTAATGAACAATTTTTTTCCAAATGTGTGATACTTTAAATCTTACAAAGCATTTTCACACAAACTGTATCTCATTTGATCCAGTAGGCAGGACGGACATCATTATTCCCTTCTACAGAGAAGAAAACTGAGTATCTGAGGGATTCCTTATTCATTCCTGTCCATGGAATAATTATCTGCTTATTCACTTTACTTTTCCTATGTCCTCCACTTCCAACACTGAACTTGGCAAAGGAGGGTTTGGACACTGCGGGTTGTGGGTTTTTGGTGTGTATATATGTTTGTGTTTTATTGTTTTCTTTTGGCCACCTCTGTACCACCAGATCATAGCTCAGTTTACGGTATGTGATTAGTGTTAAATACTAGAATGATAGATGTATGAAAGAACAAACAAATGATATAGGAATGAATTTGCTCAGGGTGAGAAAGCTAGAAAGTAGCTCCAAAATGAATAAAATATGAATCACCAGACTCCAGGTCCAGAGTCCTCTCCCCACTCCATGGTATATTTTCAAATGGCAATATTTCACGGAATCATGGAATTTCAGAGATGGGAAGGACCTTGATGACCTCCTCAGCCAACATTTCCATTCTATAGATGAGGAAACAGAGGCTCAAAAAAGTTCTATAATCTAGCCAAAATCACACAGCAAAAAGGTAAGTGAGCTGGACCAGAACCCAGGTTCCCTGACTCCAAGGTCAATGACACTATTCTTCACCCTGGCAGATTCAAGACCTGAAAACTCCCCCAGCCTCCCATGTGTCAGCTTGGGCTTGTGAGTGATGGAGTGTGCACCTCGTGTGCCCAAACCACTGTGTACACATATTACTGCTCTACTCATGATGAAACATGAGAGGGGGCTTCTGCTGGGACTTAATCTGAAAGGTTCTCATCCTTGCCTCTGGCAATGACTCCCCACCACAACTTGAAGAGCTGAAGGCAGCCTCTGTGTTCACATGCATGAGCAAAGGGATGCCTTAAGCTACCTAAGTGAGGAGAAGCTTCCTCTCAGTTTCTTTCTGAAGCTCCCAGATCATGCTGGGTTCTAGCTGGAATGCTGGAGTGGAAGAACAGCTAAGGTTTGAGGTCTAGAACATCTTAGTAAGGCTGGCCCTAGCACAGCAGAGTATACAGAACATTTTGTAGTAAGGCCTTTCTTTCATGATGCAAATGTCAAGCTTCCAATGTGCTGTGTCCATGTTACCACACAGCCAAGACACACTGGGAAATTGCCTGTTGACGTGTTTTATTGTTTCAATAAAGCAGAGTGTGATGGTGGAGAAGGTATCAGCTGACAACTGCCCCAATGAGCACATTCTAGTTGGCATTTGCACCTGGATGAGCATATGTCTCTGGGTACCTATTTGCATGTGTGTCCATGTGCAGATTTTGGTGAGAGCTCCATGTAATTCTTGCACATGGTTGCTGTCCTATTAGTGTTCGCGGAGTGACTAGTCTCCCAGCTATGTATGCCTGCCCTGAACTTTTTTCTTCCTAGCACGTACTACCATATATGTGTATGTGTGTGTGTATATATACATATGTGTGTGTATATGCATATGTGTGTGTATATATATATCATAAAAAAATTTTTTTTTATAATACATATTTTGTTTATATATATATATATATATATAACCAAAGCAGTCCCCTTTGAGTTGATTTCAATTCATGGCAACCTTATGTGTTGCAGAGTAGAGCTGTGCTCCATAGGGTTTGTGAGGCTGTGACCTTTCAGAAGCAGACTGTCAAGCCTTTCTTCCAAAGCAGCTATAGGTGGACTCCAACCTCCAACCCTTCAGTTAGTAGTGGAGCACTTTAACCATTTATACCACACAGGGACTCCTTTGTATACACAGTGTGAGTGTGTGTTTAATGTCAGTCTCTCCCACAAGCGCAGGGACCATGTTTGTTTTATTCATCAATGTATCCTCAGCCCCAAACAGAGTGCTGGGTCTGTGGCTGGTGCTTAGTAATTATTTGAGGATTAAATAAAAGAAGGAAGAAATAACTCGATGGCCAGGGGCCTGACTTCTGGGTTGAACTCCATCATTTAATTAACCACGTGACCTTGCTGAAATCTTATACTTAATTGCAGAGCTAGAAATGATCCTAGAAATCAGCTTGTTGGATGATTGCAAACTTTGCTTTAGCAATGGAATTCAAAATAAAACACACATGAAATCTGAACACAAAAGCAAAGGCAAATCTGCTTTTATGTAAGGGGGATGTATAGTGGGAAATCTGCTTCATTACCCCTTTGTCCCTCTCCCCACTAGAGGGGTTTCTCTGACTGCCTGAACTAATCTTCAGGATCCAAATAACATAGGTTAAAGACCAGCGATCTCTGTCAACTCTATCATTTGACCAAACCAAAAACCCAGTGTCGATGAGTCAGTTTCAACTCATAGCGACCGTATAGGACAGAGTAGAACTGCCCCATAGGGATTCTAAGGAGTGGCTGGTGGATTCAAACTGCTGACCTTTTGGTCTGCAGCCACAGCTTTTAACCACTGTGCTACAAGGGCTCCTATCATTTGACAGAGGAGGAAAATGGAATCTAGGAAAAGGAGAGGGCTGGCCTAGCATCCCACACCCACTACATGTCAGACTTGGAATTAATATCCAGATGTTCTGACCTCCAACCTCATTAGCAACCTTCCACCTCTCAGCATCTTTAAAACTACCCCTGAAATATTTACAGAGGGGTTATGAGGAAGAAATGGTAACCTGTTTGGAAAAATACATTCAGAGTTCTGAAACAGTTTACATTTGGAAGCCATATTGGGGCCACCAAGCCAAGTGATTGAGAAAAATAGCTTTGGAATCAGGTAGGTCCACACTTGGACCCCAGCCCCAATCTTAACCAGACAGATGACCTTGGGCAATGCATTCAATCCCCCACCCCAATTTCTGGTCTCCTATGTGTACTACTCACCTCACCAGGGATGTTGTGAGGACTGAACACCCTCCCTTTCATGGCACATCATAACTGTTCAATAAATGATTGCTACTGTTTTTTTACTGTTCAGCACTGTGCATGGTACCCATTTAAATATGCAGTGATTTCAATAATAATTGATATTTTTGAAATATTGATCACCTAATATGCACCATATCTTCCCTTACAAAGCTCCATTACAGTTCATTGCCGTGTCATATCATGACTAGATCATAGGGCCATGTATCCTCAGCACAGGGCCAGACATACAGAATTTAAGAAACACTTGTAAACAATGGCTGGATGCCTAAAGCTCTAGCATATTCACTAGTGTGACAATGAGCTTATAACCAAACTTTGTTTCCAGTCCAGACCCTGCCTTTTCCAGGCTACATGACTTTATTCAAACCATTCAATCTTTCATTTTGAAAGTGGGAATATGAATGCGAGTCTTCCCAACCTTAAAGTGGTCTTAGGGGCTCAAACAGGACAATAAAAGAGAAAGCCATACATAAGAGCAATTGAGTTATGATTTGACAAAACTCAAACAGAATAAGATATCCTGAAAATTCACTACATCTTCTGCCCGCCTTAATCCAGTGTCTCAAGCCTGCAACTTCCCCATTGCCATGTATTTCAGCTAATGAACGGCATGCTCTGTCAAGTAATCAATGAGTACCCACGCTTCGTTTATGCATCTACACAAACAGCAATGATTACATTCTGCTCGAAAGTATTTTAAGGATCCAAATTTGAAATTAAGTAGATAACTAGTACTCTTGGATGATTTAGGAATAATTTCCCCCAGGGATAGCCCCTAGAATCGATCACTGTGTTTTTGAAATTCTGATATTCTCTTTTAAGAGAAAAAATATCTCTTATTTCTCATTCTTGTGTTTTCTTCCCCCTCTTACCCATCCCATATCCATTTTCCTTTGTGTTTCCACTTTTCATTATGCCCAAAAGAACCTCTCCCCAATAACTCTCTAATTATTTACCACTCTTCAAGGCCCATACAAAGTTCATCCACTAACTTTTGCATTGAGAGAACCATTGCAAAACGTCAATCACTAACAAGCCAACCTTAAGGAAGGATTTTAAATATTCAGAGCAAAATCACAGGGATTTGCAGTTCGTGGAGATTTCATGAATCACCCAGCCCAATCACCCCATGCCACAAAATGTGCAAAGGAGGCTTGCCCATTTTTCATATAAAATACATGGAAAATTTAAGACTTGAATTGGTGCCTTTTTAGTTGCAGGCTGGATCCTTTTCTTTAACATGCTGCTTGGTTCTCCTATTCTAATTGGCCCAGGAGTGTCAGGGTTTACCCCCCTCTTTTCTAAACTTAAGGAAGGATCACAACTCCAGGGAGGTTTTTTTTTTTTTTTGGTCATTTATTTTGATTTTGGAAACCCTAGTGGCATTAAGTGCTACAGCTGCTAACCAAAAGGTTGGCAGTTCGAATCCACCAGGTGCTCCTTGGAAACTCTATGGAGCAGCTCTACTTTGTCCTATAGAGTCGCTGTGAGTGGGAATGGACTCGACGGCAACAGGTTTTTTTTTGGGGGGGGGTTATTTTGATTTTACATTCTCCAATTCATTTACATCTACAAATATTTATTGTGTGCTTTCATTTACAAGGCAGAGCAAAAATCAATTAGAGGATCCAGAAATGAACTATCTATAAGCCTTAAAGAGTTTTCAGTTAGGTGTAAAAGAAATATGAGTTTTTATTTAGGTGTGAAAGAAATAGGAGAATGCATTCCAATGCCTAAGGGATTCAGATTAAAAAGGGATAAGTGTAGAGAATGGTGGGAATATCAAGGAGAGAATGAATAAGTGAAATGGGGAAAATCTAAGAGAGCTTCAAAGAAGAAAGGGCTTTGGACTGAGCCAGAACAAATAAGTAGGATTTCTACAGGCCAAGAACCAGGTCAGGTCTGCTCAACTACAAGCTGCTCATTGACTGTGCCTACTTATATGTTTAGGTAGCATACTGGGTACATTAGTAGAATTTGCCAAAGTCTACCTACATCTGATATGGTTGAGTAGAAATGCTGTGACTATGGATACAGATAAACCAGGATTTGGATTTCAGCTCTACTACTTTCGGAACGTGTGACTTTAGAGAAGTTATTTAACCTAGCTGAGGCTCAGTTTTCTCATCTATAAAGTGGAGAAAACAAGCAGAACCTGCCTCTGATGATTATTAAGGTTTCAATGAGATAATATATAAACTATAAGCAACATTCCCAACACACAGTAAGTACTCAATAAATGTTATTCCCAACACACAGTAAGTACTCAATAAATCATCACCTTGTCATTGTTAAACTCTTTTATAAAGTTAAGAAAAAGAAAAAAAGTAAAGGGGCACCTTCACTGTGGTGGGGCCCCTCTGTGGAGGGGCACTATGCCTTGATCCAGAAACCCCACCATAAAGCGAATCCCATCCCCATGTCTGATCCCACAAAGCACATGATGAATGAAAATCAAGGTTGGCTTAACCCATCTCTTACCTGTATATTTTATATCTGGTTGTAAATCCTTGACGGTGTCTTTCCACAAAGGATAGGTAGCTCCTGGAGTGGTGGAAAGGGCCCCTGTCTGAAATAAGCCAATCAAATTCCTTGGAGACATGTTGGTCTGTCCCAGCTGGTTCCTGGTGGGAGGGCTGCACTGAGATACGGCCCCATACAAACAGGAAGTAGAGGAGCTCAACAAACCTCCAGTTCATGCTTTTCTGCCGGCCTTTTTCCTCTCATTCTTGCTCCATTCTGTGGAGTCCTAAGCAGAAAAGAATAAGAAAGAGAGAAAGAGAGAGGAAGGAAAGGACAAAGGTAGGTGAGAGGAGGAAAAAGAAAAAAAAAGCAAAAGGAAGACAAAAGAAAGAAACAAAAAAAAATGCAATTAACACAATCTCATAATAATACAACAGTAGAATGTTTTCAGGTTTACAAAAAGCAGTGCAGTTTCTGTCTAAGCACATAGAGCCCAAGGAGATCTGGGCTCGCCTTCCTGCTTTGCTGTTCACGTATTGCATGACTGTGTACAAACTGCTAACTTACTTAAGGATTTAGTTTTTCTCCTCTGTAAAACAGAAGACAGGCTTAGGTGCCAATATCTCAGCACTAGGTACTCAGGGCATATGTGTTGAATGAATGAATGAATGTAGAAGCAGAGTCTCATACGGTCAGTAAAGCATGTGGAGAAAGAACTCACATGTCTGTTCTATCTACAGTCTTCCCAAACAACCTGCCTCTCATCCCCAGGACTCAGTAAACAAGCGTTCTTTTCTTTTCCCTCTCTCTCTCTCTCACACACACATATCCACCGAGCAAGTTCTTTGCTTTGCATTATCAGATGAATACACAATGTCTTATGATGGATTATTATCGTGACTATATGGTTTTTTTTTTTTTTAATATGGGTTAGATACTTCATGGATGTAGAGTTGGTGGAGCTCAGTAGAGTCCGCTGCTGCAATGCTCAGTACCTCCCTCATCCCAAGGAACAGCAACTAGAGAATTCACCTGCTGGGCACGGAGCCTCCAAGTTTTCTGGCATTTGGAGGGAGGCCCAAAACCGAGGGGCTATGCCGGATCTTGCCAACCTCTTTTTTTTGGTGTGGTAGCATAAAGGAGCCGAGGTGGTACAACGGTTAAGCAATCAGCTGCTAACTGAAAGGTTGACGGTTCAAACCTACCCAGTAGCTCTACAGGAGGAAGTCCTGACAACCTGCTCCCATAAAGATTACAGCCTAGAAAACCCTATGGGGCAGTTCTACTTTGTTACATGGGGTAACTGCAAGTCAAAAATCGAGTTGAGGGCACCTAACAACAACAAACATAGCACAGTGATGCTATCGGGGAAAATGTTTGAGACTAAGGGATATTTTATGTTGAGGCTCCTCGTAGGGAGGAAAGAAGAGAAATCACCAGACCACACCTAGCTTTTGGAAAATTCACAAGTCTTGTTTTCATTGTCTCATCACTATTCTACTTCTAGCTTTATTTACTATTCCGTCTGTGCCTCCTTCTTCCTGCTTATTCTAAAAGAGCTTATCTTACTCCACAGTCAAAGGCAACTTTGAATCCAGGGCCCAACAGTTATAAACAATATTATTTCCGGCAAGTTATTTTACTTCTTTGAGTTTCAGTTTCCTGGTCTAAAAAGTGTGGTTAATAATAGCACTTACATTAGAAACTACTGTTGAGAACTAAATAACATTATTTACATATAAAGTGTTCCACCTGGTTGGTGTCTAGCATACAGTAAGTGCTCAATAAGTGGCATCAATGTTGACAATGATAATGATGATGAATAATGTTGACTGATGGTGTGAACTTATCTCCTGCTAGGGAATATCTTTCCTCATGTTGTCCCCATTCTTTGTTCAAGTTCTATTTGTCCTTCAATAGGCATTTAAGGTCACGTCCTCAAATGTCACTTCCTTTTTCTATTTCTCAAAAAAAGTTTTAGTAGCCCCTTTCCTCTTAGCGCTAGTTGTTTGTTTCATATAACTGTATGTTAACACTTATTATATTTCATTATGCTTATTTAGGTTTATGTGTCTGTCTCACTCACTGGGCCATGAAGCTGTATCTGGTGAGAGCCTTCAGGAAGACTCGGCTTCTAGTCTTGGTTACCTGTGTGACTCTGGACAATCAAGTCCCCTGTCTTGTCCTCACAGTCCTACTTCAATCATTTAAACATGTGGTAAGGGCCACATATTTTTTTTTTTTTTAAGGGCACAACAGTACTAAAAACACATATAAACCAAGTGTAAAACCACATATAAACATGCTTACATATGATACCTTGTTTGTCTACCCTTCCATCTGAAAATAGGAGAAAAGAAAAGCTAAGAAAGAGAAAATAAAAAAGATAGATGTGAATTTCCTGACCATTTGGATATTTCTCTCTGTTACCCAATTGTATCATTCCATTATAAATTTCTACAAAAACCCGCTTGGCACTGCAAGCCCCAGCTGTCAGGGGCAAAGGAGAGAGGCACATGAGCAGAGAGAGAAACGGGCTGGCAGAAGCTGTGGCCTGAAGTTTTGTTCAGACCCTGAAACAAAGCCACACACGTTGACTGCAGACCTGTAACAGCTACAGCTGCCAGAGCTGTCTGCCAGAGCCCACCTGAGTGGCAAGCGGGGGGTGGAGGTGATTGTTCAGAGATCCCAGTGGGGAGCTACAGTGCACTGAAACCGCAGCGTGTCACACATACAGCCCCGCTACATGGCTTCTGTTGTGAATGGGTGCAGAGTGGGAGCCTGCAAGAGAATGCCTGGCTGTTAGACTGTTTGTAAGGAAACAATGCAGAACATCTCAGTCTTCAAAAGTGGAACCAAGCTGTACATGGAACAGCAGCAGTGTGTGAGAAAGAGAGTGTGTGTGTGTGTGTGTGTATGTGTAAGAGAAAGTCCTCAGCCTATGGTCCTAGAATTAGAATTAACTGGAATTTGAAAGATGGAACCCAGTGCTTCTCAATTGGGGGCGATTTTGCCTTCAGGGAACGTTTCACGATGCCTGGAGACACCTTTGATTGTCATGACTGAGGGGTGCTACTGGCTTTTAGAGGGTAGAGACCAGGGAGGCAGCTACGCATCCTACAATGTACAGGACCGGCCCCCACAACAAAGAATATCAGTTGAGAAACCTGATGTTATCCAACTCCTTTTTATGGATCATGACCTTGAGACCCATCAGATAAAGGACTTGCCCCAGGTTGCCATGAGTGGCAGACTGGACTAGGGTCCTGTCTTCTGGTTACAGGTTAAGTATTTTCCCATTCTGCCACACTGTCTCTGCATGTGTAGCTGTGCTTGAGCCTGTTTTCTTTTTGGGGCCGATGATACAATCTACATTTCAGCAAGTAGGGACGAACGTGTCACGGACAAAGTCTGAATACATCTCTGCTGACTTGGACCACAATAATTCACAGAGCACTAAAAATGTAAATGAAAGCTTTATAAAGTGGATTTTAACAGAAATAGACATTTTGCTGGGCAAGAACAAGGAATAGTACATGCATAAATGTTGTCATATGAGAAACAATGACACTTTGACTTCCATTCTATAAACAAGGTCCTTTTATCATCAATAGAATATGAGATTTTATTAAGTATCTACTGTAAGCTTGGAAACCCTGGTGGCATAGTGGTTAAGTGCTACGGCTGTTAACCAAGAGGTAGGCAGTTCAAATCTGCCAGGTGCTCCTTGGAAACTCTACGGGGCAGTTCTGCTCTGTCCTATGGAGTCGCTATGAGTCGGAATCGACTCGACGGCAGTGGTTTTTTTTGGGGGGGGGGGGGGTAAGCTCGTCTCTGAAAATGTCTGTTGCCATGGTAGCAGCCAAAGATTCAAATGCAAATATTACTTTACTTTACAGGTTACTAACAGTATATTCCACCAAATGGGTTGTTGTGGTTGTTAGGTGCCCTCAAGTCAATTCTAACTCACAGCAACTCTCTGTAAAACAGAACAAAACACTGCCCAGTCCTGTGCCATCCTCAAACTCCTTGCTGTGTCTTAGCCCGTTGCTGCAGCAACTGTGTCAATCCATCTCATCGAGGGTCTCCCTCTCTTTCACTGACCCTCTTCTTTACCGAGTGTGATGTTCTCCAGGGACTGGTCCCTCTGATAACACGTCCAAAGTACACAAGACAAAGTCTCGACATCCTCACTTCTAAGGATCATTCTGGCTGTACTTCTTCCTAGACAGATACGTTCTTTCTTCTGATGTTGTTGTTAGGTGCCGTCGAGTCGCTCCCAACTCATAGCTACTCTATGTACAACAGAACGAAACACTGCCAGGCCCTGCGCCATCCTCGTGATGGTTATTATGCTTGATCCTGTTGTTGCAGTCACTGTGTCAATACATCTCACTGAAAGTCTTTCTATTTTTTGCTGACCCTCTACTTTACCAAGCATAATGTCCTTCTCCAGGGACTGGTCCCTATTGTTTACATGTCCAAAGTATATGAGACAAGGTATCGCCATCTTCGCTTCTAAGGAGCATTCTGGTTGTACTTCTTCCAGGACAGATCTTTTTCTTCTTTTGACAGTCCACAGTATATTCAACATCCTTTGCCAACATTGTAATTCAAAGGTATCAATTATTCTTTGCTCATCCTTATTCACTGCCCAGCTTTCGCATGCATATGAGGCAATTGAAAACACCATGGCTTGGGTCAGGCACACCTTAGTCTTCAAGGTGACATCTTTGCATTTTAACACTTAAAGAGGTCTTTTGCAGCAGATCTGCCAAAGGCAATGAATTCCGTGATTTCTGGACTGCTGCTTCCATGGGTGTTGATTGTAGATTCAAGTGAAATGAAATCTTTGACTTCAGTCTTTTCTTCATTTATCATGATGTTGCTTATTGGTCCAGTCGTGAAGGTTTTTTTTTTTTTTTTTATGTTGAGGTGCAATCCATATTGAAGGCTGAAGTCTTTGATCTTCATCAGTAAATGCTTCATATCTTCATCACTTTCAGCAAGCAAAGTTGTGTCACCTGCAAATTGCATGTTATTAATGAGCCTCCCTCTTATCTTGATGCCCTGTTCTTCTTCATATAGTCCAGCCTCTTGGTGTTTTTGCTCACCATACAGATTGAATAAGTATGGTGAAAAGATACAACCCTGATGCACACCTTCCTGACTTTAAGCCACACAGTATCCCCTTGTTGTGTTTGAACGACTGCCTCTTGGTCTATGTACAGGTTCCTCATGAGCACAATTAAGTGTTCTGAAATTCCCATTCTTCTCAATTTTATCCATAATTTGTAATGATCTACACAGTCAAATGCCTTTGAATAGTCAATAAAACAGTTAAAAATCTTTCTGGTATTCTCTGCTTTCAGCAAAGATCCATCTGACTTCAACAATATATCCCCCATTCCATGTCCTCTTCTGAATCCCGCTTGAATTTTTGGTAGTTCCTTGCAGTTGTACTGCTCCAACCACTTTGAATAATCTTCAGCATAATTTTACTTGTGTGTGATATTAATGATATTGTTCAATAATATCCACATTATGTTGGATCACCTTTCTTTGGAATGGGCACAAATATGGATCTTTTCCTACAGGTTGGCCAGGTAGCTGTCTTCCAAATTTCTTGACATAAACGAGTGAGTGCTTCCAACATTGCATCTGTTTGTTGAAACATCTCAGCTGATATTTTGTCAGTTCCTGAAGCATTGTTTTTCGCCAATGCCCTCAGTGTAGTTTGGACTTCTCCCTTCAATACCACTGGTTCTTGATCATATGCTACCTCCTGAAATGGCAGAACATCAACCAATTCTTTTTGGTATAGTGACTCTGTGTTTTCCTTCCATCTTCTTTTGATGCGTCCTGCATCGTTCAATATTTTACCCATAGAATTCGTCAATATCAAAACTCAAGGCTTGAATTTTTTCTTCAGTTCTTTCGGCTTGAGAAACGCCGAGCATGTTTTTTTCCTTTTCAGTTTTCTAACTGCAGGTCTTGGCACATTTCACTATAATACTTTGTCTTCTTGAGGCACCCTTTGAAATCTTTTACTTCATCATTTCTTCCTTTCGCTTTAGTTACTCAATGTTCTGTTCGAGAGCAAGTTTCAGTCTCTTCTGACATCCATTTTCTTTCTTTCCTGTCTTTTTAATGACCTCTTACTTTTTTCATGTATGATGTCCTTGATGTCATTCCACAACACATCTGATCTTTGGTCATTAGTGTTCAATGTGTCCAATCTATTCTTGGGATGGTCTCTAAATTCAGGTGGGATATACTCAAGGTTGTACTTTGGCTCTCATGGACTTGCTTTAATTTTCTTTAGCTTCAACCTGAACTTCCATATGAGCAAGAGTCGGTTCCACGATTGGCCCCAGGCCTTGTTCTGATGATATTGAGCTTCTCCATCATCTCTTTCCACAGAGGTAGTCGATTTGATTCCTACGTATTTCATTCAAGGAGGTCGACATGTATGGTCACCTTTTATGATGTTGAAAAAAACTACTGGCAATGAATAAGTCATTGGTCTTACAAAATTCTTTCATGTTATCTCCGGCATCATTTCTATCACCAAGTCCATATTTTCCAACTATGGATCTTTCTTCTTTGTTTCCAACTTTTGCTTTCCAGTTATCAGTAATTATCAGCGTATCTTGATTGCATGCTTGTTTTCAATTACAGATTGCAGAAGTTGGTAAAAAATCTTCAATTTCTTCATCTTTGGCTTTAATGGTTGGTGTGAAAATTTGAATAACACTCATACACCTTGTAGGTGTATGGGCATTATCCTATCACTGACAGCATTGTACTTCAGGATAAATCTTGAAATTTTCTTGTTGACGATGAACGTGACACCATTCCTCTTTAAAATTTATCATCCTCAGCATAGCAGACCATACGATTATCCAATTCAAATGGCCAATACCATTTCAGCTCACTAGTGCCGAGGATATCGATCTTTATGGTTCCATTTCATTTTTGACAACTTCCAATTTTCCTAGATTCATACTTCGAACATTTCACATTCCAATTATTAATGAATGTCTGCGGCTTTTTTTCTCATGAGTCATGCCACATCAGCAAATGAAAGCCCCAAAAGCTTTACTCTGTCCTTATCATGAAGATCAACTCTACTTTGAGGAACTAGCTCTTCCAGTGGTATTTTTAGTGCCTTTCAACCTGAGGGGCTCATCTTCTGGCTCTGTATCACACAAAGATCCACTGTTTTTTGCTGGCAATTTTTTTCAGAAGTATATTACCAGGTCCTTCTTCCTAGTTTGTGTTAGTCTGGAAGCTCCACTGAAACCTTCCACCATGGGTGACCCTTCTGCTATTTGAAATATCAGTGGTATAGCTTTCAGCACCACAGCAACACACAAGCCACCACAGTACAACAAACTGACAGATGATTGGTGGGTACAGCTATGCTGTTTAACAGATGAAGACCTTGAGACTTGAATACATTAAATAACCTTTCCAAGCTCACAACTCCTAAGTGTGAGATTTAGGATTTTAACCTATGTTTTTTTTTATACCTCATTAGGAAGTATATAAAACTTTTACTACATCTCTCCCCTGTGAAGCTAAAATGTGGTCCTACCCTTCAGAGATTTAAAATACAGTGGGAGTCATACCTGTATATGAACAAGTCTCATATGAAATATGTTGTCATAAATACTTTAATAAAGGAATAAAGTCCAGCGGAAGAATAGAGGCAGAAGAGATTGGTGCAGCCAAGAGATCTGGAAGGGTCCCATAGAAGAGGTGGTATTTGAGGAGGGCCTTAAATGGCATGTGAGGTTTTACTAGATAGAGATGGGGAAAAGGAAATTCCTGGTAGAATAGGTAACATCAGGCCCTGGGGATGGGAGAAGGCGGAGTGTTTGAAGACTGACAGGGTATATGTTAAGAGTAGCACTCAGGGTGGCAGAGGGTGCCAGTGAGAACAAGGGTGGGTGAGGCATTTATTACCAGCCTCTCTCTTTCCTCTCCATCAAGCGAAAATGGTGCATTTCATTTCCATGTTATATTCTACGGACAAAGTATTGTAGACGTTCAATAAATTCAATCACTCCCATTAACATACTGAGCAGCTATTATATATCAGGCACTGTTCTAAAAGCTGGAGATTTCATACTGAGCAGGGCAGCCAGGGTCCTCAGGGACCGTCCTTTCTAGTGTATGTGTCTGAGGGGGGCAGGGGGATGGAGGAAGAAAATACACAAACGAGCAGTAACTATATGTGTGGTGGCAAAGAGTGCTCTAAAGAAAATTAAAGCAAATAAGGTGGGATTGAGAACAAGAATATTGCTTTTTATACGGGGTGGTCAGGAAAAGCTTCTCTGATAAAGTGGCTTTTCAGCAAAAGCCTGAAAGAAGTATGGAGATAGTGGCACAAATGTCTTGGGAAAAAAAAAAAGTCAGTGGAAAGTGAAAGGATCAGTTATGTTCAGATGTGGGTAGAGGTCAGAGTCCCTAGGTAGTCCAGCGCTCCGGTGCTGTCATGGGTTGAATTATGTCCCCCCAAAAATGTGCGTATCAACTTGGTTAGGCCATGATTCCCAGTGTTCTGTGGTTGTCCTCCATTTTGTGATTGTAATTTTATGTTAAAGAGGATTAGGGTGGGATTGTAACACCTTTACCAGGTCACATCCCTGATCCATTATAAAGGGAGTTTCCCTGGGGTGTGGCCTGCACCACCTTTTATTTCTCAAGAAATAAAAGGAAAGGGAAGCAAGCAGAGATGGGGATATCTCATACAACCAAGAAAGCAGTGTTGGAGTACAGCATGTCCTTTTGACCTAGGGTTTCTGTGTGCAGAAGATCCTAGTCTGGGGGGAGACTGATGAGAAGGCCGCAAGAGAGAGAAAGCCTTCCCCTGGGGCTGATGTCCTGAGTTTGGACTTTTAGCCTACTTTACTGTGAGGAAATAAATTTCTCTTTTTTAAAGACATCTAACTTGTGGTTATTTCTCTTATAGCAGCGCTTGATAATGAAGACAGCTGCTAACTGAAAGGTTGGAGGTTCAAGTCGACCCAGCGGTAGCCTGGAAAAAAACTTCCAAACAAGCAGCTATTGAAAAACCCTAGGAACACAGTTCTACTCTGACACACATACGGTCACCATAAGTCAAGAGTTGATCCAACAGCAACTGGTTAGATATAGGTCAGGTTGTATTTCGATCTTTCACAACAGGGAACTTAGTTGAGCTGCCATGGAAGTCAGTTTGAGGAGGGAATCATGTATTAACTGAGCTTTCACTATGTGCTAGAAGTGGGCTAGTTTCTTTACACACGTGACCTCATGGAAATACAGGAATAGGGAAAGGCTACGGTCCTAGTTTATAAAAAAAAACCTGAGGTTCAGAGAGGTTAAGTGGCTGGTCCAGAACCACAAAGCTAGCAAATGGTAGAGGCCGTGCTGTGCATTAGGGAGCCACTGGCTACATGTAGCATTTGATATGTGGCTAGTCCAAATGAAGATGTGCTGTGCATGTAAAACACTGCCAGATTTCAAAGGCTTAGTCCGAATAATAAAATGTAATTTTATGCATGTTTATATTGATTACATGTTGAAATATTACTATTTTGGATATATTGGGTGACATAAGATGTTATTACAGTTAATTCCACCTATTTTTAACTATTTTAATGTGGCTTTTAGAAACTTTAACATTACACATGTGGCTTGTGTTTCATTTCTACTGGGCAACAATGGGCTAGAATGATGCCTTTCTACCGGATGACACTGACCAAGAAGTGAGCATCCACTTAATCCATCTCCATATTTTAACCACTATTTGGAGAACCCAGCTTACTCTACCTTGCAAGTCCTTTGTTGAGCCACTGTCCAGTTACCTGCTCCTTCAAAACCAATAGAGACAATAACAAAAATAAATAATATATACATTGCAAATAAAAAATCTCCATGCTCAAGGGCTAACCCAAACCCAGTGCCATCTACATCTCCAAAACTCCATATTCTAAAGACCAACCAAACCTGTTGAGTTGACTCTGCCTCATGGTGACCCCATGTGTATCAGAATAGAACTGTACTCCATAGGGTTTCCAAAAGCTGATTTTTGGGGGGGTCGATCACCAGGCCTTTCTTCCAAGGCACCTCAAACCTCCAACATTTCAGTTAGCAGGCAAGCATGTTAACTGTTTGCCCATCCAGGGACTCCAGCCTAGAGACAGCCCTGGCTATTTTAGAAATGTTGTTTTCCTAAAAAAGATTTATAAAGGGAATTTCCTGTTACTGTGGTTTGGTGCCTGTGAAAGAAAGGCTGCTTCTATTCTGAGCAGTGCCCTAGACCCCCAGTGACCTTGGGTGAGTCACAGGGCTGATGCAGCATAGTGCCCTGGTGGACGTGGAGCTGCTGACACAAGCTTAGCATGGAGAGCATACGAGGCCCTCCATTGAACCATGCTACATATAAGCCTGAAGAGTTATTAAGGGAATTGGGTTCATCCCACACAGAGGGCATTCTCTAATTGTTGCCATTATAAATTATTCATATCCCAGGCAGACACCCAGGAGAAAGCGACGAGAGAGGATGATGGCCTTCCAACAGCAGTGCTGCCGAGATCCTGCTCTGGAGCTCCCTGTGTAGATCGCCAGGCTGTGGCTCACATCCCAGGAAAGAGGGTGGAAGGGAGTACTTGCCCCAACAGGGTCCCAGAGGAACCAGACTGAGCTGACGGCCGAATCTGAGAAGGTGACCCACAGTGCCTGCCTGCCCACTGAACCCTGGTCAACTAACTGGCTGATCTCAGCCAGGCCTCAACTTCCAGACCTATAACTCCGACTCAAATATCACACCTGAGGCAGACCTACAAAGCTGGGTGACCTTGGGCATGATAATTAACCCCTCTGTGTTTCAGTTTCCTCATCTATAAAAGAGAGGGGGATCAGGAGGATGAACACCTTTTAGGTTTCAGATAAGATTAAACAGGATTTTAAAATGAGTTTATCTTAGTGTCAGTTTCAGCTGAAGCCCAGGACAATAGACGCCATATTCTAAAAAAGGTGCGCGACCACTATACAGGGCTTAGAAAAAGCGTAACCAAACACATTTTTTGCTTTCTTAACCTCTCACCCATATCAACAACATAAAACATCAGATGCTGAGATTATAACTGGAGTTGGAGTGAAAGCTGACAGTATGCTGTGAGTCCTCCTACCTACCCCCAAACTCCTGGTAGGGGGGAGTTGGGGGTAGAAGTCCCTCACCTCGAGCCCAGGGAAGAAGCTTCAACAAGACCACTGAAAAGCATGATAAATATCCCCTGGAGCTTGGGGGAAATTGGCAGATTGGTGGCTGACTCATACAAGAGAAATCTAAAAAAAGAATTCAAAAGAAAGTCTAAAGAGAGTCAGGCTGAAGCGTGGCAGCAGAGTGGGGGCTACCCTCTGGTAAGTAACTGCCTAACTCACGGGTAAATGGAATGTGTTCCTCATGGATCAGAGGTGAGTCACGTGCAAGAGATCCAGGTGCGATTCACCTAGATCCTGGCCCGGAGGGAAAAGTGGATCCCAATCAACAGAACCAGGAATTGCACTGACATTCACCAAGATCTAAGGGATGAGGAGTAGACAAACAGATGAAAGAGATGTATTTTCCCACATCCAAGGAGTGACAAGTAAAAGATCCCAGATATGAAGGAAAACCCTGAAACACCCCTAAAAATGTTGCAACCAAAAAAAAAAAAGTTAGCACTAAACGTCTGCCAAACTCAGAGAGCACTGTTGTTAGACCATGAAAAAAGCACTAGCCAAGGAAGACTCTTGCTACCTCTTTACCTCCCATCCTTGACTAACCCCTCTACCCTGAAGGAGTCCGAGACCAAGGTTGGCAAAATGGAAGCAATACAGTAAAAGCTTAAGTCAGGGAAAGATAAGAGAAAATGGAGAAAACGTGCAATTTCCACTTTAAATAAATTTTATTTTACTGCAATGTTACAATTTGTTGTAATATGTTGCAAATTACTGAACTGAGATGGTGTATGGGGGACAGAAGCAATCAGAAAAATTACTTCGAATTAACAACAAAGAAAAAATTATGGGTCTTGCCTTAACTTTCATCCAAATTTTAGAGAAAATCAGTTCCAAGAGTCACTTCAAACAGTGGAAGATAAGAATCAGGTTAGTTTCTGATCTTATCCTATGAATCCTGTTTGGCCAAAGTAAAAGTTTCACATATTTAAACATTTAACTCAATGCCTGAATGACTGTAAGAATCCAATTTAGTCAGCAGTCTTCAGAGAAGAATTTACTAATCAGGGCACACAAGGCAAGAAAAATATTAGAGCTTCCAGTGTACTTATTTATTACTATTTACAACACTCTGGTCGTCACAAGTCACTTAATGGTACTAGAGTGAAGTGTGGGAGCCTGGTGGCATGGAGGGGCTGGGTTCCCTCTTTCTTTCACTTGTAGTGTATCGTGATGCCATGGGCTAATGACAGAGATTTCAGGATTATATTACCTAATTTTAATTAAACCACCTCTCACAAAATGAACAAATGGCTTAAAACAATTCTTGCAAAGAAACTATATATTGACAATAACGATAACAATGCAGGCCAATGTGAACAAGAAAATGACGAAGGACCAGCTACGTTACAATGCCAAATTCAAACAATGAAGATCTAATGAAATTTGTCAAGAATTGCCCAAAACAATCCAAAATTATCAAGACCAACTAAAATGTGGATTTACAAATACTGCTATTAAGGCTGTCCCTTGCTCTAAGTGAATTTTGAACCTAGGCAATTGCGCTATTAGCTTATAAAGATACCATATATATAATTTCTATACAAATATTCAGAAGAATGCACATAGTAAAAAAATTTACTAACCGATAGTTGTGCAATTATAAAAATAAGTTGAGAAACCACTGGAATGCGTATCATTATAATTTTCTTTTCTTTTTCCATTTTGACTTATTTATTTTTATTGTGCTTTAAGTGGAAGTTTACAAATCAAGTCAGTCTCTCATACAAAAATTTATATACACCTTGCTACATACTCCTAGTTGCTCTCCCCCTAATGAGACAGCACACTCCCTCTCTCCACCCTGTATTCCCGTGTTCATTCAGCCAGCTTCTGACCCCCTCTGCCTTTTCATCTCCCCTCCAGGCAGGAGCTGCCCACATAGTCTCATGTGTCTACTTAATCCAAGAAGCTCACTTCTTACCAGTATCATTTTCTATCTTACAGGGCAGTCCAATCACTGTCCGAAGAGTTGGCTTTGGGAATGGTTCCAGTCTTGGGCTAAGAGAAGGTCTGGGGACCATGACTTCCCGGCTTCATTTTTTGTATTATTATTTTCAACCACATACTCAACAGCATCCCTAAGAAATTCCATCAGGACTTCAAACTCAAAATATGCCCAACTAAACCCATCGTGACCTTCTCACACCTCCCTTTCTTCCAGAATTCCAAAGGAATCCCACAGTCTCCCATGTCATGCCCATGAGAAGCCTGGGATTCTTCCTAACTTCTTCCTCTTCCACTCTATTTAATCATTGCTGCTGCCACCCCCAGCTAATGCCCATGTCTTTTCTATTTGTTTTCATAAACATCCACTTCCTTTGCAAACCTTATCCTTTTCCTGTGTTCTATCCACTTCTCCCTTTATCCTTAGAAATATCCCTTATTTAAGCCCCATCCCCTCTGCAAACCTTATCCTTCTCCTGTATTCTCTGTAATCCTTGGTATAATCTGCACTTCTTTTCCCTTTACCTTAGAACTACCCCTTATCTAAGGCCCACTCCCTCTTGCCATCTGCCACTCAGAAGATGCCTATCTCTCACGTGAACTATCACAATCATCTTCCTACTAGTCATCCTGCTTCACGTACCTCTTCCTCCTCCAACCTAAGCGTCATTCCAGCCATCAGACTGATCTTGCTAAATAAAGATATGGCAAGGACACTCCCCTAATTAAAAAGACCCGATCATCCCCTGCTGTTTACCGTACTCCTAAGTCTTGCATTCAATAATTTCTATGAGTTGGATCCTTTGTATTACTCATCTTTCCTACTTCTGTCTCCCCACCTCCCACCCTCAACTCACCCTGTTCTCCAGATTCTCTCTCCTATTGCACTAACACAGTATAAATTTTTTATGCCTCAGTGCCTTTGCTTATGCTGTTCCCTCTTCTTGTAATGTCTATCCTCATTTCTCACCTTTAAAATACTCTATTCATGTTTCACATTGTATTTTAAATGCATTAAAGGAGTGGGGAAAAGACTATCGAACACCTACTATGTGCTAGATATGACGCCAAATTCTCATGTCCCGAGACATTAAATCTACACAACAATCCTGAGATAGAATTCTATTTTACAGATGACAAAACTGAAGCTCTCTTAAAAATCTGGTTATTTGTCCAATGTCACATTATTTAAAAATGGCAGAATTCAACTTCGACCTAAGTAAATTCTATAACTCACTGCTTTAAAACACTACACTAAGAAACCATCTTATCCCTAGCTGTTGTTCTCTTGTTCTGACAGTCATAGACAATCGCAAATCAACTCTAAAGATGTTAATGAAGAGAACAGCTGATAAATCAACTCAAGGTGTGAAAATCCCGGAAATGCTCAATCTACGGAAAACTACAGAAACCTGAATGAAAACAGAAATAAGTGAACATTTTTGTTGTGAACTTTTGAAATCCTACGTACTATTTTTTTTAATTAAAAGTACAGGCATAAGTTATATATACTGCCTTTTTCTTCATAAATATTTCATTTGGAGCCACATTTAGGGATGTGAAAATCTAAAATCATGAAAATTTCCTTTTGAGCTTTCCCCAAAAATCATCAGTCATATCTGCAGAAGATTTTTCAAAAAGGGATGTGAAATTAGCATTTTGGAGTGCCTATTCTGAGCCTGTTTGGTAAAATTCAACAAATATTTATTGAGTTTCTATTATTTTTCTTGTCCAGGATACAAGACGGACATAGTAACAGGTAATTTCAATGTAATGTAACAGGGCAAAACTAGAGTATGCCCAAGATTCTGTGGCGCACTCACAGTTTCCAAACTGACCACATTGTATTCATTTGTGATGGCGGCCAACCCAGGCACACCTGGCCCCTGCTAGGGACTCAGAGAATATTTCCCAGAGATGACATCCAGGAGGAGCCATAGAAGATAAGGAGGTGTTTGTGGAGTAAAGAAAAGTAGGCACCATACTTGAGGCCAGAAGAGCGGCTTGTGAAAAAGAATGATGGAGTATGGTGTGAGTGTAGGATCTACAAACATATCTAAGTTTTTGCAGTGGGAATTTTGAGGCAGGGAGTAGCAAGAGATAAAGCTAATGAGTTAAACCCATTTTATGATGTTTTATAATCATATCTTTGCACATGACTGGGAGTTTCTTGAAGGCAGGGCTTCTTCCCCCTACTCCTCACATACCCCCACGATCTAGAACCATTCATGGGATAAACACACACACATACCGATTGCTATCAAGATGACTCAGAGTCATGGCGACCCCATATGTGTCAGAATTGAACTGTGCTCCATTGAGTTTTCAATGGCTGACTTTTCAGAAGTAGACAGCGTGGCCACATAAAACCAAAAAAAAAAAAAAAAACTCATTGCTATCAAGTCGATTCTGACTCAAAACAACCCTATAGGACAAAGTAGAACTGTCCCATAGGGTTTTCAAGGAGGGCCTGGTGGATTCGAACTGTTGACCTTTTTGGTAAGCAGCTAAGCTCTTAACCACCACTCCATCAGGGCTCCTCCAGGCCATATGGTAGGAGTTAAATCAGTGTTTATTTAATGACTGAACTAAGTAAATCAAGAGCTCTGATTAGATATGTGAGATCATAGGAAGCCACCAAAGGCATTTGAACAGGGAAGTTCTATGCTATATTTTCACTGTAGATGATCACTCCAATGCAGCGGGTAGTAAGTAGGTGGATTTAAAGGAGGACAAGGATAAAATTGAGGAGGCTATTACAATAGTCCAAACTAGATATTGTCTGAATAAGATATTTTAAATTTCACAGATGGAAAGTTAAAAAAAAAAAAAAAAAAACGGGGAAAATTAGATTTGATGACTGAGAGAAGAGGGTGGAGAAAGGAAGGTTTCTGTGATGGCTCCTAGGTTTGGCTCAGTGACTAGGTTGGTGATGGTGCCATTCAGATAATAAATGATAATGAAAGAGGAACATATTTAGGGTGAATGATGATAATTTCATTCTTGGACCTGCTGAGTTAAAGATGCCTGGTAGACTTTCAAGTCAGGATTTCTAAGAGGCTGCAGAATCTTTTGAGTCCAAATATCAAAAGAAAGGCCAGAACTAGAGGTACAGATTTATAAATCAATATGAAACTGGTGTTGATTCTGTTAAAAAAAAAAAAAATTGCCATCAAGTCCATTCCAACTAACAGAGACTCTACAGGGCAGAGTAGAACTGACCCATACAGTTCCCAGGGTCGTAAATCCCTACGGAAGCAGATTGCCACATCTTTCTCCTGTGGAGTGACAGGTAGGTTCCAAATGCCAACCTTTCAGTTCGTAGTTGAGCGCTCAACCACTGCACTACCAGGGCTTCTTTCATGGTGATTAGAACTCTTCAAATGAATGAGAACAGCCAGCAAACATGTGTGACACAGAGAAACAGCAACCAAAATACTGAGAAAGGCTCATATTTAAGCAGCATGAAGAGGAAGAGAATCTCATGAAGTAGGCTGAGAGGAAAATATAAGAAGGGGAGGAGAATTATGAGAGGATAATGTCAACAAAGCCGGAGGGGCAGGGATGTTTTAGAAGAGAAGGGCCTCAAGTTTCAAAAAGCTGCGGAACAGTCCTACAAGATAAGGACTCAAAATGTCTATTGGGCTAAAGAATACAGAGGTGGGCGGCAGTTTTCAATGCCTTGATGGGAACTGAAGATTCATTGAAAGAGATTAAGGCATGAATGGGATGTGAGTAAATGCAGACACAGAGTGTAGAGTACTTGGCTAAGAAGGAAAGATCAAAAGAGCAGTGCCCAATGCCTCTCCTTCTCCTCACAAGTAAAAAGTCAAAGAAAGATTTGTTTCTTCATTGAAAGACTTGAGTGTATTTACAGACCCAGAGGACAGACCTAGAAGAAGAAAATAAAAATATGGGAGAGAAAGATTAGTATTTCTTGAAAGAGCAGCATAAATCTGTCTGCAAACCCCACATTGTAAAACAATGGATTAAGTTTTATCAGAGATCTGAACAGAGTGCTGTTGGAGCAAAAGTGGAAAAAGTAGCTCAACCAGAGCCAGTTCAAAAAGGCTTCTCAGGGGAGGTGAGATTTTACTTGGACCCTGATGGGATTTCCTAGCTAGAGGGCAGGCATTCCAGGTAGAGGGGCCAGTATGAGCAAACACATGGAACCATGAGCACCCACCTACTATGTGCAAACTAGATGTTGTGTGGGATAAAGACATGAGTAAGACAAGGTCACTGTCCCCAAAGAGGCATACCAAATAGCTTAGGGCAGAAAGGGATACCACGCACGGGAACTGGCCCTATGCAGGTGCTCAAAATATAATTGTTCAGTAAAGGAATAAAGTGTTCTGGTGAGTTAATGGCTCTGATTTCTTCCCTGTGCCTAATCGATTCTTAATGTTTCTGGAGCAAACAAATAAAACACTTAAGTTTCCATCTGAACCCAAATTCCAGCATTTACTCATCAAAATCTCTGACCTTTGGCTTGATGTTTCCAGCAGGTCACTTCTGAAATCATCTGAAAGGTTTCTGGCATCTCCATCTGGATAGAAGTTCCTTGGGCTTAGCTAGTTCTTGCACAATGGTTTCATCCCTTTATAGAGTGCTTTTAAATGATGAACTAAAAAAACCACTACAGCGGCTGCTTGTTCACGACAGTCATGGAACGCAAAGAAGGCAGGGGACACATCTGAGTGCTTAAGCAGGTGCTGGTGTGCAAAGAGATTATGTACCCATTTGATCTCAGAGCCACTTTTGACATACACAGGACAGTGATTTATACCTTTCATTTTAGAGATGCAGAAATTAAGGTTCAGAGTGGTAACACCAGTAGCTTTTTTAAAATTGTTGCTGTTAAGTGCTATCAAGTTGGTTCTGACTCATAGCGACCCTATGTACAATAGAATGAAACACTACCTGGTCCTGCACTATGCTCACAATCATTGTTATGTCTGAGCCCACTGTTGCAGACACTGTGTCAATCCATCTCTTTAAGGGTCTTCCTCTTTTTCGCTGATCCTCTACTTTACCAAGCATGATGTCTTTCTCCAGGGACTGGTCCCTCCTGATAACATGTTCTAAGTATGTGAGATGAAGTCTTAAATTCTTGCTTCTAAAGAGCACTCTGGCTGTATTTCTTTCAAGACAGACTTGTTCATTCTTCTGACAGTCCATGGTATATTCAATATTCTTCACCAATACCATAATTCAAAGGCATCAATTCTTCTGTCTTCCTTATTCACTGTCTAGCTTCAGCATGCACATGAGGCAATTGAAAATATTATGGCTTGAGTCAGGTGCACCTTAGTCCTCAAAGTGACATCTTTGCTTTTTAACACTTTAAAGAGGTCTTTTGCAGCAGATTTGCCCAATGCAGTACATCGTTTGATTTCCTGACTGGTGCTTCCATGGGCATTGATTGAGGATCCAATAAAATAAATTTTTTAATTAAACATGAATATTTCATTTAATCCTCACAGTAAGTCTCTGAAGAGGGTACAAACCAGAAAAGTTCAGTAAATTTAACCATGGTCATAGCTAGTGTAGCACAAGAATGGATCTAAATGCAATTCTAGAACCTGCACCCTAAACCACTAGCCATTAATGCCTTGACTATGTTCTACAAAGATGAGGAGTAAACCAGGACCCAAACTCTTACAGCAGGCTCCCAGCTGGTCTTCCAGTCTTGAACTTTTCCATTCATCGCCGACAGAGAACATGGCCAGGCTTCACCGGTGAGAGAGAAGAGCATAAAAGAAGTTGCCTTTTTTTCCCGACCTTTTTCTATAGGTCTCAGGATCTTAAGAGGCAATAGGGGCAGTCCCCATTTTCACTCTCTACCTTTAGCTACCCCACAGCTATCTTATTCCCTGTTCACACTGGTCGTTACCTCCCTGTCACCTGCAGGATGGTATTCTACTTACTTACTTCCACCCTGTCTACTTCCCAGACCCTCCTTGCCACGTTCCGCTACCCCTGTGATTTTTGCTCCAGCACACCAAAACATCTTACAGCTACCTTGATTTTTTTTTTTTTTTTTTTGCAAACTCTCTGAAATGCCTCCACATCACTAGGTAAAGAGCAAATTTTCATTCTCCCTGGAAAATGCATCTCCAGCTCTTCACCTCCTGGAGGTCTTGCCTAATCTCCCCTGGTAGGAGCGAGTGCTCCCATCTTTGGGACCTTGCTGGAACTTGTCTGCACCTTTACCTGTTTTTCTATCTCATTCTATGGTGGATGTTTCTGATTCTGCCACTGGATGATGTACATTCCAACAGTAGAGCCCAGGTCCCAACTCATCCTGTATCAAGTTTAACATGGAGCCAAACATATAGTAAATGTGATGGGCTTTCCTTGTTTGCCTCTCACATATCCGTGAACCCTTCTTAACAGCGTTCAATTTTTGTTTAGGGCTCTATTTCTTCCCCACTTTCAGTCCTTGTAGAGTGAGGTATAGGTTCAGGTACCAGACCATGAATCGATTTGAACTTATACAATGTAAAAGACTTTGATGAAGCCTCTGGAACTGAGACAGCCAGGCTTTTTTCCCAGTCTGCCCCTAAGAGGATGGGAGGGTGCAGCCATCAGACACTGTGAGGAGGAGCCTAGGCAAAGCAGGACCAAGATCTGTCCTAACATGATGACACCAAAGGAACGCAGAAGCAGCCTGCCCATCTCTGCCCGTGGGCTCTAGTTAAATAAGCCAATCAAATGCTTTTTTACCATAAGTTAGTGTGAGTTTGGCTCTCTAGTATGAGCAACACAGAAAGCTCCAACTGACAGGGCAATTTCTCAACACACACTTGCATAAATCATATGAAATGCATTTCAGTCTAGTGTTACTTCTTTGACCCTCCCTCTAGTTCTGGTTTTGGGTGTTTCTGCTGTCATAAGTGCTCCTTGGTAAATGTGTGCGTGGTCAAGTCTGTCTTCCACAATTACCAGTGTCTCTTTCCACCCCACTATAAATCCGCAGCAGCCCTGGTGGCACAGTGGTTAAGGGCTTGGCTGCTAAACAAAAGGTCAGCAGTTCAAATCCACTAGTCGCTGTGTGTGACCGTATAGGGCAGTTCTACTTCTGTCCTGTAGGGTCACTATGAGTCGGAATCCACTCGACGGCAACAGGTTTGGATTTTTTTTTTTTTTGTATTAAAAAAATATTCTGCTTTGCAACTTTGGTCCTATTAACATGATAATCAGCCAAAGACAGATACAAGGGAGTCAATTTTCCCTTTCTCTTGGTGCACTCTCAGGTTTCAAAAGAAGCAATCCAAAGACCACCTATGTCAAAATCACTAGGGACGCTTAATTAACGTTCAGCTCCCTGGACTCCTTCCCGGACCTAGGAAGCAGCAATCTCTGTTGTTGTTGTTGTTGGGTGCTGTTGAGTCAATTCTGACTCATAGTGACCCAATATGACAAGCAGAACTGCCCCATAGAGTTTCCTAGGCTGTAATCTTTATGGAAGCAGGTTGCCAGGTCTTCTCTCCTTGGAGCCACTGGGTATGTTTGCAACACCTAGGAGAAAGTAATCTCCAGTAAGAAGAGAATCTGTGTATCTGCGTTCACAAACACTCCAGGTGAATGTTATGTACACTAAAGTGGGAGAACCACTATGGTCTGGGTTGGGGAGTGTGTGACATCTGAGACCATTGCTTAACTCTAAGAAATACCTGAATGTTGTTGGAATTTCAGGTATCACTACGAGCTAGAACCCAGGCCCTTCACATTGCCCTTCAAATCTCCTTCTAGATTTCTAAGCGCCCAACCAGCCCCATGTGTGTAATTTTGGAAAGCAACATCACCTCTTCAAGCATGTTTTCTTGTCTGTGTTGCCAGATCCTGGAACTCTGGATTTAATAATACTAGCCGCCATTTTTGAGCACTTACTATACTAATAATAGTGACAAAAAATCGTTTGCTGAGCACTTAGTGTGTGGCAGGGGCTGTGTCAAGGCTTTACAAACATTACATCAATTGGCCTGCAGGATAACCCATGGGATAGGTGTGGCAGACTACTTTAATGGCCCAAATCATCACCCCTCCTTTATTCAGGCACTTGTCCTGTGGCTTTACAGCTCCTCCCCCTAAAGAGCAATGTCTGTTTCCCTATTTCTTGAATATGCGCCTGTCCTTGTGACTCCCTTTGGTCATTAGAATAAGGCACAGTGGAGGTGTGCCAGTCTCAGAACCTCTACACCTCAAGAGACCTTGCAGGTTTCTGCGTAACCTGGTGAGTTTTCGTTACCGCCAAGAGAAGGACATGCCTGCGGGAGGAGGATGGAAGACACATGGAGCAGAACTGCCCAGCTAACTTGCCTTAGCCAAGCCAAAAGCAGAGACACCAGTTGAACTGCAGGGACAAGAACAACCCTGCCTAGATCAATGAGATCAGACTAAGTCAGCTGGTCCCCAGCTGGCCCACAGACACGTCTGCTGTAATAATAAATGTCAGTTGTTTAAAGCCCTCAAATTGGCTGGGGGTGGAGGGTGGGGAACGGTGTGGTGTGGTGTTATGCTGCAATTTTGTGGCAATAGATAATTGATACACTGTTGTTGTTGTTAGTTACCAGGGAGTTGATTCCAACTCATGGGGACTCCTTGCACAACAGAACCAAATGTTTTCTGGTCCTGTGCTACCTTTATGGTGGTTGGTATGCTCAAGTCAATTGTTGCGGCCACTGTGTATTCTGAGTGCCTTCCAACCTAGGGGACTCATCTGTCAGCACTGTATCAAATATTCTTTTGTGATCCACAGGGTTTTCACTGGCTAAATTTTAGAAGTAGATAGCCAGGCCTTTCTTCCTATTCTGTCTTAGTCTGGAAGTTCTGCTGAAACACGTCTACCATGGGTGACCTTCTAGTATTGGAAACACAGGTAGCATAGCTTCCAACATCATAGCAACACACTAGCCCCTGGAGTATGACAAACTAATAGATGGCTACGGGAATTGATACACTAGGTAATATTATTATCCCCATTTTGTAGATAAGGAAAGTGAAGGTCAGTAAAGTTAAATAACTTGTTCAAGGTCACTTCATGGATAGTAAAAGTCAGAGTTGAGAATTGATCTTAGGTGTATTCAAAGCTTAAGCTCTTAACCACCTCACTACACTGTATCAGCTACTAGGCTGAGGACTCTCATCCACAAGCCAAGTGTCTGCTTAAAACTAGTGTGGTTTGAGGGTCCCAAACAGACTCCACTTTTAAAATACAGCTCCCCCTCCTTCATCAGAAATGCTGGAGGTAAGGTCCCAGAATCTATAGTTTTAAGAAGCTTCTAGATTATTTTAATGCATTCATGGGGGTGATTACCCCATACCGGAAGTAGGGGAGGAGGACTGGCCCTGCAAGAAGGGACACCATATGTTCTCTGAGGTCCCATCCTTCTCATAGGCTGTGAACATGCAGTCTAACCTAATCTATCTATGCATAAGAAAAGAGACTTGCAGGTTTTAAGCCAGAAACGAACAAGGTGTTTCACTGGGAGCCTGAGGGAAAAAAAAATGCATCTTTTGGAAGAAAGAACCGTTAATCTTCAAAACACAAACCTTTTTTTTTTTTTTTCCATATTAAAGCCTTCAAGCCTAGGAGGTCTGCTGAGGCCTCAAGTCTGGGAAACAGCTTGTAGTTTGCAGATTAAGGGGGTCTTTGACCCAAGGATCCATTCTTGTGAAACTCCAAAGGAAATGCCTGGTCTATTTCTAGCTGATACACTCCCTGACAGGGGCAGCTTTGAATGCTGTCCAAGGAGACAGCGTCTTCTCTGCTGGGGCTGGGGGCTAGCACACAGTAGGCAGTTAGATGAATGGAAGAGCTCCTAAAAAAGAATCCTTTGCCCCAAAATATCATACATGTTTCCTTGCCAGGTTGCCTCAAATGCTCGTTAAAGAATAAACACAACTTTGAAATATTAAAAGTTCCTGCTCAATGAAGAGGGCTAACAATACTGCGCTGTTGGTGTGGGGTGGGGAGGGGAGGACATGTACCTGGCACTCTAGGACTGAGGGAGCACATCACCTCATCAGAGCTCTACAACAACACTGGGTCGCTAGCAGGATGAGGAAACTGAGTCTTGACTCCATAGACAAAGAAACTGAGCTCCAGAGAGTGGAAGTAGTGTCTCTAAGACAACCTAACCACAGGCAACACTTGGTCTACAGGACAGGCATCTCATACCCTTTCCTAGGTCTGGCCCCAGCTCCAAGAACCACAGGCAACACTTGGTCTACAGGACAGGCATCTCATACCCTTTCCTAGGTCTGGCCCCAGCTCCAAGAGAATCAGCAAGGCTGATAGAAAGCCTGAATCAGGGTTATTTGTGGAGGCTAAACTAGAGGGTGCCATGAAGCTTAACGGACACTAGAGTAGGCTGATCAGGATGGCCTAATTTCTAGCTCCATTCCTGCCACCTATAAAATCAGAAGGGTTGATTTAGGTGTTTTCTTGGGTTTCTTCCAAATTTAATATTGTCTCAAGCTATGATTCTATACTGGAGAAAAAAAGAGGAAGCTCACGCATTCTGAGAGAGAGAATGAACAAACCATACTCAATCTTGGCTTGCCTCAGAGGAGGGGAAATCATGCCAGACAAGAGGGATCAAGTCTGAGGAAGTGAATGGATTTGATTTGTCTAAGCCTTAAGAAACCAAATATTACTGAGATGTTGACTGACCGCCATTGACTTCCAAACAGAAAATGGCTTCCAGATATACTGTGGGTTCTCACGAGGGTCTGCTAGAGTGAGTGATGGGGCAGCCATGCACTGCCGGAGAGTGGGGAGAAAGATTATAATGTTCTCCTGACTGAGACCAACAGAGAGAGTCAGCCCAGGAGAGGGAGAGAATAAAGAGAAGAAGGTACCAGCTGGGCCTCCGCCAAAAAAAAGGCTCCCATAATTTACACAAAACCCAGAAGGGCCTCAGCAAATAGTTAACCTAAGACTGCTTTAGGCAAGCTACATTGTTAGATGTAAAGAGAGTTGGTCAATGCAAAAATCACTGGCATGGGAGTCAGTAGGCCTGGACTCAGTCCCAACTTGGTCTCTGATTCATCACGTGACCCTAAACAAGGTTCATCCCATCCATGGACCTCAGTTTGTCCATGTAGAAAACAATTGGAGGGATTAGGACTCCTCCAGCTCAGGCATTCTATGGCATCATACGATCAAATACTAGTGATTTTCACTCATTGAAGAGGCATTTATTGGGTGCCTTTTTTTGTGTGTGTCCAGAAATGAGGTAACTAACTTCCATAAACCTAAAATCCACTTTCTGTAAGATCAGCAATTATCTCCCAGATGGGGAATGGCTCAAAGGTACATCTGATCTAGCTTCTACTTTCAGAAAGTATGTTGTTGTTGTTAGCTGCCAGGAAGTCAGTCCCCAACTCACAGAGTCCCCAAGAACAGAATGAAACACTGCCCAGTCTTGTGCCAGCCCCATGATCAGATTGGGACCGGATTGTTGTGATCTATAGGGTTTTCACTGGCTGCATTTTGGGGAAGTAGATTGCTAGGCCCTTCCTCCGAGTCCATTTTAGTCCGGAAGCCCCACTGAATCCTGTTCGGCATCAGAGCAACACGCGAACCTCCACCAACACATTGGTGGTGGCTGTACATAAGGTGTGTTGGCCCAGAATTGAACCTGGGTCTCCCACATGAAAGGCGAGACTTCGACCACTGAACCACCACTGCCCTCTCAGGAAGTACAGAATTTTAATATTCCATGGTGAGATGTCCATCTTATTCCTAATGATTCACAGGAAAAAGGCATTTCTAAAGACTCACTAAGGCTTCCTGCAGTCACAAAGTCCTTCTCGTGGGTCCCTCCTGAGCCTTTCTTGCTGTCTAAGGCGGTCGTTCTTCCTAAGGCTGAAGCATGTAAGTAGAAGTCTCTTGGCCTGCAGATGCAACATGTCTTATTAGCATCACCATATATATGCCGGGTGTAGACTGAAAAGGAAACTCATCAGAAATGTTAGGGTGCCGCTTCCTTCGAGTGTTCTGGAACAGTTTACACGGAATGGTCCTTAGACAAAATTAAATCCAGGCTGCTTCATTTTATGAAAAATGAAATCAAGCCTCACCCAAGGCCCCACAGACAGTTTAATGACAAAAAAGCCAGGAGTAGAGACAAGGTCTTCATCCCCCTCCTGCATACTATTTTTCTCCTCCAAGCAGCCTCTCTTACTGCTGCAGGCATTGATTCTTTTTTTAAAGTAAGGTTTTTGTTTTTATTTTCCCTGCTTGTTTGTTTGTTTTTAGCATAAGGGCCACTTCCAATAAAGTCAACTTCCCAAATTCAGCTCCTCATTACTCTGAGCACAATCATCCTATAATGTGTTTGAGGGAGGGAGAGACATTCAGGTCTTTGGGAAACGCATGGGAGAGGTGGTAGAAGGGTGGGCTGCGAGGGTAGGAGTAGAATGAGGATAGTGTGTGTGCTAGGCAGCGGAGGAAACAGAAATGCTGCAGTCAAATGCAGAGGTGGAAACAACATAATTGTATTGATTCAGAACGGAGCTTGCTGAGGCTGATGTCGCCGGTTTCTTCCCAGCTTGCTCTGCAGGTGTGTGAAGAAGGCACACACACACTCTAGGAGGTTTAGGGTCACCTACTCTGCATGCAGGGGTAAATTGTGGAGAATGGGGACCAGATGGGATGTTTTCACTTCACAGGATGAGAAAGAGAAGAGGGAAAGAGAGAAAATACGAGAATGAAAGAGGATGGACGCCTCTTCTCGGATGAATAAAGAAACTGGGTGGTCTAAGATGACAGGTAACTGGTCCTATGGAAATCAGAGATGCTCCACTTTTGTTGTTAAAAGGAGGACTATGGAGATGGAGGGAGATGGGTCCAGCCTCTTCTCCATCATGACTGCTAAATTCCTAAGCAGATTGCATCCCCTCTTACCTGGACTACTGGAGCAGCCTCCCAACTTATCTTCTGGACTCAACTCTTGCCCTTCTAAAGCCCTCCAAGAAATAGATGTTCAATAAATGTTTGATGAGCAAGTGAACAGTCTCTAATATTGATTTCATCATTCAATGATGATGAATTTTTAGTGCATCATCACTTCTTCAGGGAACGCAAATTCAAAAGCCTACAGAGGCCATGCAGTTCACGTGACGGACTGAGGCAGCCAGGTGTAGAATCAGTAAAGGAATTATGAAGAGAAACCACAGGTACATAACCCACTCCAGAAGGATTACAGATTGCTTTCACATGGAAACAGGAGCTCTAGGCCCTGGAGTCACGAGATTTCTCAGGACAATACAGAAGGAAATCCATATTTTTATCTGAAATCTCTCCATTTTTAAGCACTGACAAATGATCTCACCCCTGCCCTGTGAGGACCAAACAAAACACATCCCTATGTGGATGGGTCACATTTGTTTGTGACCCCAGGCTTACAGAATGAAGTCCAAACATCTTAGCTAAGCAAGTGTCAGGCATGGGACTCTGTTGTCTCTTTAATTCTCTGCAGGAAATATCACTTCCATTTTATAGATGAGGAAACAAGCTCAGAGAGATTAAATGACTCACCCACAGTCACAGAACTCATCAGCTGAAGAGAAAGCATTCAAATCCAAGGCTGTCCCAATACATCATAACAAATGCAACTTGCTCTATAACATTCGCATTTAAAGTTAAATCCAATATGGCCCCAAATTCCAAGTATATTCTGGCTCCTCAATCCGTTCTTACTAACAGTCTTACTCTACATTTAGGCTAGACTAATCCATCTGGACATGGTATCTCTGTCCAACTACTCCCCATACTTATTCCTTCTCCTTGCCCCTCCCCAAGCTCCCCTGTGCTCCATAAAGAGTTTGCCTCCCATAACCCTGTCTAGGGAACAACCCTAGCTTCCATCCAGAAGGGGTTAGATGAGTTATTCTTCCTCTTTAGAGATGACACCTAAAGTGATTTTACTTATTTATTTAGAACCCACACCCCACTTACCCCCAAGATACATTTAAAGTGATATTACAAAGTTAAATAAGACATAAATCAGGACAATTAAAAATATAAATGGAACAAAGAATAGTTAGAATGAGTTAAGGAGTAGATGTTACCAGGCACCTGGGATAAGCTAATTGATCTGGATTTAGTTCTGAGGTTCCTGGCAGCTGAAGTAAAGTGAAGTTAATTGGCCCCTAAGGGGCTAAAATCCATGAGTAGGGTCTCATTAGCATTATACTTCAACCACTAAACAAAGAAAGGCTGATCTGAGATCCATGAAAGTGTGCCCCACCCCCCGGGATGAAGGGATGAGTCCATGAACTGGCCCCAATCGGAGAATCCCCCCTTCCCTGTTGTTTGGTGCTGCTGAATCGATTCCGACTCATAACAACTGCCTCATGTGACAGAGTAGAACTGCTCCATAGGGCTTTCTTGGCTGTAATCTTCACAAAAGCCAATCACCAGGTCTTTCTCCCGCAGAGCCGCTGGGTAGGTTTGAGCCGCCAATCTTCTAGTTAGCAGCCAAGCACTTAGCCATTGGAGCCACCAGGGCTCCTTCCCATTTCTCTAACCCAGGACAATCTCCAGAATGCAAAAACAAAAAGAAAGCACAGAACCTGGAGAAAGCTAGACAATGCAGGCCTGAGAAGTTGTATGATTTAGGCTGACTTATCTCATTTTCTGACATGCAACACTAACCCTTTCTCATTTCATTGAGTTGTTGGTAAAAGTGAGACAATAGGTGTCAAATGCCCAACTAACGATGAGTACAGTAAATACATGATTCATATTAATTCTTCCTACAGGATTGTTACCACCATTCGTCTGTTAGTTTGTGTACTGTGGTCCCCCATGTGTTGTTGTTATGCTGGAAGCTATGCCAGAAGTGGTCATCCATGGTGGACATGTTGTCAGCAAGCTTCCAGACTAAGACAAACTAGGGAGAAAGACGTTGCGATCTACTTTTTTCAAAAAATGGTTAGTGAAAACCTTACAAATAGCAGTGAAATGCTATCTGATACAGCACCGGAATATGGGCCCCTCAGATTTGAAGGCACTCAAAATACAACAGGTGAAGAGCTGCCTCCTCGAAGTTAAGTTGGTCTTAATGATGTGGATGGAGTAAAGCTTTTGGGACCTTCATTTGTTGTTGTGGCATGACTCAAAATAAGAAGAAACACCTGTAAACATCCATTAATAACTGGAATATGTGTCTTAGTTATGCAGTGCTGCTACAATAGGAATGCTTCAACAAACAGAAATTTATTCTTTCACACTTTAGGAGGCTAGAATGCCAGCTCCAGCAGAAGGCTTTCTCCCTCTGTCAGCTCTGGGCGAAGGTCCTGGTCATCAACCTTCCTCTGGTCTAGGAGCTTCTCAGCACAAGGACCATGGGTCCAAAGGACTCGTTCTGCTTCTGGCTCTTCTGTACTTGGTAGTACTGAGGTCCCTTTCCTCTCTGCTCGCTTCTCGCTTTTGTATCTCCAAAAAGATTGACTCAAAACACGACCTAATCCTGTAGATTGTATCCTGCCTCATTAACATAACTACCTTTAACCCTGCTTCATTAACATCATAGAGGTTAGGATTTACAACACATAGGATAATTACATCAGATCACAAAATGAAGGATAATCACACAGTACTGGGAATCAAGGCCTAGCCAAACTGACACATGTTTTTGGGGGACACAATTCAACCCATAATAACATGGAAAGTACGAAGTATAAATCTAGGAAAATTGCAAGTCATCAAAAATGAAATGGAACAAATAAAGATTGATATCCTAGGCATTAGTGAGCTGAAATGGACAGTTATTGGCCATTTTGAATTGGACAATCATAAATGGTCTACTATGCTGAGAATGACAAATTGAAGAGGAGTGGTGCCAAACTGAAGAGGAAGGCTGTTGCATTCATTGTCAAAAAGAACATTTCAAGATCCATCCTGTATTACGGCAATGTCATATTCATATGCCAACAAGAAATACCAGTTAATAAGACTATTATTCAAATTTATGCATCAACCACTAATGGCAAAGGTGAAGAAACTAAAGATTTTTACCAACTTCTGCAATCTGAAATTGATCAAATATGCAAACAAGATGCATCGATAATTACTGGTGATTGGAACGCAAAAGCTTGAATCAAAGAAAAAGGAATAAAATAAAAAAGGAATAGTAGTTGGAAAACATGGCCTTGGTGACAGAAATCATGCTGGAGATAACGTGATAGAATTTTGCAAAACCAATGAGTTATTCATTGCAAACACCTTTATTCAACAACATAAATGGCCATAATATGTGTGGACCTCACCTGACACAGTAATTACATTGACCACATTTGTGGAAAGAGACAATGGGAAGCTCAATATCATCAGTCAAAACAAGCCCGGGGCCAACTGTGGGACAGACCATCAAATGTTCATATGCAAATTTAAGAAGAAGCTGAAGAAAATTAAAACAAGTCCACAAGAGCCTTGAGTGTATCACATTTGAATTTAATGACCATGTCAAGAATAGATTTGACCCACTGAACACAAATAACCGAAGTCCAGATGAGTTGTAGGAGGACATCATACATGAAGAAACAAAAGATCATTAAAAAGACAGGAAAGAAAAAAAAAGACCAGAACAGATATCACAAGAGATTCTGAAACTTGCTCTTGGATGTACGATACCTAAAATGAATGGGAGGAATGATGAAAAAAGCTGAACGGGATATTTCAAAGGGCACCTGGAGAAGACAAAGTATTATAAATGTGCAAATACTTGGAGTAAGAAAGCCAAAAAGAGAACAAAAAAACTCAGCATTTCTCAAGCTGAAAGAATTGGAGAAAAAATTCAAGTCTCAAGATGCAATATTGAAGGCTTCTATAGGCAAAATATTGAATGATGCAGGAAACATCAAAAGGAGATGGAAGGAATACACAGAGTCACTGTATCAAAAAGAATCGGACGACATTCAACCATCTCAAGAGGTAGTATACGATCAAGAACCCATAGTATCGGAGAAAGAAGCCCAAGCTGCACTGAAGGCACTGGCAAAAAACAAGGCTCCAGGAATTGACAGAAATACAATTTTAGATGCTTCAACAAAGGAATTCAACACTGGATGCGCTCACTCATCTATGTCAAGAAAATTGGAAGACAGCTGCTCAGCCAACCGACTGGAAGAGATCCATGTGTGTTCCCATTCCAAAGAAAGTTGATCCAACAGAATGCAGAAATTATCGAACAATATTATTAATATCACACACAAGTAAAATTTTGCTGAAGATAAATAAAAAACAGTTGCAGCAGAACATTGACAGGGAACTGCCGAGATTCATGCAGGGTTCAGAAGAGGACATGGAAGGAGGATATCATTACTGATGTCAGATGGATCTTGGCTAAAAGCAGAGAAAACTCGAAAGATCTTTACCTGTGTTTCATTGACTATGCAAAGGCATTTGACTGTGTGGATCATAACAAATTATGGTTAACACTGCAAAGAATTAGAATTCCAGAACTCTTAATTGTGCTCATGTGGAACCTGTACACAGGCTAAGAGGCAGTTGTTTGAACAGAACAGGGGATACTGTGTGGTTTCAAATCAGGAAAGGTGTGTGTCCGGGTTGTATTCTTTCACCATACATATTCAATATGTATACTGAGTAAATAATCTGAGAAGCTGGATTATATGAAGAAGGATGTGGCATCAAGATTGGAAGAACACTCATTAACAACCTGCAATATGCAGATGACACAACCTTGCTGGCTGAAAGTCAAGAGGACTTCAAGCACTTACTGATGAAATTCAAAGACTACATCCAAAGCCTTCTGTATGGATTACACCTCAACATAAAGAAAACAAAAATCTTCACAACTGGACCAATAAGCAACATCATGATAAATGAGAAAAGATTGAAGTTGTCAAGGATATCATTTTACTTGGATCCACAGTCAACACCCATGGAGGCAGGAGTCAAGAAAGCAAAGCATGTATTGCATTGGGCAAATCTACTGCAAAAGACTTCTTTAAAATGTCAAAAAGCAAAGGACTCACTTTGAGGACTAAGGTGCACCTGACCCAAGCCATGGTGTTTTCAATTGTCTCATATGCATGTGAAAGCTGGCCAATGAATAAGGAAGACCAAAGGAGAATTAATGCCCCTGAATCATGGTGTTGTCGAGGAATATTGAATATACCACGGACCGTCAAAAGAACAAATCTGTCTCGGAAAAAGTACAGCCAGAATGTTCCTTAGAAGGGAAGTTGGTGAGACTTCGTCTAATGTACTTTAGACATGTTATCAGGGGAGACCAGTCCCCAAAGAAGGACATCATGCTTGGTAAAGTAGAGGGTCAGCAAAAAAGAGGAAGATCTCCATGAGATGGATTGACACAGCGGCTCAACAACTGGCTCAAACATATCAACGATTGTGAAGATGGCGACTGGGCAGCATTTCGTTCTGTTTTACATAGGGTGGTTACAAGTCGCAGCCAGCTCAAAGACAGCTAACTACAGCAGGATTGTTAAAACCAAAATTCTCATTAGACATAAGCTTTATAATTGATATCTGTCCTTTACACTCTCTGGAGAACAAGGGAGGGACAAATAGTTAAGAATCATAGGAAGGAACAGAGGATAAGGGATCTAATGGGAATCAAAGGCAAAATGGTAACAGTGAAAAGGCCAGAATGGGGAGCATGTGGCTCTGAAAACCAATTTCCAGCACTAGGTATTTTATAGGCCCTAATCTCTGTCCCCCTTCTAGATGTTTCAAGAGAGCTAGAGAACATAGAAACTTTCTTTTCACTTCCTTCTTCTATATCTCATTCTAGCTCCGTACCATCCACATCATCAGCCAATCTAGTCTACTCCTCTCAAACTGGATCTTCGACTATGTGAGTACCCTTAAACAATTCTTAGAGTTAGGGAATGGAAGAGTTGGCAAGAGGCTACAGATTCAGGGGTCCAGCATTTCACAAAATAAGGGCCGTCTACATGCCCAGAGGAGCCCTGGTTGCTTAATGGTTAAGCACTGGATTGCTAACTGAAAGGTCTGTGGTTCAAATCTACCAGCAGCTCTATGGAAGAATAGACCTGGCTCTGCTCCCATAAAGATTATAGCTTTGGAAACCCTATGAGGCAGTCCTACTTTGTCCTACAGGGTCACTACGAGTTGGAATCAACTGGACAGCACACCACCACCATTACCGCTACCACCGCCACAATAATACACTGGACAGAGGAGACATGCTTTTAAGTGGAGACCTGATTTTTCATCAAGTAACTTTAACTCTTATAATGAAAAAAAATTCCTTTTTCAATTCTCTCTCAATTCTGATTATGTTAAGAAAGAAGAATCATTTTGGTGTGATTACATCCTTAGTTTCTTTCTAATGTTTATAAAAAAGAAAAAAAAATGTTTATAGATACCCTTTTTTAGTACATAGAGAGCAGACCTCAAGATCAGAGACTTACACAGGCAATAATATGAACACAGAATATCATCACACTGTGTTTGTTTTCAACGTATTTATTTGTACTTGTATGTTGTTGAGGGGATTCCTACTCATAGCAAACATACCAGACAGCAAAGAATTGCCCCATAGGGTCTCCCAGGCTACAATCTTTACGGGAGCAGGTCACCAGGTCTTTTCTCCTGCAGACCCACAGGAGGGTTCAAAACACCAACCTTTCAGTTAGCATCCAAGAGCTTAACCATTACACCACTGGGGCTCCTTTATTTATTAATACAGTTACCAGCTATTTAGTGCAAATAATATATATTTTTAATCTGTAGTAATGATATCAAGTTCCCCTTATAAATACATGGTTGAAGTAAAACATAGATTGATTTAAAGAAAAATATTAAGGAGTATAGATGGAGCAAAAAGACAGCAGAAATTGTTAAGGTGGTGGTACCTGTAGGACTGACATTTCAGAAACACTGATCTAATCCAATTCCTTTGTTTAATGGACAAAGAAAGAAAGATGAAGGGAAGTTGCCTGCCCAAAGTCTGATGTAAAAGCAAGGACTTGGAACCAGATCAACCTTAGTTAGAACCCCAAATCTCCCAATTGCCCCAATTGCTATGGGAGTATCATATCACCCATCGAAGCCTCCCTTTACTGCTTCAAAAAATGGGAACTTTATAGGCATCTGCATCATGGCCTGGAGCTAGACCCAAAGTTAGTACGTCCATCACCTGGCAAACCTCTGGGGTGCCCCCTGTGGCTGACAGGTGATACGTGAGCAAAATTACCCCCGATCGCATCTGTGGTGGCCTGATGTTGCTTTGATTCCTGTTCCTAAGACGTAACTATCACTGGAGCACTGCCCCAAACTGCCCCCTCACTCGTGCTGGAAAATGCGTGCTCAGTAACAAGCATGCAATTTTCCATCCCCCTACTCAATCCCTATGTTTGCCATTAATTAACTGTGCCACCTTGGCAAGTTGTTTTATTTCTCTTTGCCTCAGTTTACATATCTGCAAGAATAAAGGTTAATATAATACCTTGATCAAATCAATTAGTGCATGTACAGCAGTTACGGAGCACCTGGAAGATGGGAAGCACCCACTAAAATGCTTCCTTTTATTATTTGGACCCATTGTCAAGCCACTCCCTCAAGCCACTGGAAGAACTCAGCACAATAGTACTCAGGCTGTTGTGCTGTGTCTCAGATGTGACCCACCAGGTGTGACAGGAGAAGGACCCACAGCTGTATAAAGTGCAGATGCAAATAGATCATTCCTCTCCGCCTCCAGGGAATGAGATACGGAGTCAGTGAAGGGTAAAGTTTAGAAAAACATCCAATTAAAAACACATCAGTAAGAGAAAGTTGGCTATATGGGTCACGTTCCTCGAGTCGTAAACCCTGAACTTAACAGCTCCGATCCCCACCTGGCACCACGCAACACTTCTCCCCCACCTCCTTGTTGGCATTTACCACGTTCACTGTATTTACATTTAACTTCATGGATCTGGCTCCTTCAAAATGTTCACTCCTCCAGCATGGCTCCCTCTGAAAACCCTTTCCTGTCCCCCTAAAAGGAGTTCTTGAACCCACAAGCCTATCTTCCTACATGTAATACTTGCTTCCCGATTCTTTATCTCAGTCTCTGCAGGGGGTTTCCAAATCAGGTCAGTTAATGTCCCTCTCTTGCTCAGTCCTTGAGAAGTAAGGGATCCTTAGCAGATACTGACATCTGAGATACTATCATGTCTTGGAATAGAATATACCTCTCCTGCCTCAATTCTACCTGCCTCCAGCCCACCTAAACCCCACCAAAAAACAAAGCAGTTGTTGATGAGTCAGTTCCTACTCATGGCAAACTCACGTATTTCAGAGTAGAATTTTGCCTCACAGAGTTTTCCATGATGGACTTTTTGGAAGTAGATTACCAGGCTTTTCTTCTGAGGTGCCTCTGGGTGGAATCAAGCCTCTAACCTTTTGGTTAGCAGCCAAGAGAGTTAATAGTTTGCACCACCCAGGGACTCTGCAACCTACCTACCTATGGCTAATTATCCTTCTTCAAACATTCATGTGTTTGCACACATTGTTGCCACAGCTAGAAGCACGCTTCCCAGAAGAGTCTTCCTGTTGAACTCATACTAGTCCCACGATACCCAGGTGAAGCATTTTTCCTGCCTCCACCTCATCCCAGATCTCACCCATGTTAGCACTCTTTCCTCCAGAGCCCCACAGTATGTTGAGGAGACATTATAGATGGAAAGCAGCTAAGAGAAGGAGTGTCAGAGTCCAAACACCTCGGTTTGTTTCTGTTATGGATTGAATTATGTTCCCCCAAAAATGTGTGTATCAACTTGGTTAGGCCATGATTCCCAGTATCATGTGGTTGTCCTCCATTTTGTGATTGTAATTTTATGTTGAGAGGATTAGGGTGGGATTTTAACACCACCCTTACTCAGGTCACCTCCCTGATTCAAGGTAAACAGAGTTTCCCGGGGGTGTGGCCCGTACCACCTTTTATCTCTCAAGAAATAAAAGGAAAGGGAAGCAAGCAGAGAGTTGGGAACCTCATACCACCAAAAAAGCAGCAGCGCCAGGAGCTGAGCACATCCTAAGGACCCGGGGTCCCTGCGCCTGAGAAGCTCCTTGACCGGGGAAGATCGAGGAGAAAGACCTTCTTCCAGAGCCGACAGAGAGAGGAAGCTTTCCCCTGGAGCTGATGCCTTGAATTTGGATTTTTAGCCTACTTTACTGTGAGGAAATAAATTTTCTTTGTTAAAGCCATCCACTTGTGTTATTTGTGTTATGGCAGCACTAGACAACCAAGACAGCTTCCCACTCTGCGTTTATTCTTTTTGTTTTTTTGCGCAAGATATTTAACACTCCTGAATTTGTTTTCTTGTTGGTAAATTTGGGTAGTAATTACATTCTACCTACTCCAGAAAGTTCTGGAGTTACTTGAGACAGTATATATAAAATGTTTTAGTGCCTTGCACATAGTAAATGCTCCATAAATATGAATTGTTATATTAGCAGTAAGAGTAGGCCAACTGACTGGAAGAGATCCATATTTATACCCGTGCCACAGAAAGGTGATCCAACAGAATGCAGAAATGATTGAACAGTATTATTAATATCACATGCAAGTAAAATTTTGCTGAAGTTAATTGAAAAGTGGTTGCAGCAGTACATCAACAAGGAACTGCCAGATTTTCAAGCTGGATTCAGAAGAAGATGCGGAATGAGGGATATCATTGCTAATGTCAGATGAATCCTGGCTGAAAGCAGAGTACCAGAAAGATGTTTACTTGTGTTTTATTGACTATGCAAAGGCATTGACTGTGTGGAACATGACAAATTATGGATAACATTGCGAAGAATGGAAATTCCAGAACACTTAATTGTGCTTATGTGGAACTTGTACTCAGACCAAGAGGCAGTTATTTGAACAGAACAAGGGGATACTGCATGGTTCAAAATCAGGAAAGGTGTGCGTTAGGGTTGTATCTTTTTGCCATACTTAATTCAGTCTCTATGCTGAGCAAATAATCCAAGAAGCTTGACTATATGAAGAAGAACAGGGCATCAGGATTGGAGGAAGACTCATTAACAATCTGTGTTATGCAGATGACATACCTTGCTTGCTTGAAAGTGAAGAGGATTTGAAGCATTTACTAATGAAGATCAAAGACAACAGCCTTCGGTATGGATTACACTTCAACATAAAGAAAACAAAAATCCTCACAACTGGACCAAAGAGCAACATCATGATAAGTGGAGAAAAGACTGAAGTTGTCGAGGATTTCATTTTACTTGGATCCACAATCAACAGCCACAGAAGCAGCAGTCAATGTGGTGTTGCCGTGAGTAGGAATCAACTTAATGGCAACAGGTCTGGTTTGTTATCTATATGACACATATGTTTTAGTACTCTCAAATTGTATTCTATTTACTTAATATTAACCTGTCTCCTGAATTGTAAGCTCTTTAAAAATAAGAACTATATCTGTCTTGTTAACTTTTATATCACCAAAATATAGCACACAGTAGGTGCACAACATACATTTGTCAACTGATTAAACTCCTCCAGAGCAGGAACATATCAACTTTATCATTTTAGCCAAGCTTCTAGCACAAAGGAAAGCCTTTGTACACATGCTCATTGAATGACCAGATTGATGGATAGGCAGATGGATGGATTTCCAAGATGCCCTAGCAAAAATGCTTACCTGATATCCAGTGCTGAGGGGGTTATAAATCTACCTCCACCTCCCAGTGTCTGAGGCCATGCATTCAACTCAAATGCCATAGCCACCATCCAACTGTGTAAACGCTTTTTCTTGCTAAGAGGGAGACTCAATCAGATTATCCATTCAGCACCCTCTATTTCTGGGGGTCCTTATGAAAAAGGCTATTTATGCCTGATACTTTATTTACCTCAGTCCCCTGCTTTTGCTTATCGAGAGCGCCTCAGTACATAGAAAAGCACAGTCTCAGACTCCTGTCCCTACCCCACATAACTGCACCCCCCCCATAACCTTAATGGCCCAGTATTTCTTGTATGCACGAAACTGAAGGCATTGTTGACAAACTTCTGAAAACCAGCAAGAATCCATGCTACATCTTGGTTGTAGGTATTATCCAGATGGCAGCCTAATCTCTGGCAACAAGCAAAACCCAGAGAGCCGGAAACACCCACAACCCCTGTCTCAATTAATATTCACACACACATCTGATTTCACTCATGCCGTGCAGAAACCCTTTCCAGATTGATCCCATCATAAGGATACTTGATAACAATTCCAGACCTTGAACAACATCAGTCTAACAACTTGAGTTCCCTTAATCCCATTTTCAACATTAGTTTCATCTCATCAATTCCATTATGATAAGACGGGTCTTCATCGTGGTAGTGAATTCCTGGGGAGAATAAAAATTTTAAATTTGGGAGGGAAGGGCCTTATGAAAAAGACTGTCTTGTCTGCTGTAATGGTTCTAAAAAACCCCACCAAAGGGAAAAGATTTATTTTACTAATTCTTCAAAGAATTTTCCAGAAAGAGGAAACTTGATGACTCCAAATCTTTCCATAGGCTGTTTCATCTCTTCAGCTGCCCAACCCCCTGCCTTCTTGATGGAATTACCTTGTTCATCCTTTAAGGAGACTTTTCCAGCTTCCCCATGCTATCTATGTATGTTAAAAAAAAAAAAAAGTTAGCCTTCTCTAAACTCCTACCATCAGTCAGTTCCAAATTTGTTTTTACACAGGGAAGTTAAGTGGCTTTTCCAAGTTTACTCAACTACTAAGTGGCAGAGCAGGAGCTTGTGCCCAGGTCTTCTGATCCAAGTCAAACTGGGCCCCCTTCTATACCAAATCTGATACGTAAGCCTTGATGATGAGACTTAAAATCTGTTGAGCCTAGGTATCAGGCACTGCTCTAAGAACTTCACCCAGTTAAATTCATGTAATCTTCAAAACAACTCTCTCAGGATTTGATTACCCTCACTTTACAGACAGGATAAGTGAGGCAGTGCATTGTTAGGTAAACTCCCTGAGGTTATACAATTAGTTAATGGGGAAGCCTGGGTTCCAGGGTCCAGAATGTGAGCTCTAAGCTATATTCAAATTCCAAAGCCTTGACTGCAAACTTCATATGCCATATTGCATGCCTCATCTTGACACGTTGACAAGAAGGACTGAACACAGAAAAGGAGCTTGATATATTTTTGATTACCTGGAGATTCACTTATTTAGCATACATTTAATGATCACCTACTATGGGCAAGATATTACCAAGGCATTATCCAAAATAATGAAATATACAAAGATATGCTAATGGTAGTCTGAACCTGGAAATGGAATTGTGATGTGGAATGAGAAACGGACTTACTCTGTGTGACCTATAACATCAGTATCAGCCTTTAGGACTCCATGGCCAAGTCAAATTTGTAAAACTAAATTTTTGGACCAAGAAGTTACTGACATTTTCTTGTGCCAGGAAAGGGGGTTTAATTAAAGAGAAACTGCAATTACTATTATCAGCATTTTATAATAGACAGTACATTGTAACCACCAACATAAAACAGGGAGGGTAACATCTCAAAATAAAAGATGTCCCTTTAAATTTTGACACCAAATTTTAGACCAGCGTTTGAGAGCCCTCAACTCGCAGGACTTGGCCAAAGATGGATGGCACAGAAAGGCACATACGTAAAAGAAGAGCTCAACAGGCAGAGATTCCAGCAATAGAAGGTGGAATTGAGGAGTGTAGGCATTGGGGTTCATGAATCGGGAAGGGGCTAGAACTTTCAGCGATATTCCAAACCACAGAGTTTTTGATTCCATGGCTTTTCCCTCCACCAACCAATCACCCCATTGCCATTGAGTCAGTTCCGACTCATAGCAATCCTATAGGACAGAGCAGAACTGCCCCGCAGGGTTTCCAAGGAGGACCTGGTGGATTTGAACTACCATAGCTCTTAACCACTACGCCACAAACTTAAAATGCTGAAACAATCTAATTATAGAAGTATAAATAAATAAAGGTTATGAGTTGTTTTACTGCCTTTTCACTTTGGGGTTCTGTCTCAGGTAGAGGCTAGAAGTCTGAATTCAGAGTACTGGCTCTAGGGGAAGGCTTTCTCTCTCTGTGGGCTCTGGAGGGAGGTCCTTGTCTTTTCTACTTCTGGTTCCCGGTTCCTTGGAGATCTCCATGTGTCTTGGCATCTATCTTACCCCATCTCTGCTGCTTAGCTTGCTTGTTTCTTCTCTTTTATGTCTCAAAAAAGATTGATTCAAAATAAACCCTACACTAATCCTTCCTCATTAACATAACAAAGACAACTCATTCCCAGATGGCATTATAACAACAGGCATAGAGGTAAGGAATTACAACACAAATTTTGGGGTGACACAATTTGATTCATAACACCAGGAAAGACAGCTTCCACAACATTATCCAGAAATGTTAGGTATCTCCTTAGAACACACCTAGTGACAGTGATAATTTATACAAGTCAGAGAACCCAACTCCTTTCCAGATCCATCTCCTCCCTAAGGTGCAACAGGAAGTTGCTCACATAGAGTTACTTCCTGAAAGCTCTCCCTCTCGCCTGAAAATGTCTCCCTGAAAGAGGTGGAAATGATGTCTGGAGTTCCACCACCATACTGACTTCTTGTTTACAGTTCTAAGGGATTTTCTTACCCTCAGGAGTAACCGCAATCTGTTTCTTGTTCAGCCTCTCTCTTTACCAGCTTCTTCCCAATACTAAAAAGTCCCTGGGTGGTACAGTTAATATGCTCAGGTACTTACCAAAGGCTGGTAGTTTGAGTCCGCCCAGAGCTCTGTACCTCAGAAGAAAGGCCTGGCAATCCACATCAGGAAAAAAATCAGCTATTGAAAACCTTATGAAGCTCAGTTCCACTCTGACACACACGGGGTCACTGTAAGTTGGAATCAACTCAATGACAACTGTTATTTTTTTTTGCCTTCCCCAAAGCTAACCTGATATTCCTAAAATGACAATCTGAGTAGTGAGGAGATTAAGAGTAGAGGCCACAAGCAGACAGACCTGGCTTTGGCTGGAGCTCTGGGCCCACAAACTATGTAACTCTGGGCAAGTCACATCAACTGTCTTAAACTCTCTTCACCCATTTGTCAAGATATATCTATTTCATGAGGCTTTATTTTTTGTGCATTTGATGAAATGATGATTGTCAACCATCATCACAGTGTGTGGCACATAGTAAATGTTTAGTAAAAGGCAGCTATCATTACTATTATTAGGATACTGCTTTGATTAAACCCATCAATGGCTCCATTCCACCTCTAGATGTGACCTATTATTATCTGTTGCCACCTCAACCCACCATTCCCCGTGCCTCACTCCCTACACCCACTGCTGAGTCCTTTGCCTTTTCTTTGTAGATTTCTTATAGATATTTCAAGCATGCCCCACTCTGTTTTATCCCTCCATCATTTTTTCCCAGGCTATACCTTCTGCCTAGAGTGTTCCCACTACTCTATCCCCACCCTAAAATTAATAAGCCCTTTTTTGTTTTAAGATTCAGCTCAGTGCCATCCCCTCTTTAAAGGATCCTCAGACCCCCTATGAATGGAAACCACGGCTGATATATGACTCCATGCCAACACTTCCTAAGCTGTTATGAGAGTGGACTTTGGAAGGTATGGAGTCTTCCTTATTCATTTCAGTATCATACACACCAAAATCCGGCCCCCTGGGTAGTATTCATCTAGCAAATGTTTCATTAATAAACAAAATGAAATGAAACGACAAATGAATGGCGTGACTGGATAGGTGTAGCATGAGGGTAACACTGCACGATTTGCAATGCATGTGTGCTTCAATGAACCACTTGATCCTCATAACATCCTGGGCTTTCCCAGGAAATCCAGGCTGAGGGAGTAGGGGTGATTTGCCAAGTTGAAACATGGCAGAGCGAGGACTTAAAAGCAAGTCTCCTAATGCCCAGTACAAAGTCCCTTCCACACCAAAACATAGTCTTTGTTACTAAGAACTAATAGTGAAAACGTATTAGAACAAGCCTAATTAAAAGCCGGCTAAGAATAGCGAGCAGGCACAAATGAGAACAGAATCCATGGTTCCATTGCAAGAAAGAGTAGAAAGACGTAAAGGTGAGGTGCTCAGCATAATCCCAGATACACACAGGGAACACAATAGCTCAGGGTAGAAACATGGAAGAATCGTTAGTCTGGGCAAAAGATAATGAAAGAAAATGAAAATAATTGGAAATGGACAGTGGTGATGGCTATACAACATTGTGAATGTAATTAATGTCACTGAATTGTACACATAAAAATGGTAAATGTTTTGTTATGTACCTTTCATCACAATAAAAAAAATTTTTTTTTAAAGATGCTGGAAACAGACTTCACCAATTTGCTGATTTCACCAACGGCCAGCCCCATTTCCTGTACTGTATTCCTTCCCACAAGCAAAGTTTTAGCCCTTGGAGAGAAGCCGAGAGATTTCTGCAAATGTTTTCTCTTCAACAGATGGAGCAGAGACCGAGAAGCGTTACAAGGAAGATGGATCGGTGCGTCACATTTGCAATAATAAAAGTATAGCATCGGTTAAAAGCAGTTGCAGTTAAATAGAACTGGGAACCCAGGGCTGGCCTAAATCTTTTTTTAATTAAAAGTGAATGAGAATTTCAAAGTTCCATTTCAGCCCCTCCGAGCATCAGGACAGTGAATCTGGAATGTTTATGTGGCTGTACTGGATGGCAGACCATTTGAGATTTACGTGGGCTCAGGTCGTAGCCTGGGGAAAACTTTCAGCAAAGAAAATTGTGAGAAGAACAGGGAAGGGGAGGCACATGGGCAGAAAAACCTGAGTTCAAATATGGGCTCTGTTTTGCGTGTCTCCCGGCAAATTACTTCATCCTGAGCCTCAATTACTTACATCTCTGAAATGGAAAAACAACCTACTTTTGAGGGTCCCTGAGAGCTCTAGGTGAGACAATGGAAGTGAAACACCTGGTGCATAACAAAATAATTCATGCAGGTTCTTCTCACCCTGCATATCCCAAAGTGCCTTAACAAGAGCATCCTGTTGTCTTCTGTTTCAGCCACATTCCTCTCTTCCCAAAATTCTGTCCCTTTCTCCTCCTTAAGCTTCTGTACTATGAATACCTGCTAGCACTGGCTTCCTTTTGTTCCCTCTTCTTCCATCTTTAAAGTCTATTTTAATATCTAGACAAGACTTTCACAAACTCTGGTCTCAGGACCAACTGAAATGGACCCACCTAGGTGCTTTTTAAAACTTGAGATTTGAGGAGTCCCTACATAGTGGAAGAGGAGCCCTCGTGGTGCAGTGGTTAAGGTGCTAGGCTACTAACCAAAAGGTCAGCACAGGAGAAAACTGTGGCAGTCTGCTTCCATAAAGATTACAGTCTTGGAAACTCCATGGGGCAGTTCTGCTCTATCCTATAGGGTCGCTATGAGTTGGAATCGACTTGACAGCAGTGGGTTGGGTTTAGAGGTAGTGCCAACAATTAAGCGCTCGACTACTAGCCAAAACGTTGGCAGTTCGAGCCCACCCTAAAGCACCTCAGAAGACAAGCCTGTAAATCTGCTTCTGAAAGGTCATAGCCTTTAAAATCCTATGGAGCACAGTTCTACTCTGTACACATGAGTTGGAACCCACTCAACGGCAACTAGCAACTATAAACTCACTAAGGCTCCAGGACTCTGGGTCTTGGATCCTGCGTGTCAATCAATGCCCCAAGAGATGGTGACACATGCATATGGGTATCTGGAAATCACTATTCAGGAAGAAAGCTGCAAGTCAGAGGTTCTTAATCAGGGATGATCTTTAGAACTCATCTGGGGAACTTTTTCAAAACACCCAAGTCAGAGCCCTACTCTAGAAAACCTGATTCAGTGAGTCTAAGCAGGGCCTAGATACATATATGTTGATAAAGCTCTCAAGGGTTAACAACTGCTGTTTAAAATCACTGCCCCAGGAACCCACACAACCGTGTCGACAGTATGGATGAATTGATGCCAACCTATCTGGCCTCTGTCTTCTGAATGCCCTCCCATCATAGCTCACGCAGGCCAGGCTCCCCTGTCCCCCAAGACCAACAACACAGATTTGCTTTGCAGAATGATTAGGGCTTCAACTGGTACATACACATTTTCTACATGTATATTCATATACATTTACATATATATTTATGCATACTAAGAAATGCATATATAGCCACAAGTCCATTACATATAGATATCTGGATACATATATACACACACATATGTACACACACACACCTGCACGCAAACACCAGCACATTTAAACACAAAAACATATAAAATTTTAATAGAAATGTCATTAATATAGAGACACCATTTCATATACCAGCCCTGGTCGTTTCAATTCTAAGAGCCTTTGACACATTTTCAGAATAGAAACTGTAATACATACTTCATAGTTGTGAAATCAAAGATGTTGGCATTTATGAAAGCACTTACTTCATTGTCAGGAACATAGCAGACACTCAATAAATGTGTGTCAGGGGCTACCTATGCATTTACGTTTCTTATTCATAAGCACATTCATTTCTACATAAGTTCAGCCACATAAGAATGTGCTCAGGAACTGGTAAATACATTCAAACACACTTGCATACATATGTGTAAACATATTCAAATTCATATTTTATGTAAGCAGCACATTCACACACACACACACACAGCTTCTGTAGTACCCAGCAAAGAGCCCCCCACCCACACTCTACACACGTCTTTAAACCAAGTTCTTCCTGTGCCTGTCAAAATATGGCATCAGACCTGGGGTTCTGTGAAAGAATATGGAGGAAACAACTATCACACACAAAATGGATGCCAAGTTCTTCAATTAAAAAAAAAAAAAAAAACTGATCTTGCAATGCAAGGCAATGCTTCACAGGAAACATAGCAAGGGCACAGATAAACAATAGTTTCTCCTGTGCCCACAAGAGAAAGCTCTGAAGGAAAAGACCATGAGACTGGATGCCTGAATGGCCTACCTATGCAAAGTAGTACTTTCTAGAAACCCAAAGAAGTCATATTGAACCATATACTGCTCCTGTACTCCTGGATCTTAAACAGCTTCAAAAAAGAAGGCCAATATTATGAGAGTATTCTCTGAAATGACAGCATAGCTAGGTTTGGCCAACATGAATAACCATGGCAAAAATGATCAATGGGCAAAATCAGGAATTCCACTTTCTTTCATGCTTTCTACTAAGTGTTTGTCATATATATCAATCAAGTCAACGATTACCCCACTATGAGCTTTTAAAGTGCTCAGAAGCACCACCTATCTCTACTACCGATGTCCCTTAACCACTTTATTTGCAATCAGTGCATAGTTTGTCATCAAGCATTATTTATCCCTAAGCCCACTTTTTTTCCCTAAGCATATCTGTTTTTTCAATGTTTTATTAGTATGTTCCCTGAATTGGGAACGAGGATGACCCAGATAGCCATGAAATGTCATTCTCTTCTGAAAGACACTAATTTCATGATTCTGTGATTTTGAAGATTAGGAGGTACTAAGATCTCATTTTTATATTCCATAAACATTACATTCTATAAGTCTGAGATTCTGACTCCTAATCTTCATTATTCTAAGATTCTCTGATTCCAAGGTATGATAGATTCTAAAATTCTACAACTATGATTCTAAAATGCCAATATTAAAAGAATCTAACACTTAGAGATTACTCTTCCAAGCCACCATAAACTCGGTTTAAATGAGATTATTAGACGATTTCCCGTGAGACAGAAGGTACCTCAGTCAGGGTCAGATTGTCTGTCTTGAACGGGGAAGGCAGAGTGGTCCTGAGAAAGAAGAACTAAGTGCAATAGAGAAAAGAACGCTTAAACAGACCCCAAGGTTTGGAAGGACCTCCCTTAGCCCCAGTCTTCCTCCTTGACTCCATTCCATGGCCTACAAAACTAGTTGCTGCAGAGTCGATTCCGACTCATGGTGATGCTGTGTGTGTCAGGGTAAAGTTAAGTTCCATTAGGTTTTTAATGACTGATTTTTCAGAATTAGATTGCTAGGCCTTTCTCCAAGGTACCACTGGGCAAACTACAGATTGATAGCATTAATCCCTAGAATATAGATGCCACAGAGGCAAGGCTCAGCTGTTCCTTGCCATTTTATCCCCAGTAACTAGCACTGTAACTGAACATAAAAGATTCTCAATAAAGATCTTGTGATTAAATGAGTGAGTTGCACCCTTTGTAGTACTTTTCCTCCTCTTCCTTCTCCTCCTTCTAACCTCCCTCTGCCTTCTCCTCCTTGTTTTCTTCAATCCACCACCTCTTTCTCCATAATTCCTTACCAGTATTTTGGAACTTTCATATATATTATCTATTCAACCCCCATAAGAATCCAGTGATACATGAATTATTATCCCCACTTTACAGTTGAGGAACCTGAGGTAAAGAAATTAAACGACTTACCAAATATCACATAATTAAGTGACAGAAAAAGGTTCAAATACAAATTGTCTGATTCCAAGTTCAGATCTCCTTCCTTTATTCCACAACTGCCTTATAGTGCTCTTAATAACAATGATGATAATAGTAATACCACCAGAGATTAAGAGAACCAATGCCTAGAAAGGGGGTCTAAATTCCTCAGTTTAGCTCCAAATTCATTTCTCAGTCAATTATCAATTCCCATTTCAGGATCTCCAACAATGGAGGGTCTACCACACCCAACAGTTCATTTCATTTTATAGCCCTTTCTCCTCCTCCTGCGAGTGCTGTACATGGCATGTGTTTATTTTTCAATTAAAGCAAATTAAACTTAATTTTGTTTTGAGAACTTTTTTTTTTTTTTTAGAATTTCACAGCCCATGGTGAGATAATTGAGACCCTGCTGTTTCTGGAAGCACTATTTACAGAGAGCAGGCCTAAATCCGGCACAACCATGAAGGAAGTCATCCTTAACCCCTCCCTCTCCCTTGTCCCACCATCACAGTTTCTCCCCGTCCATCCACTCTCCTGCCACTGTTTGGAAGAACATCTTCTGTCTGTCCTCTGAGCCACCACTATAACCTGCTAAATAACACCAGGCCTCCAGTCTCTCTCCTCATCTTACCCATCTCCTTGTCTTTCTTAATCCCAGACCCAATCAAGTCAATCCTTGCCTTAAAAGTAATCAACAATTTTCTAAACACAGATTACTTAACATGAGTTCCGAGGTCTCCAATGATCTACACCTAGACTATTTCTCTAGCCTCACCCCCTAGCATGCTTTTCCAGTGACAATGAACTATATATCCTCTCCCACTCTCCACGTGGAATGCCCTTCCTCCACTTAACCACCTGGCCATTCAACGTTCATGGCTCACACAGACAGACCTCCGCTCTGCTCCCTGACGTGCCTCATCTGCTCCAATCCCAGCACCAGATACTCTGTAGTATCTCCAGCTGCACAAATTTCTCCTCATCACACTGGCAGTACCTGGTGATTTACTTGCAAAAAAGGAGCCACTGAAAACCCTACAGAGCACAGTTCCACTCTGACACACATGGGGTTGCATTGAGGTGGGGTCAACTCCTGGCAACTGATTTAGAATCTTCTGAAGTTCGTTATGCAGGATATTAATAGGAATTAAATCAAAAATGGAGATTTAAGATTCCATGGTCAAGCAATTTTGGGAAAGCTTGAATTAAAAAGTCAAAAAGCTCCCTAGGACTTGTCAGAGCTTTGAACGTGCTTATAGATACTTTATGATTCCCAAGAAGAGGGTAAATCACAAAGCATTTCCCAGACTTATCTGACCACACAACACATTTTTCTCAGAGTTTGAAGGACTAGTGCACCATGGAAAATGACATAAAGATGCTCTGCCAGTAAGATAATTGCTATCTGGGAGTCAGGGAGTCTGCAGTTCTAAGTTTTACTGTTGTTGATGATGATGTTTTAGGTGCCGTCTCTATTAATGCAGATTGTGGCCTTTGTAAGGCACTTCCCTGTCTGACCCTTAGTTTCTTTATCTGTAACAAAAGGGAAGATTGAACATGATGGATACTAAGGTCGTTTCTATGCTTCTGTGATCAAAGACAGAAGCAAACCGTAGTCACGTCTTTGTTTCCTCTACCTGGAATGTCCCCTCCTTCCACTTCCATTCCTACCTGCCCTTCAAGGCCCATCTCCAATACTACCACCTGTCCAAATCCTTTCCTTAACAACTTAAACTAGTACGTTCTCTCTCCAGAGCTCTCCCATGGAAACTTATTTCACATCTATAAGAGGGCTCCTTGAATACAGCTCATACTTTCTTAATTTTATCTATTGGTGCCAATTACATGCCATGCATTGTGATGACAAAGGTGACTAAGACACGGATGCTATGCATGCCTTCTGTTTCCACTAGCCCTCTGAGATGTGGCTTGGTCATATTTGGCTTCCCAAAGAGCTCAGCACAATGACTTATAAATAAGGTGGTCTGTCTGGAACAGAATATGTTACTCATACATTGACTTTAGAGACCATTTGAAGTTGAAATCAATTGTTTTAAAGCCTTTTTTTTCAAAGCCTTGGAGCCCATTATTCGAATCATATACAAAAGTGTAATAAAGCAAAGCAAATACAGCAGACCTCTTGCTCCACTGAGGGACAAGCTGGGGATGGAGGCAGATCTACGCCTACCTGCTCAACACCAGTGGTGGGCCTCAGATGGCTTCTCAGAAGCCCTTTTGAATCTCAAGCCCTCAATTCACAAGTGAGGAAACAGAAGCCCAGAGAAGGAATTTGACTTACCTAAAATTCAAAATGAAATTAAAGCCAGAACTAAAGTCTTCTGATTCCGAGGCATTAGCCACTAAATCTGTGCTTTCCAAGGTGTGATACACAAAACACTATCAAGTCATGAGACGATTCCAGTGATACACAGCTGTTCTTTGAAGCATGTTATAGCTTCTTTTATGTGTATTAGAAAGCATAATCAAATCTTTGCTCTTTATGGGTAGTATTGAAGATGCCAAGCACAGTTCCACCTCAGGGATTCTACTCTTGCTGCCTCCATCTGGGATGTTCTTCCCCCAGATATCCACACGGTTCTCTCCCTGTCTTCCTACAGATCTGCGCTCACAAGTCAACATTTCAGAGAGCGCTTCCGTTGCCCACCCAGATAAAATAGCAAGCCCTCTCCTACCACACCATCTTCTTACCTCCCTACTACACAGATCACTATCTGACACGTTATATGTTTACTTATTATCTTATCCCTCAATTAGGATGTCAGCTCCACGTTGGCAGGAATTTAGTCAGTTTAGTTCATTGCTGCATTCAAAGCTCTTAAAACAGTGTCTGACACAGAATAAGTGCCCAATAAAAATATTTCTTTGTTTTTTAAATGAAAAAATAAAAGCTGCATTTCATAAAAGGCTGTACTTAACATAAATTTCCACCAATGCTACATGAGAGTGTCCCTTTCTTTGCATTCTTGCCAAGACTGGACACTGCCATTCAAAAAAAGAAAGAAAGATCAACAACGAATCTGTGAAACATCTAATAACATGGAAAAATCTAGAAGGCATTGTGCTCAGTGAGATAAATCAATCACAAAAGGACAAATACTGTATGAGACCACTATTACAAAAATGCATGAAAATGTTTCCAAGTAGAAAGAAAGAATCTTTGATGGTCACAAGGGAGGGTAGGGATGGGGAGGGAAAAAAAAGTAACTAAATAGTAGATAAGTGGTAACTTGGACGAAGGGTAAGACACAGTACAAGGGAAGTCAGCACAACTTGACCAGAGCAAAGTCACAGAAGCTTCATAAACCAAACCAAAAACCCACCGCCGTCGAGTCGATTCCGACTCATAGCGACCCTACAGGACAGAGTAGAACTGCCCGATAGAGTTTCCAAGGAGTGCCTGGCAGATTCAAACTGCCGACCTCTTGGTTAGCAGCCGTAGCACTTAACCACTACGTTACCAGAAGCTTCATAGACACATCCAAATGCCCTGACAGACCGAGCCACTGGACTGAGGGCTGGTGACTATGGTCTCGGGGGACATCTAGCTCAATTGGCATAACACAGTCTATAAAGAAAGTATTCCACATTCAACTGAGGTAAGTAGCAACTAGGGTCTTAAAAACCTGTGAGGGGCTATGTAAGATACTTCTACCAGTCCCATCCCGGCTGGAGCAAAGGATAGGGAAGAAGAACAGAGAGGCGAGGGAAAGATTAGTCCAAAGGACTAACGAACCAAAACTACCAAAACCCCCACCAGACTGAGCCCAGAACAACTAGATGGTGCCCGGTTACCACCACCAACTGCTCTAGAAGGGACCACAATAGAGGGTCCTGGATAGAGAATGGGAGAAAGATGTAGAGGAAAATTCAAATTCACAAGTAAAAAAAAAGGCTTACTGGTCTGAAAGAGGCTGGAGAAACCCCAAGAGTATGGCCCAGAACCCTTTCAACTCAGTACTGAAGTCACTCCTGAGGTTCACCCTTCAGCCAAAGATTAGACAGCTCAATAGGGCCAACAATAACACACTTGAGGGGTGTGCTTCACAGTTCAATCATGTACAGGAAACTGATGGGCACACCAGCCCAAAAGCAAAGACAAGAAGGCAGAAAGGGACAGGAAGACCGTAGGAATGGAAAGAGGAAGCCTGGGGTGGAGAAGTGGAGAGTGTTGACACATCCAGAGGTTGGCAACCAATATCACAAAACAATTTGTATATTAACTGTTTAATGAGAAACTAATTTGCTATGTGAACTTTCATCTAAATCACAATAAAAAAATTCTTTTAAAGCCATTTTGATAAAGCTACCGTATTTTTATACAAATAATGAGTACCTTCTGAGTTTGTCTGCTGGCAGACCCCTCTCCCCATGAGGTATTTTCTCTCTCTATGCTAATTTACTTTTATAGCAACAGGTGGAAGAGGATTGGCCTGGCAGTGCTTGTGAGGGGGCCTCATGGCTGGGGCGGGGGGGTGGGCAGGGGGATGCAGCCTGCAAACAAATACAGAGGGCACATGCCATTTGTGTAAAAATATGGTATATGGCATTACATTGCTATTTTCATTTATTTGATTAATAGTGAAGCTAAAAGATTTTTTTTTTTTAAATAGGTCTATTGACCAGATGTGTTTCCCATTCCATTTTTACCTGACAGTCCCACCACCAGATCATTTTCTAACAACAAATGATCTTATGATCATATTTGGGCTCACGCACCATTAATAAACCAGTTCCTGTTGAGGACATTCCAACTCATGGCGACCCCATGTGTGTCAGAGTAGAATTATACTACATAGGGCTTTCAGCTGTCTATTTCTTGGCAGTAGATTGTCAGGTCTTTCTTCTGAGGCACCTGAGTGGACTCAAACCTCCAACCTTTTGGTTACAAGCCAAGTATGTTAATGGTTTGCACCACCCAGGGACTCCTGTTCCATTAACAGGGAAGGAGGAATTTGCCTTAGGACATTTTCCCTACATCCACTGCTCTCCTCCTTCCTACCCATTCTCAACCACATTCAACATTCCTTTCTTTATGCTTACTTGTGTGGGTGTTTGTGTGTGTGTGGATAGAGATGATACATACATAGATACAAATACTGCATAGATCTATGTATATTTTTTCTCATTCAACATCTGGCTGTCACAGTCACGTCACCTCTGCCCTGCTATTTCATGGGTTGCTTTTAAGGTGCTACTGTTACCAGAGGTAGCTTTGGTGAGTCTGTTCACCAAAGCTCTTGGCTTTGGCCTAGAATTAGAACATATCTTATTCTATGCCTACTGGTCCTGCTCTCAGCAGCATTTGAACTTCTACAACTTAAGGGTACAAATAAACATGCTAAGCTAAGGTCCCCTGCTAAACCATTGTGAAGTTAAATTATTATTTTAGGAGGCTATGAAGTTGGCAGCCAGAAAGCACTGGAAGAGTGGAAGATATTCAGGATTCTGACAAAGAAAGAAGGAGAAATGGCAAAATGCACATTATTAAGGGGATTTAGTAAACCTCCCTCCAGTGGCGCCATCTATATCATCTCCTGAAACATGTAAAATACATGCTTTTCTCATTTAGGCGTCTACAAACCCAGGATTGAGGACAGGGCTTTCTGCTCCCATCCACGGGGAATGACAGAAATGCTGAAAATTTGCAACTTACCTGGCCCAAAACAATAGAGCAATCAACCTTGACTTTAGGAGGCCACTCAGCTGCTAATGGCTAGATAATATTTTGAGGGGCAGGAGGAGGAAGGGCAGTTCAGTGAAAGGACATTATTTTCAGAGTCTGATAACATGGGTCTGAGACTTGATTACGTCACTTATTGTATATCTTGGAGCAAATCCCTCTCACTTCTGATGCACAATGTCCTCGCCTGGAAAATGGGTGAATAATCCCAACTTCAGGGTGTTACTATAAAGATTAAAAAAGATCAAACATGTTAAGGTATGCAAGCACTTGATAAAATAAATGATGATGTTGAGGAAAGGGGAATCATGAGGAAGGAGATAACCAAATCGGTTCACACAAGAGCACCCAGCATGCTGTCCACCAGCCAGGCTCCCATAAAAAAACCAAAAACCAAACCCAGTGCCGTGAAGTCAATTCCGACTCATAGCGACCCTATAGGACAGAGTAGAACTGCTCCATAGAGTTTCCAAGGAGCGCCTGGTGGATTTGAACTGCCGACCCTTTGGTTAGCAGCCGTAGCGCTTAACCACTATGCCAGCAGGGCTCCCACAGACACCAGGAAAGCACCATGGTCTTAGAGATTACAAAAGCAAATCAAGAGATACAATGATCTGGGTTGGAGGGAGCTGGGGTTCTAGTCCCAACTCAGATACTGTTTGATCTTAAAGAGGAAAGAGTGTAGATGTAAAAAAAAGAAAAAAATGAATCACTCTCTAGACAGCAGATACTTGTTATTTCTGGTGATGGGAAAGGCAATACCAAACATAGGTGAAGTGTGCACAACTTGACCAAGGTACAGTAAATGATGACATTAAGAAGTATACAAGAATAATGGCATATTTGGTAAATGCTACAGCATACACAACTTTGCAATAACAGCAATAACAATCAAAAAATGTGTGGTTACATAAACAGATATGTATGCATATAAGTATATAAAAATATAGGAAGGTATATACGTGTTATATACGTGTGTATATACAGGTGCATGCATAGGCATATCTGTAGGCATATGTACATACATGTATGTGTGTGTTGCATATATATTCATATATATAATAAAGCACATCAGAGACACAGTTACAGATACTTTCTAGACCCAGCGAAACACCTCATGGGATTGGTTTACTGAATCTGAAGGCTTAAGACCATAGTGTCATAGGGCAACTCAGTCAACTGGCATAACAAAGGTCATAAACTTTATGTTCCACATCCTAGTTTGGTAAGTCTGGGGTCTTAAAAGCTTGTGAGTAGCCATCTAAGATATAACTATTGGTCTCTACCCTTCTGGAGCAAAGAAAAAAAGAGAGCAAAGACTCAAGGAAGAAAACTAGGACTAATAGCCTACAAAAACTATGACCTCATCTATCCCGAGACCAGAAGAACTAGATGGTGCCCAGCTACCACTACTGTCAGTTCTGACCAGGGACACAATGAGATGATCCTGGATAGAATGGGAGAAAAATGTAGAACAAAACTCAAAATCTTAAAAAAGGCCAGACTTACCAGACCTGTAGAGACTAGAGGAAACCGTGAGACTTTGTTGTTAAGATGCCCCTTAAACTTTGTACTGAAACCACACCCAGAGGTCACCTTTCAGATGAAAAACACATTGGCTCATAAAATAAACAATGTCACCTGTGAGTGCTGTGCTCCTTTAAAAAGTCATCTATATGAGGCCAAACGGTTCACATTTACCCTAAAGCAAAGATGAGAAGGTAAAGGGGGTCGGAGAGACTGCAGAGGACAAAGATGAATGGAAATGGAACAGCCAGAATGGAAATAATGAGAATGTCAACCCACATTGTGAAAAATGCAACCAATGTCACTGAACAACATGTATACCAAAAAGCCACATCCACTGCTGTGGAGTCGAGTCCGACTCATAGCAATCCTACAAGACAGAGTAGAACTGCTGCATATGGTTTCCAAGGATTGCCTGGTGGATTCAAACTGTCAACATTTTTGGTTAGGAGCTGTAGCTCTTAACCACTAGGGTTTCTGAACAATATGTATAGAAATTGTTAAATGGGAATCCACTTTGCAATATAAACTTTCACCAAAAACATACACACACACAAAAAAGACAAAGTTGAACAGGATGATGCCACAGATGACTGTCAGCTCTGATAGCAGATGATCCTACAAGCATATGTGGTTTCTGACCCATGGTGCTATAGAGAATACAATATCTGCCTTGGACATTCTGCATCATTCCGAGCCTCTTCCTACTTTCTCACTCTCTCCCTTCCCCTACCATTTTGCCACATTGGATAGGAGGTGGTGGATAAAAATCACCGAGTGGACTCATTTGAAAGGTAGTCTCAGGAACCTGATAATAATCTCCTTCCTACGGGTTATTTCCTGTTTGAGAACACATCTGAGAATATGGGCAATGCTTAACGTAATGCAACATGGTGTGGTGATAACAAAAGGGAACAACAATTAACATACAGTGTTGACAAGCTTCTGACCATTGTTGGAAGCACTAATCATATAAACTCATTTAATTTCCATAAGAAGGAGCCCTGGTGGTGCAGTAGTTAAGCACCTGAATGTTAACTGAAACACTGGAAGTTCTAACCCACCAGCTGCTCTGCAGGAGAAAGATGTGGCAGTCTGCTTTCGTAAACATTACAGCCTTGGAAACCCTATGGTGTAGTTCTACCGGGTACTATAGGGTCGCTTTGAGTCTGAATCAACTTGACAGCAACAGGTTTTTTTTTTTTTAATCTCGACAATAACTCTCTGAGGAGTTACTATTATCATCTTCATTTTACAGATGAGGAACCTGAAACAAGAACATTAGGTCATCTGGCCAAAATCAGATAGCTAGGAAGTGGCAGAGTTGGCATTCATACTCCAGCCTCCAAACTTTCAGCCTTACACTTTCAAGTCAGACAGAAATAGATTCAAATGCTCAACACGCCAAGGACTCATTATGTGGCCGTGGACAAATGGCATAACTGCTTTGCCTTGGTTTTCTCATATTTAGACTGGGGATAATACTACTTGCCCATAAGCTTGTTGAGAATATTCAACAAGATAATCCATATCGAGCACTCATTACAGCACAAAGAAACATTGGACGTGCTTGGCAAATACACTTTCCCACTTTGAGAATGGTTTTCTACTAGTGGGATTTCAGTCACCTCTAAATGTCGTGGGTGAATGAATATCTTTTAGAACTCCCTCAAATGCCACCTCCTGCTCTACCTAAGTATTGAACTCCCACTGTCAGGAACGAGCAGAGAGGACCACAAAACTGTGGCTGACCTGGTAATATTTTCAGGAATCATTTGTAAGGCTGCACTGGACTTTGAATGATGCTATTCTATTGATGTGCATTTAGAATAAAATTCTTTATGGTCCCTTGCAGCCCTCCCCTGCCTCAGCCATCTCGAGCAATGACCTTTGATGAGGGCCACTTCATCTAAAACAGTTGTGTCTCCAAAATTTGTCCCAGCAGCAAAACCATGTTACCAACTCCTGCTGGGTAGTCTATTTTCCCCTTACACTCTTAAACATACCAAAGTGCTGATTTTCTTTTTTTAATGGCCCCTGTGCTTTGCACAGATGTTTTTTATAGAGCCAGCCAACATTCCTTGGAGGTCCTTCCCTCTGAGGTGACTATAAACTCAGAACTCACCAAATTCCATGAGAAATGTAGCTTATACACTACCATATAAACTGAAATGCACTTTACTTAAGGCAGGTGTCTGTCACAGTTCTTGGAATGCTCTTCCAGGCTTAACTTGGGGCTTTTAGAGAATCCAGAATTCCACAGCCCCACTAGATTTTCATCTACTTTTGCGGATTGCTAATTGCTAGAATGGAGACTTGAGGACTGGCCGCTTAACCAGAGCCTTTATAAGTGTGGGTCCTCTAAAAAGCAATCACATTCTGGACGTCTGCCCTCCCTTCATCTGAATCATTTTGTATCTGTAACACGGATGCTCCACAGTACCCCCAGAATCCATTATTTCTCATAGAGGTTCCCACTGGCTCATTTGCAGGACCTCTGAAAAGCTAGATAAATTATATCTCAGAAACTCCTCTGGGCCAGTGTTGGGTTAACCTTACAAAGGGTTCTAGCTGTTCAGATGGGCCATTTACTTGGAGCCCTGCTGCTTCAACCTTTACAGTTTACACAAAAACGACTGCATCTTGTTTTTGTTAATTGCCTAATGAATCTACCTCCCCACCCTTGGAGAGACATAGTCTCTTAGCTGTTCCCAAGATGGCTCTGACATCCTTGTATAGAGCTCTGCACCCTGTGAGAAAACCTCCTGCAAACTGAGAACAGGATTTGTTCTGAATGATATATTTGGTGTCCTCACCAGCTTCTCTGCCTCTTTGTTCTCTATGTGTATGTGTCTCCTCCAACGGACAGCACATAAGCCTGGTAATTTACCACTCTCAACTTTCTCACACCCCTTCTTCAGTCGACTCTCCTTAAGGCCACCTGCAATCTCCAAAAGAGAGTTCCCTTGGGAGATAAAAATCCCCTTCACCCTCATATGAAAAAAAATTAATTTCACTTTTCCTTAGTCTCATTATCTCTTCTTAATTGTCTTTTTTGCCCCCTCAGTAGCAAGGAATGTCTATGGATTTGAGGCAGCCTTTTCAGGCTGCGGTGTTCCAGGAAGACAGTGGGCTTCATGTGAACGCTTAATCACTTTGATATTAAGAGTTACAATAGCGACACAGATCACCATCTATCCCACTCAGCAAGCATGTCTTGAGTCACAATCTGTGCCCTGAGGTCTGACTTCTTTTAGATGTGCTCATTTTGGGGAAGATATTTAACCCTTATGACGAAGTATGGCCACCTGGAGTGGTTTCTTTCTCTGCTTTTACAAGAAGTTTGTTAGCAACAGTTCCATAGATTGGGCAATGTCCCTTCAATGAGTCAGGGCACAATTTTGTGGTCCTCAATTTAGAGAAGCAATCCCAGAAAGGAAAAGATATGTTCTTAAGGTGGTCCAGGTATTCACTGGTGGAGCCAAGACTAGAACCAGGTGTCCTGAGTCCCTGTGCTCTTATTACATAAAATTAGGAATTAATGGGGATATGAAATGAAAAGATATGGCCTCTGATCTCCAAAAGATTATAATCACTGTCATCATCATCCTCCTCACTAGCATTATCACCACCATCAGTGCTGCATCATCCTCTCATCTTTCCCTTCCCCAAATCTCACAGAACTTGTAAAATGACACCTATCCGTCTACCATGTATGATAATTATTTTATGAATTTGCACACCTCCTTTATTAGATTTCCAGCACCTTGCAGGCTTCACATTCATACCCACTAAGTCACTTTGCTCAAGGCCTTTCGGAGACAAGACATGCAATATTTGCTGATCCAAACTGATTCCAGCTCTCATTCTTTTTTGCCAGACTTCATTTCAATTACCTTCTCCCCAGGTATTCATTTCTTTCCTCCTCCACTATCCATTTCACCTTCTCCTGCTTCTCCTTGCTTTAGTTTTGTCTCCTTTCCTTTGAACTATTCCAGAGCATGGCACTGAGACCAGAGCTAGAGATTAAGAATCCGAAGAACTCATTGAAATGACTGATTAAAATGGACATGATAAAAATCTGTCAAGTGTACTTCATGATAAACTTCTATCAGTTTGCAAACTCTCCTCAGTCCTGACTCTCTACCTGCTTCTCAGCTAGGGAAATGCTAAGCAGGGAGCTGTCTAAACTTTTCAGTCCCTCATCTTGTACAAGGCCTTGTATGAGCTGGCCCCTGCCTATCTTTTTGACTTCACCTCATGACACTCTCCTTCTCATTCAAAAACCTAAGCCATACAGGCTTCTAGTCTGTCCCTTACACTTGCTAAGCTTGCCCCTACTTAGCGACTTCATCTTTGCTCTTCTCTCTATCTAGAATTCTCTTCCCCTACAAAATCACAAGTCTGTTTCTTTCTTATTTAAATCTCAGCTCCAATATCCCTTACTCAGAGAGAGAGCTTTCCCAGCTACCCTGTCTGAAGTTTTATACCATCCACATTTTTCTCTAGCATATTACCCCAAATTATTGCTGTCCAGCACTTACAACTATAGGAAATTACTTTGCTTATCTGTTGGTTTACTCAGTTATCATCTATCTCTCCCCACTAGAGCTTGGTCTCTGTGAAAACTTAACTGGGTTCATGCTATATTTCTCATATCTAGATCTGCACTAATACAGTAGTCACTAGACACATAGAGCTATTTGGCTTCAAATAAAAAATAAATAAAATTTAAAACTCAGTTCCTGAGTCACACTAGCCACAATTCAAGTACTCAATAGTCACATGTGGCTAGTGGCTACCATACTGAACAGCGTAATGTTTCCATCATCACAGGAAGTTCTATTTGACAGCATTGGCCTAGACCGATTCTTGGCACATAGTAAATCCATTACCACTGAGTCAATCCTGACTCATAGCAACCCTATAGGACATAGTAGAACTGCCCTATAGAGTTTCCGAGGTGCGCCTGGTGGATTCGAACTGCCGACTTTTTGGTTAGCAGCCATAGCACTTAACTGCTATACCACCAGGGTTTCCTTGGCACGTAGTAGGCACTCTGTCGAATGAATAAATGAATGAAGGTTTCTTTTCATTCTTACTCAATTTCAGGTCACTCTTTCCCTTTTTAGGCTATGAAACTCTAGAAGCGGGATTAACTAGAGAACACAGAACAATATCCAGCATGATGAGGGGCCCCCAAACTAATATTACAGGGAGATAGGGCTATAGAAATGGGAACACCAACCCTAAAAAAGAATACTTGTGGTGATATGATTATGTTTCCATAATACCTGAAGAACTGATAACTGGAAAGGAATTATACATGTGTTTTATGATCTCAGAGAATTATGGATAAAAGGAAGAACCCTCCAAATACTAAATAGGCTTGTTTTTGTGGTAATGAGCTCATCATTGCAAAAAGTGCCAAAACTGGGAGAAATTAGCCAAGTATTATGGATATTACATTACAAAAATTAATTCTTTGTCCTTGAATAAGGAAAAAGATTTGGTTATTGAGAAACCTTCAAACTCTAAGCTAAAATACTCCCTGACTCTTTCATAACATCAGTTTCAAAGAGTTAATAATATGCCCCAGCTACTCCAAGCATCCAAGAAACAACCCAATCCCGTTGTACATCTGCATTGGTTATGATGAATTCCGTGGTCCAGTGGAAACAGTAGAGATGCTGAAGTACAGAGGACCTAGGTTCCAATTCTAGTCCTGTTGGTTATGTGACCTTGGCAACGGACCTAATCAGCATGAGCTTCACTTTCCTTTTATTGTAAAATGGGCTGTATCTGCCTCACTGTACAGGAAGGAAGATTAAATAAGAAAATAGAAATAAAGACCCTGGAACAGACTAGGGCAATATTCATTTCCAAGTAGGATGTAATTTTGCCTGTCTGTATCATCATAATTATTCTTATATTGCTGATATAAAACCCATTGCCATTGAGTCGATTCCAACTCATAGTGACCCTACAGATGGTATAATATTATAGCCGTGATCCTATTGCTTTGAGTGAATAAAACAATTACGTGAGAGAGAGAGAAGGAGACAGAGAGAGAGAGGGAGAGAGAGAAAATCTGTTGAAACTGTACTTAAAATGCAATTCAGCAAACATTTACAGAGCAACTACTACGTGTCAGTCTCTGGGATAAAAAGATGTTCCTAAGAAGATCATAAATGACAAGATGGACAGATACCCAAGGGGCTGAAAAACAAGGCAAACAGAGACAGGAGCTGAAATAGCTTCAGACAAAATTATATAAACAAAGAGGGGAGAGAGATTAACTCCAAAATAAACTCTTGGGAAGACTTCTTGGAGGGATCGATTGGCTGGATGTTGAAAGAAGCACAGGGTTTTTGAAAGTAGAGACTAAAGGGAGAAGTTGGAGGAAAGAAAGATAAAGATATTTCTTGGATAAGCGTTAGAATGGAAAACAATGGAAGGGATTCTTTGAAGAATGACATCTGAAGACTTGGTCTTTTCAGATGACCCCCATTTTGTTTTTAAGATGGTTACCAGGAGTCCAGTGGCCAATGTGTTAAGCTCTGGATTTTAGCAAGAAGGAGTCAGGGAGAGAAGAGCAGAATATGCCTAAACACCGAAGTCTGTTCAGGTGATGAGTACTGGAGATCTTGTCCAAGGAATTGGGAGGGGGCAAGAGAGAGCACGCAAATCACGAAATGTCTTCTCACACAACTGAAGGCCCCTTGGGCAAAGATCTTGTCAGAGAAATAGAGGACTTTGTGGTCAGTAACATAAACTCTTGCAAGCACTAAGAAGGAGAAGATGCTTTACTTCTACTGAACAGGGCAGAATGTCTTTACAGTCCGGGACTACCCTGTTTCAAATATATTCGTCTTAGCCTGGGCTGGGCAGTCTAAACTCACCAGGGGCCCAACAGCTGATTCGGAATCTCTGAGGTGTTTCTCCTTGGTTGAAATGGAGTCACAGCTCCCCCTTCTGGGAGCTAAAATACCATTCAGTCCCGGAACAGCCTGCGTGGAAAAGGCTCTATTGCAGATGGGCCTGAAAACCCCACGTTTCTCAATGTTCGTCTGCACCCTGAAGGGAACATTTAGGAGTCGGGGAGCAGTTTTGCATGGGTCTGACTCTGGATTCTCTAGGGCCTATGATTCATAAGGTTTTATAGTTCACTTTCTCTGGAGTTAGGGGTCTCCATCTTCATGTGCGTGATAGCTTTATACGAGGGAACACAATTTGGTGCGGAGGTTGCGATTTTCTTTTGGAGAATACAGCAAGTAGGAAAGGCTTCTGGGTCTACACTGGTATATGTGTGTTTGAGTGCACGTATACATGTGTCGTTGTTCATTCTCCTGTGCTTGTAATACGTATAAACAGGTAAGGCCGAGATTCTAATTAATATAAAGAAATTAATTTGCCTGAAGTCTTTGCATAGGTGGATGGGTGCACACTTTGCTTTCTGGAAAACCTGCCTTAATAAAGAGCTCAGATAAAGCTCAGAGCATTTCCTGGGTTCTATCTACCAGTTGTAGTCAGTATTGGGTCCCTGCCTGGATGCGATGCTCTGAAGGCATTGGTGAAAGAATGCCTGTTCAGTGTGTGTGTGTGTGTGTGTGTGTGTGTGTGTGTACTGTGTGTGTATCTAATGAGGAGAGGGGTGGAAGCACTGGACCCTTTCTCTTCACGGCCACATTTCCAGGTGGAGAAGCTTTGAAACACATCTCTGAAATGAGAAGTTGTGTGAGGTAAGACAAGTGATTGTCTTGGGTGGAAGTGTGGTGGTGGGGTCCGAGCTAGTAGCAACATATAGACCCTGGGCAGAGTGGAGGAGTGGAAAGGACATTGACCTGGCTGTCAGGCAACCTAGGTTCTAGCCCTAGGCATGCCACCAACTCACTAGAGAATACTAGGGAATTTTTATCCCCTCTCTGGGCCCCAGAGTCCTGCCTGTCTGCTCTTTAATATTCCTTCCAGCTTCGATTGTCTATGAATTGAAAAAGAGAGAAAACGAAAACAGCTCCCAACATGGGGCCTCCTTCTCTGCTCCTACCCAAAATGAGCTAGGGAGCTCTGCTCTGACATGAGTTTCCAGAAGCAGGTTCCCCATGGCTGTCTGAAGGGCTTCAGCCTGAAGTATCAGCCTCTGGCCAGAGACCTGTGTGTCTGCAAGCGAACGCAGGTAGCACCACCACCCACTCGTCAGGGCAGATTCCTGCAAACACATGTTTGCTTTTATCTCTCCCCAGAAGATATATATATACACACACACACACACACACAGATTTTGAAAGCCAAGTATATTTTTACCTTTTTCCCCCAAATGGCCTTTTCACTGGTCTTTTCAAGCTCAGGCAGACAAGAGGCTGAGCCCCAACATCTCAGCCCTTGTCCTCCCAGCACCTCGCTGCCTGAGAGCAGAAAGGCTGTCTCTTACCTTGGGAAAGTAACAGCTGCCGAGTCTGGAAGCCATGCTAACAGCAGTAAAACTCAGCATTTCTGCTGAGTAGGACAAGCCTTTAAGTGGCAGCCGGGAATCAAATCAATGGCTGGCCACAAGTCTAAGCCCAAGATAGGTCCTAGCCAGGATGGCCAAGGGACTTACCTATACAGCTTCCTAGTAGGTAGAGAAAAGGGGGCCTTGGTCTGAACTGTCCTCATGACTATGAGATTCTGCCTGCAGCCCCTGTGCCCTTGGCAGTGTTTTAGAGCCAAGCAAGAGATGGGAAGTGCATACTGACAGCAGTTTAAGTCAAATTACTGACATCTTCTGCCATGGGTTCCCTACTCACAACCCCTTCCCAAACTGGAGGTCTCCCTCAAAACACATACACATACACACACACACAAATATATGCCACCTCTCTGCCTGCCTTCTCCCAGTATCCTCCTAAGTCCAGTGGAACCATGGTTGGGGTGGGGGTTGGGGGGCACAGTTTAGGAAGGGATTATCTGGGGTGTCTCAAGCCTGCCTGAAATGGGGAAAGGAAGGTGGAATCTTTTTTAGGGAAGTGCCCCATCCATCTCCTCCCATAATACCCAGAGCTGCCCTCAAATGAAATTTCCTTTTGAGACTCTGGGCAACTACAATGGATGGGCAAGTCCCCTAGGACTCTTTCCTTTCCCTTGAGGGGGATCATGCAAACTTGTCCAGATCTTCCCAAAAAGCCCCAGGAGCAGGAGGTGCTGTCATGCTGCTGCTATTACAAACTGGAGGCAGGGCAGATTCTATCTCAGTCCTGCCAAGCCCCAGATAAGGACTCCACTGCCGACTTCTCCCTTTCTCTGTTACCCACTACCCACTGTCTAAATTCCCATTAGAATCCTGGAGTCTGACCAGTGTGGAATTTAAAGCGACAGCATCTCATATGCCTCAGGGTTTGGCCATTTCTCTTTCATATTAAACCACATTAAACGATGGGTTCAAGTGTAGCAGGACTCCATCCTTTGGGGGAATTTTCCTTCAAGGGGACCAACATTGGGCTAAATAAGGTGTCATTCCTATCCCCCAAATCCTCCCCAAGTCCAGAGCCCCTTGAGGAAGTCCACAGCGGGTTTCCCGATGGCTACGTGATCCTATAGTAAGGATCCCAGGCCGCGTAAGCCGAAGAGACCTAATTAAAAAGGCACACAAGCGCACATATGCAAACACATACATACGTACAAACGCGCACACACACTCACGCTGTAAGTAGGTTATAGGACCTTTCTCCTCATCCCTTCTCTTTCACACACACACACACACCACAAACACAGCCACCAAACGCAAACGAGGCCGCACAAGCAAACACACACTAGCACCACACCAAGTTCCCACCAGGCACACACGTCGGGAGAGCGCGGGGCGGGGGGGTGGCGGGGACCACACAGGCCACTTACTAAAACCTGCATTTAACCCTTTGCGTCCCAGAGAAAAGAGACAACCCCCCACCCCGGAAACTGAGAGGACTTGGAGGCGGCGGGGAGGGGGGGAGCAGAGCGGACTAGGGTGCCTGAGGGGGAGGGGCTGGGGCGGGCGGGGGCTCCCCGAATGCGGTCCAGGGCCGGCTCCAAGGGCAGCTGGGCTGCCGGGCGCTGAGCCCGGCGCCGCCTTACCTGGAGTCAATGTCCGTCTTTGGCGGAGAGCTGCGGGCAGACGCTTTTTATTCGGCTCGGTGGGAAGTTGGGAGAGCCCTGCGTCCAGCTCGCATACCGGGGACGGCGCGGGGACTGCAGGCGCGGGGGTACCTGGCTCCTAGCAGCCTGGCTCATACTCAGCCGTAAAGTCCCCTTCGCTGGCCCCGAGGACAGGCATGAATGCCGGCTCCGGAAGGCGGTCACTACTCCCTCTGCCTCCCGGCTCTCTCGTTCTGGCTCGCTCGCTCTCGCCCTCGCGCTCGTTCGCTCGCCTGCGCTCTCCTCCTCCCCCCGCGCCAGATCAGTTCGCAGCGGTGGGGACCCGGAGCGAGGCGGCTGGCGAATGGAGAGGGAAGTCCAAGTGCGCCGCGGTCTCCGGGAGGGGAGCAGCGGAGGCCGGGCTAGGCGGGGGGAGGGACTTACCCGGCGACGGGCGAAAATGAATGGGGGAGCGGAGGCCGGGGGCGGGGAGGGAGGAGCCGAGCGCCGGGGTTTATTCTGAGGAGTGTTTTGTACATCTTTAGGCGAAGGAGGAGAAGAGAGAGGAGGGGAGAAAGGAGGCTGTCTTGGAGGAGAGGGACGCCCTGGGTGGGCTGAGGCTGAGCCATTGGGGAGTCTCGTAGGTCCGGGGATGGGGTGGCGTGTCTCCGCGTATGTGCACCTAAAGGGGCTGTGTATGTGCGCAAACCCGAAATCGTAGTGGCCTTAGGCGTGTCTGCAGCTGTGTGTGTCGCGAGCGATCTGAATGTTTCTGGGTATGCGGGTACTTGTGTGGCTGTGTATCTGAGTGTGATTTTTGTCTTGGGAAGTGCCTGTGTGGGCCCGTTTGTATATGTGTGTCTCAGTATTTGATACTGTTTCTCTGCGTGTGTAGGCGCGAGCCCACGTAACCTCCTCGAGTTAAGCAAGTGCTTCTCTTTACGTGGGCAGAACGTAGGAGTGAGAAGCTGAGGGCACGCAAAGTTCTCTGGAGACCACCAGAGGCAGGGAAGAGGCAGGGCAAGGGGGCTCAGCCATGAGTACGAAGAGTCAAGGAGTACGGATTTAATGTGAAATACTGCCCGAGGGTGCTGACAGGGAGCCTCTTCCTGAATCGGGAAAGAAGGCCCACACAGGACCTGAAGTCCCACAGACTGCATATCCTGTATATGTGCTTACTGTTTTCTTTTTTGTTTAAACCAAATCAGCAATGCAGACCCCTAGTCCCTTGAAGTTTAGGCAAAGGTGAAACTGCCAGATGGAAGGGCAGGGAGGGATATGGAAAAAAATGATGGGAACTTTAAAGAAAGGCAGGTGGAGTAACAGTGCTGGCTCCAGAGGATTTGGAATCCTGTAGCTATGTGATCTTGCCCCTGGTAGCGGTGACCCTGGTGGCGCAGTGGTTAAGAACTCAGCTGTTAACCAAAATGTTGGCAGTTTGAATCCACCAGCCATTATGGGGCAATTCTGCTCTGTCTTACAGGGTCACTATGAGTCAGAATCCACTGAAGGGCAACGGGTTTGTTTGTTTGCTTGCTTTTTAACCCTCAATTCCTCATCCGTATGATACGAAAATACAACTACCAATCTAATGGGGTTGATCTGAGATTTAAGTGAGTTAATGCATGTAAAAGCACTTAGAATACTCTCTGGCACTTAGTAAACGCTCGATACGTGTTCTGTTATGATGGCTGTTGTTATTAATGCTATTATTATCCAAAGGATTATAGGAAAGAGAAGACGTGATAACCAAGGAGGACTTAAAAAGATCTAGGAGGCAGTGAACTAATTGGAGAAGAGGAGTCTTGAAACCAAACAGAGAGAGAGAGAGAGAGAAAGTGCCTGTGTCTCAAGAGTCCTTGGATGAAGAGAGGGGGAAGAGGAGAAATGGGGGCCAGCAGCCAGTTCTCTTCTGAATTCCTCTCTGCTTATCCTCTCCACTTTGATGCAAATGAGAGGGAATCAGCACCACGGACAGCTCTCCAGCCTGGGCGGATGGAACTTTCTCCTGTTTTGCCTGGGCCATTTTCTCCTCTCAGCTCCTGGCCCAGGTTTCAGATCCTAGGCAGTAGTTCCTGGGGCAGTTCTAACTTTGATTCCAGCCACGAAGAAACACACTCACCACATACATTGATTCTCCCATCAATTTCAATATGAAGCTCTAAGGTTGTTATTTCCTATTTCTGCCTCCCTCCTTTCTTCTTTCCTCTTCCTCTCTGTCTCTCTCTACCCCCTCCCTTTCTTCATTCCTCCCTCCCTTTCTTTCTATTTCTCCACCATCTCCCAGCTCAGACCTGCCTCCTTGGACAGTAGTAGGCAACAACAGCCATGATAGGAATGCAGTTCTGAAAATAGCCTGAAACCACCTAGTTAGAAAGCTTCAGAGAAGGACCAAGGTACAGACTGATTCATCTGAGCTCCTCTCTCTTAACCTCCCAATATGGGTTAGGGTCCAGATACCTTAGAAAGAGAAGACTTAATACTGTAAAACAGTTTCTTATCTTCCTCTCCCCTACCTCACACAGTCAATATTTCCCTCAGGAAACATAGAACTCTTCCCAACTCCAAATGTTAGAGAGAAAGAGAAAAAGGAGAGAATTTTTTTAACTTCCACCATGCCTGAACATTTAAGCTTTCCCTATATTGCATATTATTATTTGTACAATGCTACGAGATATAAGATGGATAATACTATACCATTTTTACATAATAGGAAATTGGAGCTTGGAAAACTTGAGTAGCATGCCAAGGTACAGCTAGTAGGTGACGGAGTCAGGAATTCCATACCTGACACTGATTCTTTACTGTGTCCTCTGGGCATATTAGAGAAAGCCCGGAGTGATTGCAAGATCATGGAATTTAGTAGGATCACAGTGCCCAATCCTAAATATTAACTTGAGTAGCTGAGGCCATTGCATTCTCTGCACCAATGGAGTATTTAGCAGCTCTTGTCCCTGGAGGAGGAGATGAGGGATTTGCGTAGACAGATTTAAGGCTCACCCGAGTCTTATGGTTTCTGAGTTTTGACTAAAACTCCAACCTTTCCAGGTCTTAGTTCATTTGCATTTGGCTCTGTTTAGCTTCCCTATTTCTATGTAGAAAGGCTAAGAGGGCCATTAAAAAAGTCTCCAAAGACTCCTTGGTCATCAGAAAAGTTCTCAGTGTGAAGTATTCCTAATGACTTATGGAGAAAGCAATTCGTACCATATGGATAACATTTCTGCAGAAATACACACGGGTGGGAAAAGGTTTAGAGGCCAAAAATATATTTCTTTTTTTTTTTTTTTTTCTTCTTTGCCAAAGAAAGAACATTTAAGGCAGCTTGAGATATGTGAGAAATGTCTTGTTCTTTCTTTGGGGTGGGTGTTGGTGAGCAGCTGTTTGCTATTTCCACTGAATTTACCAAGAGCTTGCCTGGGAAGGAGTTGCCAATGGCTTAAGGTAGACTTAAGAAAGAACTTCCTGTCTATAGACAGATACTAGAACAGTACCTTTTTTCAAGTGCATTTAATGAGGCAACTGGTTGTTTCCTTTATAGTCTCCACAACAGGATGAGTTTGATAAACATTAGATCGACATTTTAGGATCACAGACTCTTTTGAGAACCTTATGATTACTATAGACCTCTCTCTAGTGAAAAAGGTATTTACAAAAATGCCCACAATATACTATATGGAATTCCATTGAATCCCTGCATGCCAGTATTATTTATGAGTCTCTCCCTAGACCTCAGATTTGGAAACTCTAGAGTAGATAACCTTCTGGTCTCCAACCTTACCTTGGATTTTATAGGTTGTTTCATTTAGACTTGAGCTTAAGAAATTGGAAAAGGGAAGCCAATAGGGAAATCCATAAGCAGGTAAGTAGCCCAGTTCTAGAAACACACAAGAAATACAGATACATGCTCAGTGATGTGATGGAGGGGCCATCCCCTCCTCTTTAAATAAAGATAAGATTCACCCTGTTTGTGCAGAACTCTGAGTTACCTGCTGCTGCCTCAAAGGCTTAAGTTTACCACTCCTGTCAAATCTCAAAAAAAAAAAGAAAAGAAAAAACCACTGCCATCAACTCAATTCTGACTCATAGCAACTCTACAGGACAGAGTAGAACTGCCCAGTAGGGTTTCCAAGGCTGTAAATCTTTATAGAAGCAGACTGCCATATCTTTCTCCCTCAGAGTAGCTAGTGAATTCGAACCACCAACTTTCAGTTAGCAGCCCACCGCTTAACCGCTGTGCCACCCAGGCCCCTCTGTCAAATCTCAAAGGAATTAAGATGCCTTAATCTGGGGTGCTTTGGGTTCAGAACAAGCTAAACAGCTGCAGAAAAAAAGCCCGCATTTATTGAGTGCCTACCAAATGTCAGATGATGTGAAAAATTCCGAGATGAATGTTTTTCCTGGTCTCTGACTTCTAGGAGACTGGAGTTCATTGCATAGCCAGACTTGTGCCTAAATAATCACAGGCACCATAGAATGTAAACGTCATGAACAGGGCCTGTAGGAAATGTTGCGAAAGTTGACAGGAGGAAAAACTTGTCTCTATGTGATATGTAACATTTGGTACTTAATAAGAGCTCTTAAAAAAAAAAAATCAAGTTGAATTAAAAGAACTAATATTTATTGTTGAAATCTCTGGGGTAAGCAAACGATTAAGTGCTTGACTACTAGCCAAAAGGTTCGAGGTTCAAGAACGTGCCTCAGAAGGCTTAGTGATATGCTTTGGAAAGTTCACAGCCTTGAAAACCTTAACAAGACATTTGACTCTGCACACATGGGGTCGCCATGAGTTGGAATTGACTTAAGAGCAACTAAGGAAAATAACAGTATTTATTGGGTACTTATTATGAGTGAGCAGCATTCAACCCTTCAATGTCTCTCATCTAGGTTATGAGTATCTCCTAAATGAACAAAAATGCCTTTTCGTTTTTCCCTTCCACCTCCTCACCTACTCCCCTATTCTCCACTCCCAACTCGCCCTACCCTCACTCCATCCCAACCTTGCAAGGGCCATACGCTTAGAACTCAGTTCTCATCCATCACTCTACTTATCAAAAACCTGGAAGGACTTCTAATTTTATACTAAAGTCGGGACCTTTTTCCCTAGTATACAGTGCCCTCCATCATCTGGCGCCTATTTTCTTTACAATTTTATTTATCCCTAGTTATCACCCTTGTAACTTTTCTGTCATCAAAAAATGAATTGCTTACTGATTCCTATAGAGGTCCCAGCTTGCCTTTCTTTGTACCCTTTCTCATTCTAGTCCCTCTACTACCATGTCTTTTTCTCCTCAGCAACATTTCATTTTTGCATGACCAAATCTAACCTCTCCATAAATACACAATTTATATGTCATCCCTGCTTCTACTCAGTTAGGATAAAACAAATTTTAACATGAAGTGCACAGGGTTGTACGCTATCTGCCCCCCCCTTCCAAATACACTGGGCCTCTTTCAGTTACTAGTTTACCAAGTTCTTTTCTGCCTCTAAGCTTAGTGCTAGGTGTTCCTTCTCCCAGAAACTGCTTTCCACTCCTGGTCCAGTCCTACTCAGCCTTCAAGTATCAGTGTAAATGTCACTGTCCTGACCACCAGGTCAAGGCAAATCTGGTATCAGCTTTCTTACCACCTTTTATATCTCCTTCATAACATGTATCATCATTGTAATTATATAGTTATTGGTGACATTATTTGTTTAATATTTGTTTCCCCAGTTAGAAGTAAAACTCAAAGGAATAAGGGATATCTTTACCACAAGAGCTTAGCACATAAAGATACAGTGAACACATATTAAACTTCTCCTACATCCCAGGAACTACTCTGTGTGCTTCACAAATTCATTTAATCATTCAAGCCGCCCTCTGATGTCAGAACTATTATTACAATTATCATCACCATTTTACAGATGAGGAGAAGTAAAAGACTGAGAGGTTAAATAAATTGCACAATATTACATATCAGAGCCAGAATTCAAATCCAGGCTTGCCCTGCCACAGAAACCAAATACATAGCCACTCTGCTGCCTAGCCCTTCGCAAGGCAGGAGCCCAGTATGTATCTATTGAATAAACAGAAGCTTTTCCCAGCCCCTTCAATACTTAAGTATATTCTTTCTCACATGACTATGTGAAACTGCACTTTCTGCCTTTTATGATGGTTATTCGCATGTGTGAACCCGGCTCCTGGTATCCCCAGTTATTGGCTGTGGTATCTCAGCAAACACATTTATATTCTGGAACCATGCCACCACTTACTAACTCCCTGACCAGGAAGAACCTACACCACTCCTGGCCGCCCATCTTGGCCCCAACCCCCCAGCCGCCAGAATGGATGTGCTGAGACATGAGCACATGCAGACTGGTTTCGCTAGACATGCTCAGCTTTCTCTCCCTCTTCTCCCCCTCCTTCCCATGTTGCTAAAGTTTCAGCTTCCTCAGGTCTGAGCCTGCCCAGACCATTACCCTGGAGGCACATGAATTCTAAAAAGAGTTTAGTAAAAGATGTTCGTAAAAATACTATTGTGTTGGCTGGGGCTCAAGGGACAACCCTACTGCACACTTCTTCAATATTGTACTTGAACTGAAAATTTAGTATATTTAAGCCTCTTAGAAATCTCAGCTAGTTTCTCCCCAGTTTGGTTTTGTTTTAAACCTTATTATTATTATTATGGCAATGCCTGAAAGCTGTGTATTTTAAACCTAAGGTAGCCATGCCAGGTAGCCCCACTTTACAGAAAAGCAAACGGAGGCTCAAAGACCTACAATGACTTGCATAAGGACAACACGTTGTAGTGATGGGCCCGCGTCTTGAACCCAGGCGTTCAAACTCATCAAGTCTGTTTTGCCGGCTCTGTCTTTATTTCTCGGTCAAACACAATTTTGGTGATTTAGTGATCAATATATCCTTTTCTGTTCTCTCTTGGTGCCTCTGTTCTGACAAGTCAGCACTACCCCAGTGCTCACTCTCTGTCACATTCCACTAGGGGGAGCCCTACATAGGCTATTAGAAGATTTTAACCTGCCTCACATCCATTTTCCTCTTTGGCTAACAGTACTTTTATTTTCCTTTGGGATGCCTACCCTACTCCATCTCTCAGCTCATTTGGTTCTAGGGGGGCTGATCCTGTCCCTGGATCCAGGACACCTAAATAAGCCTGGCCAGTCAGGATGTCCTATCTTGCTGGTCACTGTGATTGGTTTAGAGATGGGCATTAACACGGGTTGGGCCAATGAAAATGAACCCCAGAGTGTTTGCTGGAACCATTGTGAAAAAGTGCTCCTAAATAATAATAATAATATCAACAAGAATATACTTAGCTGGTAGAATCCAAGCCTAAAATTTTTGCAACTATTTTGCCCACTAAGATGAAAGGCCTGACTGGGAATGAAGGCAACATGAAGGAAAGCTTAACACAAACTGGATCCAGTATTGTCTGAAATCACAGACATGCATTTGACTCTTTCAGATACATGAGCAAATAACTTTCTGTTTAAACCAGTTTAACGTAGGTTTTTGTTGTTTGCTACCAAATGTATCCTGACTAATACAGCATTATAAATCAAGGTGATTGGGTTTCAGAAACATAACTTGTAGGAGTTTTGATTTAGAGATACAAAAGTAGGGTAAAGAGTTGAACTGAGAACCAAGTGACTAGACATTAATCCAGTGCTGCCTCTGGTAAGCCTTGTGTCCCCAGATAAGTCTATTTTGCCCTTCTGGCCATGTGTTCTTGATCTATGTGATGGGCAGAATTCTAAAATAACCGTTAATGATTTTCTCTTTGTATAATCCCCTCTTCTTTAAATGTGGGTGGAACCTGTGAATATGACGAGTTAGCACTCCCATAATCATGCGTGTCTAAAAGGAGATCATCTTGGATGACCCTGGCCTAATCGTGTGAGTTCTTAATAACAGAGAGTTTTCTCTGACTGGTTGCAAAAAAAGGAATCACAGAAATACACTCTGGCTGGCCTGAAAAAAAAGCAAACATCTATGTCGCAGGCTGCCTATGGGGGCCACAGAGTAAGGACTTTGAGCACCGATACTGGTCCCTGGCTGCTATTGTTGCCGTAGTTGCCTTCAGGCTGATTCCAACTCATGGCGATACCATGTGCCAATAGCAAGCAGGAAACCGGGAACCTCAGTCCTACAACCACAAGAAAATGAATTCTGCTAATACCCAGTGAGCACAGACGAGGTTCCCAAGCCGCAGAGAGAACCACAGCCCCAGCCGACACCTGAATTTTAATCTAGTGAGACCTTGAATAAAGAACGTAGTCATTCCATGCCTGAACTTAGGACTGACAGAAACTGTGAGACAATAAATTTCTATTATTTGAAGCCACTAAATTTGTGGTAATTTGCTACACAGCAATAGAAAACTAATATAATCTAAAATAAGCTAGTTAGGTCAAATCGTCTTGACAGTTTTCCCTTTTGTTTCTGACGTTACATAGTCAGATGGCGATACCTGCTGGTGCTAAACTATCCCGGGAATCCTATGACACATCCACAGTCCTGCTCACCTCACCTCATATCCAGTCACAAATACCTCCCAGGCTGGAGAGCGAACAAACCCTCCCACCCAGCTTGCAAAGCTACCCAATCCAGGGACTTCTATATAAAGGCTTTTCCTGTGAATGTATCCTTTTGAAGCTAATTCCATCTGGATAAACATGATTATTGGGGAAGGGGAATGTGAAAATTGTTTCCTTTTGCCCCACAGCTTGCCTCTGTAAGATGGTCTACTGACCCAGTGACATTGTTTGTCCTAAGGTGTGAATAAACACTAATAATTCTCAAGTCAGTGAGCATCGTGGATATGACTTTGGAGTCATGCAGATTTGGACCAAAATCTGGCATTATCACTTCCCAGGAAGAAACACAGTAAAACCTACCAGGAACCTTACACATGTAACTTTAACCACTTTGCCTCAATATCCTCAATTATCAAATGGAGATCACTAAAAACCTGTTGCCGTGGAGTCAATTCTGATTCATAGCAATCCTACAGGACAGAGTAGAATTGCCCCATAGGGTTTCCAAGGACTGGCTGGTAGATTAGAACTGCTGAACTTTCAGTTAGCCGCTGAGCTCTTAACCACTGTGGCACCATGGCTTCCAAATGGATATCAGCACTTTTTTGTTGAGCACCTTTTCTGAGCAAGGCATCAGGTCTTTAGCAGTGAGCAGACCACTCTCTTTTGAAGTACATAGTTTCACGTGGAAGTAATACTTACCCCATTAAGATTGTTGTAATAATTAAATGAGATAGTATGTATTTAGCATAGAGCGTTTGAAGTAGGCATCAATTAATGGGAGCCGTGTTTAGAGCTGTGTTACACCTCTTAGTTGAAATTATAGAATATTATTATTAATAACAGCTCTTATTGAATACTAACTTCGGGCAAAGCATTTCCCTAAGGGTTTTCCATGTGTTAACTCCTGTAATCTTCACAAAAAACCCTAGGAAGTAGGGGCTATGATTTTCACCCCCAGTGAGAAAATAATTAGTAATTGTCAAACTGGGATTTGAATTCAGGTAGTAGGATTCCCAAGTCCATGCACTCCACCATGATTTTATGCACCCTTTCATTAGATTCCTTTAAAGAAAAAGGAGCTTGGTGATGCTATAGTTAAGCACTCAGCTGCTAACCAAAGGTTGACGATTGGAACCCACCAGCCACTCTGCAGGAGAAAAATGTGGCAGTCTGCTTCCGCAAAAAAAAAAAAAAAAATTTTTTTTTTTTAAAGATTAACCAAAATCAAAACAGTTGCCATCCAGTTGATTCCAACACATAGCAAACCTCTAGGACAGAAAAGAACTGACCCATAGGGTTTCCAAAGCTGTAATCTTTATGGAAACAGATTCCCACATCTTTCTCCAGTGGAGCAACTGGTGGGTTCTAGCTTAACCCTTAAACACTGCACCTCCAGTGTTTATGGCCTTGGAAACCCTATGAGGCAGTTCTGCTGTGTCCTATGGGGTTGCTATGGGTCAGAATCAACTCCATGGCAATGAATAAAGAAAAAGGGATGACATAGCACAGGGTTGTTTTGTTTCGTTGTTGAATGGTGAAACCATCCCAACACAGCAATCCATATACCACCTCCACACCATGTATGCCCCCACATGTGACAAATTCTGACCGAGTTACCAACACTTTTCGTGCTGGATAAAATGACATTGATAGCACCACTGTTGTTATTTTTACTAACCATTTGTTCCATGCTTATAATATGCCAGAAAATTTGCTAAGTGCTCCCAAGGTATTGATTAATTTAATAAATTAAGCAAATTAAAATAAGTTTCAAAAAATGGTGGGACATAGATTATCCCCACTTCATAGGTAAAGAAGCTGAGGATCAGAGAGGTAAAATAATTTGCCTAAGAACACGCAGGAATCAAGAGCTGAAGCTAGGCTGGAAATCCAACCTTGTACGTCTGTGGTCTTACTTGCTATGCTGCTCTATGCTCAGCCGTACTGCTTGTATTTTTCCAAAATGTAATGTATAACATAGACAATGCAATGAACTCCACTACTTGAGTCCAAAGTGATATCAAATTGAAATATAAGCACATTTTATTTATAGCTTGAGAGTGTTTGGACATTTATTAGATAGGTCACCCTACCATTCACTTTTTGAGGAGGCATTGTTGGCTGGGTATCTATGATATAAATGCATAATTTTGTCAATGTCTATAATCAGTTTCTGTTGCAATTAGCTTAAATTCAGCCAGTTACTCTTTATTTTGCTTCAACTCACCAGATATTCTCAGAGTTTCAACATCTCTTGGTGTTTCGTGTTTGTTACCTCTCCTCCATCCCTTGCCTGGGGCATCTATTACTAATCAATCATAGAACCCTATCCTGCAAATCCCCAAAACCCTTCTTAACACAACGCTCCAGGCAACAACTACCAATCAATTAAATTTGGCACAGAATTGAAACCTATGTGTCAGCCCTGCACTACATCCTGCAGAGATGAAGGCTTTTCCCAGATTTTAGAGATATAAGCATGCCTGTCTAATGGCACTATCAAATGGAAAAATCAGCAAAATTATGAATTAGGGATATCTTTACCTTTCTATTCTAAAGGTCAAGCACTGCTCAGCTTTTATCATTCTCTGTGCTTTTATTACAGATGTCATGACAGAAAACTGTTTACAGAGCCTGGGTCCCTGCTGCTTCTTGTGTGAAATATAATGTTAATGGAATCCAGACACATTTGTAGATATCAAGCCCTTGCTCATTAATATGTGGGCACTGAAGGCTTTAAGAGGGTCAGGTATCCCAAGAAACAAATTACTATCTGTTTGTTTGAACAATGAGAAGGTAAACAAAGCCGTGGTTAATGAATTTAGTCATTGTTCTTCTCTGCTGGGATATTTGCCTGTATTAGATCTTACTGACAATAACACTATTAAATAATCAGACCATGATAAAACCAAGCCATATACTTTTCCATGCTAATCATTTTGCGGGATTGCTACACACTCCAGGGGGCAACAACAACTTCAGATAGAGTCTGAGAGGGAGTACTTAATCAAACTTGCTGTATCAATTAGCACTCTCTTGCTTGTAAATGACAGGAAACCGATGAAACTGGCTGAAGCAAAAAAAAAAGAAAAAAGAAATTTGTCTGTTCAGGTAACTGAAAAATCAAAAGTAGAAGTTGCTTCAGCTTTGGCTCAAGATCATCATCCTCTCAGCTCGTTCCCCTCTGAGTTGGCCTGCCCCTCAGGCAGCCTTTTCCACATATAGGGCCTTGGGCAGTCTAAACACCAGTGCTAGCTGCTCCCAACCATCACAAAGTCCTAAGGCTGTGCCCAGGTGACTACGATAGGGTTGTGTGCCCATTCCTGAATCTCCAATGTGATCTTTTTGATGTTCCAAAACCAAAGAATGACTCAACATAACCCGAGCCATAGGGATTAAAGGGTAAAGGCAGCCCCTCAGGAGAAAATTAGGGTGGTGTTATCAGAAATACGGAGACAAAATAATGTTGAGAACAAATGTCTACATCACCAGCCCACCGGACCCTAATCACATCTGTCCATTAGTCTCTTCTAGGGAAACATACAGACAAATTTAATTTGAGCAAGCTGCCGTCTAAGATACATCTACAGGTTCCATTCTGTCTGAAGCAAAGGAGAATGAAGAAAACCAAAGACACAAGAAAAATATTACCCAAAGGACTAAATGACCACGTGAACCACAGCATCCACCAGCCTAAGCCCAGAAGAGCTAGATGGTGCCTGATTACCACCACCTACCGCTCTGACAGGGATCACAACAGAGGATCAGGGACAGAGTGGGAGAAAAATGTAGACCAAAATTCAAATTCACAAAAAAAATAATTTAAAAGACTGGACTTACTGGTCTGACAGTGACTGCAGGAACCCCCCGCCCCAAGGCTGTGGAACCCGGACACCCTGCTAACTCAGAACTGAAGCCACTCCCAAAGCACACTTTTCAGCGGAAGTTTCGACAGGCCTATAGAACAAACTGTAACACAGGTGAGGAAAGTGCTTCTTAGTTAAATAAAGCCTGCAAGACCAAACGGGCAATTCCTGCCCAAAGGCAGAACGCAAAGGCAGGAAGGGGCAGGAAAACTGGGCAAATGGACACAGGGAACCCCGGGTAGAAGCGGGGAGAGTGCTGACACATTGCGGGAATCGCCACCAATGTCACAAAACAATTTGTGTGCAAGTTTTTGAGTGAGAGACTAATTTGTACCAGAAACTTTCACCTAAAGCACAATAAAACTTTTTTAAACATAAAAAAAAAAATCCAAGATAGAAATTTGAACTAGGGAGTCGTATGCAAATTATATTGCTAGAGTTTCTGAACCAAACCAAAATACAAATGTTTTTTTAAAAAAATTGATTTTGAAACAATTTTTAAAACATTCACCTGAAAAGAATTGGGGGATATTCACCTTCACCACTAGCTTTGGGACCCTCAGCAAACTCTTAGACACTGTATCTTCCTCTTCAATATGGAAATAATATTTTTCCTATATCTTTCTCAGTGTTGCTTTAAAGTCCCAGAATATTTTGTCAGAAAGATTCTTAAATATTACTGAACTTACACATATTACAATTCAATGATCATAGTTAATTTTGAAATATTTTAGTGATGTTATTAAACGTGACCAATGATAGTAAAAAAAAAAAAATTCTATTCTTTTTTTAACCTTTTTATGCTCAAACTCGCAAGCATCACAAAGAACAGGAGAAAGTGAATGTGATTAGAAAGCGGAAGCTAGAAAAAAAAATGTTTTTAATTGCCTCCTTTTCCTGGGTTAAGTAGACTACAGATCATAATCCAGATATCTACAATTCGAAAACGAGAATTTTGAGTAGCAATTAGCAAGAGACTATAAACGGCATTTTCCTACCCCTTGGAGTCTATGGGAGCCCTGGTGGTGCAATGGTTAAAAGCTATGGCTGCCATCCAAAAGGTTGGCAGTTTGAATCCACCACCTGCTCTTTGGAAACCCTGGGGGCAGTTCTATTGTGTCCTATAGCTCTACTCTGTCACTATGAGTTGGAATTGACTCGAAGGCAGTGATTTGGTGTCTATCAGTAATTTTAATATATTGGTTTCTTTATAGTGCATGGGTAGCCATTTCTAATCAATGTATTTTGAGATGCATGAAATTAATATGTAAAAGGAAAGAATCCAATAATTGAATCCAGATGGTCCATGTTCTTCTCATGGATTTTCCACTCATTCAACAGTGTGATCCTAAGAAAATTATTTAACTCCTCTGGGCCTCAGTTCTAAGATTGAAGCATCTCAGAAGTCCTTTCCACCTCTGCCAGCTGGTGAGTCCACGGTCTCTGGCCCGTGTTTGGAACCTTACCACAGCCTGGCAACCTGCTGCATCACATCCAGGAGCTAGAGATTTGGGACCATTTGTAGAGCAAACTCTCCTGCCCAGGTCTCAGCTCTATGGCAAACAGAAGCCCAGCTGAGACCTTGACCTGATAAACTGGGTCTAAGAATGACAATGGAATCCCTGGATGGTACAAACATTAACAAACTCAGCTGCTGACCAAAATGCTGGAGGTTTGAATCCACCAAGAGGTGCCTTGGAAGAAAGGCCTGGTGATCTACTTCCCAAAAATCATTGACTTAAACTTCTAAAGAGCACAGCTCTACTCGGACACACATGGGGCAGCTATGAGTTGGAATCCACTTTTTTTTTTTTTTTCTAAGGGATGACAGTGATCCACTTTCTATCCCACCAGCTTATTCTAACCAACCTTCTAAGAGCTAGCTGGTAAAAGCAGTCACAAATCTCCCAAGACCCCATAGAGATATTTGGGGTTAATATATGAAATTAGCTATACCATAATATAGCCTTACAGAAGATTAGTTCCATGTGGTTATAAGCCACACAGTGGTTAAAAATGTAACCTTTGCAGCCAAACAAACTTGGTTTCAAATCCTACCTCTGCCATTTACTTGTTCAATTGGGGCAGACCACTTCACCATTCTAAGCCTCATTTTCCTCATCCGTAAAATTGCCCCAATAATATTTAGCATACCCACCAAATAGAGAACCGAATAAAGGTTAAAATATAATGGCTTAGAATAGTGCCTGGCCACTTTTAATTTTCAATCCAGTGTTTGAAGAAATCAGATTGTATGCCATCCCATCGTCAAGAAAATTTAGGTTCAGAAAGTATTCTAGATCTCATGATTGTATTCTAGATACAGGTAGATTCAGGATTAGAATCCATAACCTAGCGCATCATCTGGCACATAGCATGCCTTCAGTAAACATCTGTCTAGTGAATAATGGAAAAAAATCAGCACGTGTTGGTATACCAACAACTAACTCAATCTTCTTTTTCCTCTTTCTGCGTGTAAAAATATTGGAAGTTCTAACACATAGTGAGCAATGAGAATGTAGTTCCTGTTGGGGACATTCACTGGGTTATGACAGCCAGCCAGATAATGAAAATATTCTTCCTGTGTGTACAGTGTTATAATTAGCCACCTGTAGTTACAGAGAGCAAGGATATGAGAAACAGAAGGCACTTATTTTTTTTCTTACATTTACTCTGTTAAAAAAAAAAAAATTACCTGTAAGCTGGCATACACCTGGTAGCTAGAAAAAGCCCCAGTTCTGCCTGGTTCCCCAAGTCCCTGACAGGCCACCAGAGTGAGCCAAGTTATGCTGATGAGGGTATCCGAGTAAGGGATTCTTCATTTCCCACTGCTATTCTGTAGATAGGACTTGCTGCAAATCCCCTTGATTGATGAGCTCAAATTAGACGCAGTTCCTTGCCCCTCTCACTGTTCATGCCCGCTCATCACAAGCTCCAACCCGGCTGAATGTGCTCCAGGAGAGCTGTGTTGATATTTCACTGCTCTTGAGGTCTCTAGTGAAATACAAACCGCATTTCTCCTCTTAAACAAATACCCCTGTAGTGGTAATCTTATTTGACTGTGCCCAGAATGCATTGCATGCATTGCATAAACCCCTGTCTCTTGGGAAGTTGTCATCTACCTTAGGTAAGGTCAATGGTCCTTCACTGCCTTCTAAATGATCATAGGTCTGGGACCCTTCCACAGGATCTGTGGAGACATAGAGAGATCCAGAACCCTCCCATGCCTTCTGTTCTTTTAGAAATTCAAGGGCACTTTTTCTATACATTAATAACTACAAAGTCTCTAACAGTTTCTGGGAAATCTTTAGTCTACGGATAGGACAAAATGTTTTTATTTTGTTTAATTGGAGGATGGAAAGTCTCTGGACTTATTTTTGTTTTTGATTTTTGTTGTTGTTGATTTTTTTTTTAGACAACCATCTCCATTCTCATCCAATTTAAACTGTATAATCCTCCATGCCTTAGTAAGCTTGCCAAATTTAGGATATGGTAGGCTGAGCAAGAGTCTTATACACTTGAGCACATGAGCATTCATGCTGCTCAAGCAGAATCCCTTGGAATCTAACTGTATTCCAACTCCGGAACAGTGTTAGATGGAGAAAGAAGGACAATGAGGTTCTAATCTGGTCTGGCCCACTCACTTCCAAGCATTATTCATCTGAACGACTGGCAGTGCCTTTAAAAGTATCCACTGTGGACTCACAAGGCACTGAAGCAATTCTAGAATGATCTTTAAAGGCCAAGTCCCCATCCCATTTCCAATCTGATGTTTGAACCTCAGCTATCAGGAAAGATGGTTGAACTGATTAAAACCCCCACATTGAGTTGATGTTGTGGAGAGTTCCCCAAGCTGCTGATGGGTTGTTGCCAACCAAGAGTCACCTTAGGAAAGTATTAATTAAAGAAGAGATGAAATTATCTCCTATTGGGTTAGCACATATAAGTGACATTTCCAGTGTGCTTATGCCTCCAGAAAAGAGAGGCAATTTGAAGTTTTTCTAGTTTCATATTCCTATCATTTTTTTTCCTTCAAATTTGAGTGCCCACGGAAGTGTTGGCATGATACTTCAGGAGGCGGGGGGAAGTCAAAAGACCACTTGAATTTGAATTCTGACTCTACTCTTTTCCTAGTTATAAATGAGGCAGGGGCAAGTAACTAGATTTACCTAGATGCTGGTTTTCTCATCTGAATCATGGGAGTGATGATACCTGTCCTGCCCACCACACAGGAACATCACGAAGATTGTAGTAAGAAATGTAAGCATTTAATAGTCTTAAAAATTATAGTGACCATGAAGACCTTTTCCTTTAGAAAAATCTAAGGGAGAATAAGGCACTGAGTTGGGTCAAGTGCAGGGATTATAAAGCTGAACGAAATCTTCGGGTAGAGAAGGAAAACAAATTCAAAGCCAACTGTTTCATAGGTTTTGAATAATGTGAATTCTTTCACTAATTATAATATGCAACATTTATTGAACCTTTGCTTGATGCAAGGGCTTTATATACATTATCTTATTTCTGTTTCACCAAATGAGATACAGTCTGTTATTACTATTTTTATTTTACAGGTGGGGAGTCACATAACTCCCCAGGGTTTTACCTACCATCTATACAGTGTCCATTGATCCACTCTCCTCAATGTAAGTATTCAGATGACCCTAAGTGCTGAGAGTAGGAAGGAATACTTGAGGTTCTCTGCTTGAAATGACGAAGGACATGGCACTTCTTTTCAAAACCTGATGATAAATATCGTGTTTGTGTGAGCCTCAGTTTTCCCACTTGTCAAATGTAGTTTATTAGATGATTCCTATTGTATTTTCCAACTTTTAAGATTATGTATCCAATAAGGAAGGCAATTTTTAAGATCTAAAACTGTTGTCCAAATGGTAGCCACATGTGTCTATTGGGAACCTGAAATAGGGCCTGAACTGAAATGCTCTGAGAGTGTAAAATGCACACTGGACATTGAAGACTGAGCATGAAAAGGAAATGTGAAACGTATTTAATAATTTTTATGTTGGTAACACGGTGAAGTGATGATATTTTAGATATATAGGGTTAGATAAATTATCATAATTTCTTGTTTTGTTTTACTATTTGTAATGTGGCTACTAGAAAATTTAAAATTACATTTGTGACTCATTATATTCCTATTGGACAGTGGATTTGGGAAGAGGGAATGGTCACTATGGATGACGGTGACGGAGAAGTTCTGGAAGGGAAGAGTGACTTGACCATAACTTGGAGAATGAGGAAAAGGTAAACTACAGATGCTGACTAAACCTCTCGTGGTCATTTTTACATTAACTATTCCATGGTGACATCAATAATTAGATCGTCAGGTGAAATGTGAACGGAGGCCAGTAAAGAATTGGTGGTATACAAAAAATCTAGCCACAGGAAATGGTAAAGCTGGGAGCAGTAACACAGGTCTTCTCATCGTCAAACCCATGCTCTTTCTCCTATACCAAAAAGCACCTTTCTAAAATGTATTTACTTTACTATAGCCAGTGGGCTAAAGATTTGCAGTTCTGATTGTTCATTTTCTCTTCTTATCTCCTTTCACCGATCACTCACAGGACTGCCAACAGGATTTAATATTGTTATTTTATTTACTACAACCATTTCTGGCCCCTGCACTCTGCTTGATGCAGTACAAAAATAGTGTGCCCTTTGGGAAAAGAGCGCTGGGTCTCTGTACCTCCATGCCTGTATCTGCGTTTATGAACCAGGCAGGGCAAAGAGAGATAGCAAGTTGGCTAAGTATGGCTCCAGGGGGAGTGGATTTCTGGCAGAGTTGATAATGGAAACTGGAGAATTTCACCTCCAGGTCAGTGGCTGAATCTAGTCCAGTCTTTCACTGCCTGCTCAATATGATTACTTGGTGGATAGCAGCTAGGAGTTGGGACTTACCTCAAACGTTTCTCTATTCTCCAATTGCTCTCCCTCCCTCCTTACAGCCCAACTCCATGCCTTTTCCTTCAGGCCCATTTTTCCTTGAAAACCTCCCCTCATTAGTTGGAAATGAAAAGCTAATTCCCACTGACCTCACTTCTTCCTATACCAGAAATGAGAGACAGAATGAAGAGCAAATAATACAGAAACACAGGATTAAATGTCACCTCCTATATATTCTAATATCGTCATCACTATTGATATAAGTCAGAATCGACTCGACGGCAAGGGGTTTATTTTTGTTTTATCATCATTGAATATTATTAATTTAATAAAATATCATATCTGACTTGTTTTGGAAACTAAGGTGTTAATCACGTTATGAAGGATTTTGAATTAGTCCTCGTCATCAGTCTGTTTGGTAATCTTGTCCATATATATCAGCCATACCATAAAGTATCATTTTTCAAGGAGTGGGTGCCAGTGATATCAAGGAAAGTTTATTGGCTTCAGAATGAAAAGACTTAGGTTTAGATCTGGATTCTTCTACTTATCATATGTATAATCTCAGGTGTACCTCTTACATAAATAAGCCTCAGTTTTCTTATCTATTAAATGTGAGTAATAATTTTGTGCCTTACTGAATTGTCATATGTCAGCTCAATAAATGGGTTACCATGCCTGTCTTTCACTGATTTTGTACCATTATATGTCTGAGAGTAGAGGGGCCTTTAAGGTGTAAACATACACCTGAGGGATGCAAAGATAATCCATTAATAATTTTAATGGGAAATACTAGAATTTCTGTTTCTATGTATTTTTCTTATACCTGAGAGTTTATGTTCCTTAAATATGTAGGTGATGATAAACATAATATATTTTATGCCTTTATTTGTGCATATTTATGATATGTGTACTGCTAGGAATGCACCATAGAAAGTATTAAGAGGGCCCCATCAAGTATTTCTGAATCACTGGAGTTGAAGATGAGGATGGTGAGGGAAACTGAACTAAGTTAATGGTCACGCAAAGGCAGGCCTTACAAGATAAATTTTATAATTTACAAATTATTGAGTTTCCATGTTTATTCCTCCTTTTCTCATAGTGTGAAAGGTATAATTATATACTCTTTACACAAAATTCTGGTGAAAAGAGTCCTAATGGAGAAAATGCCAACTTCTACAGCATTTTTACAATTGTGTATTATGTGACTTTGTTCCAGACCTCTTGCTCAAGCCAATTAAATAATCTAGTAATTTTTTTTTTATATATATATATACTAGCATTGGGCAATTAGAAATTGAACAAACAAAACAACACCATATATAACAGCATTAAAGAGCATGAAGCACTTAAGGATACATTTAGTAAAACATGGCAACAACTGTACACTGAAAACTATAAAACATTGCTGAAAAAAAATGTAAAAGATGCGACTAAATGGAGATGTGTACTATGTTCATGGATCAGAAAACCTAATATTTTTATGCTGTCAATTCTCCCCAAACTGAGCTACAGATTTGCAAAAATCCTAATCAACATCCCACCAAGATTTTTTGTAGAAAATGAAAAGCTGATTATAAACTTTACATGGAATGCAAACAACCTAAAATAACCAAAGTGATTGAAAAAGAACAAAGCTGGCGAACTTACACTACCTGATTGCAAGAATTATTTATAAAGCTGCAGTACTTAAGACAGCGCTGTTTTGGTATAACAACAGATATATAGTTCAATGGAACAGAAGAAGATATTCAGAAATAGCTCCAAATATAATTGGCTAATTTACTTTTTACAAAGGAGCAAGATAATTTAATGGGGAAAGGTATTCTTTTGAACAAATGGTGCTGGCACAACTGGATATGCATGTAGAAAAAAATGAATCTCCACACTTACCTCATACAATACACAAAAATTAATTCAAAATGAATCATAGAAGTAAATGTAAAAGTTAAAAAATAATTCAAAAGATAGGATAGGAGAAAATCTTTGTGACCTTTGGTTATGGAAATATTTCATTCATAGAATACCTAACACAAACTGTAAAATAAAGAATTTTTAAACTGAACCTAATCAAAATTAAAATCTTTTGTTCTTCACGAGGCATTGTAAATAAAATGAAAAGGTAAACAACAACCTGGGAGAAAATATGTCATAAACATATATCTTATGAAGGACTTTTAACTAGTATATATAAATAACCTTTTCAATTGCATAATAAAAAGATAAGCAGCTAGATCAAGAAAGGAAGGAAGAAAGAGAGGATGGAGAGAAAAAATACTTGAAGACACACCTCACCAAATAAGAACATACAAATGGCAAATAAGCACAGGAAAAGATGCTCAACATCCTTAGTCTTTAGGGAAATGTAAATTAATACCGAATTGAGAAACTTCTACACAGCTGTTAGAATGGCTAAAATTAAAAAAGAATAACAACACCAAGTTTTGTTGAGGACCTGGAGCAAAAGGAATTCTCACACATTGCTGGTAGATATGCAAAATGATACAATCACTTCAGAAAACTGTTTTGCAATTTCTTATAAAGTTAAAATATAACCCTGCAATTCCACTCCTAGGTATTTACCCAAGAAAAATGAAAACATGTCCACGCACAGACACGTACAGCAATGTTAATAGCAGCTTCACTAATAATATCCCAAACTGGGAACAACTCAAAGGTCCATCATCTGGTGAGTGGATCAACAATTTGTACAAGCATGAGCCCATGGCATAAGGAACAAACTACGGATACACAACAACCTGGATCAATCTCAAAAACTTTATGCTACACTAAAGAAGCCGGTCACAAAAGTCAATACAGTGTTTGATTCCACGAACATGAAGTTCTAGAAAACACAAAACGATGCTGACGGAAATTAAGTTCATGGATACAAGGGACTAGGAATGGAGAGAGGAGATTGACTACAAAGGGTCACAGGGAATTTTGGTGGGGGGCTGGAGATGAAGGAAATGTTCTTTACCTTGGTTGTGGTGGTGGCTACATGACTGTATACATTTATCAAAGCTCATTGAACTGTACATTTAAAATTGATGATTATTATTGTATGTAAATTATACCTCAATGAAGCTGATTTTAAAAAATGAATATGTATGTATTTGCCAATGTGAAGTCTAAACGGCGGTACGCTGCATGTTCACAGTTGTTATCGCTGTATTTCAGGATTAGGTATGATTTTTTTTCTTCTTGTTTGCATTCATTTCCTTATTCATATATTCAGAATCTATTTATTAATTAGCACCAGACACTCTACAACACTACAATGGCTGGCAAGGTAGACATGGTTCCTGCTACCATGGACTCTATACACTGAAGCAGACTGTTTTCTTCTCTGCATTTCCTAATTTTTCTGTGATGAATATGTTTTATTTTTGTCATAAAAAGGAGAAGAAAATATGCATAAGATTTATGAAGCATCTTTCAATCCTCTTCTGTCCTAAGCTTGCTTCTCTGATTCTTGTCACTTTGGTGATCATCAGCGTATGTTCAGTACACAGAATGTATCGGGTAGGGTCAACTGCTGTCACCAAGAAAAATGAGAAGAAATGAGACTCTGACTGCTTCCCAATATGTGTTAGGACAAACATATGACATGCCTCAAAATTTACACTGCATGAGTCAATATTATATTTGAAATATTTAAGTAATGTGTATAAGTAAATAGGAGTTCCTGGGTATCACAAACAGTTAAGCGCTTGACTACTAGTTGAGAGGTTGGTGGTTCAAACACACCCAAGGCACCTCGGAAGACAAACCTGATGATCTGCTTCTGAAAGATCACAGCGTTCAAAACCCTATGGAGCAATTCTACTCTGCGTGCATGGGGTCACTAACAATAACAATATAATACCCCACTTAGGTAATCCATATGAGAGAAAAAGAAGAAAAAATGTGCCGGTATAGCGGGGTGGAATGTGCCATCTTATAAGAATTCACTTATCTAATAATATAGTTGTTATAAATTTCCTGTAAAATCACAGACTAGCTCAGCTGATGAAACCTTATCAATCACATAGTCCAATATCCTGGTTTTACAGACTCCTAATGCCTTTTGAGAAGGAAATGACCTTTTGAAACCCATGCTACTCATTACTGGAGGAGTCAGAAATAGAACTCAGGTGTCAAAAGTCTAAAAATCCAGATTTCACAGGTGGCTAGTACTTTGAAACTTGGAGTTTATCCAGGTTTTAAACACATGGCATGTGTGCATCCCTTTTACTGCCATCACTGTCATGTACCTGACAGACATTACTAATCAATCACCATACTTTCTGGCTAAACTCTGACACAGCCTCAGAATCTAACAGTTCTAACAGTAACTACCAATAGATCAGAGTAAACATTTTAGGTGAAACCCAAGTGAAATACACACAACACACACATCCCTTATGGAATATATAACAACCTTCTAGCCTACCCAAATAAGAGTTTTTACTTTCCTGTCTGTGTCCCACAGTTTGCATCTGGAAAATATCAATGATAACCCCTATTCTAGCCTTATGTGAGGATTAGATAAGGCAATATATGTGAAAGGGTTTTGGAAATTCTGGCATTAAATAATAGTAAATCACTCCCCTCCCTTTTGTGTCCCATCTTTCTTTCTCGCCCAAAGTGTACGTGGCTGTAGTATAGTAAGAGCTAGTTTCTTCTGCCAAAAATCAACTTGAATCTTAAGTTAGAAGTATACTGATAAGAGATCCATTTTGATTCCTTTTTATTTTAGGTTTTCCTTTCCATTATGTACCATTTAAGGATATTAAGTATAAATAAATATGATTGCTGAATGAACTCTCACAGAGACAATACTAATTGAAAAATATGTCATGTAGCCAGACAAAGAAGTTAGTGATTCAAAATCTTCTGGGCTATATTCTCTTATCAATTTGGCTAGCTGAGCAATGATTTCATGTAGTCATGTGCTGTGGGAGATAGGGATCAGAGTTGTTCCTCTTTTACCTCTTTATAGTATAAATGATTAATTTAAAACTGCTATTAGACCCTAAACACTGATATTTGAAGTAGATTTAAAAAATTGAGAATAACCCCGAACTCTCTCTTGTGAAAAGGTGATGAATCTGAAGAGATCAGCCTTGTGGGGCGCAGAGAAGAGCAGACTAGGATGAAGATTGGCAATATGAAGGCAAATGAAGACAAGCCAACACAACCAAACTAACCATCTGATACAAACAACTTACCTAAAGATATTTAGCAACTTACATTTGTGCTATTTCCTTAGTTTTAAAATTACGGACTTCCAATTTTCGGGTTCCTAGGAGGGCTGGAGGAGGAAATATCAGAAGCTCCAGGAGGTGAGGGAGGAGGGAGTTTATCCAAATTCTATCAACCTCCCTGTCCATCATGATAGAAGCTCTAGTTGAGATGCATTGCACATGGCAGATGGAGTGCATTAATGACCTCGATCCCTTACTCACCCCTGTATCCACACGCTGTACCATGTAACTTTTCTGTGCTCCTCCTTCCCACTCTGAGTCTGGGCTCATCTATGTGACTAGCTTTGGCCAACAGTTGTTAGCAAATGCAACACAGCAGAGATTTCTTAGGAACTGTACAACTGGGCTTGCTCAATCTTATACCTGTACAGTCAGCATTCAAACATGCCCAGATTAGCCTGCTGATGGATGAGAGATACATGGAGCTGAGCCAAATCACAACAGTTACCACAGTAGAAAAAAAAAAAAAAAAACAGTAGAAGCCAGTCTAAATAAGCTGGTACTTGGCCAACCTACAAAAACACATGAAGGGGCCCAGCCAAGACCAGCAGGACCATCTAAATGATCACAAGCTGACCTCAGGTCCATGAGCAATAAATGCTTGCTATGTGTTACTGAGGCTTTATGATTGTTATGCAGCAGCACTGCAATAATGGATAACTGATACACTCATCTGGTGAGAATGAGATTTACCCCTCAGATGCTTCAATCAAGTTCTTAGTTGTAAACAAAACAATTCACTATAATTTGTTCAAATCAAAAGAAGGAAGTAAGGGAGGTGGGCAGAGAAGAAGAATTTATTTAAGCATATTAGGTAGCTCATAGAATTCTGGGAAGACTGGAGGGTCAGACCTGAAACATCACAGCTAGGAATGATACCAAAATTTCTTCTCTCAGGCATAACTCCATGCCACCGGGCACAGGTACTTGGTTCACACAACAGATGCTGAAGAAGGGATGATAACACAAGGGCCAGTACCCCTGCAGCCTTGGAAAGCACCACAGCTCTCTGACACACTTAGCCGGCTTCAGCAACTAAAATGGCTTTCATTTATTGCCGCCTTCCTGTGTTGCTTTCTTCTGAATCAAAGAGATTCATCAGAATGGTGAGACATAGGTCACATTCCTGTCTCTTAACAGCAAAGAAAGCTGGGAAGATGGGCTTCCTTTTAAATGAAGGACTCCAATTTTGGAAAATTATCCAAATATAGTATATCTATATAACAGCTGCTAGATGGCAACATTAGAAGACAAATAATATCCACCAAAATTACCATACTAGAAGAAATTTTATTGTCTCTTTTAAAGATAACATCCTAGTCTTCTCGAAAATGTTGTGATAACCTAGAACCCTGTGTAGATAGCTTTAGCCAGTCAATTCCTAATAACAGATTGAGCTTGCTTTTTCTCACTTCCTGATGGTTTTCTTGTTCAATCTCTCTGCCAAGTTTCCATTCAGCATCTACTTAAACAATAAGAGTAATAAGAATCCAATTCCAAGGTGGACTGTTTAGGGCTTGGGGCAACCCAGGGTGTTAGAAGGCTACATTTATGTGGAGCTAAAATCACTCTTTCTATAGCGTTACTCAAACTATTTATTCATATGTGAAGCCAAAAATATTTTTGCCAGGCATTAATTTAATCACAGAGAATGCGATGCTGAATAAGACAGACAAAATCCCTACTTTCAAAGAACTTGCACTCCAATGTGGAGGATTAAGCAATAAACAATTAAACAAACAAATAAACAAAAAGTTACAGGTAGTGAAGATTGCAAGAGAAACAATTGTACAGGAAAATGTGATAGAAATTGATGGGTGGGCAGAACAGGCCCATTTGAGAGATTTGATGGAGCCAGCAGGGGAACAGCATTACCAAAAGAGGGCCTAGAGGCAGGAATGAGCTTGAGGTATTCAAGGGCCAGACAAATGGCAGCTAGCTGGAGTAGGCTGGACAGTTTAGATCAAAGAAATCCATGATTTGAGATGAGGCAGAGCTGTTCATAAATAGAACCTTACACAAGATTGTAGGCGTTTGGATTTTATTCTTCTAAATTGTGATAGGGAGCCTTTTGACAGTTTGTAAGAGAAACACGGGTTCCTCAGCCCTGAATAGAAGGCACAGGAGAAGCAAGATTTAAAAAAGAAGCAAATGCTCGTTTTGTCTGCAAAACTGCAGCAAGAGTACAAGCTCCTCTTGCAGCATTGCTGGTTTCAATTCAACCGATCTGCGTGGGTTCCCAATAATCGCATGGAAATGTAGACACATAAATAAACGTCATTCCCCTTCTCTTAACAAGGTCTGTGCTACCTTTAGCAAAGGCTTGGCTTAGCTTGGAGACTATTAATTGTAGCTGCTCAGAGGACGGGGCATATTGTGAGTGAATTAATGTGCTTCCAGGGCCTGGTGTGTCTGACTTTTCATGTTGTCTAAATTTGTAACCTGTAAGACTGCATTTCCATAAGTTTTGAAATGCAATGTGTTCTGTGATGCTTGGAACTCGATCAGGATGAAAAGAGCTTTAGAAATTAAGATGTTATTATTGTATTTGCCTTCACAAGAGAAAATAGTCAAAGGAAGACAAACAGAGGTGAAAAAATAAAAAAAGAAGAAAAGATTCTATATAGATTAGCACTACCACGTACCCGGCAACCTGGGGGGAAAAAAGGAAAAGAGAAAGAAAAATCAGAAAACCTAGTATGAGAATAAACCTTATCAAAAACTGAACACTACAATCACATCTCTGTATGGAGAAAGTTTTACCTTTTTGAACCCCAGAGAAGAAAATTATACTCACTAGAGGAAGAAAAAGAGTTATTAACAAATCAGTTATCTGATGCTTAAATAATACCTGCTAAAATGAGCCTTCTAAGTAAGACTACAGTGGAGCTAATTAGTTCAGCATTTTGCCAATAACCTCATCTCCCTTCCCTTCAGCTATTAAAAAAAATGGGCTCAACATATTAACATAGTATATCAAGTATGTAATAAAACAGATATTTTAAAGGAATAACTTTGGTGAGTCGGTCTTCAAAACTGACTTCTTCTCAAACTACTTGCACAAAATAGGAAGTGAACTTGGGACTTTTGTTAAGGATTTGGAGCAAAGCACTGTCCAGTGAATCTGCAGCCCTCAGTTCTAGCCCTGGCTCTACCACTTACTACCAGCGTGACCCTAGACTAGTAATTTTATCTCCCTGAGCACTGGTTCTGCCATCTCTATAATGGAGACATTAACGTCTGTCCTGCTTGTGTCATGGGTCATTGTGATGATCAGGTAAACAAATGAGTGTATTGAAGACGTTTAAGTTCAACACCCATATGATCAATGCCTGTTTTACAAGGTCACAAATATTAAAAAACATGGTTAGGTCCTAGACCTGTGTTGTCCAACATGGTAGCCACCAGCAATTCTTGTCTTCCATATTTTTTTTTTTATAAGAGCAACCTCGGTTCAATTCCCAGCCAATGAACCTCAATTACAGCTACCACCCATTTGTCAGTGGAGGCTTGCATGTTGCTATGATGCTGAACAGGTTTCAGTGGGGTTTCCAAACTAAGACAGACTAGGAAGAAAGGCTTGGCAATCTACTTCCAAAAAATCAGCCAAGGAAAACTCTGTGGTTCACAATGGTTCAATCTCATTGTGCATGGGGTCGCCATGCGTCTGGGGCTAATCTCAGTGGCAGCTAACAACAGAGTTACATGTGGTTATTGACAGCTTTAAATGTGGCTACCATGACTGGAAAGGATCCCTGGTGGTGCAGTGGTTAAGCACTTGGCTGCTAAATGAAAGGTTGATGGTTCAAATCCACCAGTCACTCCATGGGAGAAAGATGTGGCAGTCTGCTTCTGTAAAGATTGTTGTTGTTTTTAGGTGCTGTCGAGTCAGTTCCAGCTCACAGTGACCCTATCTACCACAGGACGAAACATTGCCCAGCCCTGAGCCATGCTCACAATTGTTGTTATGCTTGAGCCCATTGTTGCAGCGATCATGTCAATCCATTTCATTGAGGGTATCCCTCTTTTTTGCTGACCCTGTACTTTACCAAGCATGATGTCCTTCATGATCCCTCCTGACAACATATCCAAAGTACGTAAGACGCAGTTTCACCATCCTGGGTTCTAAGGAGCATTTTCGTTGTACCTCTTCCAAGACAGATTTGTTCATTCTTTTGCCAGTCCATGGTATATTCAATATTCTTCTCCAACACAACAATTCAAAGGCATCGGTTCTTCTTCGGTCTTCCTTATTCATTGTCCACCTTTGGAGTGCATATGATGTGACTGAAAATATCATGGCTTGGGTCAGGCGCATCTTAGTCTTCAAAGTGACATCTTTGCTTTCCAACATTTTAAAGAGGTCTTTTGTAGTAGATTTGCCCAAAACATATCTAGATTACAGCCCTAAAAACCCTGTGGGGCAGTTCTAATCTGTCCCATAGGGCCACCGTGAGTCAGACTCTACTCGATGGCAGGAAGCAAACTTGGAATTTTTGTTAAGGATTTGGAGCAAAGCCACTGAAACAGAATCGACTCGACAGCAATGGATTTGGGTTCTGGAGTATGGCTGGGGATGCTATGAGTTGAAATTAACTCAAAAATAACAACAGTATGGCTGAAGAAGCACAAATGTGAGCCTGGGATTTGAACCCAGGTCTGTATGACTTGAAGCCCCTGTGTTCTTGCCACATCAGATGGAGGCTTACCTTTGGTTGTTGAAACTGGAGAAGATAGTGCTGGAAGAGTTTTAGGTTTAGAACCAGCAGGTGTGTGAGACCTGTGGACAGAGTCTGCCTCTTCCTGAGCCTCACTTTTTTTTCTGTCCAATGAGGGGATGCCCTAAAATTGTTTTCTAAGTCACATATGTGTTACATGTCAAAGGACAAAAGTCTTTAAGTGGTGTGCAAAAGCTATTGCTATATATTTATAAATAGATATTTTTATACATATATATAATTTAAAGTATATTAAAATAGCTATACATTTATTGTATGTGGAGAAAATATATAATGTGCAGATCATGCTTATCATTTCATAGAAATTACTTTTTTCTTCAAAAACAAAATTGTTTAACTTTAGAAAGAAAACAGGTTTAAACAAAAAAAAAATCACTATTAGCATAGGTGATAACTACAACAAATATGTGAGGTGGTAGGCAAATGCCTGATACTCGGGAAATGCTTTAGAAGATCAGCAAGTCTGTTTGAGCACAAATGCTTTATAGAGATCTGATTACAAGAGGCAACTCCTCCCTTGGAATGTAGTTTCTCTGTGAACCCCCCAAAAAACCCATTGCCATCAAGTCAATTCTGACTCACAGCGACGTTACACACAGAGTAGAACTTCCCCACAAGGTTCCTAAGGAGCACCTGGTGAATTCGAACTGCCATCCTTTTGGTTAGCAGCCATAGCACTTAACCACTATGCCACCAGGGTTTCCTTTCTCTGTGTGAGCCATGGTAAAAAAAAAAAAAAAATCAACATCAACAACAAAATAGTTGCTTTCGAGTCAACCTTGACTCATGGTGACCTCATGTGTGTCAGAGCAGAACCTGTGCTCCATAGGGTTTTCAGTGGCTATGATCTTTCAGGGAGCCCTGGTGTCATAGTGGTTAGAGTTCAGCTGCTAACTAAAAGGTCAGCAGTTCAAATCTACAAGCCGCTCCTTGGAAACCCTATGGGGCAGTTCTATTCTGCCTTATAAGGTCACGATGAGTCAGAATCGACTCAACAGCAATGGTGTGGTCTTTCAGAAGTAGCTCACTAAGCTTGTCTTCTGAGGCACCTGTGCGTAGACTCTAACCACTAAGCTTTGGGTTAGCAGCCAAGCACATTACCCATATGCACCACCTAGGGGCTTTATGAGACATGGTAGAGAATGATAAGTGCAGGTGGAGAGATAGGAGCTCTGTCTTGTCACAGCCAGAGGAGGAAGAGGGTGTTTCTAAGGAACAGCAGATGCCTAGGAAGGCTTCAGGGAAATCACCCTTGCCTGAGCCCCGAAGGATTGGGAAAATACAGTCATGTGATGAAAAAAGCCCATTGCCGTTGAGTCAATTCCAACTCACAGCGACCCTGTAATGACAAAGGAAGAGTGAATTTTAGAGGTACTCATTCCCAGCTTTGACACCCTGTGGCTTAAGTGTAAAGATTTGGAGCCCAGTGAGCCTCCAACACATCTCCAAGCATATGTTTGTTTAAAAGGAACAGGGGTAGCAAGATCTAATCTTCTGCTATGTAAATGGCATCCAGCATCCCAACTACAGACCAATTCAGATCCCCACACAATTACTTCCAACCGTGCCCACTGGACAGCTATTCACACAGAAATTTAAATAGTAATCAGTGCCTCAGCATCCGCACCCCACCGGCATGTCCTTGATGCAATTATTAAGCACTCTTCCAGGTCCTGAACATAAATCAATTTTCATAACAGCAGGGTCTAGTGAAAAGAGTCCTGGGCAGGATGCAGGAGCTCAGGTTCTCTACCCAGCGCTCTCACCAATTAGCGAGGTGACCTTTCCCGCAGCATACATTTACTGAACACCCGTGATGTGCCAAGGGTTCTGCTGAGCACTGGAGTAACCACGGTCGAGGGTAGGCTGGGTCTGCTCGAGCTGAATGTGTGTTTACCAGGGCTCCTCTAGTCAGGAGGAAGGTGATTAAACAAGATACTAGGTGGCACAAAAAGTTTGTGCTTGACTACTAACTTAAGGACTGGTGGTTTGAACTTACCCAGGCATACCAGAAGAAGAGACCTAGTAGAAACAACAACTACAGTATAAATCACTGCCACTTTCTGATATTGCTGAGCTGTATTGGGTGATCTCAGGTGGGCTCTTCCAGTCCATTTATTCATTGAAAAATACTTTTGAGTTCCCACTATGTGCCAGGGACATTTTTTAGCTCTAGAGCTATACCATCCAATATGGTAGCCACTTACTACATGTGACTTTGGATCATTGAAATAGAGCTACTCTAAATTGAATTGTCTTGTAAGTATAAAATACACACTGGATTTCAAAGACTTAGAATGGAAAAAAATAATGTAAAATATCTCGTTAATAGTGTTTTCTATTGATTACACGTTGAAATCATAATATTTTGGGTATATTATACCAAATATATCATTAAAACTAAGTTCACCTGTTTCTTTTTACTCTTCAGTGTGACTCCTGTTGCTGTTAGCTGCCGTAGAGTTGAACCCCAACATGGTAATCTTATGTATAACAGAATGAAATGCTGCCCAGTACTGCTCCATCCCCACGATCTCTCGTGGATTGGTTCCGTTGTGCTTCACGTTTTAACTGGCTTTTTTTTTTAGAAGTAGATTACCAGGTCTTTCTTCCTAGTCTGCCCTAGTCTAGAAGCTCTGCTGAAGCCTGGTCAGCATCCTAGCAACACATGAGTCTCCACTGACAGACAGGTGGTGGCTCTGAGTGAAGTACAGAATCAAAGAATTGTGCCACTGAACCATCATTGCCCTTCAGTGTGACAACTGTATGTTAAAATGACATATGTGGCTTGCACTTGTAGCTTCCATTATGTTTCTATTAGACAGAACTACTCTTGAGGTAGGGCAGTGAACAAAAAAGACAAAAACCCCTTCCTTCAGCAAGCTTATGTTCTAGGAAGTTATTGGCCTTCGAAGATGAAAACCACATACCAAATGAGAAAAAAGCACTGGGCATCACAGCCCTGGCTGTGCTTATAAATTCTTACTGAATCTAATCCTACTGAGATCAAGAGCAATGCTTTGGATATTTTTGTGTCTCCAGACAGGTGAGGGGTAGGTACACTGAAGGTGTCTCTGGCTGGGCCACATGTCCACCAGTTCCATTTCAGAGGTCATATAGAGTCCAGAAATGTGGCTCCAGTTCTCTCTCTGCCACTAAATGCCTTTGTGGCCTTGACTAAGTCGTCTCACCTCTGGGCCAAGGTTCCCCCATCTGTGTAATAAGGGGATAAAACATGACTTCTAAGGGCTTCCCAAGGTCTGAAATTCTAGTGAAATCCAGATGCTGAAGCCCAGGCCCAGACTGTACCATCACATGGCAGCCCTGCATCACTTTCTGGTTTATTAGGAGTCGTTGTTGTCGTTGTTAGGTGCCGTCTAGTCAATTCCGACTCAAAGTTACCCTATGCACAACAGAACGAAACACTTCCAGGTCCGGCACTATCCTCACAATCGTTGCTATGCTTGTGCCCATTGTTGCAGCCACTGTGTCAATCCATCTTGTTGAGGGTCATCCTCTTTTCTGATGACCCTCTACCAAGCATGATGTCTTCCAGTGACTGATCTCAACATTTCTACCAAACATGTCCTGTCCAGAAAGGTGCTTAGGGAAAATTAGAAACAATGGAGAATCCTCTAAATATATTGCATCAAAGTTTAAAATATCATTCCACAAAGAAGGAGGAAGGGTACATCCTTCAGGGGAAGGCATGCATTGCTGTGCTGCCACCAAACCTTCTACAGAAATTCCTCAAGAGATTAGAATTAGGATAATCCTTCAGAGATCATGAAAGGACAGGGAGGAGAATTCTTGCCCAATACATAAGAGGACAGTTTTGAGTATGTACAGTAACCAAAGCTGGGCTTTGCCAACCAGGTTGTTACCAATTGCCAACCTGACACAAAGGGTCGTTGTCTTTTCCTGAGTAAGAATACATGTGAAAGACAAACTTAATCTTCAGCAAGCTTATTTTGCTTGAATCAAGCAAAAGGTGTCACTGGGGGACTAAGCCTCTCCAAAAGGCTGACTCAAAAAGAGAAGCAAGGCTAGGGCTTATATGGGTTCGGTGGAGACAAGAGAGTAATGAATATTTAGTAGGCTTCTTTCAAGGGGCGGGTACTTCTCAGAGTGGTGATGCATGTTAATTAGGTTGCAGGTGCATCTGGAATCCAAGATGGAACCCACTGATATTCAAGATGGAGTCCTCCCGGCAGCCCTTGGCATTACTTATTATGGGATATAGCACAAGCGCATTGATCTTTGGCAATACACTGCCATCTTCGGAGGGCTAAGCAAGGTTAAACAGTGGTCGCACTTTGTTCCTGTGCACATGTGGCAGCCTGTAAAGGGGAAAGGGACTAGAAAAAAGGAGATAGTAATTCATGGGTTGTTTCAACCTTATCTCATGTTGACAGAGTGCAGTTCCTGTTTACACAACTTCTAGATGGTAATCTTTTAACAGCTCTTTTGTTCCGCCAGCACAGTTAACCCTACCTGTCTCAAGGTGGCAGCCTGCAAGGTGTGGTGCCAGAATTCCCAAGCAGGGCCTGTTCTGGGGCCCAATGAGCCATTTGGGAAGTAACCTCAAGTTCATGAAGGGCCTTGGGTTTAGACATGTGACATATCTACAAATGAAGTTATATATAAAGTCATCTGGTTGTGTGTGTGTGTCTGTGAAAAGTTAACTTTGTCAGTGTTAACATTTACTAAAATGTGCCACCATTTTGTTTTAGCACTCTTGGGGCATTTACCCATTTTATATGTGGCCTTGGCTCCTCACTAGCTCTCAGAGGTGCTGTTCCCAGAAGGGGGCTTTTTCTACCTCTCAGGTCACCCACTGTACCTAGATTTCTTTCCAGGTGTGATGAAGAGATTCAAATGCACATAGGATTGAAGGTAAAACACAATGGTGGGCCAGTGTGCGGACATTCACACTTGGCAACAAAGGAGAGATCGATTAATGATAAGAATCAGGAAACCTGGGTTCTTAAAGGCTCCCATTAGCTGTGTGACCTTGACTAAATCTATTTATCTCTGAGTCTTAGATTCACCATTTGAAAAATAAGGGTTGGGTTAACTTTAAGTTACCTTTTAATCCTAATAGTTCCTCAGGGCATTAGAATCACCTGGGGTGAAATATTTAAATTAAAGTACTTATTGGAGTGGGATCACTGGTTCCTTTGATGATTCCAGTTTTGGGAATACCTCCTCATGTGAACCCACACTTATGGTGAACTAGCTGACTAATACTAATTGCTAGGAGTTCTTTCTAAGAAGGAAGTAGAGGACACAAAATTCCAAGGAGGAAAATATTCAACATATTAAAGGAACAGTGAGTAAATTAACCATGGCAGAGAGACAGTGCAGGGCAGTGTGGCCCAGTAAAAATATAATACAAGCCACATAGTAATTTAAAATTGCCTAGAACCCAAATTAAAAAAAGTAAAAAGAAACAAGTAGAATTCATTTTAATAATATATTCTACTTAAACCAATATATCAAACATATGCAAGCAGGCAATCAATATATAAAATTCTAAAAATTTTAATAACCACATTCAAAAAGTAAAAAGAAACAGGTGAACTTCATTTTAATATGTTTTATTTAACTCGATATATCCAAAATATTGTCATTTCAATGTGCAATCAATTTAAAAAAATTAATGAAATATTTTACATTCTTTTTTCCCAAGTCTTGGAAATCAGGTGTGTATCTTACACTCACATCACATCTCAGTTTGAACCGGTCACATCTCAAGTGCTCAATAGCCACGTGTGGCTATCAGCTGCAATATTGAACAGGGCAGGTCTTGGCTTTGTTACCCAAATGTGGTCAGTCGGCCATTGCTTTGTGCATCACCTGGGAATTTGCTAGAAATGCAGGTTCTCTGGCTCCATCCCAGACCTCCCGAATCAGAATCTACATTTTAACAAGAGGTCCAGATGACTTTTTACACATTAAAGCTTGAGAAATTCCTTTCCTTTCCCATAGCCACCACCAATTCTCACCTATATTTGCACTAAAATCAAACCAAACCCATTGCTGTTGAATCGATTATGACTCATAGTGATCCAGCAACCTCAGAAGCAACGCCTTCAAATCTGGCCATTGCCTAGCTCACTGGCTTAATCTCTACCATCAATTTATCCTCCAGCAAAAATAAACAGCTCTCAGTGATTCAATCACCATGGTCTCTGTACAGTTCTGAGAATTTGCACAGGTTGTTTTGTCTAGGAATAGTCTGTCCATCTGCTCCCCCCCACCCCCTTCTCATGGCTGATTCCTACTTGAATTTCTGCTTTGGTGTCATTTTCTTGGGAAGACTTCCCTGACTTCTCCCCTAATAAGTCTCAGCTCTTTAGCCTTTGCATTTCTCTGGCCCTGTATTTTCTGTTATGATTTGAAAATGCCTGTCTTTCCTACTTCACAGGAAGCTTCATGATAATGGGAACAGCATCTCTCTGAGTCACCATGTATCCCAAGCATACAGTGTAGTACTGGCACATAGTAGGCAGTGGGGGTTCAATAAAATTTTTTGGAAATGAGGGAAAAAAAGAAGGAAGGTGGGAGAGAAGGAAGGAAGGGAGGGAGGGAGGGAGGGAGGGAAGGAGGAAGGAAGGAAGGAAGGAAGGAAGGAAGGAAGGAAGGAAGGAAGGAAGGAAGGAAGGAAGGAAGGAAGGGAGGGAGGGAGGGAGGGAGGGAGGGAGGGAAGGAGGGTGGAGGGAGGGTGGAGGGAGGGAGGGAGGGAGGGAGGGAGGAAGGGGGGAGAGAGGAAGGGAAGGAGGGAAGGAAGAACGAAGGTTTCCCCAAATACAAAACTGAAAACATATTCCCTAGTTAGAAAAATTTCAATATAACAAACTGAAGTTTGAACCACAGGTTGGGGAAGAAAAGGGAACCAACATGGATAAAAGCCATTGTGCCGTGTATTTTACAGACCATCTCTTCCTGGGAGTCAGGCCACGCGAGTTGAAGGACCAGCCATTTGGATAAGTCAGTCCCTTCACCTCTCTGAGCCTTCGTTCCCTCATTTATGCCATGGCTGATAATGTCCACATCAGGGGTGGGTGTGAAAATGGAGTAAAGAGCTGACTTTGCAAGACTTTGTAAACTGTAAAGCGCTGCTGTAGAACAAGAAGAAATTGTGCTTCGGTTCCCTGACATTGCCACCCCTTACCAGCTCCCTTCCAGACACTGAGTTTCATTTTCCACTTGAGTTTTGAAGTCAAATATTTAGCTGTGCTAATGGGGTATTGGATCTTTCTCTTACGGTCCCACCACTCGGTGTGTGCAGCTTTGTCGAGATAATAAAAGATGTTAGACCTGGTCACGCAGCTGCTTAATACAAAAATGCTATGGGAACACACCTAGGGTGCGACTTGCAGTGGAATCAACAGTGAAGTCAGCCATGTCCCCAGCAGAGATAAAAGCATTAATATCCTATTTCACCCTCGGCCCACACTGGCATGACGCTGATTAAAATTATTTTCTGCAGTTTTACTTTTTTTCTTCAAGAAAATTTGTAAAGGGGTCTGTGTCTGTGACAGAGAGAGAGAGGTTTTAATAGGAGTTAGATTTGATACCTCTGCTTGAAGTCTGGTTTCAGATCTCGTTTTAATGACATGCATTTCACAGTCCCATGGCTTCGATCGGGCCACAGGGAGGTTTTGTTAAGTGCATTGAGCCTCAGTGCTCCTTCTCTATCAGTGTGTGTGTTCATGTGTGAGTCTCGGCATGTCTGTGGGTCTGAGCATGTTTTATGTGATTAAAAAGAAGTCTTCTCTGGGAGTTGGAGTGCCTCATGAGAAGAGGTGCAGGTGAGTGTAAGTGTGAGTGTGCCAGGTCCATGGGTGCACACATATGCATATGTGGGTGTGTACATTGAATGAGTACATGCATAGGTGGAAAGTGCTCAGAGACTTACTTGATAAAGAATTAGTGAATTATATATTAGGTGGATTTTTTTATATTAGGTGGAAGGAAGTGCATATATGCAATCCGGTTGCCATCGAGCTGATTCTGACTCATAGAGACCCTATAGGACAGAGTAGAACTGGCCCATAGGGTTTCCAAGGACCAGCTGGTAGATTCAATCTGTGGACCTTTTGGTTAGCAGCTGAGCTCTTAACTACTCTGCCACTAGGACAGCATGCATATACAAAGTGCATCTTTACGATAGAACCACAATCCAAGGGTGTGGTGTCCTCTGTGTGGAAGAATTGGGTGAGCTTTGGGAGGGTGGCATTCAGAAGTATGAGTTTGTTAATGAGACTGGTCCATGGATGTATGTGTGAGTGTGCCAGTGTGTGTTTGCACAGATATTTATGGAGCATCAACTATTAATTAGCCAATGCATTTGTGGCACCATACAGGATATAAAGTTGTGAGAAAAACAGCCAAAGTCCTTGTCCTTACGAAGCTTATAGTCTGTGGCATGTTCCTCATCTGTGGAACTATTGGTATTTTGGACCAGATCAGTCCTTGTTGAGGGGGGCTAACCTCTGTATTATAGGACATTTAGTAATTTCCCTAGTCCTTATCTAGGGATAGCACACGCACCCACTCCTCCCCCGCCCCCCCCCCCCCCCCCCCCAGTTATGACAACCAAAAATGTCTCCAGACATTGCTAAATGTCCTTTGGGGAAAAAAAATCACCCTGTGTTGAGAACCACCGGTCTATGGGGAAAGACAAGCATTAAACAAAATAATGACAAAATTGATCACATTGGCAAGTACCTATTTCGAGAGAAAGTGGCAAGTACCTATTTCGAGAGAAAGGTGCAGGGAGCTATGGGAGTACCACTCGGGGAAGCTGGCTGGACTATCCAGGGTGGGTGAGGGTGTCAGGAAAGGCCTCTGGGAGGGTGGAATACATAAGAAGGGCATGAAACATGATGCAGCTAGGTGTACAGACAGGAATCAAATGTTCCAGAAACAGGGAACAATCAGTTGAAGAAAGGCCTTCTACTGAGTTGAATAGAAATCCACTGCCGTCGAGTTGATTCTGGCTCGTAGTGACTCCACAGGGTTTCCAAGGCTGTAAACATCTATGGAAGCAGACTGCCACATCTTTCTCCTGTGGAGCCGCTGGTGGTTTTGAACCCTCGGCCTTCTGGTTAGGAGTCAATCGCTTTAACCACTGTGCCATAGTGTTCTCCCAAAATTCACACCTACCTGGAACTACTGAATGTGACCTTTTTTGGAGATAGGTTCCTTGCAGTTGTAACTAGCTAAGATGGGGTCATGCTGGATTAGGGGGAAAAAAAAAAAATCCATTGCTTTAGAGTCGATTCTGACTCATAGCGACCCTGTGGGACAGAGTAGAACTGCCCCGTAGGATTTCCAAGGAGTGGCTGGTAGATTCGAACTGCCGACCTTTTAGTTAGCAGCCAAACTCTTAACCACTGCACCACCAGGGCTCCTACTGGATTACAGTGTACCCTAAATCCAATGGCTGATGTCCTTATAAGAAGGTCACGTGAAGACACAGACACACAGAGGGAAGAATGCCATGCTTGTGACAACAGAAGCAGAGATCCCTATGATGCAGCTGCAAGTCAAGGAATGCTGAGGATTGCTGGTAACCAGAAGAAGTTAGAAAAGCCAAGGAAGGATTCTTCCCTAGAGCCTTCAGTGGGAGGGTGGCCCTTCCGACACCTTGACTTCAGACCTCTGGCCTCCAGAACTGCGAGAGAGTAAGCTTCTGTTGTTTTAAGCCTCCCGCTTTGTGGTACTTAGTTGTGGCAGTCCTGGAAAACTAATGCAGGCTCTGGTGGAGGAAGGAAGGAGCACGGCTTCAAAACCAAACCAAATGAAATCTAGAAGCACCCTGAAAAAGTGGAGAGTGTGGGACAGGGGAGAACGGAGAGATGAGGCTGATTCTTGGGGTGGGACGGGAGCACACTGTCACCAGAACATGTCGGCAGAAACTGGGTCAGGAATCGTGGGCACTGGATGGCCGCACCGGAAGACATTTCTGTTCTGAGAGGCTCTGTATCTCTGAGGGAATCTTGTGATTGTGAGGACAGAAGTGCAGGTAAAGCCACATGCGTCGTTTTACACTTGACTCCCAGCTTGAGGCAGAGAGCCTAGGGCAAGATGGAGTCGGGACCCCAGCTGGTCTGTAAGATCTCAAGAGAAAGGGGATGGTTTCAGTTTTCTGGAGAGTGAGAATCAGGCTTTTGGGGAGAGGATGTTTTCACTTACCTTTAAGGGATGCCTGGGATCCCAGCCATTTCTCAGGCACACCCACAGAATCAAACAGCATCTCTCCGTCTACACACACACACACACACACAACTTCACCTGCTTATAATCAACTAATAAATAATAGATAACATATGAATGTCCTGACAAAATACATCAAGGCCTTTGTATTCACCCCTTCTACTTACAGAAGAGGAAACTCAGAAAAGAAGTGGTAGAACTTGCCCACCACCGCCCAGTCAGTCCATGCTGGAGTGGGGATATGATCTTACATCTGTTAGACCACAAGGCACCTGCTCACATACCCCTGACTCCCTCAGGAGAGATACACATGTACTCACTTCTCATCAAGCCAATCCCCTCTTCATACAAGTCCAGCAGGTCCTCAGGTGTCTGCCTGAATCCCTGCCACCAGGTAGCTACCCTTTCACCAGCACTGTGCTATCACCAAATTAGTCAGCCACATCCCTGCTGAAAATCAGCCAGTGCCTTCCTCCAGGAGTGTTCAGGAAAAGGCTACCTCCCAAGAGAACATAAAAGTTCCTCGCAGCTGTCTTCTGCCCATCTCTCTCCAGCCTCATTCCTGCTGCTCCCAGAATAGCAATTGTTTTCTCTTGCAAATTCAAGTGTTTTCATATGTTGTTCCCATCTCCAGGAACGCCCTGGCCCTTTTTTCCTTCCCTTGCTTTACTTTTAAAACCACTAAAAAGAAAAACAAACAAACAAAAAAAAACTATTGCCATCAAGTCAATTCCTACTCATGGTATAGAATTGCCCCATTGGGTTATCTTGACTATAATCTTTAGAGAAGAAGATTGCCAGGCCTGTCTTCCATGCTGCTGCTGGATGGGTTCAAATCACCAATCTATAAGTAAATAGAGGAGCACAGACCTCCTCCAGAGCCTTCCTTGATCAGTTCCAGAACACATATATTCATGCACATATCCTCCCTCCCCAGGCAGGGGAAGTTGGCTTTCACTGCTTGCCGACACCCAGTGCTTCCTCCATCTGAGCGCACGTCATCCTAGATTGTAACTGTGTATAGTGCTATCTCTCTCACAAGTCTGGGAGGCCCTCCAGGGCCGTGGTTTTCTCTGTAGCCATAGCCTGCAAAAGATGCTCAACAGACGCTTTTTATTCTGCTCCTGAATGGCCCTCTTAAGTGCCTTCACTGTCTTTGGGAGCAAGAACACTCAAATCAAGCTTGCCAGGTTAGTCACCTGTTGAAATCATTAGCAGTCATTCAGTAGAAAGAATGGAGTGGGGTGAGAATGGGGGCAGTAGGTGGAGGAATGATGTATGTGGAGGGGGCTGGGGTGTGGGGGAGAAGTGTGAGCATGTTCATTAACAAGTGATTGACAGAAGCTTCTCAGGCAGAGGCCTATTGAAATTTGCCTCCTGGATTCACACCTACCCACTAGAAATGGAAGGGGTGTGAGCCAGCCCATCCCTTCTGGCATGCAGGGAGAGGGACCTACTGGAGCTAGCTTAAGTCTGGAGACTTTCCTCAGGGATCCACCATGGGAAGCCCAGAGACTGTTAACTATCTCAGCATCAAGATGGCCAAAAATGCAGTTATGCAGTGACTCAGTCTTCTGGATTTTTACTCAAGTATGCCTCTATTAACCCAACTAGCCTACTTTTGTCTGCTTCCAACTAACCAAATTCTTCCTGCTTTTCCAGTTCCAATTCCCAAAGAAGAAATCTGATGGACATAGCTCATTCTTCCAGGACAAGCTATTTCATGCTCTACTATCAGCCAATGAATTAATTCTCCCTATGTCAAGTGACTATACCTGGTCCAGCCAGTAGCTACCTCTGTCCAAAAACAGCACAAAGCGGGTAGGGCCTACGTGGCAGTTTTGCCTTGAAGGGAGGTTGGGCAGAGTAGACTTAATGAGCGAAAGCATTCCACAATAGCCTGGTTAACCACATCAGGACGAGGTAGTTTCAATGGGCTGGAACTAGAAATAGTCCCAACAACTGGAGTGGGTCAGACCCTGAGGACTGAAACCCACATTGGAAAGGGCATTCCTTCTCAGAGAAAAAGCAAAGCAGTCAGAGGCCCAAGGTAATATGCAATGGGCCCAAGACAATGGCTTTGAGTTTATATTCTGAGAAAGTCAATGTCGCATGACCATGTGGCATTTGATGTCCTTATTCCAAAACCTACCATTGTTTGACACTATCTGAGCATCTTGTAAGTTTGGATCATGTCCCACTCATTTTTATTTCCCCTGGGCCTGGCATGGTATTTAAGCAGAAGAAAAGGTAAAAGAGCATATATTAAACTGCACTGAATTTTTTATATATTTCAGTCCATCTGCCTTCTCACCAGCTTGTTAACCAATTTGAAAGCAGGATTTGGGTCCTATTCCTTTCAGTATCACACTATTAACCTAGCACAGGACAAGACAAATAGTAGCTGCTCAATAAATACCTGTCAAATATATATATTATTTTTTTGATCACAGCATGCACACACATAGCTCTCAGCTATTCCCAATACCCACAGGCCCCTTTTATACACACTGAGAACATCAGTTCTGGAATCGGTTGCCCAAGTACAAATCCAGGCCTACCACTTACTAGCTATGTAACCTTTAGCAAGTCACTCACTGTCTCTGATTCTCATTTGTAAAATGGAAATATTAATATCTACCTCTTTTTTACTTTATAGGGTTATTGTGTGTATTGAATAAGTTAATACATATGAAGTGTTTAGAACAGTGCCTGACACAGTAAATGGCACACTGACTGCATTATGCTTGTTTTCTGTCATAAACATACTCTACAAATGGTTCCCATACAAACATACACCAATCTAGTACTTATTTTTACCCCCTGCTTTGTTTATTTGGAGTAGTTTCAAAGTTTTGCTTAGTTCCAAAAATCTCATTCAACTGATGGCTTCCTGAGCAGAACCAAATACCCAAGATATTTCTCTCATGAGCTGGCACAGACCCTCCCCTCATGAGGGTCCAACTGATTTTTTTTTTAGATTTTTGTGCACAGCTTTTCCTGAATATTGATTTTTCTGTGGCAGTCATGGCCAGTCCTCAGAGGCTCCACCACAGACTGCATTTGTAGGTGGGGTTTGGGCACCAAACTCAGCTACATGGCTGTCCCTGCATCTGGCATGACTTTGCTCCATCCTGAGCCTGATAACCCCCCAGACACCCACCACCGTGGGGACAATGATAATGAGAAGGAGGAGGAGAATGGTGATGAAGAAGAAGATGTGCTGAGTTCTAACCATGTTCCAGGTCTCGTGCTCACATTTTGACAGGGATGAAGCCTCCTGTCATGGTGCTCACAATGGGATGGTGGCTATGGTGTGAATTTTGGCAAAGAGTGAGGCAACTCAGGAAAGTGAGCATTCCTTTTTGTCTGTCAGGGCTAAAGGAGACTTCACAGGAGAATCAGGACTTGATCAGAACCTTGGAGGGCAATCTAAGCATGTGATCATTCATTTAATCTGCCGTGGACTAATCCATGCACTAATATCAAGTTTTATTTCGGGATTTTAGCTAAGCAAAGGGCATATGGAGATGAGCAAACTTGACCCTTGCCTCCCACCTCCACACACACACAGCCTAAATGGGAGAAGGGCCGCACAAAAGTGATTATTAAGTACAATGCAACACAATGATTGCTGTTCAAAGCACACTTTGATCATTCATGGACACAGCACCTAAGTTTGCCTGTGGGAATCAAGGAAGACTTCATAAAGAAACTAATATTTAAGCTGAAGTAATAATAAATAATAAGCAATTTACTGAGTACTTACTATGTGCCAGGTATACATATATATATATATGATGGAGTCCTGGCAGTTCAGTAGTTAAGAGCTTGGCTGCCAACCAATAGGTCAGCAGTTCGAATCCACCAGCTGCTCCTTGGAAACCCTACAGGGCAATTCTACTCTGTCCTATAGGGTTGCTATGAGTTGGAATCATCTTAACGGCAGTGAGTTATATTCTACCCTGTCCTATAGGGTCGCTATGAGTCGGAATCCACTTGACGGCAGTGGGTAAGTGGGTGGTTTTATATATATAGAGAGAGAGAGAGTTGTTCTTGTTGTTAGGTAATGTTAAGTCACTTCCGGCTTATAGCAACCATATGTACAACAGAATCAAACACTGCCAGGTTCTGCACCATCCTCACAGTTGTTGCTATGTTTGACCCCATTGTCGAAGCCACTGTGTCAATCCATCTCGTTGAGGGCCTTCTTCTTTTTTGCTGACCCCCTATTTTACCAGGCATGATGTCCTTCTCTAGGGACTGGTCCCTCCTGATAACATGTCCAAAGTATGTAAGACGAAGCGTCACCATCCTTGCTTCTAAGGAGCATTCCAGCTATACTTCTTCTGAGCCATATTTGTTCATTCTTCTGGTAGTTCATGGTATGTTCGATATTCTTCTCCAACATGATAATTCAAATACATCTTCTTTATTCATTGGCCAGCTTTCACATGCATATGAAGCAATTGAAAATAACATGGCTTGGTTCAGGTGTATCTTAGTTCTTAAAGTGACATTTTTGCTTTTTAACACTTTAAAGAGGTCTTTTGCAGCTTATTTGCCTGATGCAATACATTACTTGATTTTTTCACTGCTGTTTGCATGGGCATTGATTGTGGATCCAAGAAAAATGAAATCCTTGACAACATCAATCTCTTCTCCACGTATAGTGATGTGGTTTATTGGTCTATTTGTGAGGATTTTTGTTTTCTTTATGTTGACGTGTAATCCATACTGAAACCTGTAGTCTTTGATCTTCATCACTATGTGCTTCACGTCATCTTCACTTTCAGCAAACAAGATTGTGTTATCTGCATACCACAGGTTATTAATGAGTTTTCCTCCAATCTGATGTTGTCTTCTTCACATAGTCCACCTCCTTGGATTATTTACTCAACATACAAGATGAATTAGAATGGTGAAAGGATACAGCTCTGACACACATCTTTCCTGATTTTGAACCACGCAGTATCCCCTTGTTCTGTTTGAACAACTCTTGGTCTATGTGCATGTTTCTCAAGGGCACGATTAAGTGTTCCGGAATTCCCGTTCTTTGCAATGTTATCCATAATTTTCTACGATCCAATCAAATACCTTCTCATAACAACCTTGAAAGGCAGGGAGCATTCCCACCTTCAGACAGGGGAGGCAACTGGAAACTGAGAGGTAAATTAAGTAACATGAAGTGTAGGTCCTGTGTGGTGAAAGCCACTATTCAGACTTGGATCTTACTGGGTCTTGGCCCTGGCGCTACAGCAGTTAAAGCAGTTGGCTGCTAGCCAAGAGGTCGGTGGTTCACACCACCTGCTCCACAGGAGAAAGATGTGGCAGTCTCCTTCCATAAAGATTTAAAGCCTTGGAAACCCTATAAGGTTGCTATGAGTCAGGATTGACTCAATGGCAGTGGGTTTTTTGGGGTGTTTTTCCGCTATACTGCTTGAGTTTCTCTGCAGCCAGAAAAGATCTGAAGTAGAGGGAATTCTAGGCAGAAAGAGCTGCATGTACGAAGACAGAGAGATGTAGATGAGCCAGTGTTGTTGATGGGGAGGGGTCTGGCAAGGATCTGAAGGACACATGACAGATGGTTAGGGGAGTCAGATCACACAAGGTCTTTTGTGGTATGATTAGAAGTCCAGGTTTTATGCTGTGGTCTACAGGGAGGCACAGACGGATTTTGAACAAGTGCGAGATAAGACCAGATCTGCCCATGGAAAGACGTGGATTGGGGCAGAGGCTGGAGGCTTTGAATGCCAAGCTAAGAAGTGTTTGCAGTTATGTGAAAATGTATTGGCAAGAGTCAAAAGAAACCTTCTTTTGGCTTTCTCTCTGCCTGTCAATCTAACCTATTGAGATGGAAGGTTTTTGAGTTTATTTGATTTCAGGAAATGATATATTCTTTACGTGTGTGTGTGTGTGTTTTCTCATGCTTTGTTCATTTTCCCCCTGGACTGCATATCAGTGCATGCAGTGGCCTGCAGGTTCTCAGTTTTCGCTGAGAAACGTACTTTTGGGGTTGTTGGGCCTGTAAAACATGAAATTAACCAGTGTCATGTCTTTCACGCCCTCCTCCCTGCTCACTCAGGAGCCCAAATTAAATTTCACACTGAACAATCCCAGCAACTGACATGCTCCACAGACACCCGGCACATGGCTTTGATGGCCACAAGGTGGATGTCTCTGTCACCAGGCTCCATGTCAACTCTGCCACCTCCGTTTTGATGGCAAAATTTAGCTGATTTTGGACGTGGTCTCAAGCTGCCATAAATTCCCGCAGGACCAACAGGATCTGTCCCTGAGTACATGAGTATGTGCACAGCGGTTTATAATGTACAAAGCAGCGTCTGTCTCCATGCAAGCCGGCAGAGCCGGGAGTATTACACACATCTTGCAGGTTGGAAAACCAAGGCTCTGAGAGGTGACCAAGGCTACACAGGAAGCTCAAGGCCCACAGTCAAACTCATTCTCCACCAGGACAGGGGGATTTGACCAGGGCAACTCCCCATTACACTTTCATATAAGAGGCTTTAAGGTAGCAAGGAAAACCTAATAAAAAGGCCATTCCTTGGTAATTTCTTACTGTTGTTGTTGGCACCTGACTCATAGCAATCCCAAGCACAATGGGTTTGAACCATTGTAATCCACAATGCTCTCACTGACTGATTTTTGGAAGTAGATCATCAGGCCTTTCTTCTTAGTCTTAGCTCAGCATCATAGCAACACTCAAGCCACCACTGACAGATGGACAGTGGCTACACATGAAGTGCATTGGCTGGGAGTCGAACCTGAGTTTTCCGCACGGGAGGTGAGAATGCTACCATTGAACCACCCGTTGTCCTCGCTGTCAATTTCTTAAAAATGTAAATTGTCACTTTTTCTCTTTCAACCTCCCCTTTATTTTGAAACCCATTTTCTCTTCTAAACACAAGGAGTACATTATCATATTCCCATGGCCCTTGCAACAGCCCTCTTTCTCACTGTCTACAGATCCAGCTTAGAACACTCCCACTGCCCTAACTCTGCCAGCCTGTACTTTCTGCCCACAATGCCTTACTCCAGAACACCCATCTGCCCAAGTCTTTTCAATCATCAATGTCAGCAAAAATTCCACATCACCTGACATGTAATTCCTTGTCCTCAACATAATTAATCTCCTCCTTCACCACGGTCCCGTTGAACTTAGGGCTTCTTGCATTCCATCTGCCATGGCCTGCCTTGATTATCATTCTATAACCACACTGCCTGAGGCCAGGGGCCAGGCCTGGTTCACGTTGGATCTTTAGGCAGCATTTCGCATGATGCAGGCATCAGTGTATGCTTGACTAAATAGAATTTCATCCACCAGATCCAAAAATGTTACTGTGCCTCAGTGCCTTGCTGGGTGAGAGTATCTAAATTGGCTTAAGAGATAGCCCTAGTGATAGACAGTTAATCTCAGGAATAAACCTGGAGAATGCACCTGATGGGTGCTAATGAGTAATATTTCTCCCAGGATTTGTTTACATTTTATGCCGCCTGGCACAGTAAGTTGGCAAACTTTGTGGGCAGGGGAAGGCCCCAAGGGAGAAAAGGAAAGATGGCAAGTCTTCCTAGTAACTAAGAACAATCAAGCTTAAAGTCATTTTTTTCAGTTTACTCCTTCCAAAATGCAATGCCTTCTACATTGCTCTCCCCAAAACAAATGCTACTTCAACTGTTGTTTGAACTTCTCTGGGAGAAGGAGCTCGTTATGTCATAAGGCAGTGGTGGAACACCATCGTGAGACAAGCTTCCTTAATTAAGCCTAAATCTGCATTTCTCCTTCAAGGCACTAGCCCTGGTCTTGCCCTCTGGAGGTCATAGAGCAAATATAAGTATTCCTTCTAAGACACACACTTTGAAATATCTAAAAACATCTCTAATCCCTTCCTCGGTTTTTCACCTTCTTTGCTCCACCCATTCTACAGAATGTCACCCTCAGTTTCAGAGAAAATAGAGGACTTGTTCAAGATAACAGCAAGTTAGAGCCATAGCCACTATCCTGGTGACCTTTCCATTATATCATGAAGAGTGTGATGGTTAGTTTTATGTGTCAACTCAGCTAGGTTATAATACCCAGTTATTCAATTAAACACTAATCCAGGTATTGTTATAAAGGTGTTTTATAGATGTGGTTAACATCTACAACCAGTTAACTTTAAAAGATATTATTCTTGACAGTCTGGGTGGGCCTCATCTGATTATTTGAAAGACTTTAAGGAGCAAAATTAAAGTTTCCCTGAGGAAGAAGAACTCCCATTTCTAACCCAGCAGCCTGCCCTAAAGATTTCATACTTGCCAGATCCCCACAGTCATATGAGTCAATTCCTTAAAATAAATCTCTTAATATAAATAAATAGATAATAGAGAGAGGGAGACAAATAGCTAGCTAGCTAGACAGACAGATAGACAGGCAGTGGTGGTCTGGTCCAGTGGTAGAATTTCTGCCTTCCATTCTGGAGACCCAGGTTTGATTCCTGGCCAGCGCAGCTCATGCTCACCTACTACCCAGCTCTCAGTGGAAGATTTCATGCTGCCATGATGCTGAACAGGTTTCACAGGAGCTTCCAGGCTACGATGGTCTAGGAAGAAAGGCCTAGGGATCTACTTCTGAAAATCAGCTGATGAAAACTCTGTGGATTACAATGGTCCAATCAGAATCCGATCCTGGGGATGTACAGGACTGAGCAGCATTTCATTCTGTTATGCATGGTGTTGCCACGAGTTGGGGGCTGATTTGATGACAGCTAACAACAACAATATGTGTGTGTGTGTGTGTGTGTGTGTGTAATCTCCTACTGGTTCTTCTTCTGTAATTTCACTCTGACTGATAACAGAAGCTTTACCCAAAGACTTGATTATACAGGGGAGAATTTCAGACCCGAAGACAGGGCTGGAAGTGGAGATATTTATGGAAAGAGAGCCTTTGAACTTCTCTCACCAGCTGCCATAACGTAACTTCTCCGTCTAAGTCTTGGGATGGCGATGGCTACATTGCTGGACTACGGGCTGCCTCAGGTCATAATGGAGTTCCGTGCTTCAGTGAGGTGGGGCAGGTGGGGGAAGCCATGCCCTTCCTGTGTTCTCAGGAAAGGAACCAGCTCTGACGCCCTCACAAGCAGAGACCCTTAGCTCCTCCTTCCCACACCAGGCTGCATCTGGGAGAAGGAACAGGCTGCATTTCTCCCCGAGGCTAATGAGATACATCAGATGCAGGTGACACTCGGGTCAGGCAAGTACCTGCTCTTGTGGGGCCTGAGGCGTTTCTACTAACCTGGGAAGGAATTTGCTACGGCAGCTTGCACAGGAAAGGTTAGCAGAAAATTCCGTGCAGTGCTTAAGACTTGGAATACTTTTAAAACTGCCCTTGGGACACCACTGAGCTCAGAACTCTGTGGGGATGGGGGTGGAGAAAGGTGAGTCAGCTCCTAGAATTGGCTCTCTTAGGGCTGAGAGGCAGTTGGGTAGAGTGGTAAGAACACACTTTAATGTTGGGCTTCATAGGACCAAATTTTGGACCCCTCACGAGTAAGGGATTTTGTGACTTCTCTGAGATTCAGTTTCTTCACATGGTGTTGTTTACCATGGAGTCCGCTGCAGCACATGTAAAACAGGGATAATAATGTACTTCCTTACAGGGTTGCTGTGAGGGTTAATGAAGTAACATGTAAATTTCCTGGCACAGAACAAGTGCTCAATAAAATTTGGCTATTGTTTTAATTCTTAACGCATTTGACTAATGTTTCCTTAGTTCTCAACCATGATTAGCAACTATCTTCCTCAGCAGATAGGACAGTGGGAAAAAGCACAGGTCTTTTCTTCGTGCAAACCAGGGACTCTTTTTCTCTTTGTGTGATTTGAAAAAGTGATTTGACTGCTGTCTCAATTACTTTATACATATGGTAATAATAATACCTAGGATGGTGACATAATAGGTAAGAAAGAGAATGGGCACTAAAGCCAGGCTGCCAGGGTTTGAATTCAGCTGTCACCTGATAGCAGTATGACCTTAGATACATTATTTAATCTCTCTGTGCTGCAGTGTTCTCACTTATAAACTGAAGATAACAATAATACCTATCTCATGGGGCTGTTATAGGGATTAAATGCAGTAATACGTACAAAAAGCTTGGAACAGTGCCTAGCACTTGGTAAAAACCTGATAAACGATGGTATTCCCATTGTGCTTTGTATAAGGATTAAATGAGATAATGCTTTTAAATTATCTGGTACCCAGCAGGTGTACAATAAAATAATAGTGGTTGTGGTATTGTCACTTATAATAATAATAAAAACAACATCATCTTATTCTGACTTCATTAAACTTGATATAATTTCTGTAAGGTGTCATGGATTGAATTGTGCCCCCCATTTTGAGATCTGATTTAATTGCCCTCTGTGTTGTAAATCCTAATCTCTGCCTGTGGTTAATGAGGCAAGATTAGTTTATGTTAAAGAGGATTGGAGTGGAATGCAACAGTCATAATAAAATCACAGCCCTGATCCTATGTAAGAAAACTTTCCCTGGGGTGTGGCCCATATCACCTTTTACTTTACAAGAGATAAAAGGAGAGAGAAGCATTATTACCAAAAAAAGAAGAGCCGGGGTGGAGCGCACCTTTTGGACCCAGAGTTCCTGTGCTGAGAAACTCCTAGACCAGGGGAAGATTGATGACAAGGACCTTCTCCCAGAGCTGGCAGAGAGAAAGCCTTCTCCTGGAGCTGGCTCCCTGAATTCAGACTTCTAGCCTCCTAAAGTGTGAGAGAATAAATTTCTGTTTTTTAAAGCCATCCACTTGTGACATTTCTGTTATAGAAGCACTAGATAACTAAGACATAAGGTAAGATTCATTTCCAGGCCTTCTCTGTTTCAATCCCTTTTAACTTTCTAGCAGATTAATCTGGTTGAATCTCAGCCCCACGTGCCTTCTTTTTTAAAAAAAAAATTCTTCAGTAACTTGTATCTACAGAATAAAATCCAACCACCAGACTTGATTTCACCTCTGTGATCTCTCCCTCAGTGAACCTTCTCAGCTTTATTTGCTAGGGTGATACTATTCCTCGTCTCTTTTCTGCTTTTATTGCACAGTCTGTTGCCACCTCAGCATGCACTCAGTGTGTGTGTGTCTCTTGATGGACCAGAGATGATGATTATCATCAAATCATCCAGTCTGAAATGGTGTTAGCCTAGACAATAAGGATCATATAACCATAATAGCAGCCAAGTATTGGGTGCCTACCGTGTACCAGGTACTGTGACAAGTACTTTACATTCAGTTTTTCCTTTCAATATACTATTCACAGTGATGCTGAGAGGGAAGCATCATTATCACTTTTCAGCAGGGCTTCATACTGGGTTATTCCAGTCTGAACCCCTGCAGAGAATTTGCATTTCTACCCCCAGATATGCTGAATCAGAACCTACATTTTAACAAGATCTGCATGTAATTCTTATGTATAATAAATAGTGGTTCTCAGAATTGGTCCCTAACCTGCAGTATTAGCATGACCTCGGAGCTTATTGGAAATGCAAATTCTCAGCAGGGGTTTGAACTGGGACAAACCAGGTTGAAGCCCTGCTTTTCAGACATGAGACATCCAAGGCTCAGCCAAATAAACTGACTTGCCCAAGATGCTACAGCTAGCTTATAGCTCACTTGCTCATAAACTTAATTATCTTACATTTCTAGCTCATTATTCACCTTTAAAAACTTTTTATTTAAGTAAAACAAGCACACAAAATTGGAAATACCATAAATTCACAGTTTGATAGATTTTTATCAAGCAAAATCAAGAGTAAGAACGTGAACAGCACTCCAGAAGCACCTCTCATGCTCCCTTACAGTCACTATTCCCCTGAGAGTAATCCTTATGGTGATGGGCATCAACATGGGTTATTTTGCTATTTTTGTACTTTACATAAATGAACTCATGCCATATGTTCTCTTTTGTGCCTGAAATCATTAGCTCAACAAACATGTGTGAGATTTATCCACACTGTTGCCTAGCATTGTAGACCATTCATCCTCATTGCTATAGAATAGTTCATATAGAATGATCTACAGATTCAGTGTCAGATGGGCCTGACTATATGCAAAGTTTCAACAAAGAAGAGGCTATTAATCTGAATAAACATCACACTGCTAAACAATTGGGAAGATAGTAGTGGTACCATGAACGTAAGCAGGCTACAAGTACATAAATAAATAAATAAAAGGAGATGTGATAAGCTAACACCCTTCAACACCTGATTCATGTATTATATTAAAGACTGTGTCTAATTTGGAGCCCACCAACTTACACACATGATTAAGAATTTTAAAAGATTTCAGAGAATTCCTTTAGACAGATATGAACCCCAAATAGAACACAGAGTGAATTGTTTTTGTTAAAGAATCAAAGATCCCCAACCCTGTTCATTAGTCTCATGTACTCGCTGATCTCCGCCATATGGACACTGTCATATGGACCTAAGCTGACTTTCCTGGGCACTATGCCATGGTCTGTCTAAACTTGTGGCCTCCACCATGTGCATCCTGCTCAGTGGCCCCACAACCTATTTATCCTTTCAACTGTTGTTGGGCATTCATATAGTATTCAGTTTTCCAGATAGTGCTGCTATGAACATTCTAGTGCTTATGAATGTGTTTCTGGCTGTATACAGTCCTGTATCACTGTATTAAACGGGACCTGCATGTTGGCACTCTTGGAAGACCAAACTGCACATGTGTTATCCTTCTAACAAGCAGGAAAAAGGGCATATGCTTCCATGCAGATGATATTGCTTTATTATCTTTGACAAGGAGCAGTCTTTGGAAAAGGTGGAATCTGGTGGTTAGTTACTGTCACAAGAAGCTCCTTAGTGTCAATTACACTAAGCAGAAAGAGGCCACTTTGGCAGGCATTTGCCAACATCTTAAAGAGAGTCATGAATTATCCCCATTCAACAGATTAATTTAGCTAGCTATTTTAGGGTATCTTTCACAGCCAATTCACTCCACAAGCCTATCAGGATGCAGTTTTATTCAGTAATAACAGTGACACCTCATATTTGCACAGCACTTTACAATTTAGAAAGCATTTTTTACGTGTGTTGCTGAATGTAATATGCACACCATCTTGTACTGCTCATAGTATTATTAACACCCTGTCCACTGCATTTTCAGAGACAAGGAACCAGGCTAAGATGTGTGGCTGCAGCCCACGGTTGCACAGCTGAACCAAGCCCACACCCAGCTCTGTTGATCTTAAATGCCTTTTTTTTTTTTCAAGATATCCTATATTTTGAGAAAAAAAAAAAAAAAGATATTTACTTGGGTGACTGCTTAATCTTTCTGTAAACAAGGAGATTATCTGGTGATTGTTGCCCTAAGGGGATAAAATGGAGCTCAAGTAGTCTCTTTCATGCTCCAGAGCACAGAAACGTGGGTCCGCCATCAATTACTGGCTTAACTATCAGCAGTGATCTTTCTGTATGTCAGGATGGCCTAATCATCTCCTTAAGAGCAATTTAGAGGGCAATTCCAACCCCATAAACTGTAGGCCATCAAAATTAAGCTGGACTACCTGTTCCTTTGTCTTACATGCTTTGGACATATTATCAGGAGGGACAAATCCCTGGAGAAGGACATCATGCTTGGTAAAGTAGAGGCTCAGCGAAGAAAGAGGGAGACTCTCAACAAGATGGATTGACACAGTGGCTGCAACAATGGGCTCGAACATGGCAATGATTGTGAAGATGGTGGCAAAGACCTGATGGTGTTTCTTTCTTTGTACATAGGGTTACTATGAGTTGGAACAGACTCAATGGCACCTATCAACAACAACCATCTGACCCTTTATCCCTGATTCACCAAATCCTGTTACTTTTGGTGTCTAATTCAAGACATCACACCGCTTCGCTTGAGTTGCCTTCCCCTTCTGAATCTCTATAATTGATCCAGCTTCACTCTTGCCTGTTCTCATGTCTCCCATGATTTGTTACCTCTTCTCTGGAACGCACCCAGGCTTGAATCTTGGTATTCTCCATCCATCTGCCTGTCCAAAGGCTGGTAAGACTCAAGGCTCTTTTTTTGTGAGGAAACACTGGTTTTACTCACAGACAGACCTCTTGTCTACACCTGTGGCGAAGAGCGTTGCCCTTCTCTTTGGATGAAAGTAAAAGTCTGATTCTTAAATTCTTCCAATAGAATGACCCTGTGGTCTCGTTCCCATCTGTAACTAAAACACAGGATTTTCTATTTGACCAACAACTAGATTGGCTATATCAGGGGTCAGCAAACTTTTTCTGCAAAAGGATCAGATAGCATTTTATGCTTTTCAGTCCATGTGATCTCTGTGGCAACTACTTAACTCTGCTGTTGTAGCACAAAAGCAGAGATAGAATGTAAATGAATGAGCATGGCTGTGTTCCAATAAAACTTAATTTACAAAAACAGGCAGTAGGCCAGATTTGGCCTGCAGGCCATAGTTTGTTGACCCCTGATCTATAGGGCCAATTCTGGTTAGAAAATCCTACCATCAATTTACTGCAATCTAGCATCTGCCTAAGATTAGTTATGACACCTGATGTTTGACAGCAGAGTCAAATAGCCATGCTAATTTTCTCTTCATCTAACTCTCCCAAGTGATAAGTAGCATGCTAGGCAAGCTGAGTTGATAAGGCTTCGACATGCTTTTTCTACATCGATTTTGAAGGGGAGAAATGCTAAAAGGCAGGACAGGGTAAGGAGAAAGTTAAGATGTAGTTGGCTGCAGTAAGAGATCTTGATTAACAGGGGCTTAACCCATAAGGACATTTATTATTCATACAATTAGATAAGAGCTAGTTCATCTCAGGATTGGCTGAGTGACTCCAAGCTTGTCTTCAAGGACACAGGCCCTTTGCATTTTTACACTTGGCCATCTTCACCATGTTGGTTTCTCATTCTGTGTTTGTCAGCTCATATTTGCAAGATAGATATAGTAACCTCCAGATATCATCTTCTCATAGGTCCATGTTCAAAGCAAGAAAGGAACTAAGCAAGTGTCCTTCTTCTTATGTAGATTTCTCTTCCATGAATAGTAAAAATATTCCCCAGGAGCCATTTTTAAATACTTTCCCTCAAATTGGCCAGAGCTAGGTCAGATTCTCATCCCTAGCCAACCACTGGCAAAGAAGAGTGGGAACACCCCAATGACTTAAATCAATCATGATTCATCCTCTGGGTCTGGGGTGCATTCCCCTGAATGAAATTGGGTACTCTGAGCCAGGAAGCAGGGGTCATTGGAGAGGGTGTGGGAATGACTGGTGAGTAGACAACCAAGATTTCAGAACCCAAAGAATGCAAGGAGAATAAAAGACTTCCTTGAAGGTGGTGGTGTGCAGATCCTGCTGGGGTAAGGTGAAGTGATAAAAAAAAAAAAAAAAAAAAAAAAATAGGCTACCTTGAATTTCAGCTCTGGCTGAAACATAGTTCTCAAATATCAGTGTTCACAAGAATCATCTGCAGTGTTCTGGGCCCCCACCCTAGGAATTCTGATTAAATAAGGCCAAAGGGGACCAGGATGATGTTTTGGCACAAATCCCCCAGGAGACTTTGATATAGGTCATCTGCAGCCTACACTGTGAGAATCCCTGCATCCTTTTGAAGCCTTGAGAGTGATACAATTGTCATTTCAAACTTCCAGATTGTTTTAAGAGCAAAGGTGCAAGCATGTAAAAGCTGGGTGCATGGATCTTCCCTTTGTTCTGAGAAATAAATACAATTAGGTCTTTTCGGTTATACAAATATCAAGCTAGAATTTATCACAAAAAATTTCCTACTATGCATATATAGGAGCCCTGGTGGCTCAGTGCTTAAGGGTTTGGCTGCTAACCAAAAAGTCAGCAGTTCAAATCTACCAGCCACTCCTTGGAAACCCAGTGGGGGCAGTCCTGCTCCATCCTAAAGGGTTGCTGTGAGTCAGAATTGACTCGACTACAACAGGTAGGTAGATGAATGTGTAGAACTGCAAGGCTGAACACTAAATTGGGTGGTTTATGTGAAAACAGTTTGTAAGCTGCCCAGTACTTTATATAAACAACCCAGAATAGAGGTTCTGAGTCCACAGAAACTTGAGTTTGATTCTTAATATTATAAATTAGGACAATATCTAAATTTCATAGTCTCAGTGTCCACTTCTATGAAATGGAGGACATACTTTTCCTAGATTCTATCATAAAGTGATCTTAAAAAATATTTAGAAAGGTATTATCCATGTAAAGCATTTAGCATGGTGCTTCTCATTGTCGTTAGCTGCTGTCGAGTTGGCCCCCAACTCCGTGATGACCTCATGCACCACAGAACAAAATGTCACCGGGTCCTGTGCCACCCCTACAATTGGTATCTATAAATGCTCAATAAATGTTAGCACTCATCATATTTGTCACTATACCTATATTTATATTTATGTCTATATTTGTAGTTATTAAGTTTGCTTTATCCCCCCCCCCCAAAAAAAAACCTAAACCCATTGCCATTGAGTTGAATCAGACTCATAGCAACCCTATAGAACAGAGTAGAACTGCCCCACAGGACTTCCAAGGAGCAAGTGGTGGTTTCAAACTGCCAACCTTTTTGTTAGCAGCCATACCTCTTAACCACTGCACCTCCAGGGCTCCAACTTACTCATTTATAGATGTAAAACTGAGTTCCAGCTGTGTGAAATACCTTTACAAGTTTACAAAATCAGTTGGCTGAGTTGGGTTTCAACTCAACTTAATTCTTGATTCAGAATCAAATTCTTTAATAATCCAAACACTAAATTCACCGTGAACAAATGTGACCCAGCTTCCTGGTACAAGGGAAGAAAGCACCCCACTCTGGGAAAGCCTGTTTTATTTCATCCCCTACATCTTCTCTCTCCCTCTTTCTTTTTTTCTCTCCATCCTCTTCCGCTAACCTGTGTCCTGGCCAATAGTCAGAAGATCTACTGGGGAAATTAAAAAAGGGAGTCAGGGTGCTCATTGGTGGGACCAGGAGACAAGTCGATGGGGCTCAATCTGCTGGGAATTGACTGCAATCAATTTCTGTGATGTTCTGGCCAAGGCTGCAGCTGTAAAGCGCTCAGCGAGCTGATCAATGGCAGCCTTGAGTGCAGTGGAGGGAGAAACACAACAGAGGCAGTAGCTGCAGGGCAGACTGCAGCCAGAAGGCCAGCCCAAGTTCAAGGTCAGCCTCTGGACACCACTCCCGCCCCCGCTTCCCTTCTCCCCTCTCCACAGCTCCCCAGCAGAGGGTAAAACAAGACAGGGCAGCTAGAAACACATGAGAAACTTCCCTGGAAGCTCTGGGGAAAAGAAAGAAAGAAAACTCATTTGCTAAAGATAATAAAAATAATAATAATCTCATATTCATCATCATAACCATAATGACAGTGGTGGTAATAATGACAGGGCACCTGGTTTTATCTTCTGCTCTCTGAACGTGAAAGCACATCTCTATAACCAAATGAAAGTCATTTAAGGGCCGTAGTTTTGCGGCAAATGGATTCATCACATTTAATAAAATGCTAATTGATATGGAGGAAGGGAGGCTGGTCTTTCTAGTTTTGTACTTTTGTTCCTTCATTAAAGAAATAGTTAAGCACCAATGATGTTATAGCACCTACCATTTTGCACGTAGTAGGTTTTTTTTTTTTTTTAATGTGCAAGGCATTGGGTAAAATGCAGTGAATTAAAAAATAATAAAATACGTCCCTTGCTCTCAAGGAGTTCACATTCTAAATGGTAGAAGCAGCATGTAAATATGGAATTATGACGCAGTTTGGTGGGTGGTGATTGAGATAGGAGCCAGGTAAGCCAGATGAGGCATGGATTTGTTCTGGTGAGACCAGGGAATGAGAGGGATGGGGGGTAAATTTCCGTTGTGATTTGAAAATTAGTCAAGTTTCTCTGGGTAGAAAAAGTCATTCAAGGCAGAAGAAAAAATGCAAAGCTGAGAGAGTGTACAACATGGTTGCTGTATGGTGAATAGTCCAGTGCACCTGGAATATTGAGTATTTACAGGAAGAGTTGGAGTCTCTGGGTGATGCAAAATGATGACTTGCTTGACAGCTAACTGAAAGGTTAGAGGTCTGAGTCTACTCATTGGTGCTTTGGAAGAAAGGTCTGGCAATTTACTTCTGAAAAACTAGCCATTGCAAACCCTATGGGGCACAATTCTACTCTGACACACGTGGGGTTTTCGTGAGTCAAAAGAGACTCAATGGCAACTAGTTTACTGGTTAAAGAAACCAAAAAAAAAAAAAAAAATCATTCCTATCCAGTCGATTCTGACTCATAGAGACCTTATAGGACAGGTTAGGACTGCCCCATAGGGTTTCCAAGGAGCAGCTGGTGGATTTGAACTGCTGACCTTTTGATTAGCAGCCGAGCTCTTAACCGCTATGCTACCAGGGCTCCAAATTTGTTGCCATCGAGTTGATTCTGACTCATAGTGACCCTACAGGCCAGAGTAAGGGTTTTTTTTTTTTTTTTTTTTAAAGGATGGAAAAATGGGTAGGAGCATACAGGATAAGGGTCCTTGTCTCATGCAAAGGAATTTATCATATGCTTTTCCATCCCTTGGTCAATGGAAGCCACAGAAGCTTCTTAATAGAAGAATGCATGGTTCTCATCTGTAAACTGGATCTTTATAATTAGAAAAGAGAGAAGAGAAAGAACTACAAAGAAAGGATAAGAAGACAGAGGTTCATAGAGGTTAGACAAATGTACCCAAGTCTTTTGATTCTAACTCCAGTGCTCTTTTCAATAGTTTATACTAGGGTGTCAGCTAGGATCACTGATTTTGGAATTCAACTCGACAACAACGGGTTTGAGTGTTTTTTTTTTCTCTTTTTTGGTTGGGTTTAAATCCTGGCTCTACCATTTCAGGCTAAGTGGCCTGGGGCAAGTCAATTAACTGTCCTGAGGGTAAATTCCTTCATTTATGAAATAGGGACAAGATGTCTTTTTTATTGGGGTATATTGTAGGAATTGAATGTTATATGTAAGGATCTCAGCAGAGCTCTTGGCATATTGTAGGATTTTGATAGATGCTGGTTGCCATTATTATTAATATTAACTTCAAATGCTCTCCCCATGTTTCTTTTCTGAACCTTTCTTCCACTTCTTTTGACGTCTTTGAATACTTTAGTACATTGGATTAATTTTAGGCATGATGATGGACTATCAGAAGAGCTATTTTGGTTTGGAGGGATTTTCCCTCACCTTTTTGAGTGCACTACCTGGCTGAACATCATATATCATGTGAAGAATTGTTAAGGGAGATGAGGAAATTTGGAAGGGAATGCAAACCATCTTCATGTATTTCAAAAGTTGTCAGTTTTAAAAGGGATAAGAATTAGTTCTGTTGGTCTCCAGAAGTAAAAGTTTGGCTAGGAGGTGGAAATTATAGAAAAATTTATTTTGTTCCAAAAAAAAGAATTTTAACAACTAGGGTCTATCAATCAAATGTGCTAAGTTGTATGGTAATGAGTTCCCATCACTGAAAGGCTCTGAGCTGAGGCTGATGGCTGCAAAATGGAGACTGAGTTAAATAACCATTAAGATTCTTTCATGAAAACTATGAAGTAATCCAGTCAATGTAAATAAATTAAGTCATTTATAAATGTGCTGGCATTTCTAAGTGAGAGATTTGCTGTAGTTGGAGAGTATGCACACTGACAGCCAGGGGCCAAGTCTAGTCTATATACACGTGTGTGTTTTCCAACCCAGTGGCAGATAATATTCTTTCCATTTTGCCACAGTCCACACCATTCCCTACTGTTATCCCTAGTGAAATTTACCCATTTACTTTAACAGCCTGGCCCTATATAGAAATAATCTGAGGCCACAAATCAGGAGACTCAACTCTGCTCTGGGCTCTGCCAGTAACTTGCTTTGTTACTTTGTGTCAGCAACTTCCCCTGTCTCAGCTTGAGTGTTTTATCTCTAAAATAAGGTGGTAGACCTTAATATCTGAGGCGCCTTTCTGCTCTAACATTCTGAGATCTATTGTCATGAGCAGAAATTCTTACTCTAAGACCTTCTTTTTAAAAGCGTTGTCTTTCTCTAAACTCCATGGGGAGAGATGGTCACATATGTTGTTGTCATTTCTAGGAAATATAATTTGTAATCATTAATAAAAACTGAAAATATGCCATCAGCTTTCCTGGCCTCTTCTATCTTCACAAGTTATTCCAGATAATCAAAATGAGAAGAAAATATCCACATATCGTCAATGCATTCCTTGTTGATATAAACACTTTTATACTCCAAGTAGCTGAAGTCCCCTTTTTTAACCGAACTGATTTAACCCTCCAAAGGTTGATCTGTTGGTTGTTGTTGCAATTGTTGCTGTTATTCCCCTAAAGAAGCTGACAGTTAAAGATATGAGACAAATGACAAGAGAAGAATCTCAAAGAATAGTAAAATAAAAGAAATACAGTAAATAACCTGCAAACAGAGAGAATGGTCCATTCTGAAGCTTTGCGTGTGAGGTTCTTTCCCTTCAGAGAGCAGCTCAGCTTTGTGACTGGAGTCGATTCACTAATTGTCTGACATTGGGCACTCCCCCCACCCCCCAAATACAATCAAGTCTCTCTTATCTGATGAGATCAGGACTTTAATTGTAGGTTAATGGAAAGTCATTTAAAGCAGAAATGTGCCAGCCTTCTAAAGAGCAGGCTACTAGCTGGGAAGGTCTAACTTACAGTGGGCACCGGTCAAACGTTTTCAGAGGAAATGGAAAGTGTTGGTTCATCCAGAGAATCGATAGGTTCAGAAGTCAAAGATAATCATATTAAAACAATTACAAAGTACACAAAAGCAAAAAGAAAGAAATTTGGGTAATTGCCTAAATTCACTCAGGGACAATTGGCATTTTGTTATAAAATCCTCCTAGACCGTTCTCATTGCAAATATTTACATTTATGCAATTTATTAGATATATATGAGATAATACAAATCAAGTTGTTTTATAACCTACATTTCACTTAACAATATATCATAGGCATAATTTAATACTGATAAATATAAATCCATATCATAGTTTTACCAATAATTTTATTTCCTCATTCCAAACTCCTGGTTGCCCCTGAGTGCCATTTTTAACACACTTTACATATTCTCATTTTGGGGACAAGATACTTAACCTATCTGAGCTTCAATTGCCTCATCTAAAAATTAAAGAAATCAATGTCTGTGCAGTGCTTTGCAGAGACTTGGCACAGAATAAATGACTACAGAATATTAGCCATCATTATTAAATTAAATGCTTTTGAAAAATATATGTCGAAGTGGAAAAAAATGACGAAAATACCACCTTGTATTTTGAAGTTCCTGATATTAGTACCTAAGAATATTTCTTCACTCTTGGATATAATGTGTGGTGATATTCCATTACATTTAGAGATTATTCCCCTTCCCAATTATAAATAGCTATGACAAATTTTGCTTGGTACATGTTATCAGGAGAGACCAATCCCTGGAGAAGGACATCATGCTTGGTAAAGCAGAGGGCTAGCAAAAAAGAGGGAGACCCTCAATGAGATGGATTGACACAATGGCTGCAAACCAACCATAGCAAGGATGGCACGGGACTAAGCAATGTTTCATTCTGTTATACATAGGATTGTTATGAGTTGGAGCTGACTTGAAGGCACCTAACACACACACACACACACACACAGCACCTTTAGTCCATAGTTTGTAAATATATATATATATATACATATATTTAGGATGATCTACAATAATAATACAAACTCAGTCACATACTTTTGCCAGTCTTTCTGGAGGGGAATTATTGTTGCCCTTTTAACTTTTAACAGTTTCACTGTTATATTATTTACATACTATACAATCAACCCACTTTTAAGTGTACAAGTCAACATTTTTTTAGAATATTCAGAGTTGTGCAACCTTTATCATGATCAATCTTAGAATATTTTTATTACCCCAAATAAAACCCTATACCCATATTAGCAGTCATTTCCCATCCCCACTCTCCTCCATAACACTAATCCTAGGCAACCACTAATCTAATTTATGTTTCTATAGTTTTCCTATTCTGGACATTTCACATAAATAGAATTATACAATATGTGGCCTTTTGTGATTGGCTTCTTTCAGTTAGTTATAATGTTCTCAAATTTCATTCATATTGCAGCATATTGTAGTACTTTATTCCTTTTTTTGTCACATAGTATTCCTTTGATGAGCATATCACTTTTTATTTTTACGCTCATCAGTTGATGGACATTGGGCTGTTTCCACTTTTGGGCTATTATGAATAATGCTGCTATGAACAGTTATGGACAAGTTTTTGAGTGACATATGGTTTCATTTCTCTTGAGTATATCCCTAAGAATTAAACTGCTGGTCACATGGTAACTCGATGTTTAACCTTTTGAGAAACTGCCAACTGTTTCCAAAGTGACTCACCATTTTACATTGCCACGAGCCGTGTGTGAAGGTTCCAGTTTCTCCACATCCTTGCCAACACTCGTTATTCTGTCTTTTTGATTATATCCATTCTAAAAAAAAAAAAAAATGGGGGTGTGAAATGGTATCTCATTTTGATTTCCATTTCCCTAATAGAAACCCTGGTGGTGCAGTGGTTAAGTGCTATGGCTACTAACCAAAAGTTTGGCAGTTTGAATCCAGCAGGTGCTCCTTCAAAGCTCTATGGGGCAGTTCTGCTCTGTCCTATAGGGTTGCTATGAGTCGGTATCCACTTGACGGCAACCACTTCTTTTTTTTTTTTTTTTTATACCTAATAATGTTGAACATCTTTTATGGTGTTTATTTGCCACTCATGCATCTTCTTTGGTGAAGAGTCTATGCAGATCCTTTGTTCATTTTTTTAAATTGGGTTATTTGTCTTTTGATTATTGAATCGTATGAGTTGTTTATATATATTATAGATGTAAGTCCCTTATCAGATATATTATTTGGAAATATTTGCTCCCATTCAATGGTGTCCTTTGATGAACAAGAGTTATTAATTTTGATGACGTTTAATTTATCTATTTTTTTCTTTTTCTATATTCTGTTGGATCACCTTTCTTTGGCATGGGCACAAATATGGATCTCTTCCAGCAGTTGGCCAGGTAGCTGTCTTCCAAATTTCTTGGCATAAACAAGTGAGTGCTTCCAGCACTGCATCCATTTGTTGAAACATCTCAATTGGTATTCTGTCAATTCCTGGAGCCTTATTTTTAGCCAACGCCTTCAGTGCATCTTGGACTTCTTCCTTCAGTACTATGGCTTCTTGATCATATGCTACCTCATGATGGTTGAATGTTGACCAATTCTTTTTGGTACAGTGACTTTGTAGATACCCTCCATCTTTTTTTGATGCTTCCTGCATCCTTCAATATTTTGCCAATAGAATCCTCCAGTATTGTAACTCAAGGCTAGAATTTTTTCTTCAGTTCTTTCAGCTTGAGAAATGCCAAGTGTTTTCTTTCCTCTTCATTTTCTAACTCCAGATCTTTGCACAGTTCTTTATAATATTTTATTTTATATTCTCAAGCTGCCCTTTGAAATCTTCCATTCAGCTCTTTTACTTCAACATTTCTTCCCTCACTTTAGCTGCTTTACATTCAAGAGTAAGTTTCTGAATCTCTTCTGATATCTATTTTGGTCTTTTCTTTCTTCCCTGTCTTTTTAATGACCTTTTGCTTTCTTCATATTTGATGTCCTTGATGTCATCCCACAACTTGTCTGGTCTTTGGTCACTAGTATTCAATGCCTCAAATCTATTCTTCAGATGATCACTAAATTCAGGTGGGATATACTCAAGGTTGTATTTTGGCTTTCATGGGCTTCTTTTAATTTTCTTCAGCTTCAACTTGAACTTGTGTAAGAACAGTTGATGGTCTGTCCTGCAATTGGTCCCAGGCCTTGTTCTGACTGATGACATTGAGTTTCTTCATTGTTTTTTTCCTAAAAACATAGTCGATTTGATTCCTATGAATTCCTTCTGGTGAGGTCCACGTGTATAGTCACTGTGTATGTTGTTGAAAAAAGGTATTTCCAATGAATAGGCAGTTGGTCTTGCAAAATTCTATCATGAGATTTGTGGCACCATTTCTATCACCTGGGCTGTATTTTCCAACTACTCTTCCTTCTTCTTTGTTTCCAACTTCCGTATTCTAATCGCCAGCAACTGCCCATGCATCTTGATTGCACGTTTGATCAATTTTAGACTGCAGTATATATAGACCAAGAGGCAGTCCTGCGAACAGAACAAGGCAATACTGCATGGTTTAAAATCAGGAAAGATGTGTGTCAGGGCTGCATCATTTCACCATACTTAATCCATCTGTATGCTGAACAAATAATCAGAGAAGCTGAACTATATGAAGAAAGATGTGGCATCAGGATTGGAGGAAGACTCATTAACAGCCTGCAGTATGCAGGTAGCACAACCTTGTTTAATGAAAGTGAAGAGGACTTGAAGCGCTTACTGATGAAGATCAAAGACGGCAGCCCTCAGTATGGATTACACCTCAACATAAAACAAAAATCCTTACAACTGGACAAATCAGCAACATCATGACAAATGGAGAAAAGATTGAAGTTGTCAAGGATTTTGTTTTACTTGTATCCATAATCAAGCAGCAAAAAAATCAAACAACGTATTACACTGGGCAAATCTGCTACAAAAGGCCCCTTTAAGGTATTGAAGAGCAAAGATGTCACTTTGAGGATTAAGGTATGCCTGACCCAAGCCATGGTATTTTCAATTGCTTCATATGCACGCGAAAGCTGGACAATGAATAAGGAAGGCTAAAGAAGAGTTGATGCATTTGAATTATGATGTTGGTGAAGAATGTTGAATATACCATGGACTGCCAGAAGAACGAAAAAATCTGTCTTGGAAGAAGTGCAGCCAGAACGCTCCTTAGAAGCAAGGATGGCGAGACTGTCTCGCATACTTTGGACATGTTGTCTGGAGGGATCAGTCCTTGAAGAAGGACAGCATGATTGGTGAAGTAGAGGGTCAGAAAAAAAAATGGAAGACCCTAAATGAGATGGATTGACACAGTGGCTGCAACAATGGGCTCAAACATAGCAATGACTGTGCGGATGATGCAAGACTGGGCAATGTTTCATTCTGTTGTACACAGTGTCGCTATGAGTCAGAATCGACTCAACGGCACCTAACAATAACAACATATTTTTTCTTTTATCCCTTGTGCTTTTGATATTGTATCTAAGAAGGGTTTGCCTAACTCAAGATCGTAAAGATTTACTCACATATTTTACTCTAAGAATTTTACAGTTTTAGCTTTTACATTTAGATATATGACCCATTTTGAGTTAATTTTTGTGTCTGGTGTAAAGAAGCGGGTCTAATTTCATTCTTTTGAATGTGGATATTCAGTTTTCCAGCACCGTTTGTTGAAAAGACTATTCTTTCCCTCATTGAGTTGTCTTGGCATCCTTATTGAAAATCAATTGGCCATTAATTTGAAGGTTCATTTTTGGGCTCTCAATATTCCATTGATCTCTATGTCCATCCGTGTACTAGTACATCACACTATCTTTATTACTGTAGTTTTGTAATAAGTTTTGAAATCAGTAATTCTGAGTTCTCCAAATTTTTCCTTCTTTTTCAATATTGTTTTGGCTATTATGGATCCCTTGTATATCTATATGGATTTTATGATCAACTTGTCAATTTCTGCATATAACCAAATGGAATTTTGATAGGGATTCCATTAAACCTGTAAATTAACTGGGGAGTATTAAGCCTTCTGATCAAAGCTATAGAATTATCTTATGGTTGGTTTCCAGGAATAGAAATTCACTCCAAGAAACTCAAGACAAAGGAGGTGAGGAACTCTCATGGAACCCAATTTTAGGCCTCACAGAAACTAGTAAGTCCTCAGGTATCTGCTTCCTCCACCTCTCCTCTCTCTCTGGGTCTATATAACCTGCAATTTCCGTTTCTGTCTCCTTATGTGCTCTAGCCTCCTGTCTAAGGACTATGTTGTTCAGATTAGCTGTAGTCCATCCAAAATGACTGTCTTGGTCCTTGAGATAATCGGGCTTTTCCAGCTCCAGTGCCCACAGTTAACTGAGCACCCTTTTCAGGTTAAAGATTTCAAAATCCAGAGAGAGGGAGCCTGGCTGGCCCACTTTAGTTCCATGGTGTTTCTTTAGGCCAATCAGGTATGACCAACAAGCAGGGTTATATGGTACATGTAACAGCCTTTTCTCTGCTCTTGGGATATAAATGGCCAGCAGTGGGGAGACGATTTCCACTTCTATTATAAATTTTAAATTTTTTGTTTAAAATTTAAATTTTATATTTAAATTATCCATGTAAATAGCCAAGTTAGCACAAATAGTAAGTGAGACTAGAAGCCAGGTGTTCTTGTTCTAAACATACATAGTCATTTTGGGCAGAAATGGCATTCAGGAGACCCTGTCCTGGGCCCAAAAGGTAGAGCCTGTTTTGTAAAGTTTCTTCTCTTTAATGGGCTAGGTATCTGGCTACCATCCATTTAAGAGACATGAAGACTAGAGAAGGTCTCTTGCCTCCTGCTCCTGAGGAAATTGCATTATTGGATTTTTAAATAAACCATTGGCCAGAATATCTAAGAGCCTTTCTCACAGACCTTGACAGGTTTATTTTTTTTTTAATTAAAAATCCTGGCCTGGGGCGAAATGAAAATGTCTTCAGATTTGCAATCAGTGCTTGTGTTTCATATTCGAAATGCGTGTTAGAAACCGGAGTTTGGTGTGACCTGATCCTGGGGCTTCATTGAGTGGATTGTTGACTTCTTTGAATTTAGCTGTTCTTGATGGGAACTGCGTTGATCCTTGCTAGGGTGCAGGGAAGACACTCTGTGACAACAGTATGTGGAGGATGTTTTCCATCTTCTTGTTTCCCACAAAGGAACCCTGGTGGTGCAATGGTTATAGTGCTCAGCTGCTAACCGGTAGTTGGCAGTTTGAACTCACCAGCCCCTCCGTAGGAGAAAGATGTGGCACTCTGCTTCCATCAAGATTTATAGCCTTGGAAACCTTAGGGGGACTTCCTCTTTGTCCTATAGGGTCCCTAGGAGCTGGAATTAACTCGACAGCCGTGGGTTTTGTTTGTTTCCCACAGTCTGACTGCAATTAGTCAATCAAAATTCCCTACTTGATTGAAGAAAACAAAGCATACTTGCTTCAGACCTTATGTCTAAGGCCTCCCTGCCATGAACTGATCTCAATCAGAAGAAGAGACTATGAACGCACACACCACACACTCCTCTCAATGCAGACCAAGGGGACTAAGAAATGTAAACACCACAGCAACATCTGCAAAAAAATGCATGAATTATGGATCCAGTTTATCTTTCTATTTTCAAATTCAACAAGTTGTTTTAAAAAAGGCTGTTAGTCTCCAATAAAATAGCAGACAAACACAATGACGCTATGTTCAGATTTTTCACAAAAATGTTTTGAGCTTCACATATGCAACTCATAAACTGTCAAAAAAGCAATACTTCAGGGCTTGAACTAGCAAATGATTATTTTTTACTGTAAGAGGGTAAATAGAGCCTAATACACGTGTTTATTTTATTTACTTGTTCATTAGTATCCCTCTATTTTTTTTTTTTTTTAGTACTACAAAGATTAACACAGGATACTGAACAGTATTTTTTTTTTCCTGGTAGAAATTTAGTTTTTAGATCTACCCTTAAGTCAGATATTAAAGCAGGGTAGAGCTTTTAGAGGCATCCACACACAAACCCCAATCCCAATGTCACCATTCTGCGCATTTGAGATGTGAGACTCCCAGTGAAGCTACTTGTCTGAATTTCCCCTAATTAGTAAATGACAGAGATAACACTTAAATTCTACTCTTGTGACTTCATATCAAGCCCAATTTTCATTTTCCTGTGCCACCTCTGACTGGAATCACTCCAGTTTAGCATGAATTAGATGTCTGCTCAGGGCCAGGCCTTGAGCTGGAGTCTGGGCACAAACAGATAAACGAAACATGGTCTGGCTGCCCAGGAGGTCAAGGCTGAGTGCAGAAACAGACATACAGAGAACAGAGGAATGTTCATAACCCAACTGGAGCAATCGCTATGGAAAAAATTGAAAGAGTTATCAAAGAATTACTTCCCTGAAAACTGCTGGTCCCATTTTGTTTGTTGTTGTTGTGTTCAGGTAATTTATTTCAAATTTTCAAGGAACAGATGATTCTCATACTTCATAAACTGCTCTGAAAGCAGAGAAGAAGTTGAACAGGTATCTCACTCATGTTATAAAACTAGCAAAGCCCTGATAACAAAACTTGCCAACAAGAGTACCCACGGAGACTCTGTGGAGAAGCAGACCTCAGTGACCATGCTTCTATCACCTGACCCAGCCCCAACCCAGGCAGTGCTGAATGGACCAGCTTTGGACTTCCGAACCCAGGTCAGCCAATCCATTTGCTTGCTGGCAACTAATTAGTCTCTCTCTTGAGCAGCTGGACATAAAGTCACAGAGAAAATAGTGGGTCCGTGTTGGATGTTGGTGCTATGAGGATAGGTATGTGTTTAGCTGTCATATGCAAGCAGAGAGGTTTTTCTAAGAAAGAGGGGAAAGAAGGAGAAATTAGAGGCCCTGAGAAAAAGAGGGAACCAAGATCTCACCTATCTCCTAAGCAACAGAGAGAGTGGCTTTGGTTTCTAGTAGCTCCAGTTCCCATGAGACCAGGCTATACTATGGCTCTTGTTTCCATGGTGTTGCCTGGTTGTGTCCTTTCAGTCACAGCCCCTCCCTCCACTTCTCCCCATTACATGCATTTCCTTTTCCTATGCTGTATTGAATAGGTTTCTAGTCTTTGCAATAAAGATAGCTTTGCTAGAATAAGAATGGTTGGAAATGAGGAGAAAAAATTATCATTGTTTGCAAAAGATACATTTTAATACCTAGAACACGCAAGAGAATCAACTGAAAAACTATTAAAATTAATAAGAAAGCTCAGCAAAGAGACTGGTTAAAAGATAAATACACTAAAACAATAGTGTTCTTTACTGGCAATAACTAGTTGAGAAATATGATTTTAAAATATCATATTCACAATAGCAACAGAAAATATAAAATGCCTATGAATAACTTTAATAGGAAATATGTAAGATGTTTATGAAGAAAACCACAAAACTTTACTGTGAGAAATAAAAATTACTTGACTAAATAAGAAGATAAACAGTGTTCCTGGGCAGGAGGCTTCATATTGTAAAGATACCAGTTTTCCCCAAATTAACTTATAGGTTTATCATATTTTCCAATCCAAATCTTGACAGGAGTTTTGGAACCTTAACAAAATGATTCTAAAATTTATCTGTGATAATAATAGGTAGAAATAGCTGTAATTTTTGAAAAATAAAAATTATTACACTTACCCTCTAATATATGTAAATGTATTATACAGTAAAAATAATCAAAGCATTATGTTTCTGGTGTAAGAATAGATATGTCAATGGGAAAAAACAGATATCAAAAAAATAAAATTTATATACACACACACAAATTTAATATATCATTAACATGGAATCATAAATCTCTGGGGGAACTATTATTTTCTAATACATGGTTAAGAACACCTTTATAAGGGTATTAAAAGTCTTGGGAAGGGAGAAAGCATTACTCACCAATGTCTACCTATAAGGGTTTGCATACAGATTTATTAAGATTTATAAGCATCTTTTTTAAAGCAAAAAAAAACATTGACAATTGATCAAATTGAAGGGTAAGGGGAAAGAGGGTATTTGTAATCTAAAAAGAAAGAAATTGCACACACAAAAAAATTAGATGTCTCTAAATAAAAATACGGGATATCTGTACTTAAACCTTAAAGGCAAAACAAAAATACGGGTGGGGGGGACTTTAAACACATGAAACAGAACAAAAATTAGCATCCTTAAGACGTAAATGAAAGTGATAGGTAACATTCCGATCAGATCCCAATCCACGTCTGACCAAAAATACCGTGGAGAGGCAATACACAAAAGCAGAAATACGAATGGCATACAAACATATGTTTGAAAAAGCCAGCCTCACTAGCAATTAAATAGACGCAAATCGAAACAATGAGCTATTATCCTCACCTCTCAAATCAGGAAAACTAGAAAAAAAAACTCTCCAAATGGACCTGTGAGATAACCATTCTTCTCTGCTTGTTGGGGATATAAATTTGTACATCTTTTGAGAAAGCAATTTAACTACCGTCTCAGCACCCAGTGCCATCGAGTGGATTCCGACCCAAAGCGACCGTATAGGACAGGGTAGAACTGCCCCATAGAGTTTCCAAGGAGCGCCTGGCGGATTTGAACTGCAGACCCTTTGGTTAGCAGCTGTAGCACTTAACCGCTATGCCACCAGGATTTCCATTAACTACCGTATCGAGAGACAAATATATTAAAATATTTTAAAGCAGTAATTCCATTTATAGAATCCGGAGAAAATAATTTGTAACAAGGACAAAAAAATACACAAAGATATATATCATACAGATTTGTGTGTGTGCTTATGAGTGTGTATTTTAATAATAGCATAATTAGAAGTGAAAATATACTCCAAAAGAGGGGAATGATCAATTAAAATTGTGGTGCATCCATATAATGGAAATTGATGTAGTCATTATAAATAAGGATAGGATTTTTAATTAAAAAAAAAGTCTACACCAATATTGTATCTTCGAAAATGGAAACACTCCTTCATACATGTTTCAGTCTCAAGGAAGTTCAAATGCGCATCCACCCAAAACGACTTGAACACTGGCCCACTGTCAGTGATTTCATCCAACAGAGCTAGAATTATGAGGTTTTTCAACTCTTTTAAAACTCATTATCTGCATTTTAAAATTTGTTTGTAAAGGAATATATATTACTTTTATAATCAGGAGATAGAGAGAGAAATTGACAAATCGTCTCACTATAAAGAAATAAGTGCTTTAATAAAGGTAATTGCTTTGAGAGAACCATATCTATCTTGAGTGGTCAAGGAGGAAGCATTTCAATTGGAGCTTACAGAAGTTAGCTGTGCGGGAAGACCGAGGAGGGGCATTACCAGCAGAGCCAACTTCACTAACCCACCAAACACCCACTGCTGTCGAGTTGATTCTGACTCATAGCCACCCTACAGAACAGGGTAGAACTACCCCATAGGGTTTCCAAGGCTATAAATCTTTACAGAAGGAGACTGCCACATCTTTCTCCTGCCGAGCAGCTGGTGGGTTCAAACCGCTACCTACTGGTTAGCAGCCAAGTGCTTTAACCACTGCACCACCAGGGCTCCCTTACCTTTACTGAGTAATGCAAAGAGTTAGGCATTACTGTGAGAGAGGCAAAGATGAGAATTATCATCTGGTTGGAGAGCAAGGCACGAAAAAACAAATCAATAACAACCAAAATAACAAGTGCTGGTTTGGTTTGGTAATTTATGGGAGGAGCCCTGGTGGTACATTGGTTAAAGCGTTCAGTTGTTATCCAAAAGGTCAGTGATTCAAAGGTACCAGCCGCTCCGCGGGAGAAAGATGGGGTGGACGACTTCCATAAAGACTGACAGCCTTGGGAACCCTATGGGGCAGTTGTACTCTGTACTTTTGGGTGGCTATGAGTCAGAATTGACTCCACCGCGGTGGGTTTCGTTTGTTTTTTGATGGTAATTTATGCTAAGGAGGAAATGAGCAATTAAATAATAAACCATAAGATTGGAGATAGATTTGGGGTAGGGGAGAAACAAAGCAAACATGACTCAGAGGAAACAATACTGAATGGAAAAGAACAATTGAGTGCTCTTTTCCCCAGCCTTCCAGTGTATCCATTAATGTAAGCCTATCCACATATTAGGAAAACCTGGTGGCATAGTGGTTAAGTGCTATGGCTTCTAACCAAAAGGTCAGCAGTTCAAATCCACCAGGCGCTCCTTGGAAACAGTATGGAGCAGTTTTGCTCTGTCCTAGCGCGTCGCTATGAGTCAGTATTGAATCGAAGGCAGTGAGTTTGGTTTTTCTTGGTTTATAGGGTGGCTATGAGTAAGAATCTGCTCCACAGCAATGGTTTTGGTTTTCTTCCCCCACATCTTAATGTGCATTCCCCTTCTCTGATCCCTTCTCCAATTTGGCTGTATTTCTCATTTTCTACCTTTTAACAGGGATAGAAGCAGAATCATGGCCTATTCAGACTCTGGTAGACTTTTGAGTCATTGGTTCTCAGCAGGGTACCCACCTACTATTAAATTTACGATGGAAATACGCTATGATTTCAAGATATTTGGCCTGTGGCTTCCACTTGAGAAGGGAAGATGATTTTACATGGAACACGGCTGAGCAACTAACTCATCAGCCCAATTAGATGCTGACTTAATTCAGTAGCAATCAAGTACTTAGCCTCTTCCCAGTGAAAGACACTGTGCTAGAAGTGGGATACAGGAAGGGATGGATAGCAGAGAACGCCCACTCTCAGTAAGTTCATAATCTAAACTACTAGGTCTCAAACCGGGCTGCCTATTGTAATCACCAAACAAAAGCCATTGCCTTCAAATTGACTCTGACTCACAGCGACCCTATAGGACAGAGTAGAACTGCCCCATAGGGTTTCCAAGGCTGTAATCTTCATGGATACAGACTGTCACATCTTTCTCCTATAGAGCGGCAGGTGGGTTCCGACCACTGATCACTCAGCAGCCCAGCACTTAAACACTGCGCCACCAGGGCTCCTCATTGTAATCAACAGGGGAGCTTTAAAAAATACTGATGCTCAAATCAAAACCCTAGAGATTCTGATATAATTGGTCGGGGGTGTGGTCTGGCATTAGGCGTTTTAAAAGCTCCCCAGGTGATTCTAACGTGCAGCCGACTTTGGAAACTGCTGTCTTAAGGGAGCAAAAGACAAAATGCCTAACCATAAAACAACTATAGCCACGTGACTTTCCTGGAACAAATCCTTAATAGCATCGAGCTACCAGGGCTCCTTCTAGCACCTGCTGAGCCTTCTTCCCTGAGGCTCCCCCAATAGAAGGCCTGTCCCCTCAACATTCCTTTACTGTCCTGACTCCACCTCAGAAACAGGAAATAGGTGGATCTCTACCGACTCTGATTGATTGCTATTGGCTACCCAGAGAATCTTTGTTGAGATAGATACCGAGATGACGACAATGCTCCACAGGAAAAAGTACTATGATCTTTTCATTAATTTTCATTAATTTTACCATTATTAGTAAGTAATGTCTGTCTCAGTCAAGGAAGGGAAAGGAGCAGAATGAGTGCTAGATCTTTGCTGCGCTGGTGTCATGCTTTTGCTCATCCTTTTTGCACTTGGTCCGGACTGTTCTCCAAACTGTTCTTCACAGCACAGTATAGGGGTCTCTCCTCCCTGAGGATTTCCTGTTGCTCTCCACCTCCTCCCTACCTTGTCTCATAAAAACCAAACCAAAGACATTGCTTGAAGTCTATTCCGACTTATAGTGACCCTATAGGACAGGGTGGAGCCCGGCTAGTGCAAGGGTTGAGAGCTATAGTTGCTAACCAAAAAGGTCGGCAGTTCAAATGCACCAGCCACTCCTTAGAAACCCTGTGGGGGCAGTTCTACTCTGTCCTATTGGGTCACTATGAATCAGAATCAGCTCAACAGCAACGGGTTTGGTTTGGGTTTTTTTTTTTTTAATAGGGCAGGGAAGAACTGCCCCATAGCGTTTCCAAGGCTGTAACCTTCACAGAAGCAGACTGCCCATCTTTCCCCTGCAGAGTGTCTGGTGGGGTCTAACCACTGACCACTAGAGTTAGCAGCCCGGCATTTAACTACTGCCCCACTGGGGATCCTTCCTTGCCTCAGAGAGTTCATCAAACCTTCTTCTGAATCCCCTTAGTATTATTGTCACTTTTAGTAACACTTAAAGAAATCAGTGTCAGCTTTTGTGTGAAAAAAAGACATAGCTCAAATACTTTATGACTGTGGTTCTCAAACTTTAGCTTGCATCAGAATCACCTGGGAAGGATTATTAAAACACTCCCAGAGGTTTTGATTCAGTAGATCTATGGTGAGGCTCAAGGATTTGCATATCTATCAAGTTCCCAGGTGATGCTGATGCTGTTGGCCTGAGAACTTCTGCCCTATTACATTGTGATCTAGAAGGTCTGAACTGCTACATCTTTATCTATGCATTCCTTTAGCAATGCCCTAAACTTAGTAAGTACTTATTTTCATTGAATTCAACCATAAGCAATCCAAGACAGACATGGTAGGTGAGAAAGAATTGGTGCAGACTCACATTTAAGAAGTCACACTGGTTTGGAATAATAATAAAAACAAACAAATGAACAAAAACCTTCGATGACAGATTGTTTCAGACACGAAGAGAGAAATAGGGATGATTCTTGGCTCGGTATCTGGAGCTGGGGTCATAGAGATGAAGGAACATTTTAGAAAGATGCCAGGCTGGTTACCTGGAGACAGCTTACTTATTGTCTCCATCAGTCTCAAGCAAGCAGCCTCTGAACTGACTGTGGATTTAACAAGGAGGAAAAGAGCCTGTATGTGTGATCAAGGGTGGTAGAAAACAAACAGGTAGCCAAGGGAAGGAGAAGCAATGGAGGGAGGCTCCGGGAGGATTTTCATTTCCCATCTCTGGAAATATGTCTCCATTGGCTTTATTGAAAGCCACCCCAAGGCTGATGGGGGAGGAGAGGGAGCTGTTAGAAGATGAATGAGATGGCTCACTGAACAGATTTTCCCAGCTCTCACCAGCCTGGTTTTAAAAGCCATTTCAGCAATTGTTTGGAGCTGTCAGATGTCTCTGTCAGATCGATAGGTTACTGTGGAATTTGCCCAGACTGTTGGCCAATCAAAATGTAAATTCCAGATAAATTTAATACATAAACCTACTTGTCTTGCTCAAGCCATTTTGGAAGTCATGAAAAGTAATTTGACTTTTCCTCATGACTGTCATACAGGAGACACATTTCTGCTGGTGTTAAGCATTTATTTGGCTTCAAAACTCATTGTGGGGCCAGTGATGGCAATGAAGGTATAGGGTATATATGCAGTTATGGTCTTGCCATCCATGTGTTTTAGAGGGAGCTTATCTGTTCCATTATTTGGGTGCTTTTATGGGAAATACATAAATTAATATGAAGATGTGTGCACATGAGGGTGTTGTATTTGTTTGTAGGGCATGTGATTAAAAAGTCTTGAACCTCTATTTACGTCTCTCCCGGGCAGTCTTATTTTCTAGGGCATGTATGTGTATCCAGATGCATGATGGCATGTATGTGTGTTGTAACTTATCTTTTTCAACAAGAACCATAAATCTTTATATTTAAAGGAGAGATTTATAGCCCTGCCAGGATGGCACCAGGCCCCATGGGGAAGTATGCTTTAGAGGCATGCCCTAATTTTTCACATCGAAAGAAGTCATAATGGGAGAAGCATGTAGGCAAGAGGTAAAAGGTTTTGAACTCAGGAATGTCTAAAATGAAGTTTTGCATTTAATCATTTCTCCTGTGGTCATTAGATAGCAGACTTCCTTCTTTAATGTGGCATTGAGCTTTCATATACATTATGCTACTTGATCCTCACAACAACTCATTGAGGTAGCTGGCATCAGGACTTCGAACTGATTTGTTCCAGTTGGAACCCCTGCTGAGATTCTGCATTTCTACCCAATATACTGAATCAAAATCTACTCTTTAACAGGATCCCCAGATGATTCTTATGGATAATAAAGTTTGAGAACCACTGCTGTACTAGTGGTTCTCCGAATTGGTCCCTAACTGCGGTATTAACATCACCCGGAAACTTGTTAGAAATGCAAATTCTCAGCAGGCTTCTGAACCAGAACAAACCGGTTTGAAGCTCGGGGATTAGCTGGGTTCTTGTACCAGTTTCCTGTGGGTGCTGTAACAAATTGCCACACACTTGGCAGCTTAAAACACAAATTTATTATTTTACAGTTCTGGAGGGCAGAAGTCCAAAATAGATTTTATTGGGCTAAAATTAAGGTGTCAGCAAGGTTGTGTTCCTTCTGTATTCTCTAGGGGAGAATCTATATCCTTGCCTTTTCCAAGTTTTAAAGGCTGCCTGCATTCCTTGGCATGTAGCCTCTTTTAAAGTCAGCATGGTCAGGGGGAGTCCTTCTCACATCACCATTTCTTTATATTTCCTCTATTTTGCCTCCCTCTTCAATTTTTAAGGACTCTGTGATTGTATTTCATTCACCCGGACAATAAGATAGATATAATCTCCCTATTTTAAGGCCAGCTAACTAGCAACCTTAATTCCATGTACAACCTTAATTTCCTTTTGCATGTAACCTAACATATTAACAGTTCTGGGTATTTGGACATAAACATCTTGGGGGGCCAGTATTCTTCCCACCAGAGCTCCTTTGCCCCCTAGCTTCTAATGGGTTCAGCTAGGGGCAGATTAACTAGTAAGCAAAGTATGTACAGGCTCCAGTAAGCAAGGAATGTATGGGCTTAATTGTGTTTACTTCCTAATCTGTAGTACACAATTTTACATACGGTGATGGTTAAGGTTGTGTGTCAATTTGGCTGAGACATGCTTCTCAGTGGTTTGATGGTTATGATGTAGTTTGGCAGTTATGTAATGATGTAATCACCTCTATGATGAGGTCTGATATAATGTAATCACTTCCATGATGAGATCTGCTATGAGCATCCAAACAGTTGAAAGTGTGTTTCGGGGAGGCGGGGGGGTGGCCTACATCTGGCAAAGCTCATTGGCTTTTGCTCTGCAGTGGATCCTGCATTTGGCTCGTAATCATCTGACTTCGGGTTCTTGGAACTTGAGCCAGCAGCCTGCCATCTGACCTGCTGATCTTGGGTTTGTCAGCCCCTGTAGTTACATGAGTCAGGTGAAGCCTCTAGTTCGATGCCTGACTCACAGATTTAGGACTTTCTAGCCTTAACAACCATGTGAGCCATTTTCTTAATATAAATTTCTCTGTCTCTCAACACAGTGGCTATGACAATGGGCTCAAACATAACAACAATTGTGAGGATGGCACAGGGTTGGGTAGTGTTTCATTCCATTTTACATAGAGTTGCTATGACTCAGAACCAACTCAATGGCATCTAACAACAACAAATACATATATATATATATATATATATATATATATGCTATGTTGGTTTTGCTTCTCTAGAGAGCCCAGCCTAAAACACATGGATTTCACCACATCTTTGTGAAATTGTGCACTACAGACTAGTGAGTAAGTACAAGTAAGTCCATGCATACCTTGCTTATTGGGTAGTCCATCCCTAGTGTTCAGCTGAGGGTGGGCACTGGCAGGGGAGCAGAAAGGGAAGAGAGAGCTTCAGGTATTTAGTTCCTTGTTCTCTCCTTGTTGTGTTGCCCTTCTGCAGAGGCTGAATTGTTTTGTAAAAGCCAGAACTCCATAAGGTAGCTCCTTCCTACAACTATAGCTTTTTCTGGGTACCAGTAACCACTCTCTGACCTTGTCCCATCAAGCCCAGAATGGGAACAGCTTCCCTTTGTTGTTAGTCCTAGGGTGCTTCATCATACCTTAGTGTTTCCTTTAACCGTCCCACACCTGTCTATAGTCCTTCCATTAAACCACCTTCAATTACTACTTTATGTGTGGCACCTGTTGCTTGCCAGGTTCTCAGCTAGATGAGGGGCTACTTCCAAGGCTAAGGTTCTTTCCCCTATACCATAGTTGGCTAAAAATTGATGGGTTAGCTAAAAATAGTGAAGAACATGGTTACAATTCAACATTAATTTTCTATTTCTTTCCTGTATAGGGTACAAAATCAGGCTAAACTGACAGGGCTGGTTACTAACACTCACCTTTAATTAACAGAAGGGGACCAACTTAGAAAGCAGAAGAGAGAATTCCCTCTGGTCCATATTGGCCCAACACATAATGGGGAAAATATATTCATTTATTCAGGTCCAGTGAATATTAAAACACAGAAACAGAGACAGAGCCAACATGGCACCCTAGACAGATGCATCATGCCATCTTTCTGCAGCAAAGACCCAGAAAACTAAAACAGATACAAATGTCAATCCTGGAATTCTAAGCATCAAATAAAGGGATAAAGAAACAGATCAAACATTGAAAGGGAGAAGAAACTGAAGGAAAACAGAGAACGAGGAGAAATACGGAGTGGAGGCCCCCTGCCAACTAACATGGCACAGTGTCATATTCCTGGAGCACAGTCAGCAATAACCCTGGACATGGAGTACAGTAAGGCAACTTCATAGAGCTCCCAATAGCGGACAAAGCACCCACCCTGTAGCCCACCTCTACCTGCTTCCCACAGAGCTATGATGCACCGCCTTGGCTACAGAGACACCTGACTGATGCCAGCCTGGATCCACCCCACCCCTACATGCCAGCTTCTACCACACAATTTTTTTCCCCTTTCTTCCTTTTCTTTCTGCCTCCCACCTAGCCCTGTATGCCCCCTCTATCCCTTCCCAGTGGGCCATTCGGTACTGCTGCACAGGTAGGCATGCTGCACAGGTAGGCAGCTACCAGCCCACCTCCAGCCCAGGTCCCCCCATCCTCCACCCAAGAGCTCCTCCCACAAAGCCACTTTACTTTTTAATTTTTATTTATATTTTATATATTTTTTTCTTTCCTCCTTTTCTTTCTCCCTCCCACCTAGCCCCATACCCCATCTCTATCCATCCCTCTCTGAGCCAAACTGTGGTGCCTTGACTAGAGAGGCACCAGCCCACTGCCAATCCAGGTCTGTGCTGCCCCCACCTGATGGCTCCTACTGCATCATTTTTTTCACCTTTCTACCTTTCTTTCTCCCTCCCACCAATTCCTGTGTCCCACCTCTCTTCCTTCACACTGATCCTCGATTCACTACCATAGGTAGAGATCTAATAGCCTGCCGCCATCCCAGGTCCCACCCACCCATACCCACCAGCCCCCATTGCACCATTTTTTATTTTATTTTGTTTGTTTATTTATTTTTCACTCCTACCTAGCCCCATAAGCCACGCCCCATTCTTGCCAGACCCCATAGCACCACTGTGGCTATAAAGCCACTGGCCTACCACTTTCTTCCTAGCTTCCTACCTCTCACGTAGCCCTGTACACCACCTCCCCGACCTTCCTGCAAGCCCCCTGGTCTGACCTGCCCCCCACCACATTGGCTACCCCATTTTTTTCTTTCTATCTCTCTTCAATTCTTTGTTCCCACACCTAGCCCCACACCCCACCTTTCTTTCCCACTGGTCCTCACTGTGATGCTGTGGCTAGGGCATACCCAACTGAGGTCCATCATCACATCAGGGCCTCACTGCCCCTCCCCTCCCACCACTTGACAAGCTGCTGAAAGGAGGGAAACAAGCCCATACCACTCCCTGTCCAACACCCTGCCTATCTGGCAAAGGGCTGTGATTATTCTCATACCACTGACCAACATCAGAAGGCAGACAGCGCCCACCTAATCTGCCCTCAACAACTTTGCCAAACCACTGTACAGCAAAGAAGGCTCACCCTGCCTGTGGATGCCCTGCCCACCTGAACAAGGTGATAAGAGCTATTATGCCCACAGACGAGCAAGCAGCAAAGCACCCTTGGCCCGCCTGCCCTGACATATCAAAACAAAGAAGCAGGATGGAAAAAAAAAAAGAACATAAATCAATATATAAAGAAAATAAGACCTTAATGTCTTGGAGACAGCAGACACTATAAAAAAATATAAAACATCAGGACAAGATGGCTCCAGAAAGTGACCAAAATAAAAAATCTGATAATTTTATGGTATAAGAGAAGGCAGTAGAACTACCCAACGTGAATTCAAAAGACTAATATTTAAGGCTTTCTAAGAGATTGGGAAAGAGATCAAGGAAAACACAGACAAAAACCAAGGATAAAATAGCCAAAATCATGTAAAACACAGACAAAACCAACAAAAATAATAGCCAAAATCAAGGAAAACACAGACAAAGCAGTACAAGAATTCAGGAAAATAATACAAGAATAAAACTTCAAAATAGATAAATAAATAGAAATCATACAAAAATAGCAACTAGAAATCCAAAAGATAAACAACAAAATTTAGGAAATAGACAACTCAATAGAAGATTGTAGGAGCAAATTTGAAACAGACGCCACTTTTTTTGAGGGAAAATTAGAGAAAAGAATGAAGAAAATCTAAGACTTATGTGGGACACAAAAGCAAAACTTTGTGCACTATTGGAATTCCAGAACAGAGGGAGAAAATGGAAGACACAGAGAAGATTGTTGAAGATTTCTTGACAGAAACTTCCCAAATATCATGATGGGTGAAAAACCGAACATCTAAGAAGCTCAACAAACCCTATATAGGATAGACCGCAAAAGAAATTCACCAAGACATATTGTAATTACAATTGTCAAAAGAAAACACAAAGAAAGAATCCTGAGGGCAGCTCAAGAAAAATGAAAAGTCACAAAAGGAAAACAATAAGACTAAACTCTGATTAGTTGGCAGAAACTATGCTGGCAAGAAGGCAATGGGATGACATATATAAAACCTTGAAAGAGTAATATATCCTGCAAAACTCTCTCTTAAATATGATGGCAAAATTAGGACATTTTCAGATGAAAAGAAATTAGGGGAATTTGTAAAAACCAAACCAAACTTACAAGAAACATTAAAGGGCATCCTTCAGTTAGAGAACTAACAACGTAAGTCAACAACTGGAGTCCAGACACTGGACAGCATCAACCAGACACCAACCTAGATAAAGAACTCTCAAAAATAAAACAGAAGACTTAAAACTGGGAAACAGAGACATCATTCTATAAACGACAACAACATCAAAACAATAAAAGGGGCAGTAAATGGTGTAGGTGTAGAACTTTCAAATGAAGAGGACATCAAGGTGATATTAAGTAATAAAAGACTGGTTCAAACTTAGCAAGATAAAGGTGAATTTCAAGGTAACCATAAGGAAAGTTTACAACTCTGCTCATCAGAATTAAAAAGAAGAAAAACATTAAGTCTCAGTAAACAAAAAAAATCTATAACGACAAAAGAAAAGAAAATCCATAAACAAAAGGAACTCAGCACAGGAAAGTAAAAGGAACAAGAACAACAACAAAAAAGTCAGCACCACAGAAAAAAGCACATCAATATGACAACAATAAACTCATATCTATCAATAACCACACTGAATGTAAATGGCATAAATGTACCTGTAAAGAGACAGAGAGTGGCAAAATGGATAAAAAAGCACAACCCATCAATATGCTGTTTACAAGATACACCTTAGAAACAAAGACATAAATACACTAAAAAGTAAAGGATGGAAAAAAAATATATCAAGTGAATAGTAAACAAAAAAGGGCAGGAGTGGCAATTCTAATCCCAGATAAAATAGCTTTTAGGCAAAGTCAACCGTAAGAGACAAAGAAGGACATTATAAAATGATAAGACAGACAATCCACCAAGAAGACATAACTTTAATAAATACCTGTGCACACAATAACAAGACTCCAAAATACATAAACTCTAACAGCACTGAAAAGAGAAATAGTTCCAGAACAGCAGTGGAAGACTTCAACACACCACTCTCATTAGAGGACAGAACACCTAGAAAAGAAACTCAACAAGGATACGGAAGATCTAAAGGCCACAATCAACCAACTTGATCTCATGGACATATGTAGAACATTCCACCCAAGAGCAATAAAGTATACATTCTTTTCCAAGGCACATGGAACATTCTCAGACCATATTTTGGACCATAAAGCAACCCTCAATAAAATTCAAAACATCAAAATAATACAAAGCATTCTCTCTGATCACAATGTGATAAAAGTAAAAATCAGTAAGAGGAAGAGCAAGGGGAAAAAAAACAAATACATGGAAACTGAATAACGCCTTGCTTAAAAACAACTGGGTAATAGAAGAAATCAAAGAGGGAGTTGAAAAATTCCTAGAATTAAATGAGAATAAAAACACATCATACCAAAACCTTTGGGACACAGGAAAGGCAGTGCTCAGAGGTCAATTCACATACGCCTTGAAAAACAAAAGAATGAGCCAATGTCAAAATGTTAGCCCTACAACTTGAACAAATAGAAAGTGAACAGCAAAAAGAATACCATAGCAACCAGAAGAAAGGAAATAATAAAGATTAGAGCAGAAATAAATTAAATAGAGAACAGAAAAACAATAGAAACAAGACCAAAAATTGGTACTTTGAAAAGCTCAACAAAATCGACAAACCACTGGTCAAACTGAAAAACGAAAAACAAGAGAGGAAGCAAATAGCCCAAATAAGAAATGAGATGGGGGACATTACAACAGACTTAACTGAAATAAAAAGGATCATAACAAATTACTATGAAAAATTGTACTCCAACAAATTTGAGAACCTAGAGGAAATGGACGAATTTCTAGAAACACACTACTTACATGAACTTACACAAGCTGAGGTGGAAAATCTAAACAGACCCATAGCAAGAGAAGAGATTAAAGAGGTAATAAAAAAAAAAAAATACTCCCCCCCTAAAAAAAAAAAAAAAAAAAAAACCCTGGCCTGGACGGCTTCACTGGAGAATTCTACCAAACATTCAGAGAAGAGCTCACACCCATACTACTTAAACTATTTCAGAGCATAGAAAATGAAGGAATACTCCCAAATTCATTCTATGAAACCAGTATAACCCTGACACCAAAGTCAAGCAAAGACATCACAAAAAAGAAAATTACAGACCAATATCTCTCATGAATACAGCTGCAAAAATTCTCAATAAAATTCTAACCAATAAATTCAGCATTATATAAAAATGTAATAGACAACAACCAAGGGGGATTCATACCAGGTATGCAAGGATGGTTCAACATTAAAAAATCAATGAATGTAATCCACCATATAAGCAGAACAAAAGAAAATAATCACGTGATCATCTCAGTTGATGCAGAAAAAGCATTTGTTAAAGTGCAATGCCCATTCCTGATAAAAAAAAACTCTCAGCAAAATATGAATAGAAGAGAAATTCCTCAACATAATAAAGGGCATCTATACAAAACCAACAGCCAACATCATTCTCAACAGAGAGAAGATGAAAGCATCTCCTCCTCCAAGAACAGGAACAAGATAAGGATGCCCTTTATTACCACTCCTGTTTAACATTGTGCTAGAAGTCCTAGCTAGAGGAATAAGGCAAGGAAAAGAAATAAAGGGCATCCAAACTGGAAAGAAAGAAGTAAAACTATCCCTTTTCACAGATGATATGATCCTATACATAGAGAACCCCAAAGATTCTACAAAAAAACTACTGTAAGTAATAGATTCAGCAGAGTAGCAGGATACAGGGTCAACCTACAAAAATCAGTTGGATTCCTATACATCAACAAAGAAAACTTTGAAAAGGAAATCAGGAGAGCAATACCATTTATAATACCATCTAAAAAGGTAAAATACTTAGGAATAAATCTAATGAGGGACACAAAATCACATATAAAGAAAACTACAAAACACTATTGCAAGAAACAAAAAGAGACCTACATAAATGGAAAAACATACCATCCTCATGGATAGAAAGACTCAACACTGTGAAACTGTCAATCCTACTCAAAGCAATCTACAGATACAATGCACTACTGATCCAAATACTAAGAGTATTGTTTAACAAGATGGAAGAATGATTCATTAACTTTATATTGAAAGGAAAGAGGCCCCAGACAAACAAACATTACTGGAAAAAAAAAGAACAAAGTAGAAGGTCTCACACTAACTGATCTCAGAAACTTCTATACAGCCACAGTAGTCAAAACAGCCTGGTACTGGAATAATGACAGACACATAGACCAGTGGAGCAGAATCAAGAATCCAGACATAAATCCATCTACCTATGGTCAGCTGATTTTTGACAAAGGGCCAAACTCCATTAAATGGGGAAAAAGACAGTCTTTTTTAACAAATGGTGCTAGCAAATTGGATGTCCATCTATAAAAAAATGAGACAGGACTCACACCTCACACCACATACAAAAACTAACTCAAAATGGATCAAAACATAAAAACCTAAAATGATAAAGATCATGGGAGAAAAAAGAGACAACACTAGGATACTAGAGGCCCTAATCATAACATAAATATAATACAAACCATAACCTACAATGCACAAATACCAGAATATATAAACTAGATAATCGGGAGCTCCTAAAAATTAAACACTTATGCTCATTGTCCTAGGCTGGGTTCTTTAGAGACACAAAACCAGCAAAGTGGATTTCTATCTAAAAAAAAAAATTTTTTTTTTTATCTATCATCTATCTATCTATCTATCTATCTATCTATCTATCTATCTATCTATCTATCTATCTATCTATCTATCTATCTATCTGTCTATCTACATACACACACATAAGCAAGTAAAGATGATGAGACTTCGTCTCACATACTTTGGACATGTTAGCAGGAGGAATCAGTCCCTGGAGAAGGATAGTATGCTTGGTAAAGTACAAGGTCAGCGAAAAAGGGGATGACCCTCGATGAGATGGAGTGACACTGTGGTTGCAACAATGCGCTCAAGCGTAACTATTGTGAGGATGGTGCAGGACTGGGTAGTGATTTGTTCTGTTGTACATAGGATCACTATGAGTCAGAACTGACTCGATGGCACCTAACAACAACATATATATGTATATACACACATACATATACATATATACACATCCAAAACCAAAACCAAACCCACTGCCATTGAGTCAATTCCGACTCATAGCGGCCCTATACGGCAGAGTAGAACTGTCCAATAGAGTTTCCAAGGAGTGCCTGGCGGATTCGAACTACCGACCTCTTGGTCAGCAGTCGTAGCACTTAACCACTACGCCACCAGGGTTTCCATATATACACATAAATATACATAAAACAAACCCATTTCCATTGAGTCAATCCCAAATCATAGTGATCCTATAGGACAGAACAGAACCGCACCATAGGGTTTCCAAGGAACAGCTGGTGGAGTCAAATTGCTGACCTTTTGGTTAGCAGCCAAGCTTTTAAGTGCCGCACCACCAGGGTTCCAATAAATATAGAGAGATTTATATCAAGGAAATGGCTCACACAGTTGTAGTGACTGGAACGTCCCAAGTAGTGGCTCAGGCTGGAGGCGCCTCCTGACTCACACAGCTGCAGGGACTTGGCAAAACCAAGATCCAGACTGTGGAAGATGATGAATCCCAAGATTGGCAGCCAAGCTGCTAGCTCAAGTCCCAAGAACCGGAGGTCAGGTGAACAGGAGGCAGCTGCAGGATCCAAAGAGAGCAAAAGCCAGTAAGCCTTGCCAGAAAGTCCACCTATATTGAATGCAGGTGACACTCCTAAAGAAACTGCCTTTCAACTGATTGGCTATTCACAGCAGATCTCATCATGGAAGGAATTGCATCATTATATGACTGCCAGACTACATCATAACTGTCAAACCACTGAGAATCATGTCCCAGCCAAGTTGACACACAACTTTAAAAGTCACACTCATAAGAAGACATCACCAAAGAGTAAAAAGAGAAACTACAGACTGGGAGAAAATTTTGGCTATGACATATCTGACAAGGGTCTAATCTCTAACATCTGTAGAGTACTTCAACACTTCAACAACAAAAAGGCTAATAACTCAGTTGAAAAATGGGCAACTGATATGAACAGACACCTTTCCAAAGAAGATATTTAAGTGACTAACAGACACACGAGGAAATGCTTGTGATCATTAGCCTTCAGAGAAACGCAAATCAAAACTACAATGAGATATCAGCTTACCAATTACTGGGACTAATAAAAAAAAAATCAGACAATAACAAATGTTGGAGAGGTGGCGGGGGGGGGACTAGAACTCATGCACTGCTGGTGGGAATGTAAAATGGTACAACCACTATGGAAAATGATATGGCACCTTCTTAAAAGGTAGAACTAGAAATAACGTATGATCCAGCAATTCCAGTCCTAGGAATATATCCTAGAGAAATAAGAGCCATCACACAAATAGACATGCACACCCATATTCATTGCAACATTATTCACAAGAGCAAAAAGATGGAAACAACCTAAGTACCCATCAACAGATTAATGGATAAACAAATTATGGTACATACACATAATAGAATACTACACAACAATAAAGAACAATGATGAATCCATGAAACATCTCACAACATAGTTGAATCTGGAGGGCATTATGCTAAGTGAAGTAAGTCGATCACAATAGGACAAATATAGTATGAGACTACTATTTTTAAAAACCCAAGAAAAGGTTTACACACAGAAAAAAACAATTTTTGATGGTACTAGGGAGAAGGATGGGAGATAATAACTAGATTGTAGAAAAGTGGTAATTTTGGTGGAGGGAAAGACAACACACAATATAGTGGAAGGCAGCACAACTTGACAAAGGCAAAGTCAAAACAGCTTCCGAACACCTTGAGGACCTGAGTTACTGTGGCTGAGGGCTGGGGACAATGGTGTCGGGGGACATCTAGGTCAATTGGTATAACAATTCATAAAAAGAATGGTCTACATCCTACTTTGGTGAGTACTGTCTGCGGTCTTAAAAGCTTGTGAGCGGCCATGTAAGACACATCTATTGGCCCCAGCATGTTCAGAGCAAAGGAGAATAAAGAAAACCAAAGACACAAGGAAAATATTAGTCCAAAGGACTGGTGGACCATGTGAACCACAGCCTCCACCAGCCTGAGCCCAGAAAAACTAGATGGTGCCCACCTAAGACCACCGACTACTCTGACAGAGATCACAATAGAGGGTCCCAGGGAAGAGCAGGAGAAAAATGGAGAACAAAATTCAAATTCACAAAAAAAGACCAGACTTACTGGTCTGAGGGAGACTGAAGAAACTCCCAAGACTATGGCCCCCAGACATCCCACTAACTTGGAACTGGAGCCACTCCCAAAGTCCACCTTTCAGCCAAAGATTAGACAGTCCTATAAAACAAATAATAACACAAATGAGGAACGTGATTCTTAGTTTAATCAAGTATATGAGACCAAATGGGCAGCACCTGCCCAAAAGCAAAGATGAGAAGGCAGAAAGGGACATGAAAACTGGGCGAATGGACATTGAGAACCCAGGGTAGAAAGGGAAAGGAGGAGAGTGCTGACATGTTGCGGGGAATGCAACTAAAGTCACAAAACAATTTGCGTATAAAATTTTTGAATGCAAAACTAATTTGCGCTGTAAACTCCCCCTAAAAAACAATGAAATTAAAAAAAAAAAAAAAACCCTCAGAAATAGTCACATTTTCTGCCCCCTCCAGTCCCATGTGTCATTCAGCTCCACAGTGAGCTGGCTGTGTGATCTGAAATAAATTTTTTGACTGTGTGCTATTATGGCCCTACCTTGTGAGGTCTTTCATGCTTTTCCAAAATCATATCTTACCACACCCCTCCACCCTCACCACTCCACCTAAACCACCCTTTCTATTTTTCTACCTGGAAAGACTGTTCTCCCCTGAGGCCTTTGGGCTTTCTGTCCCTCTTATTAGAAACCTCTGCACCCAGACCTTGAAATGGCTGGTCCTTCTTAATATTGCAGTAATGGTCTCCAACATTCCAATAATCCTGAAGATGGCACAGGACCAGGTAATGTTTTGTTCTTTTATATATAAGGTCATTGGAGCTGACTCAACATCAACTAACAAAAACAAAGATCTCAATATTCGGGTTTTAGCTCAAATATCAGCTCTTCAGGGTGACCTTCCCTGACCAACCTAACCAGCTACTCAATCATACCACTCTGTTTTTCTCATAGTGCTCAACATCATCTGAAATTATCTTGAAATAATTTCTTAAGTTTCTATCTTGCCCTAGTAGAAGATATCCTCCAAAACATCAGTGGCCTTGTATGTCTTTTTTTTTTTTTTTTTTTTGCCATATCCCCAGCCTCCAGAATGGTGCATGATACATAGCCAGGGTTCTTATTAAATTTTTTAATTGAATAAAATTGGTCAACATTTATTCAACAATTATTATATGCCAGGCATTGTTCTAAGTGCTTTATACACATTTACCCATGTTTATTCTCTACAGCAGTACTACGAGGCTGATATTATTATTATCATCCGCATTCTACAGAGGAGAAAACTGAGGCTCCTGAGAACCTTGAGTTTGTTACCCTCGGTTACAGATTACATTGTTGGTAAATAGCAGAGGAGGACTTTGAGCATAGGCATTCATCCCTAAAACCAAAGAAAACCAAACCTGTTGCCATAGAGTAGGTTCTGACTCATAGTGACCCTATAGGACACGGTAGAACTGCCCTACAGGGTTTCCAAGGAGTGCCTGGTGGATTCGAACTGCTGACCTTTTGGTTAGCAGCTGTAGCTCTTAACTACTCTTAACCATTCATCCCTAGGGCTTGTTTTAATCACTACAGCGCTCTCTCCCCCAACACAAGGACATAAGTCCTTTGGGCTTTCCATGTGTGTCTTCTTGCCATTTATTCTCCCTCTTCCCCAGCAAGAGAACTTCTTTACCCTTGGAGACCCAAATTAAATGTGCACTCCTTTATAACTTTCAATATCCACCCCTGGTTGAATTAATCCTTCCCTTTATTATCTTCCTATTTCATATTATATGTATTTATGACATAATATGCATCAAACTATTCCATAAAATGTGGTTAACTTCCTGTCTAAGTGTTGATTCTTTAAGGCAGACATCCCATTTCATATTTCTAGTACCCAGTAGAGTGTATCTGGTAATAACTAGTATCTATCTTTTTTTTTTTATCAGCCATGGTATTTTTTACAAACTTAAAAATTGTTGAACAAAAAAAAGAAAGAATTATGGCTTCTAAGCCATGTAACTTGGTGCAAGTTTTGGGCATTTTGTCCAGAGAATGTTTTGTTTGAACCAGTAAACTGAACATGAAAAAAAGTATACGGCACATGGCAGGAGCTCCATCATGGGCTTGAATTTGACACCTGCATCCAAAGGAGCCCTGGTGGTGAAGTGGTTAAGAGCTCAGGCTGCTAACCAAAAGGTTGGCAGTTCAAATCCACCAGCCACATCTCGGAAACCCTATAAGGCAGTTCTATTCTGTCCTATAGGGTCACTATGAATTGGAATCGATCTCAGTGGCACACAACAACAACAAATCCATAGAAAAGTCAGGGGAATGAATATATGTCCAGAGAAAGCAGCTGCACTGGGATCACTTGACAGAGAGGGGTCTTAGGGAAGTAGCAACAGGTACTGAGATATTGCTACAAACTTAGGAGCACACCCAAGCTAAGTGGGGATCCCAGTCAGGGGCAAAACGTACCCTCCACTTCATCTGGCCTTTCTTTCTTGTCCTCTGTATGTGTGCTCATTTCTAGCCTCCCAGCATTTGGTCCTTACTGGGCCCTCTACTTGGTGGACTCTCCCTTCTCCCAGTAACCTAACGAAAAATAGTAATTTATCTTAAAGCATTTTCAAAAAAGAAAATTGAATGTGTTAGGAATTGATTAGGGAACATGATTTCCATTAAATGGCCATTGGTTCAAAAGTGATGGCAATTCAGAGTGGGGGGAAAGGAAGACACAAGCTCAGGGGACCCAGCTTCTGTTAACAGTGATGAAAAAAAATTGAGAATGGTAATGGTTGAACAACATGATAAACATATTTAATGTCACTGAACTGTACATGTGAAGATTGTTGAAATAACAAATATTTTGTTACCTAGGGATGAGGAATGAGCACAGTGAAAAGAGATGAGGAGAAACTTGGTGACCGAGTGACCAACACAGCTTCTTCCTTACAGGGGAATTCTTTTATCAAAATGGTGGGTGATAAAAGTGATGCGAACGGGTAAGAAGCCTGCGGTGGTCAAAGAGTTTGAGGTAATGCTAAAAAAAAGATAGATGAAATCAGACACAGGGTTTGCTCAGAGATGTTTAGGTTTTTATAACCATCAGATAATTTGATAACAGTAACAATAATAACAATAACAATCAATAATCCATGTTATTGAAATTCTTCCAGGAAAAATAACCCTGTTATTGTGAACATGAATCTATCAAATTCTAAACCCGTTGCCACTGAGTCAATTCCAACTAGTAGCAACCCTACAGGACAGAGTAGAACCGCCCCATAGGGTTTCCAAGGCTGTAATCTTTACGGAAGCAGACTGCCACATCTTTCTCTCGTGGGTCGGCTGAAGAGTTTGAACTGCTGGTCTTTTGGTTAGCAGCTGAGCATTTAACCACTGTGCCACCAGGGCGCCTTACCAAATCCTAGCAATAGGCTATTCCACTACTAGTAAATAGGTATTTGTAACGTAATATTTGATAATGGAAGGTTTCTCAAGAGCCCAGTTACTTGTTTTTGCAGATCAGGCTGTGGTGCCCATTCTGCATGGTCAAGACTAAATCCCACCTCTGTCCAGGCTGCTCCTATTCCCCTACCACTCTCCTGTCTCCTAGAGGGGGATTTTCAGCATCAAAGATCTAAATGGATGATTTGTGTTATTGTCTAAATATTTATCATACGCTACCAAGAAGATTATGAATTTGCAGAAAGGCAGAACTTTTTGAGTGTGCCCTTCATTAAGCCCAGGGATGATAGGGCTGGGTGCCCAGCTGACCTTCAATGAATGTAGGTGGAGTTGAATTAGGATGAACTTTGCCAAAAGGCTTTGTGAAATGTGGGCAGATGTTAAGCAGGTGTGCAGGCGCAGGGAAGGGAGTGGCAGGTCTCTCTGGCCAAATTCATTTGGGAAACACTGGGTTAAATAAAGTTTAACAGGTTTCCTCCCTACAGGCCTCCTTCCTCCCTTTGATATGCAAATGTTTGTCATGAATCTTCAAGAAGGGGATTTCCTAGACAGAATTTCCAGAATGTGCTTGCCAGGGAGGCCTTCATTTTACAGAGAAACTTAATAAAGTAGTGTTCCACAAAAGAAAACTTAGAAAACATTGAATTTAACTCAGTAAATTCCAAACCTTCAAGATTACTTTTTCGACCCCCTCAGTTTCCCCCTATGAAAAATATGGATGATGATGGCACCTATCCCAAGAAGCTGTTATGAGGATTAAATAAATTAAAACATTTAACGGCCTTAAAATATCAATAAATTTTCACTATTACCATTTTAGGAAGCCCTGGTGGTATAGTGGCTAAGTGATAGGGCTACTAGCCAAGAGCTTGGCAGCTCGAATTCACCAGGTGCTCCTTAGAAATTCTATGGGGCAGTTCTACTCTGTCCTATAGGGTTGCTGTGAGTCGGAATCAAATTAACGGCAATGGGTTTGGTTTGGGTTTTGGTATTACCATTTTATAGGTGAGAATACAAGCTCCCACTGCAGTGTGGCTTAGGGATTCAAGGCCACAGATCTGGAGTTAGACCAAGGTGAAGCTAGCCAGCATGACCTTGGGCAGGTGTTGAAATCTCTTTTATCCTCCGTTTCTTCATCTTTAAAACAGGGCTGATAATAACTGACTTCATGAACCTGTTATGAGGAACAAAGAGGAAAGTGAAGGTGTAGGGCTTCTTCTAAAACTTGGCACCCGGGACTCATCCAAACCAAAAAAAAAAAAAAAAAACTCAAACAAACCTGTTGCCATTGAGTTGAGCTCAACTCGTGGTGACCCTATGTGTGTCAGAGTAGAACTACACTCCATAGGGCTTTCATGGCTGCAATCTTTCAGACGTAGATCACCAGGCCTTTCTTCTGAGGCACCTCTGGGTGCCTCAGTTAGTGCCAAGTGCTTAACTGTTTGTACCACCCAGGAACTTCCAGGGCCTCTTCAATAGGTGATAACTCTTAGTTATAAGAGATATGTTTATTGAGAGTTTTCTAGATATAAGAGCTTTTCTAAGGTTTGATATGTATTAATGTATGATCTTAGTAAACTTAAAAGGTAGGTGAATTTTAAATTCCATTGCTCGAAGAAGTGAAACAACTTGCGTAAGGTCATATAGCTAAGAAGTGAAAGAGTCAAGATTCGAACCTTGGTAGACTTACTCCAGTACCAGTGTTCTCAACCTCTGTGCTCTCCTGCCTCTCAACTGCTGTGCTATCCTGAATGGTATTGGCTGATTTTAGTGCTTCGCCCCTTGTTCATTACTTTTAGCACACTCTAGATAGGATGAATTTACCAGGTGGCACCTTAGCACTTAGGAGTCATGATTAAGGTCTCTGCCATGTCTGTGCAGCTTGATTCCTGCCCCTGACTGAGGAGGCTCCGGACAAGATGACATGGTTTGTGGAGGTCTTATCTGTGTTACTATGTGTGAGTCTGCCCATGCAGGTAGAATCCAAAGTCAAAGGCCTTGTAGGCCTTCTCCCAAAGAGCTCAAGGAAGAGAGGGTCTGGGGATTCTGTGAGGATCAGGGATCTGAGGAGCGGTCCCCAACCCCTGTCCAGAGAAGCCAGAGACTCTGGGTAGTCATTAGGACAGCCCAACATGGGCATCCTCCTGATAAAACCACATGGAGAAGACAGATGCCTCACCATCCCTTCCAGAGGAAGCTTCCAGTCTGACCCTGACTTAGGCCATGACACAGACCTCTCTGGGTAAACTTAGGCCTAGAGAAGGAAAGTGATTTGTCTTTGGTCACTGAACCAGCAAGTTGCAAATGGAGGGACTTGAACTTGTGTCCCTTCACTCAAATCCCTTTCTTTCTACACTTCTCTGAACATGCCCGACAAATAAAGAGGAGCCAGAAGGAAGGAACTTTGCGTGAATTTATGGGCAGATCTATCTAAGAGAAGAGCTGTTATCTGTGGATGTGATGCAAGGTCTGTAGGTCACAATGCCAAATATGGGCCTTGGGCTTAACTAACACCCACAAGTCTGAAGATGCCCAGGATGAGAAGCTGTGTTTATGGCCAGCTCTCTCTAGACTTATAAGCCAAGACTAAGACATCTGTCTCTTTTCTTCCCAAGGCGTCACCTGATGGTAACTGGGGTCATGTCAGCATTTCCAGGAGGCATATTTATGTAGTGCTTTTATCAAGCAAGGCCATGGCCATGATCCCACAGCAGGGCTGGGTCAGGCAATTGAAGCATTACATCATCTCAGTTGAGCTGCTTTAGAAAGAGAAGCCAAGAGAAAAGGGGAAAGGGGCCAGGATGGTGGGAGAAAAAAAAAAAAAAAAAAACGCTTATGTGTTAAGCAGCTAATATATGCTAGAGATTTTGCACCAGGTGCCTTACAGACATGGTCTGATTTAATCTTTACAAGGGTCCTGGAAAGCAGGCCTTAAACTCCAATTATACAGATATGGAAACTAGTCAGAAAAGTGAAAGAGCTTTGTCTGAGGTCATACAGTTTGGCAGATGTGTGATTTAGACCCAGCTTTCTGTGACTCTGAAGCCTGCCCTATTATTCTCAGCTTTTATGTCTCAGAGTCTAGTTCTGGTTCTCCCATCTAACTTACTATGGGCAAGCCCCTTCACTTTTCAAGCCTCAGATTTCTCATCCTAAAAAAATGATAGTTCTTCCCTACTCTAAAGACTGGCAGAACATGAAGGTAAGAGATTTGCAAACATTTTGATCATTTACCCAGTGAGTATGTAGTTGTTGTTAGGTGCCATTCAGTTGGTTCTGATTCACAGAGACCCTGTGTACAATGGAACGAAACACTGCCTGGTCCTGTGCCAACCTCACAGTAGTTGCTATGTTTGAGCCCATTGTTGCAGTCACTGTGTCAATCCACCTCATTGAGTGTCTTCCTCTTTTCCGCTGACCCTCTTCCTTACCAAGCATGATGTCCTTCTGCAGGGACTGGACCCTCCTGACCACATGTCCAAAGTATGTACTTGTAAATAGAAAAAGGGGCTATTAAAAAGGAGGAAAGTTTTATATTTATTTTTAAAAAAGCTGTTGCTGTTGAGTCAACTCCAACTCATAGTGACCCTATTAGGAGACAGTAGAACTGCCCCCCTGCCCCCGCCATAGCATTTCCAAGGAGTGACTGGTGGATTTGAACTGCCAACCTTTTGACTAGCAGAAACATGCTTAACCGCTGCACCACCAGGGCCCCCAAACCATTGCTGTTGAGTTGATTCTGACTCGTAGTAACCCTATAGGACAAAGTAGAACTGCCCCCCATAGTGTTTCCAAGGAGTGACTGGTGGGTTTGAACTGCCGACCTTTTGGTCAGCAGCTGTAGCTCTTAACCACTGTGCTACCAGGGCTCTTCTATATCTATAGCTGTATCTATATATCAAAATCTATAAGCACACACACATATGTATGTATACATACAGAAATCATTATCACAGCCAACTGTGCCATGAAGTCATGCATGAAAACACCATCCAGTACTGTGTGCTCCTTTTTCTGACATGTTAGTGCTCCAGGTGTTTGCCTTTTTGGGGAGAATTGTATCCCTTTAAATTGTGTAATACTTTACCTCGAAAAAGTTCATTTAACATCCCTTTCAATATCCCAGTCTCTAATTGCATCACTGAGTTATTTATCATCATAGTTTTGTGCAAAATGTGCAATACTTCACCGTGCTTTGTGAATTTTTCCTTCCTAAATCAAAATTAAAGTCCTCAAAAGTATATTTCTCTAGCACTGGCAGTAGCAACATGGCCCTACAGTCAGCCTGGGCTCCAACCCTTTCTCTACCACTTGTCACAGCACACTACTTGTAATTGCTTCTATATAGAAAATGGATGCAGCAAGAGTACTTACCTGAAGTAATAATAGCGTATGTGTAACATGCTTAGAACAGGGCCTGAATATAATAAATGCTCAATAAATGTTACCCTGAGTATTATATCACTCCAGATCTAAGCACATAAACAAGATGATGGTAGACTATGACCATTGTTGTTTTGAACTTGCTTGCAGGTATGACTAACGGGATCCATTTGGACCTGGGAAATCATTACTTAACAGCGTGATTGTAGAAAAACACACACACACGCACACGCACACACACACACAAACTGTGATTAGTGGTATGGGAGAAAATTAGCAAGGTACTCTGAGAGAGAGAAAATGATAGGCATATATTATACAGAAGATTCAAAAAAGGCCTCCTTGAGCATGCAGAAGTCCCTGAATGGCCCAAGTGGTTAAGTGCTTGGCTACTAACCAAATGGTTGGCAGTTCGAGTCTGCCCAGAGGTGCCTCAGAAGAAAGACCTGGAGATCTACTTCCAAAAGATCACAGCCATTGAAAACTCCATGAAGCACAGTTCTACTCTGACACACGTGGGGTCTTCGTAAGTCAGCATCAACTTGATGGCAACCGATTTGGTTTTTTTGCTTTTTTGGTAAAGTAGTAACACTGGGGAGGGGGGCAGTGGTGGGAAAGATAAGGAAAGGCTGATCAGGCTAAGGGTAAAGGGAAGGGGCGGATTTCCAGCCAGACAGGACAATGTTGAAAAGGCCCTGCACTATGAAAGAGCTTGGGTTGTCAGAGGAAGAACAGTGTGGCTAGATTGCAATGAGCAAGGGAGAAAGAGGGTAGAGACAATGACAGGGGGAGATACAGTGGGGCTCTTAGATCACGATGAAGAGCCCAGGTGTTAGTGTAAGAAATGAGACACTACTGAGGAGTTTTTAAGAAGTGAAATTATGTGGTCAAATTAGCATTTTGCATAAGTCAGGTCTGGCGGCAATGTATTAGGAGCAGACGTAGATGCCAATTAAGAAGCCATTGCTGTAACTAGGGCTGGAAACAAGGTGGCTTAGACTAGGCGATGGGGATGAAATAGGAGTAGATGGTTTCAAGAGGCTTTTTAGAGGTGAAATCAATACAAACAACTTAGGATGGCTTGGATTTTGGAGTTCCTTGTAGGCACAAACTGTAAAAGCACTCAGCTGCTAACTGAAAGGCTGGAGGTTCGAGTCTGCCCAGAGGCCTCTCGGAAGAAAGCCTTGGTGGTATACTTCTGAAAAATCTGCCATTGAAAACCCTATGGGGCACAGTTCTTCTCTGACACACACAAGGAGTCACCTCGATGGCAATGGTTAGTGTCATGGAGAACATGGTTTGAGATTCAATATACTGAAATACTCTGCCTAATGACAGGGACAGAACCATTGCATAGGGCTCACCGGGAGGCACGTTTGGGTTAAACATAAAGAAGAATCTCCCTATAATTAAAACCATTCCAAAAGGAAATAATCTAAGACATAATAAATTATCTGACTTTGGAAATGCTCCAAAAAAAAAAAAGCCTGGATTACCTTTTGCATGAGAGTTTATGAAAATGTCTTGAGAATCCACCTTAAGGACATGTTATGACATTTTGGGAAATACCATACATCATAATACTCATAGTTGACTTGCTTATCAAAATAATAACTAACCCTTATGGAGTATTCACTGCATGCCAGTTTTAAGCAACTAACATGGATTGATTTCTTTAACCCCTCACAACAGCTCTATAATGTGTACTCACATCATCTCCATTTTGCAAATGAGAAAACCAAAATACAGAAAGATCAAGTAATTCACCAAAAGTCATAGCACTGGTATGTGGGCAGAAACAGGATTTAAATTCAGGCAGTCTGGCTCTACCAGACATAAACCGAATGTCTCAACATTGGGAAATATTTCAATACATTATAGCACATCCATTCTCCAGAACAGTATTATTAAATAACAGTGGCTGTGGAAACAATATTGTAACAATGAAGAAGAAGGATTAAAAATACCTTACATGTATACTACAATTACCACTGTGTATAAAAAAAAAAAAAAACACAGTGGTAATTGTAGTATACATGTAAGGTATTTTAAAACACACACGGACATATAGAAAATGAAATGGAAGGGAACGTGAGGTTGAAGGGAGTACGGCTGACATTTTTTCTCTTCCAGATTTTTCCCAGTGTGGTAATACTATGTTTATTCAGAAAAATATAGTTGCAATTCAAAATAGCTGATACTGCTTGCACCAAAGAGAGCTGGAAGGAGATTGGGCTTCTAAGAACTTTCTGAACACAGAAATCCTATAATTCTATTAGAGAGGGCTTTTTTCTGGGCTATGAGTATCTGGATGAAGACAAACCTGTCACAAATGAAACGCAAAATCCCAAGTGAAAAGTTTTATTTTGATTTAACAGTCAATAATCCAGACTAAACACTGGTCGATTAAGACAAATAGGTTTTTGGGGCCCCACAAATCCATATTATTAGTCACACATCCCTGACAAAGTTGCTAAACTTCCATAAATACGTTTTGAATGGTAAGATCATATTTATCTAATGTATGCTATCTCTCACATTAAGTTGAAAGTAAATGCACCATTTACTGTGTCATATGCCTTCATGGCTTCAACAATCCTCTTTTCTTCTTTTTTGAGCTCAGATAACAATTTGCACTACAGCTGTGTAACATCTGGTAGCTGAGAAATGCTGCTGGAGAGATTTTCAGTCTCAGAATCTGATGGGTCCCGGTATATAACGGCAGGCCATTTCTCTCAACCTTTCTTGAATGCCAAGACTGTTGTTAGTTGTCATTGAGTCAGCTCCCACTTATGGTGACTTTGTTGTATAACAGAACAAAACATTTCCTGGTCCTGTGCCATCTTTATGATTGTTGGTATGTTTGAGTCCATTGTTTTGGCTGTGTGTCCATACATCTCGTCGGGGGTTTCCCTTGTTTTCTCTGACCCTCTACTTTACCAACCATCATCATCATGTCCTTTTCTAGTGATTGGTCTTTCTTGATGATGTGCTCAAAATAGGTAAGCTAAAATCTCACTATCCTCTCTTCTAAGAAGCATTCTGGTCATACTTCTTCTAAGACTAACTAACATGTTTCTTCTTCTGGCAGTCCACGATATATTCACTATTCTTCATCAATACCACTTTGGTAAAAATCCACAGGTCTGCCATTTTTCCTGGGCTCTTAGCTGAGGAATACTCCATGAAAAAGTCAATATACCTGGCTGCAGCCAAGGTCTTTCCTAACTTTTCTCTCTCTCTCTCTCTCTCTCTCTCTCTTATTAGCAACCGCTCAATCCCAGAATATCTGATCCTGGGTGAAACATCGTTGTTTTTTAGGAGGGTCTATTAAATTATGATGCGATGAATAATAATACTGTTTTCCCTTGATTCTAAGACATTTCCAATTATAAGACACACACTGATTTGATAAGAGCTCCTTGGGAAAAAAAGAGAAGCACTACATCAATGCACATGCCAACTTTAAGACACATTCCAATTTTACAAATGTTGAAAATGCAAAAAAAAGTGTACATCTCTAAATTTAGAAAATACGGTGTCTGACATATTTAAATTGGCAAAATGTGTTTGTGTTCATCTTTCCATTTTCTTTCATTCTCAAAAGGAGATTTTGTGTCAGATCTTCCATCTCTTTTTTACAGATGAGGAAACTGAGTCTCAGAGGTTGACTTGAACTAGGTCTTCCTAATCCTGTTCACATTAAAGAGAAGTTCTCCATTCTTAGCACTAGAATCTATGGGGAGTAGAAGGACACTGAACTTGGAGATACAGGAAACTGAGTTCCTTTCCGAGATTTGTCCCTAATGGTGGCAGAATTTGGGCTAGAAGTTGACTTGTATGATCCCATAGTTACTTACAGTGGCTGATAAGTAAAGTTCTTTCCAGTGTTAAAAGTTTATTAATTACTGATATAAACCATCCATTGAGATTTTATTAAAGATTTGCCGAGTGTTTAGTTCTCTGTCCGTGCTCTAGGGAATACAGTAATTACAGCCACTATGTATCCAATACTTCCACATGTTATATTCTTACATTTTATATATGTCATATCAGTAGATAGTCACAACAAACTTGGGAGGTAGGTGAATTACTTTACAGATGAGGAAAGGAGGCACAAAGAAAGAAATTACTTGATCAAGATCCAGAATTCAGGTACAGCAGAGTTTTTTATGATTAAATCACTCTACTTTCAGGATACAGGAAAAATACAGGAAGGAGGTCCTCTTACAGAATTTGACATCTTGTTAGTGAGATAAGATTAAAACATAAAATAATGAGAGGAAAATGCCACTGAATGGAATTATTATCCCATTTTGCAGATGAGTAGAGTCTAAGGCTGTAAAATCAGTGAGATAAAATTCAAAACCAGGATTTTTAAGCCCTGCCCCAATTCTCTTTTTACCTGTACATTGAATCTGCCATCCTATTTCATTTTTGAGAAGGAAGCCAGGTCCAAATGATATTCAATAACTGTCCCAATATGAAAGGTTTATCAAACTTTGATGATGTGACTACACCTGGTGATTTATGTCTGAAATTCCGAGGATGGGCTATGACAACTGAAAGGCTCTGTCCTTTAGATCCTCATATATCCTCCTCCCCGTCACTTCCTGCCCTGCACTTACTCACCCCAGATCATAAATACTGCCTGCCACTTTTATGATTATTGGTGGTTAGGTATGATGAATTCTGATACTAGTCAACTGTGCAGGAGATATTAAATACATTAGCTAATTTTCCCTTAATGCCTCATTCAATATGAATCAATATTGGTTTAATATTTAACATGTTTAAACATTTTTATGTATATTTATGATGAGATGATCTATGTTTATTTTATGAAGATGAAATATTTAGCTCCCCGCCACTGACAGCAAAGCCATTTCAACTTGGAGTTCTCTCTTTAGCCTGCTCTGGGGCCATCTTCTTGCATCCTGAGAGGGCTGTCTCGTTCTCACTGACTGTGACCTAGTAGAAGTTGCTGAGTTCACAATGAGTAGTTTTGAGCTTCTGGAAAGAGGAAAGGCTAAATCCTCAAGAGTGAGTTTTGAAAGGAGCCTGCTGGAACAGTAGTACTAGCTCCCATCCTGCCTCAGCTCTGCCTCAACTCTACTCTCCGCTGCAGTCTAACAGCACATACTGAAAGTTGGATCTAATAAGATTCAAACCCCTCACTCAAGGAGAGACAGTTTTGTGAGATGGGGCTAGAAGCATAGTTTGGAGAAACGGTTCTCAGCCAGGTGCAATTTTGCCCCTAGGGGATATTTGGCAATATCTGGAGACATTTTTGGTTGTGACAAAGGGAAGGTGTGAACTGGCATCCAGTGGGTAGTGGAAAGGAATGCTGCTAAACACCCTACAATGCACAGGACAGCCCCTCAACAAAGAATCATCCAGTCCAAAATATCAGTAGTACCAAAGTTGAGGGCAATGTAGGCCATTGTCAGGAATTATTTACTCTGAATAAGATGGGAAGAGCTATTGCTCAGAGGAAGGTTTTCAGTAGGAAAGTGGCATGATATGGCTTAAATTCTAAAAGAGTTACCTGGGTGTTGGAAGGAACATTGTCTTAGTCATCTAGTGCTGCTATAACAGAACTACCACTAGTGAATGGCTTTAACAAAGAGAAATTTATTTCCTCACAGTTTTTTTTTAAAGTAGGCTGAAAGTCCAAATTCAGGGCTTTAGCTCCAGAGGAAGACTTTCTCTCTCTGTCAGCTCTGGAGCAAGGCCCTTGTCCTCAATTGTCCCCTGGTTGAGGAGCTTCTCAGGCGCAGGGACCCCGGGTCCAAAGGATGTGCTCTGCTCCTGATGCTGCATTCTTGGTGGTAAGAGGTCCCCAACCCTCTGCTTGCCTCCCTTTCCTTTCATCTCTTGACTGACAAAAGGTGGTGCAGGCCAAACCCCAGGGACTCTCCCTTTACATTGGATCAGGGAGGTGACCTGAGTAAGGGCGGTTTATAACCCCACCCTAATCCTTTTAACCACAGAGATTACGATTTATAACACATAGGAGAATCACAAAATGGAAGACAACCACACATGGCCTAACCAAGTTGACACATATTTTTGGAGGACACAATTCAATACATTACAAATGTAGACTGAGGGGGCAAGGGTGGCAGCAAGGAAACCAGTGAGGAGGCTATTGCTGTTTTCCTAGAGCCACGATGGTGGCTTAGTAGCAGCAGAAGTTGTGAGAGGTTTTCCCATTTTAGATATGGGGAGTCAGCAAGATTTTCCAGTGAATTAGACATACTGGGTGAGAAAAAGAAGAGTCAAGGAGAGGCCCAGAATTCTGGCCTGAGGAATTATAAGAATTGATCTGCCATTTTGTTTTTTTTCCAAATGGGGATGTCTATGTGGGTTCAGGTTCCAGGGAGCTTTTTTTAAAAACCATGGCAGACATTGTATCATATTTTTATGTTCATTGGTAAGATTTTCTAGAGGAAAAAAAATATGATTCAGGGAAGTCAGGACTATGTCCAGTTTGCTAGAGTAGTGACCTTGAGTGAAGACTGGGCTAGGGTAGGGGTGGGAAGGGTGGTGTCTAAAGGGAGAAAGACAGGTAGACCTTAGATAGGAATATGACAATTAATTTGCAGTAACAGGAAGGAAAGCAAAGTGTATGGGCACAAATCTCAGTAGGTTGGTAGTGGCAGTGGGGTATTATGTAGATGCTCTCACTGATTTTCTAGTGAAATAGGAAGCAAAGTCTGAGCAAAGAGTGAGAAATGAAGAAGAGGTGTTGGAGGCGTGAGAAAAGCAAAGATGAAATAGAATAAATAGATTAGAGAAATGAGGTAGAATTTGAATCCAGACCCACTAAGCTTCAACATCAGCAAACTTCTTATGTGGCTTTAAAATTATCCTGCAAGATAAATATATATCATTCCAACTTGACAGATAAAAAAAAAAAAAAAAAAGGAAATTCTAAGAGTTTATGTGACCCGAGAGTATTTAGCTTGTTACATTGCAAAATGAGATTTCAGGCGTAAATGTTCAGACAGCTAACGCGCAGTCCTTGAACCTATTCACAATTCGTGCTATAGAGGAAGGAAGCATCATGGCAGATAGCTCCGTGAATGCTTAGTGAGGTACAGCGTCCCCTCCCAAGCCCCCTGGAATGGTGACAAATGTAGAAATTATTTGCAGGGTTCCCTGGGTTTTCTCAACTGCATTTTGTCCTAATGCTGCTGCCTGATCCTTTGTGTGTTTGCCTCTTTTTCCTTCAGCTTTCCTTTTCTCTCAGGTCAAGCTAAAGGACGGATGTAATCTAGCTTTGATCTGCCCATGTGAGTCCAAGGCACATGGCAGGATATCTCTGTGCTGAGGGCTTTTGAAAATAGGGTTGAACTTTCCTGGAAAAGATGAGATCAGGATAGAACATCCACTTTTACTTTTTTTCTTGCTCAGGGCTCTATCTCGTCCTTTTCTTCCCTTTCTTCACTCTGTGAGATGTGACCCACAGCTAAACATGCCACTTAAGGGAAACTTTGAGTTTCAGGTAATTCTCACATTTCAATTCTTAGAATCTTTGCTGGAGTTTACACAGAGCTTAGAGATCTTCACTCCCAGTCTCAAGTGAAAAGACCGAGGCCCAGAGAGGGGAAGTAACAACAGTAACAGAACCAGAAATCAGGTTCTTTCAGTCCCACCAGAGCGCTGCAGGGATCCCGGGAAGCTGCATATTTTTCTTTAGAGTGGGCCACAAGACCAGACCCGGAATTTCCTAACCAGACTCCTCAATCCTAAGATGACATTTGCAAATAGCATTAGGGAAAACATTTTTTCCCTTGTTTTTGATGTCTGATGTTTAAACTTTCTTTAAAGGTTGTATTCTAAATAGGTTGAGTCCATGGTGAGTCAGAGACTCAGAGACAGACTGCAGGGCTATTTAAAACCGGCCCTGTGACTCCCAGTGACTCTACCACAAAAGGCAATGGTGGACCTGGAAGAAAGCCAGAGGCACTAAAAAGAACATGGGGAGACTGAGAGGAAAGTGGCCTCCAATCATGTACAAAAAGTGAGGATCTTAGTTGTAACCCCCTCAATTCACTGCCTCCCTGTCCTACCTACAAACTTAACTGCATCTACATGGATCTTACTGCTTTTTCTCCTACTTTAGTGGCGAGGAGCCCTGATGGCACAGTGGTTAAGAGCTCGGCTGCTAACCGAGAAGTTGACAGTTCAAATCTACCAGCCACTCCTTGGAAACCCTACGGGGCAGTTCTACTCCGTCCCATAGGGTCACTATCAGTTGGAATTGACTCGATTGTAGGGGGTTTGGTATGTTTGGTCTAGTGGCACAGATGGAACTTGAACTACCTAAAACCTTTTCTTCTGCTTCATGTCTTTGAACCTACCCCTTTCCATCTCTAATGAAGTTCGGCCCTCCATTTCTGGGAAATTTTAATTCTTCTCTACTTCTCCCAACCTTGTCATATAGCAGCTCCCCTTGGATGCCATGCTTTTCTTCTTTAATATCTTTCTTTATGTCTTCAAACATGAGCACTTTGAAGGGGTTCTCTACCTTGGCTGTTTCTACATTCTTACCTTTCATTCATTCCCCAACCCAGTGAAATCTGGTCTCTTCTCTTAAACATCAAACTTCTCTTGTCAAGGCCACCAATGGCCTCCTAATTGCAAGACCAAAATAGACTCTTTCATCTCCTTTTTTATTTGATGTTTACACTATTTGGCACTGATTAGTTCCTCCTTGAAACCAATTTCTTGCTGGGTGTCTATGGGACTCTCAGGCTTCTACAAAGATTCCTCCTCCTTTACTGTCTTTGACAATATTTACCATATTAATGTTCCCCAGGATCCTCTTTGAGTCTTTCCTCTTTCCTTCATTCACTTTCTTTCCTTTCCCTTCCTTTTTCTAATTTTCTTTCTTCCCTCCATCCCTTCCCTTTCTCTCTAATTCTCTCCTCTTCCTTCTCTCCCCTTTTACTACTCTTTCCTGGAGCAGCATCACCAAACCCAGGGCTTAACCTACCACTTACAATCTAACAATTCTTAACTTGATATCTCATTCTTAGCCTCTTTTTTGAGCACCAAGCATATTTTTCTGACCACCTATTAACCATCTCTACCTGTGCTCCAAGAGCTTTTATCAATACAAATCTGATCTCTTAGGCCCTCAACACCACTGCCATCACCATACTCACCACAAGATATTGTTTACCAAGTTCAGCTTTTGCTCCCTTAGTTGCACAGCCTGATGAAACCACCAGGGAGCTGCACAACAGAGAGCTGCCTGGGCATTTGGATCGCAGGGCAGATAGCTGTTGGGAATATATATATATATATATATATACACACACACACACACACACACATACATACATACATACATACACACAAAGAGTCCCAAAGGCTGCAGCCCATGGGGTAGCAATAGACAAAGTGATCTAGGAAAGTGCTCAGAACAGGAATCAAAACCTGGAGGTCCAGGAATGAGACCCAAAATTGTATTAAAGTTGTACATATTGGGTACATAGGTACATATTTTAAGATAATTCATCATCAGATTCTCAAAGGAGTCAATGGGTCACAGAATTCTTAAGAGCCCTTGATTTAGGGCAAAAAGAGAATTAAAATATACATATATTTCACGGAAACATGATATAGAGAACAAATAACTGAACTGGTAATGAGTAGATTTAGAAACTAGCCTTAGATTTGCCACTAATGAGCTGCATGGCATCAGGAAGGATACTCTGACCCTCAATGTTCATATGAAACCCTCCCACAGCACCCTGAACTCTCCCTGTAGCACTTTGTATATTTGGGACTATGATTTGCTTACTGATTTAACATCTCTGCAAGCTTAAGAAGGCAGGGTCTATGTTTCTCACTATTGTACAGTGATACTGTGTACATACTAAGTATTTTTCCTTGGTTACCCTCAGACCATCAGTTCCTTTCTTTAGGCTTCAATGTCTCCATCTATAATGTTAGGTGATTCATTTTACACTATCCATTTTTCCAAGCACCAGTTCTCTAGCATAGCATTGGTCTTAGTCACTGTTGCATCCCCAGAGCCTACTGAGCTTGAGCGTTGGTTCTTCCAATCAAGCAGAGCAGGCAAGCAAGGAGGGATGTAATTATAAATTCTGATGTGTTACAATAATGCCATTGGACAGTGCTGTGGAAGAAAGGCTGGGCGACTGGCCACATCTGGGGATTCTGGCATAAACCATCTCTAAGTAAACTCTTGGCTAAGGTCACATGTGGCTCATGACAGCAGGATGGACGTTGCCCCCTCCAGGTATCAGGCAGTACTAATCACACTGACTGTCTGCAAGCAAGTCCCTCTAACTCTTTCATAATCATTTCAAAAAACATTTTTTCCCTCTGCATTTTAACTCAGGACTCACAATTTATAAAAAATGAATTACCTGCCACTGTAGTGTGTAATTTTCAAAACTACCTGTTCACCACAGCAAAGCAATAATGTCCTGCTCCCAAACGAAGCATCATTCACTCCTTCCTTCCAACCTCATCGTGTAGTGGGCCACACAAAGGCCAGGAAGGAAAAAACACACCAGAATCCAGCCCACCTCATGGTTTCACTGCCTCCCCTGAATAGCTGCCATTTGAATGTCTTTCTTTAAAAGTTCCTTTATTTTTCCCCTCATGGTTTCTTAGCTTTTCTTGCTTGGATTGATACTCCGTCATTTTTATTATTCTTATTTTTTTATTATTATTAAAGGCAGGACTTGATGTTGCTTGTATTTCCAGCTGGTACCACATTTAAAGTAATAGCTTTCTATTTCTCTATATTTATTTCCTTCATTGGTTTCATATTAGTGTGATACAGTAAAAAAAAAAAAAAAAAAAGTTAGAATCAAGAGATCTGGCCATTGAAACCCAACTTGACCCTGGCCAATCAGTTGGCCTGGCTGAACCTTAGTTACCTCATATTTTAATGGGATAGTAATAACACCTTCTTATATTACTTTTATTGTTGTTGTTAGTTAGTTGTCATCAAGTAGATTCTGATTCATGATGATCCCATGTGTTATAGAGTACAGCTGTGCTCCCTAGGAATTTCTTGGCAGTAATTTTAACTGAAGCAGATCACCAAGACTTTTTTCTGCCTACCACTGAGTGGGTTCAAACCAACAACCCTTAAGTTAGCAGTTGAGTGGCAACTGTTTGTGATACCTAGGGACCTCACTTTTGTTGTTGTCGGATGCTGTCAAGTTGATTCCAATTCATAGTGACCCTGTGTACAATGGAAGGAAACACTGCCTGGTCCTACACCATCCCTGCAATCACTGTTGTTCTTGAGCCCATCATTGCAGCCATTGTGTCAATCAGTCTCATTGAATGTCTTCCTCTCTTTTCCTGACCCTCTGCTTTACCATGGATGATGTCCTTCTCCACGGGCTAGTCCCTCCTAATAACATGTCCAAAGCACATGAGACGAAGTTTTGCCATCCTTGCTTCCAAGAAGCATTCTGGCTATACTTCTTCCAAGACAGATTTGTTAGTTCTTCTGGCAGTCCATGGTATATTCAATATTCTTCATCAACACCATAATTCAAAGGTATCAGTTCTTCTTCAGTGTTCCTTATTTATTGTCCGGCTTTCACATGCATATGAGGCCACTAAAAATACCATGGCTTGGGTCAGACACACCTTAGTTCTCAAAGTAACATCTTTGCTTTTTAATACTTCAAAGAGGTCTTTTCCAGCAGATTTTCCCAGTGCACTATTTTGTTTGATTTCTTGACTGCTGCTTCCATGGGCGTTGATTGAGGATCCAGGTAAAATGAAACCCTTGACAAACTTCAGTCTTTTCTTCCTTTATCATGATGTTGCTTATTGGTCCAGTTGTGAGGATTTTTTTTCTTATGTTGAGGTGTAATCCATACTGAAGGCTGTAGTCTTTGATTTTCATCAGTAAGTGCTTCAAGTCCTCTTTGCTTTCAGCAAGCAAGGTTGTGCCATCTGCATATCGCAGGTTTTTTATGAGTCTTCCTCCAATCCTGATGCCCCATTCTTCTTCACATAGTCCAGCTTCTCAGATTATTTGCTCAGCATACAGATTGAATAAGCATGGTGAAAGGATACAACCATGACGCACACCTTTTCTTATTTTAAATAACGCAGTATCCCCTTCTTCTGTTTGAGTGACTACTTCTTGATCTATGTACAGGTTACTCATGAGCACAATTAAGTTTTCTGGAATTCCCATTCTCTGCAATGTTATCCATAATCTGTTATTATCCACACAGTCGAATGTCTTTGCATAGTCAATAAAACACAGGTAAACATCTTTCTGGTATTATCTCCTTCAGCCAGGATCCATCTGACATCAGCAATGATATCCCTCATTCCATGTCTTCTTCTTAATCCAGCTTGAACTTCTGGCAATTCCCTGTTGATGTACTGCTGTAACCTTTTTTGAAATATCTTCAGCAAAATTTTACTTGCATGTGATACTAATAATATTGTTTAATAATTTCTGCATTCTCTTGGATTACCTTTCTTTGGAATGGATAAAAATATGGACCTCTTCCAGCCAGCTGGCCAGGTATCTGTCTTCCTAATTTCTTGGCATAGACAGGTGACCCTATTCAGCGCTGCATCTGTTTGTTGAAACACCTTAATTGGTATTCAGTCAATTTTTGGAGATTTGTTTTTCATTAATGCATTTAGTGCAGCTTGGACTTCTTCCTTCAGTACCATAGGTTCTTGATCATATGCTACCTCCTGAAATGGTGGGACATCGACCAATTTATTTCAGCACAGTGGTTCTGTGTATTCTTTCTGTCTTCTTTTGACGCTGCCTATCTTGTTCAATATTTTGTCCATAGAATTCTTCAATATTGCAACTTGAAGCTTCAGTTTTTTTCTTTAGTTCTTTCAGCTTGAGAAATGACAAGTATGTTCTTCCCTTCTGATTTTCTAACCAAAGTTTAAATCAGAAATCATGGGACCAAGTGTTTTGCAAACTCCGTAAAACTCTTCGTGAGTATATAATCAGTATTATTTCTTTGCAGCTTCAGTGTTTCAAATCCTCAAATTTGGTGAGCAACTATCTTCCTTTATCCTCTACCCCCTTTCCAATTTTAAAACTTTAAAATTCTCAATATCCACCTCTCCATGCTAGAGAAAATTCACTTAAAAAAAAATTAATCATATCAGTTATCCAGAAAAGTAATTTAAGCTCTCTGTTAATTCTTCATTCAACAAATATTTATCATAAATATAAAATTTCTAATATAAGTTCTTTGATTTTACATAATGCTGTTCCAACATCCTGTATAACATTGCCACCTGATGGTTCTGATGGTTACCCAGTGTGTGACTGATCGAGGTAGGTGAAGCTACAAGTCAGCTAATTGCTTGAGCAGGCAGCTTAAATATTTAGAGAGTTATTCTTCATGTTGAGCTAATCTGTGCCTTTCTGCAATTTCCATGTGTTGTACTATTCTAAAATTCAGTATCTTTTTCCATAAGTGTTCAGATGTTTGCAGACAGCTACCACATTACCTCTCCCAATTCTTCCCTTCTCCAGGCTAAGAATCAGAAACGCCTCATACCATTCCAGGTATCAGATTTGCCTTTCATCTCCCTCCTCTGACTATACCCTGGTTTGTTAGCAACAGTTGAATTCGGAATTGCAGGTGTGGTCGAGCCAAGGTTAACTAGAATGGAGTTATCACATTTCCTCCACTGAGCATGAATCTATTCTTAGTTCAGCCTGTAACAGCATTAGCATTATTTGTTACAGTCAAAGCTCATTGTTGACTCATACGACACTTAAATAGAAATACAACCTCTGCTTTGTGAGTGACTTATCTTTCTTCTAAGCCATATCTTCTTCGTCTTGCATTTATAGAGTTGGGTTTTTGGACCCAAGTGAGCACTTGGCATTTGTCCATGCCTAATTATATCTTTATAGATTTGACCCAGCATTCTCACTAGCTAAGAAATTACTGAATCCTGATTATATTATTCAGTGTGTTGGCTATTATAGCTCCAAATTCATGCCATGGATACTTGGTGTGCTCCCATTGTTAGTTAACATGTTACAAATCAAGGTGAAGAATAAAATTCATATATTACATAATTATACCTTCTTGTTTTTAAAAAAATCTTTTCAAAGCACTATAGGATATGAAATTAAGGCACTGTAAGGTATTTTCAATCACGTCATATGCATATGAAAGCTGGACAATGAATAAGGAAGACTGAAGAAGAATTGATTACGCCTTTGAATGGTGGTATTGGCGAAGGATATTGACTATACCATGGACTGCCAAAATGAGGAACAAATCTGTCTTTGAAGTACAACCAGAATGCTCCTTAGAAGAAAGGATGGCGAGACTGAGTCTTGCATACTTTGGACATACTGTCAGGATGGATCAGTCCCTGGAGAAAGACATCATGCTTAGTAAAGTACAGGGTCAGCAGAAAAGAGGAAGACCCTCAATGAAATGGATTGACACAGTGGCTGCAACAATGGGCTCAAGCATAACAACAATTGCGAACATGGTGCAGGACTGGGCAGTGTTTCATTCTGTGGTACATAGGGTCACTATGATTTGGAACTGACTCAACTGCACCTAGCAACCACAAGGTATATAAGGAATACTGTATCTGCCATATAAAAGGTGCCCAATCAATATCTTTCAGGAGAACAAAACAGTGATAGGTCTGTCTGAACTGATTTGAAAAAAAAAAATTGAAAGAAATAATACAGAAAAACAAGAGGATCCTTCACTCAAAGGTGGATTGAAGAGAATGCAAAGCTGTAAAGAGAAATTAAATTTTCAGTGGAAGTCAAAACCAGGAGATGTTGTGTGCTGTCGAGTCAATTCCAACTCATAGTGACTCTATAGGACAGAGTAGAACTGCTTCATAGGGTTTCCTAGTCTGTAATCTTTATGGGAGCAGATCATCAGGTCTTTTCTCCTGCTGAGCAGCTGGTAGGTTTGAACTAACCACCTTTCTGTTAACAGCTGAGCTCTTAACCATTGTGCCACCAGGGCTCTAGTATTCAGAAATGAGACAAATCATTCTAAAACTGAGAAGGCACATAAAAGACTTCTGCTGAAGACAGATCCAAGCTGTTGGTTAATGTCGATGGCCCTCTGTGAACACTTTGAAGAGCCTGAAGGAGCAACAGGCCTCAAAACACACACACACACATACATGCTTACATTAGCTACTGTTGAACATTCATTTTGGGCCAGAAATTATGCTACGTTTCCTTAATGTTTCCCAACAAGACATTGGAGTTGATACTATGATCATGCTTACTATATACTAGAGAAAACTGAGGTTTATAAATTGCCCTTGGTCATGTACACCATAAGATACAGATATAGGGCTTGAACCTTGGTATACTACCAAGCATACACAAACTTCTGAATATCTACTTAGATCACTTATACTCTTACATGTTTTCACAGTTCTAATTAGTCCATAGTTAGTTAGAAGAGGAAATTATTATCAGGTCAAAACTTAAAGTTCTACCACTTAAAGACCAATAAAGGAGACACTGTGGGGCAGGGTCTAGAGCCCTCACACCCCTCTCCATAAACCTAGTATAGGTTTTCCGTATGTTTAGATTTTCCAGTTCTAACCTTGTTCATTCTATCACATCTGCCAATTCTGATATTAATTTGTCTGTGATCTACACACTTAATGGTACATTGAAAATTTGGTTGACAGCACTAAGTTCTAGGTTTTGGATCACACCCCAGATCTATATCCAATCTATTCAGAGTCCACTTAGGTTACCCACCTATGACCTCCCATCCCACAACCTTACCTGAGCCAGCCTGCCTCTCTTTTGGCTCTTCTATATAATGTAGGAGATGGCCAGGGCCTGATGTCTGTGTTATAGAAAAGAGATATCACTGAAGCAAGCGCTGGAGAGAATTCAGACTGGAAAGCAAACACTGAAGAGATGCGGGGGCCAGTCAATTCCCAGACACTATCCCTGGGCACCTTGACCAAGAGGAAAGTGAAAGGTGTTCCAAAAGTGCCACAGATACTCCACCTATTTCTTTATCAAGTATTTATGGAGGGCCCTTGACTAGTTACTGAGAATACAGCAGTGTACGAGATAGACACAGGAATTCACTGTCTACTGTGGAACCTATGCTACAATGGGAGCTTAGACATCAAGATTTTAGTACTAACATTGTCTGAACTCGGTGAGACACCTCAACTTTCAACCACTCAGTCTCCTCTTTGCAAAACATGTGGGAGAAGAGATGGTGGGAAACACAGCTTCTGTGGCCCCTTTCAAGCACAGTGACTCTGAGTCTGTTTCCCTAAAACATTCAATATCTCACCTCCCTTCTTGGAGGCTTTTCTCAAGTCTGCCATTCGGGGATGGGGTGGAGAAGCTCCTTGCTGGAAAAGTACTTTCCTATTTTCATAACAGGGCCACGCACTCTCTCCTGCAGGTCTTTAATCTTCTAGCATTTATCCCATCAGTTCTGTCTCTAGTGAGCCCTTATCCCAAGATGTTTGTCTATTAAATCAAGAGTTTTGCAGAAGGGTAGAGCCATTTAAAGACTGTAAATCACCCGGCAGTCAGCTGCTTTCTGCTCTGCCCCCTACGGTATCATCCTGTACTCAGCCTGCCATGCCTCCCCTTGGGCCCCACTCTCAGAGGCAGACAGCTCTGGAGCATGGAACCCTCACAGACCTGCCTGTCCCCAAGCCCCATGAGACTCTGGAGCCAGCCTGTCCTGAGGATGCAAGGGGTGGGGAATGTGTGTGAGTCCTTGGTTAATCTTCAGGAGCAGCCAGGGCAACTCAGCTCTCTTCCTGGTTTCTCTGTCACCTTCAGCTTTGGTGCTCTTTGTGTGTCCAAACCTTGTTTTCATAACTGTATCCTTGATTGTATCTAAATCACTGACTTGGAATTATAACCAGTTATGCAAGAAAACTATACTTCTGGAGTCCTTATTTTTTTAAGCCAGATACCGTATATGTCCTCTATCATTTATATTTTCACTGCGTATCTGTAAGTCAAACAGTATTGATATTCCCATTTTACAGAAAAAGAGACCGAGGCCAAGAAAGATTATATAAGCTGCCCAAAATTTTATAACCTATTAGTGATGGAGCGGGGATTTTGATTCTGAAGCTGTTTTATACCAAAGCCTGTGATATTTATTCATTCATGCACTCCCTGGGTGGTGCAAATATTTAATACACTTAGCTGCTAACTAAAAGATTGACAGTTTGAGTCTACCCAGAGGCACCTCAGAAGAAAGGCCTGGAGATCTACTTCCAAAAAATCAGCATTGAAAACCCTATGGGGCAGAGTTCTATTCTGACACACATGCTGTGAGTCAGAATTGACTCAATAAAAACTGGAAAAAAAAAGAGACCAGGGGAATTGGAGGATGATGGTGAAGACATGCGGGTGGGAAAGGGAGTGACCATTGATGGGTATGAAGTTTTTGCAGGGGTGATGAAAAAGTCCTAATTGTGGTGACAGTTGCAAAACTCTGAATATACTAAAAACCATTAAATCGCACACTTTGAATAGGCGAGTTGTATGGTATGTGAGTTATATCTCAATAAAGCTGTTAATATAAAAAAGGTCAATGGTAGAATCTAGATAGTGGGTATACAGATGTTCACTGTAGACTTTTTTCAACTTTGTTGTATATTTGAATCATTTCAAAATAAAATGATCTTAATAAGATCTTGATTTGAATTGTCTTAAGTTTAGAGATTAATATGGAATGAGTTGGTATCTGTACAATCTTGAGTCTTTCCAGGTAGAAAGATACCATCTACTGTTTAAATTTCTTTTCTGCTTCCTTGCTATATGGTCACTAATGTTAGGCAACCTCTGATGAGAGGGTACCAAGACCCATTATTCTCTTATCAAACAGCTCTGGGTGTTAACAAAGCCTTCCTCATATGTTTTGAGACAAAAATCCCTGCCATGCAAGTCCTCCTTACAATTTGCTTTTACTCCTTGAAACTTCTTTCAAATTCCTTTCTATCAAACAGCTACATGGATATAACAGTCATGTTTCTTTGTCCTCAGTTTCCAGGTTTACATGCCTAGTCCTTTCAGCTATTACCCATTTGCATAACTCTAAGACCCTTCACAGGTTATCTTTCTCTGAAGCTCTCCAATCTGTCCTAGTCTCCCAAGTATAACAAGGATAGAACAGCATGGTCCCGGTAAGGTCTGATCAGCACAGAGTAGAGGAGAACCACCTCCTCCTTCATCTAAGTCATTTTTCTTCTATTAATACAACCTACAATTAAAATGGCTTTTTTTTTTTTTTTTGGCAATCATGGAGTCCTTGTGGTGTAGTGGTTAAGAGCCAACCAAAATGTCGGCAGTTTGAATCCACCAGCTGGCTGCTCCTTGAAAACCCTATGGGGCAGTTCTACTTTGTCCTATAGGGTCACTAAGAGTTGGAATCAACTCGACATCGACAGGTTTGGTTTGGATTTTTTTTTTTTTTTTTGGCAGTCAAAGTTCACCATGTCTGAGAAGCTGGACTATATGAAGAAGAACATGCCATCAGAATTGGAGAAAGACTCATTAAAAACCTTCGATATGCACATGAAACAACCTTCCTTGTTAAAAGTGAAGCAGACTTGAAGCACTTACTGGTGAAGATCAAAGATCATAGCCTTCTTCATTACTGAAAAAGAAGAACAAAGTGGGAGGCCTTACTTTACCTAATTTTAGAACATATTATACTGCCACAGTAGTCCAAACAGCCTGGTACTGGTACGACAACAGAAACATAGACCAATGGAACAGAACAGAGAATCCAGACATAAACCCATCCACATATGAGCAGTTGATATTTGACAAAGGCCCCAGAACAGATAAATGGAGAAAAGACAGTCTTTTTAACAAATGGTGCTGGCATAACTGGATATCCATCTGCAAAAAAATGAAACAAGACCCATACCTCACTCTATGCACAAAAATAAGTTCAAAATGGATCAAAGACCTAAATATAAAATATAAAACGATAAAGATCATGGGAGAAAAAATAGGGATAATGTTAGGAGCCCTAATACATGGCATAAACAGTATACAAAACACTATTAAGAATGTAGAAGAAAAACTAGATAACTGGGAGCTCCTAAAAATCAAACACCTACGCTCATCCAAAGGCTTCACCAAAAGAGTAAAGACTACCTACAGACTGGGAAAAAGTTTTTAGCTATGGCATTTCCAATCAGTGCTTGATCTCTAAAATCTACATGATACTGCAAAAACTCAACTGCAAAAAGACAAATAACCCAATTAAAAAATGGGCAAAAGATATGAATAGACACTTCACTAAAGAAGACATTCAGGTAGCTAACAGATACATGAGGAAATGCTCACGAACATTAGCCATTAGAGAAATGCATATCAAAACTACAATGAGATTTCATCTCACTCCAACGAGGCTGGCATTAATCCAAAAAACACAAAATAATAAATGTTGGAGAGGCTGTGGAGAGATTAGAACACTTCTATACTGTTAGTGGGAATGTCAAATGGTACAACCACTTTGGAAATTGATTTGGCACTTCCTTAAAAAGCTAGAAATAGAACTACCATAGGACCCACTCCTCAGAGTATATCCTAGAGAAATAAGAGCCTTTACACAAACAGATAAATGCATACCCATGTTTATTGCAGCACTGTTTACAATAGCAAAAAATGGAAGCAACCCAGATGCCCATCAACGGATGAATGGATAAATAAATTAAGGTATATTCACACTATGGAATACTATGCATCGATAAAGAACAATGAGGAATCTGTGAAACATTTCATAACATAGAGGAACCTGGAAGGCATTATGCTGAGTGAAATTAGTCAGTTGCAAAAGGACAAATATTATATGAGATCACTATTATAAGAACTTGAGAAATAGTTTAAACTGAGAAGAAAACATTCTTTTGTGGTTAGGAGAGGGGGGAGGGAGGGAGGGTGGGAGAAGGGTATTCACTAATTAGATAGTAGATAAGAACTACTTTAGGTGAAGCGAAAGACAACACACAGTACAGGGGAGGTCAGCACAACTGGACTAAACCAAAAGCAAAGAAGTTTCCTGAATAAACTGAGTGCTTCGAAGGCCAGGGTAGCAGGGGCAGGGGTTTAGGGACCATGGTTTCAGGGGACATCTAAGTCAATTGGCATAATAAAATCTATTAAGAAAACATTCTGCATCCCACTTTGAAGAATGGTGTCTGGGGTCTTAAATGTTAGCAAGTGGCCACCTAAGATGCATTAATGAGAGTCTTAACCCACCTGGATCAAAGGAGAATGAAGAACACCAAGGACACAAGGTAATTATGAGCCCAAGAGACAGAAAGGGCCACATGAACCAGAGACTACATCATCCTGAGACCAGAAGAACTAGATGATGCCTGGCTACAACCGATGACTGCCCTGACAGGGAACATAACAGAGAACCCCCGAGGGAGCAGGACAGCAGTGGGATGCAGGCCCCAAATTCTCATAAAAAGGCCAGACTTAATGGTCTGACTGAGACTGAAAGGACCCCGGTGGTCATGGCCCCCAGACCTTCTGTTGTCCCAGGACAGGAAACATTCCCGAAACCAACTCTTCAGACATGGATTGGACTGGACAATGGGTTGGAGAGGGATGCTGGTGAGGAGTGAGTTTCTTGGATCAGGTGGACACTTGAGACTATGTTGGCATCTCCTGCCTGGAGGGGAGATGAGAGGGTGGAGGGGGTTAGAAGCTAGCGAAATGGATATGAAAAGAGAGTGGAGGGAGGGAGTGGGCTGTCTCATCAGGGGGAGAGTAATTGGGAGAATGTAGTAAGGTGTATGTAAGTTTTTGTGTGAAAGGCTGACTAAATTTGTAAACTTTCACTTAAAGCACAATAAAAATTATTTAAAAAAAAAGATCATAGCCTTCTTTATGAATTATACCTCAGCATAAAGAAAAGAAAAATCCTCACAACTGGACCAATAAGCAACATTATGATAAGCGGAGAAAATATTGAAGTTGTCAAGGATTTTATTTTACCTGGATCCACTATCAACACCCATGGAAGCAGAAGTCAAGAAATCAAAGGACGAATTGCATTGGGCAATTTTGCTGCAAGAGATCTCTTTAAAGTGTTAAAAAGCAAAGATATCACTTTAAGGACTAAGGTGCCCCTGACCCAACCCCTGGTGTTTTCAATTGCCTCATATGCCTGTGAAAGCTGGATAATGAATAAAGGAGACCGAAGAAGAATTGATGCCTTTGAATGGACTGCCAGACCAAAGAAGACATCTGTCTTGGAAGAAATACAGCCAAAGTGCTCCTTGGAAGCAAGGATGGCTAGACTCTGTCTCATGTACTTAGGACACGTTACCAGGAGATACCAGTCCCTGGAGAACAACATCATGCTTGGTAAAGTGACAGTCAGTTAAAAAGAGGAAGACCCCCAATGAGATGGATTGACACAGTGGCTGCAACAATGAGCTCAAGCATAGCAATGATTGTGAGGATGGCACAGGACTGGGCAGTGTTTCATTCTGTTGTACACAGGGTCTCTATGAGATGGAACCAACTCAACGGCACCTAGCAAAAACCACAACATAGCTCACTGCTATTGAACTTAAAACCCTTTGGTCTATTTCCATACGTTACCAGGTATGCTGTGTGTCTTCTGTCTATACCAGAGATGACCTTTTTAAAAACTCAAGAACTTTCCTCAACAAAAGTTTCCAGAGCACTACATGTCTGGATGCATGGTTTAGTGGCTCTACCTTTGAGAGAGCGGCTTTTTGGGATTTGCGTCATTTTCATGATAAATAAAGTATGGAGAATCACTGTCAGCTGGTAGCGATATTCATAGACTTCCAGATTGAAAGAGACCTTAAAAGACCGTCTCATTCCTCCCCCTGGCACCAAGCTTGATGATATCTACACCAATCCCCTTCAGAGAGAGGGCAGCAGCTGTCACCAATCTACTCAGATCTCTAGGCTGTCCCTCCGTGACTCAGTCTCAGGTTAGCATATTCCTGTTGATGAAGAGTTTTGAGAGCTTTGGATGAATGCAGTACTGAAATTAGCAGGAAGTAGTGGAAATAATTCGCCTGCACTCAGCGTCTTCTGCCTACAGCATCTGCCAAACGAGGAGAATTGCGGGCAGGCAGAGATGCTGTACACGCCAAGGGCAATGAGGGGGCTTGGAGCTCCCTGCTCCATGGGCAGATAATCACTTACTCCCAGTCATTCACTTGGAGAGGAAGCTATGAATAGATCTCCACCTCATCACGTGTTGCCCATAGCCCATAAACGGAAAGATTTCCTGAGGAAAGTAGGTCAGTGCAATTCCTGGGCAAAGGGGCACTTCAACCACTTCTATGTCAGTCCCAAGACCTAAAACTTCTTACTGGAAGAGACTGAAATTCTTAGTGCAGGGTAACTTATCTGTCATTTGCAAGAGTTTTGCCAGACTCATAGCATTACAGAATTGGAACCAAGATATGGGTTATGGGATTCCAAAATTTACCCTTGGGGTATGAGATTCAAAAAGCATCGACTATCCCAAAATGCTTATTAACGCTATGATGGTTTTAACATATGTCCACAAATTTTTTGATACTTTCCCCTCCAGGAGGTAGAACATGATTCCCTTCCCTGGACTTAGCGACTTGCTTCTAACAAATATTATATGGAGAGGAAACAATAGTAACTTTGCAATGGAGAAACTTGGAAATTCAATCTTGATCAAATGATTAAGGAGGTTAAGAGCATCATTAATGCTGATATCATCTGCTTGGACCAACTTCATGGATGTGCAACCTATGCAGTCAGTCACACTGGGCTCCATGCTCAGAAGGGCCCCACACCTCTTTAAAAGTTCTGCTTTTGCTGTCTTGAAATTCTTAAGAATTTTATCTTTGAACTTATGTTTTATATGTGAAGTTTAATGGGAAAATGGAGTATGGGTGTGAGCAGAGAGATACACGCAATTTGCATGTTCGCTGCTCCTTGCCATCCAATTTGCATATGGCATTTGTGTTACCCCAAGAGCACAGGATTCTGCTGGACCCATGACACACAGAAGTTCACTGAGACTCAAAGCAACTACAAGGTAAATGTGTTACATCTATGACTGAGTAAGCAGGACTGCTGACAGCCCTAAGAGGGCACACTTTCCATTCAAACCAGAACTTCTGAACACAGGAAGAAGGTAATGGGGTTCCAAGAGAGATGAATAACCAAGTAACACTCTCATATCCTCTCTTACTCATGTTAATTCCCTGTTTTAGTCAACCACTTGTACTGAAAATGATAACATACAAGGAAAGGGAAATACAGGACAACCAATGTTCCTTTCCCCTTTAGTCCTTCCTTATTTATCAGTACAGGCATTGGTGGTTCAGTGGTAGAATTCTTGCCTTCCATGCAGGAAACCTGAGTTCAATTCCCAGCCAATGCACCTCATACGCAGCCACCGGTTGTCCGTCAGTGGTGGCTTGCGTTTTGCTATAATGCTGAACAAGTTTCAGCAGAGCTTCCAGACTAAGATGGACTAGGAGAAAGGCCTGATGATCTGCTTCCAAAACTCAGCCAATGAAAACCCTATAGGATCACACCAGAATATTGTTCTATATAGTGCTAGAAGGGCGGAGGGGCAATAAGGAGTTACTGCTTAAGAGATACTGTGCATCTCTTTGGAACGATAAAATACTTTTGGAGATGGATAGTAGTGATGGTTACCCAATATGGTAAATGTAGTTAATGCCATTGGATTGTACACTAAAAAATGGTAAAATGGCTATTTTTTATGATATATATTTTTTAACGATTTTTTTTAACAAAAGCATTGCTTACTAGCAATGAAAAATCACAACCTGAGATTAAAAGCATAACACCATTTATATTAACACCAAAAAATGAAATACTTTGATATAAATCTAACAAAATATGTCTAAGATCTCTATGAGAAAAAGTACAAAACTCTGATGAAAGAAACAAAGAATAGCTAAATAAATCAAGAGATGTTCTGTGTTTGTGGATTAAAAAAACAAAAACAACCCTTTATATTCACAGATAAGAACCCTGGTGGCACAATGGTTAAGCACTTGGCTGTTTGAAACCACCCAGCAGGAGAAAGACCTGACAATCTACTTGGATAAAGATTACATCCTAGAAAATACTATTGGGCAGTTCTACTCTGTCATATGGTGGTCGCTATACATCAAAATCAACTGGATGACACCTAACAACAATAACAACAACATGTTCATAAGATAGGAAAACAATATTATTAAGATGTCAATTCTTCCCACATTAACCTATACATTCAATGTAATCCCAATCAAAATTCCAGCAAGTTATTTTGTACATATAGACAAACTGATTCTGAAATTATATAAAAAGACAAAACCCAGAATAGCCAACACAATACTGAAGAAGGACAAAGTCAGAGAACTGACACTACCAGACTTCTAGACTTACTGTAAAACTGCTGTTGTGAATTGATGTCCTCCCAAAAATGTGTGTATTAACTTGGTTAGGCCATGATTCCCAATATTCTGTGGTTGTCCTCTATTTTGTGATTGTAATTTTATGTTGAGAGGATTAGGGTGGAATTGGAGTTTCCCTGGGGTGTGGCCTGAACCACCTTTTATCTCTCAAGAGATAAAAGGAAAGGGAAGCAAGCAGAGAACTGGAGACTTCATACCACCAAATAAGAAGCACCAGGAGCACAGCATGTCCTTTAGGCCTGGGATTCCTGAGCAGAGAAGCTCCTAGTCTAGGGGAAGACTGATGAGAAAGACCTTCCTCTAGAGCTGTCAGAGAGAGAAAGCCTTCCGCTGGAGCCAACGCCCTGAATTTGGACTTTTAGTCTCTGTTACTGTGAGAAAATAAACTTCTCTTTTTCAAACCCATCCACTTGTGGTATTTCTGTTACAGCAGCACTAGATGACTAAGACAACTAGTGATCAAGATAGTGTGTAATTGGTGAAAGAATACACTTAAGATCAATAGAACAGAATACAGAGACCAGGAAAAAGGAGGCAGTCCTGTCAAGTCCTGTCTCTCACAGGTTTCACTGTAACAGCTGCAACCAGTATGTTTTTCAATAAGTGAACGGATAAACAAACTGTGATATAGCTATACAATTAAATCATATTCATTGATTAAAAAAAAAAAAGAGCTATAAAGTCACAACAGACATGGAAGAAACTTAAATGCATATTGCTAAGTGAAAGGAGCCAATCTGAAAAGGCTACACACTGTATGATTCCAACTACATGACATTTTGGAAAAGCCTGTGGACAGTAAAAAGATCAGTGGCTGCCACGGGTTCAGAGGAAGGAAGGAGGTATGAATACTGTTAAAAAAGAAACAGAGTTCCTGTAAAATGAGTGTTTTTTTCAGATTAAAAGATTAGCAAATCTGTAAGTGCCAAAATGAAACTTCAAAATGGTCTTCCAAAGAAGGCGCATAAGTACCCATCGTTTATACTCAGTTTTGCAGAACTCTGTACAGATTTGGGAAGAGTGCGGGATTACATTTGATTGGTTGACATTCAACATGCTCCCATAAGACTCATTTATCAAGAATTTTTATTGGCTGGTGTACTCAATCTTAGCCACAGTTTTCTGCATTCCAGAGCTGGTTCCTTCTGTGTCCTGCAGAGTTCTGGGTGGACCACTCAGAATGTTGCAGAATACGTTATTTTGGTCAAATATATGGTGATGGGTCACATACTCTAAAAAGCAGAAGCAGGGGCCTGGGACAAAATGGAGTCTGATTCAGACTGAGTCAGCCATTTTAGTTATATCAAGTACCTCAGTTTTACTGTTCTTTCACAACACACAGAGCACAGGGCATTTTTAAGGCAGTAAAATTATCCTGTACAATACCGTAACGGTGGATACAAGACAATGTGCATTTGTCAAAGCCCACAGAACTGTGTAACACAAAGACAATCTTAATGTAAACTATGGACTTTACTTAATGTTTCAATTTTGTTTCATCAATTGTAACAAATGTATCACACTCATGCAAGATGTTAATAACAGGGAAAACTGAGTAGGCGGTTAAGCGCTTAACTGCTAATTGAAAGGTCAGCTGTTCGAACCCACCAGCCGCTCCATGGGAGCAAGACGTGGCAGTCTGCTTCCATAAACATTATAGCCTTGGGAACCCTATGGTGCAGTTCTACCCTGTCTTATAGGGTCACTATGAGGTGAAATTGACTCAATGGCAGTGGGTTTGGTTTGGTTTGCTTTGGTTTTGTGTAGGGGAAGAAGAAGTCTATGGATAATATCTGTATTTTCTGTGCAGTTTTTCTGTAAACCTAAATCTGTTCTAAAAATAAAGTATTTATTCCGACTCATAGCGACCCTATATATATGATCTCTATTATAGTCAGGAAGAAAACTGAAACTCAGAATGTCAAAGTGAACCCCTAAAAACATAAATGTCTATAGTGATGGGGCCTAACTGTCTCTGCCTTAGAGGATTCATGACCTATGTCAGTGGTTCTCAAACTGGTCTCCAGATCGGCAGCAGCAGCATTCCCCTGGGAACTTGTTTGAAATGCAAATTCTTAAGTTCTATCCCAGATCAACTAAATTAGGATCTCTGCTGTTGGAACCCAGAACTCTACTTAATGAGCCTTCCTACTGAAATTTGAGTACTAGTGTACTAGAGCAAATTCTAAGGTGTAGACAGAGATGTATGTTACCACCTGCAGCAATTCTGTGAATTTCCTGGGCTGCTGTGGTTGAGTTGTTTCATGAGGCACCTGGTTTTCCTTTTATTAATAGAGTCACTTGTCCATTAGCATCTGAATCAGGAGAACAGCTGAAAGGAACTTTTCCAGCTGGAGAAGGGTCAGCATCTTGGCTTCAGCTGCCTCAAATCTATTCTTCTCCTCCCTCTTGAGTGAGACTTGTCATATGGGTTCTCAGTTTAAAAAGGTTAATGCATAAAACATAAGGGATTCCTTCTATGGCGATGAAAAGCTTAGCAAGTTCTTTACGCTCTTGTTAATGTAGCTATGCCTTCATTTTCCTATCCAAATGTAGTAAATTGAATTATGTTTTCAAATTCTTTATTCTCCTGTAATAGGAATGAAGGCTAATGGCTTTGTAGTGTCTCCCTCGGTTGGTGGCATCTACTTCACTGCTCCACTGATACTGACCTTGGTATGGTGATTTGGTTTGACCGATGGAATGTTAACAGATGTGACATGAGCAGAGGCATTAATCTTACTTAGATATCACAGTCTTCTTTATCTTCTTAGATCCACCATAAGAAGATCATGTCCCAGGCAGCCAAAGAGAATAATGGGGCATGTGGATCATACCTAAACCCAACCATTAGCTTGAAGTCAAGCTCGGGTGTTCATAGCTGAACCATGACCAACTCAAATGTTCATTAGCAAGAAAATAAATATTCGTTGTTGTAAACAATTGAGATTTTGATTTGTGTTACAAAACAATTGACTAGTATACCAACACTTTCTCAGGTCCCAGCAAAAATATCTACTACAGCCAATCCTCACCAAAGAAAAAAGGATATCAACAGTTCCAGTCCCTCCATGAATACTTCTTAGAATTTAACTATGATTATAACTAGCTTCTGGTTAGGACGTGGAAGTTCAGGGGAGACCATTGTACTCACAACTAAAACTAACAAAAAATAACATATATCTTTTAAACACATTAAAAAACTAAGGTCACATTTACTCTAACAGAATTAAAATCAAGAGAGAGATGGACTCTTCCTAAATGGGCAGAAACTAGAGGCTTCTTTTCTCCCTAAGAACATTTGCCAGGCATGAACAGGTAGAAGATAATACATGCCATAGGCAGAGGATGTTGTCTAAGATAATGAGAAACCAGCAAAGTTTTTAACTATCATATGGCCTGGCATGATAGATTGAAATCTGTGGAACCCTCAAACTCATCACTAGTCCTTCCTTCCTACTGGCTTTCCACCCACAGGACTTTTGCTGAGTGCATGGCAGCATTATGAAAGAATAAGGACTGGGCTGGAAGGATAACAATTTTCCTTCACCTTGCTGTCCTCAGAAATCAAATTTCATAGAGAAGAGCCAGTGATACACACAGGGCACATCTTGTCCTTAAGACATTTGAAACCAGAGGTGAACTAAAACTGCAACCTAGACCTAACCTAAGCCAATTTGTAATTGAATTTAGTTGAAGCTCCTTATTCCAGTTGCTCCTCTGGGGTAAAATAATATTTAATACAGTCTCTCTAGTTGTTTAAAATATAATATTTGGCATACAATTAAAAACTCAAGATATGCAAAGGAGCAGCAAACGGTTACCTATAAACAAGAGGAGAAAAATAGTCAACAGAAGCAGATCCACAAATGATCCATATATCTTGCAATTAGCAGATAACACCTTTAAAATAACTACCATAAACATGAACATAATTAGAAGAATGTAAAAAAATAGATTTAAAAGAGAGAAATTTAGTGGAGAAAGAGAATCTCTAAAAAAAGTTCCAAATATAAACTTCAAAATTGAAAAGTACAGTATCTAAAATTAAGAATTAATTGAATATGCTTAAAAGCAGTCCTGACATAACTGAATAAAAGAACAATGATCTCAAACACAAATTAATAGAAATTATCCAAACTAAAGCACACAGAGGAAAAAAAAAAAATACATGAAAAAGATACACGTGGAACATCAATAAGTGATATAACTGGAGTTCCAGAGGAAATATTAGGGGAGATAATGGCCAGGGATTTTCTTTAAAATTGATGAAAGCAATCAAACCATAGCTACAAGAATATCTTTGAAACCCAGTCAGGTTATGATAATCCCGTCGTCATTGTTGTTGTTGTTGTCAGGTGCCGTCGAGTCTGTTCCGACTCATAGCCACCCTATGTACCACAGAACAAAACACTGCCTGGTCCTTCACCATGCTCACAATCGTTCTTATGCTTCAGCCTGCTGTTGCAGCCACCATGTCAATTCATCTTGTTGAGTGTCTTCCTCTTTTATGCTGACCCTGTACTACACCAAGCACGATATCCTTCTCCAGGGATGGATCCCTCTTGACAACATGTCCAAAGTATGTAAGATGCAGTCTCTCCATCCTTGCTTCTCAGGAGCATTCTGGCTGTACTTCTTCCAAGACCGATTTGTTTCTTCTTTTGGCAGTCCATGGTATATTCAATATTCTTCACCAATACCACAATTCAAAGGTGTCAATTCTTCTTTAGTTTTCCTTATTGATTGTCCAGCTTTCACATGCATATGATGCAGTTGAAAACACCATGGCTTGGGTCAGGCGCACGTTAGTCTTCAGGGTGACATCTTTGCTCTTCAACACTTTAAAGAGGTCCTTCGCAGCAGATTTACCTAATGCAATGCATCTTTTGATTCCTTGACTGCTGCTTCCATGGATATTGATTGTGGACCAAGTAAAATGAAACCCTTGACATCTTTAATCTTTTCTCCATTTATCATGATGTTGCTTATTGGTCCAGTTGTGAGGGTTTTTGTTTTCTTTATGTTGAGGTGTAATCCTGAAGGCCTTTGATTTTTATCAATAAGTGCTTCAAGTCCTCTTCACTTTAAGCAAGCAAGGTTGTATCATCTGTATATCACAGGTTGTTAATGAGACTTCCTCCAATCTTGATGACCCAGTCTTCTTCATATAGTCCAGGTTCCTGGATTATTTGCTCAGCATACAGATTGAATAGGTATGGTGAAAGAATACAACCCTGACGTACACCTTTCCTGACTTGAAACTACGCAGTATCCCCTTGTTCTGTTCAAACAACCGCCTCTTGATCCATGTACAGATTCCTTATGAGAACAATTAAATGTTCTGGAATTCCCATTCTGTACAATGTTATCCATAATTTGGTATGATTCACACAGTTGAATGCCTTTGTATAGTCAATAAAACACAGGAAAACATCTTTCTGGTATTTTCTGCTTTCAGCCAGGATCCATCTACACCAGCAATGATATCCTTGGTTCCACATCGTCTTCTGAATCTGGCCTGAATTTCTGGCAGTTCACTGTCAATATACTGCTGCAGCTGCTTTTGAATGATCTTCAGCAGAATTTTGCTTGCATATGATAATATATTGTTCAATAATTTCTGCATTTGGTTGGATCACCTTTCTTAAAAATGGGCATAAATATGGATCTCTTCCAGTTGGTTGGCCAGGTAGCTGTCTTCCAAATTTCTTGGCATAGACAAGTGAGCACTTCCAGGGCTGCATCCGTTTGTTGAAACATCTGAATTGATATTCCATCAATTCCTAGAAACTTGCTCTTCGCCAGTGCCTTCAGAGTAGCTCGGACTTCTTCCTCAATACCATCGGTTCATGATCATATGCTACCTCCTGAAATGGCTGAATGTTGACTAATTCTCTTTGGTATAATGACTCTGTGTATTCCTTCCATCTTCTTTTGGTATTTCCTGCATTGTTTAATGTTTTTCCCATAGAATCCTTCACTATTGCAACTTGAGGCTTGAATTTTTTCTTCATTCTTTCAGCTTGAGAAATGCCCAGTGCGTTCTTCTTTTTGGTTTTCTACCTCCAGGTCTCTGCACGTGTCATCGTAATACTTTACTTTGTCCTCTCGAGCTGCCCTTTGAAATCTTCTGTCCAGTTCTTTTCTTTCATCATTTCTTCCTTTTGCTTTAGCTGCTGGACATTCGAGAGCAAGTTTCAGAGTCTCTTCTGACATCCATTTTGGTCTTTTCTTTCTTTCCTGTCTTTTTAATGACCTCTTGTTTTCTTCATGTATGATGTCCTTGATGTCATTCCACAACTTTTGGTCTTCAGTCATTGGTGTTCAGTGCATCCAATGTATTCCTGAGATGGTCTCTAAATTCAGGTGGGATATACTCAAGGTTGTACTTTGGATCTCGGCGACTTGTTCTAATTTTCTTAAGTTTCAACTTGAACTTGCATATGAGCAATTGATGGTCTGTTCCACAGTAGGTCACTTGCCTTGTTCTGACTGCTGATATTGAGCTTTTCCATTGTCTCTCTCCACAGATGTAGTCGATTTGATTCTTGTGTATTCCACCTGGCAAGGCCCATGTGTATAATCGCCATTTATGTTGTTGAAAAAAATGTATTTGCAATGAAGAAGTTCTTGATCTTGCAAAATTCTATCATGTGATCTCTGGCATTGTTTCTATCACTAAAGCCATACTTTTCATCTACCAATCTTTCTTCTTTGTTTCTAACTTTTGTGTTCCAATCACCAGTAATTATTAATGCATTCTGATTGCATGTTCGACCAATTTCAGACTGCAGAAACTGGTAAAAATCTTCAATTTCTTCATCTTTGGCCTTAGTGGTTGGTGCATAAATTTGAATAATAGTCATATTAACTAGTCTTCCTTGTAGGCATATGGACATTATCCTATCACTTCAGCATGGATTTTGAAATGTTCTTTTTGACGATGAATGCAACACCATTCCTCTTCAAGTTGTCAATCCTGGTATAGTAGACCATATGATTGTCTGATTCAAAATGGCCAATAACACCAGTCCATTTCAGCTCACTAATGCCTAGGATATCAATCCTTATGTGTTTCATTTTGTTTTTTGGCAATTTCCAATTTTCCTAGATTCATACTTCATACATTCCCCATTCCAATTATTAATGGATGTTTGCAACTGTTTCTTCTCATTTTTAGTTGTGCCACATCAGCAAAGTTTGACTCCATCCACAACATTAATGTTGACTCTACTTCGAGGAGGCAGCTCTTCCCCAGCGGTCTTTTGAGTGCCTTCCAACCTGGTGGGCTCATCTTCCAGCACTATATCAGACAATGTTCCACTGCTAGTCATAAGGTATTCACTGGCTAATTCTTTTCAGAAGTAGACTGCCAGGTCCTCCTTCTTAGTCTGTCTTAGTCTGGAGGCTCAACTGAAACCTGTCAGTCATGGGTGACCCTGTTAATATCTAAATATTGGTGGCATAGCTTCCAGCATCACAGCAACATGCAACCCCCCACAGTATGATAAACTGACAAACATGTGGGGAATGATAATACTAGCCAATCACAAAGTGCCAGAGATAAGTACTTGGTACTCTAATTTTCCCTTGCACCAAAATCTGTTTTCCTTCTGTTCATTCCTATGGACTGACCTCCTCCCTTTACTTCATATTCTAGTGGCTTTCAGACTCTGTCATGGCACCCTCACTGTATTGAAGAGGCAGCAGATGGCATACCTGTCATTTTGGCTGTAAGAGACATAAATATGTATTTATAGAGCTCCTGTTTTTTGTTCCAAAAGAGTTTCTCAATCCAGGGGGAAAGACAAATACACACATAAGTATCTAAACCATCCAACACACATGCCAACAGTAAAATATTAACAAAGTTCTCTGACAATATTTGGGGGAAAACTATCTTGACAAGAAGGATTGAGAAAGGATTTAAGAGGTGGCAGGCTTTGATCTGGGATTTAAATGGAATTAAATCATCTGAAAATTCAGATTATATTATGACTGCAAGTAGCTTGTGATCATTTGACTTTGTGTCACTTCTCTTTTTTTTCAAATCCATCAGTTCATTTTGGATTTTATGAGTTTTAGGCCCTGGTGTTATTAGAGCCAAGCATGATCTCCAGATTTCTTCCATAATTCCTTTAGCACATTTCATGGTCCTTCATCCTGTGTTGTATTTCCACTCTCAGTCCACTTTTAAGCACTTCTTGGAGCTGGGCCCCATGTTCAGGTCCCATGGACACAAAAGATTTTCGATTGGCTCACAATGTACTCATTATCACACCACCGAGTGTCTATTTTCCCTCGCACAAACTACACAGTCTTGTCTTTGAAATCAAGTAGTATTTGTGAACTGACCTGGTCATGTTTTGCATCTGAAAATGTCTATCTGGTGAGACTCAGGTGCAGGCATAAAAAAATGTTAAATTCCTCATTTTGGGCACTGGAACATGGCATCTTGGACAGAAGAGGAGATGTGGGTTCAGTTCTGATTCTTCTTTGTTCTGAGACTTTGGGCAAATTGTATTTCCCCTGAATTACCTTTTTATGATAGGTCAAGTGATAAGGTTGGAGAAAGTGGTCTCCACGTGCTACTCTGACGTGGATTTTTGTGATGTGTATAGAAAGTGTAACTCTGTCAGATAGTGAGAGCGGGGCTGGAGGTTAGAATCGAGAATCTAGGGTCTCAAGTCACCTTCCTAGTTCCAGGCAGGAAGACTATTGTTCCTGTTAGGGGCACTGGAGGCCTAAGCAGCTCTTCCTGTTCCTTCATAGAATCTAGGATCTGCACAGCATGCATTAGCCTGGCTGCTCATCCAGTTGCAGGCAGGAGAGAGATGGAAAAGAATCAGAGCTACAACTGGACCTACTCAAGAAGCAACCTCTGAATCAAAATTGGAGAAAGACTTATTAACAAACTGTGCTATACAGATGGCACAACCTTGCTTGCTGAAAGGAAAGAAAACTTGAAGCACTTACCGATGAAGATCAAAGACTACAGTCTTTAGTATGGATTACACCTCAGCACAAAGAAAACGAAAATCCTCACAACTGGACCAATAAGCAAACATCATGATAAATGGAGAAAAGATTGAAGTTGTCAAAGACTTCATTTTACTTGTATCCACAATCAACACCCTTGGAAGCAGCAGCCAAGAAATCAGTTTAAACCAAATTTTTATTTCTTTATATTGCCTATGACTACATTTTTTAGTCCCTCTTTTTTGTTTTAATGTAGACATCTCTTACATAATGACGTCTTTGTTTCCCTATTTTGAGTGTTTTAGCTTTGATTTATTTTTATGATTTCCCTATGTGGGTTGATATCTGGTTCCTCTGTCCTGTGTTCTAGTCTTGGGTTGTTATCTGATGTTACTGATTTTCTAACTGGAGGACTCCCTTTAAAATTTCTTGTAATTTTGGTTTGGTTTTTGCAAATTCTCTAAACTTCTGTTTATCTGGAAATATCCTAATTTCACCTTCATATTTGAGAGACAGTTTTGCTGGACATATAATTCTTGACCAGCAATTTTATTTTTTTCCCTTCAAGGCTTTATATATGTCGTACCATTGTCTTCTTGCCAGCATGGTTTCTGCTGAGTAGTCCAAACTTAGTCTTATTAACTCTTCTTTATAGGTGACTTTTCATTTATCCCTAGCCTCTCTTAAAATTCTCTCTTTATTTTTGGTTTTGGCAAGTTTGATTATAATATGTCTTGGTGACTTTCTTTTGGGATCTACCTTGTGTGGGGTTTGATGAGCATCTTGGATAGATATCTTCTCATCTTTCATGATAATAGGGAAGTTTCCTGACAACAAATCTTCAACAATTCTCTTTGTATTTTCTGTTTATCCCCCCTGTTCTGCTACTCTGATCACTTGTAGGTTATTTCTCTTGATAGAGTCCCACATGATTCTTAGGGTTTCTTCATTTTTTTTTTAATTCTTTTATCTGATTTTTCCTCAAATATGTTGGTGTCGAGTGCTTTATCTTCAATCTCACTAATTCCGACTTCCATTGCCTCAATTCTACTCCTATGACTTTCTACTGAGTTGCCTAATTCTGAAATCTTATTAATATTTCAAATTTCTATTTGCTATCTCTCTATGGATTCTTGTAGCCTATTAAATTTGTCATTATGTTCTTCTCTAACCTTCTTAAATTCCTCTGTTGCTTCATCTGTGCATTCTCTGGCTTGTTCTGCATTTTGCCTGATCTCCCTTCTGATCTCTTGAAGAGTTCTGTATATTAATCTTTTGTATTCTACCTCTGGTAGTTCCAGGCAATTCTCTTCACCCAGGAGATTTCTTGATTCTTTGTTTTGGGAGCTTGCTGAAGCTGTCATGGTCTGCATCTTTATGTGATTTGATATTGACTGTTGTCTCTAAGCCATCAATAAGTTATTGTATTTATTTTATGTTTGATTACTGTGTCCTAGCTTCTTGTTTTGATATTCCCAAATAGGCTGAGTGAGCTAGTTTGATTATTGGCACCTTTGAAGCTCTAACATCCTGTCAACAGGTGGTTAGAGCTGTTACTTGGTGTATGAGCCCAGGAGTCAGTTCACTTTTCTTCTATAGATTCAGCTCAGGTGTCCAGGTAGTCAGTCACCAAGAGTGTGGTACAGGTTTTGATCTACAGTCTTAGACGAGCAGGGATAATTTGTGTAGGCACAGGTATCTGGTTGCAGTAGGGGGTTTGCATGCTGAGCAAAGCAGGGGACTGATAACTTGTCCCTGAGTGTCTGTGAGGAAAACATGTCCCTGTTCACTAGAGTACATAGGTGAGCAGGTTTTGCAGCTGGACTATGGGCACCAAACACTGTTGGCTGTAAGGAATTGGAGGCACCACTTATCTTTGGACCCCTGTCAAGGGTGGCTAGGTGGCATTAATGAAGCTATCAGTCCTCAGGCCCCTGATGTGGGTAGGTGAGGACCCGGTTTTATAGGCAGAGCAGTTTCATACATCATGATCCTACCTCTCCACCATATAAAACTGTTGAAGTTAGACTTCATGTGTATACCCTGTTATACTGGGCTAATGGGGGCCTACCCTGTTGAAGTGGGCCCACACAGGTCTACGCAGGGGTGAAAAGCATTCAAAGTCCGTGGATCGCTTATGCCTGTGCTTAGGGAAAGGAGCTGTTTCTGCCCTCAGTTCCCAGTTTAGGGGAGCCAGCAGATTATTTTCCCACAGTTTGTTAATTTCTTCCTTCTCCAAGGCCAGGGTAATAGTTCAGGGCTCACGACAGGTCTTACTTCCAGCCCAAGGAAAGCGACTATCGCTGAAGCTGCCTTAGGGCCCAGTGCAGAGTGAGGAGGGGTCAGTTAAATGGGAGAGAGTTTTTTCTAAAGGGGTGTTTTTTTGGTCTGCACAGTAGGTTAGATACAGATACTTACCTTATGCCGGTAGTGCCACTCTTCGCTGACCCTGGAGGTGTGAGTGAACTCTCCGCTGCTTGGTCTCTCCCAACGTGGCAAATGCCTCCTGAATGCCACTGCTTGTCTCACTGTGCTCGCACCATATCAATGAATCCAGCCTGCGGGGTGCAAGTTCCCGCTGGGTCAGGTCTGGCAACTCCTTGCTGCTTCTGAACTGTCTCTCCCTCCCCCTGCCACTCAGTTGAATTCCTCAGCTTTGCTTTTGATGTTCAGGGCTCTTAGATTGTCCTATATAATGAATTCACTTGTTTTTTCGGGTCTTTGTTGTAAGAAGGACCACCAGAAGTGTCTGACTACTCTGCCGTCTTGGCCCCACCTCTCAAGAAATCAAAGGACACAGTGCTTTGAGAAAATCTGCTGCAAAAGAACTCTTTAAAGTGTTAAAAAGCAAAAATGTCACGTTGAAGGTATGCTTGACCCAACCCATGGTATTTTCAATTGCCTCATATGCATGTGAAACCTGGGCAATGAATAAGGAAGACTGAAGAATTGATACCTCTGAATTATGGTGTTGATGAAGAATATTGAGTATACCATGGACTGCTAAAAGAATGAAGAAATCTGTCTTGGAAGAAGTACAGGCAGAACTCTCCTTAGAAGCGAGGCTGGCAAGGCTTAGTCTCACATGCTCTGGACATGTTATCAGGAGGGATAAGACCCTGGAGAAGGACATCATGCTTGGTAAAGTAGAGAGTTGGCAAAAAAGAGGAAGACCCTTAATAAGATGGATTGACACAGTGGCTGCAACAATGCACTCAAGCATAACAACTATTGTGAGGATGGTGCAGGACCGGGCAGCATTTTGTTCTGTTGTACATAGGGTCGCTATGAGACAGAACCGACTCAACTGCACCTAATAATATCAACCACATTAACCCTGTTAATACGACTCACAGCTCCTCCTACTTAATGGCAAAGAAACAGGGTTCCAGAAAGAACGGTCACCTAACGAGATTTTGGATACCCTGGGGTTCTAGTCTACCTGTCTCTAAACCCATGCTTTTCCCTCTATATCATGGAGGAGCTATGCTTCCAAACCCAGGGGGCATTCTTATTTCTCTGTTCAAAGTGACATATTGTAAATAACTTCTCTTTTCAAGTAGCCAGGCCCCAAATGGCCTTTATAAGTAAAACAATCATATGTCCAGGGAGCTCCCTGTAGGGAGGAAACTCCTCTGTGTAGTGTGACTTGTTCTGAAATAAAGTCTAAAGATAACTTTTGTTCCAATGGCTGTTGTTGAAAATGTACATATCTTTTCTCCCAGTCTTCATAGGTACCTGGTCCTCTGTTAGGTCCATTATCCACTTCTTCCTTCAATGGATGCCTGTTCTGACCCTTGAATCCAGGGGGACTTTATGTTTGGAATTAGCTCTCAGCTGGATTCAGGGGACCTTGTCTTACACCTCTTCTAGGACACTATCTGTTGACCTGTAGCACTTGAAAAGCTGTGGACTTATTGATATTTTGAAATGCAGCAAGGCTATCTTTGGTGTCTCCATATCTGCCACTCCAGTGGTCCATGTCCATTTCCACACACTGCTGGGATATAGTTGCTATGACCTGGAGGGAAGGAGAAGGCAGAATAGGCACAGTTCTCAGATGGGCCAGAACAGGTAACAAGTGCAAAAGCAGGAGACAGGATCTGAATAAGAAAGCATATTGAAAATATCCCAGGACTTGCGAAAGCTGATCTTCCATCAGAACATGTGTGTCTGCTTCAGCTGGCCAGGGAACACACCAGAGTAAGTGGCAACAGTGTAATGGTTAATTCCTGCAGGTAGGATAAAAAGGAAGATGTACACACTTTGCTGGTGAGTGTGTGTGTGTGTGTGTGTGTGTGTGAGGGTGGAGAAAAGCAGGGTTTGGAGAAAGATTAGGGTTTTCATTCTTCGATAATTATTAATTGAATTATTTTTAAGTGCAGATATAAATGCTAGTTGATAGGGACATAGGGTTAAACAAAGTAGACAGAATCTATGTTGGAGACTGACCTTAAGCATGTGATCACACAAATGTATATATTATAAACTGTGTTTAACGAAGAAAAAAAAATCCATGGAGTTATGAGCATGTATAAGAAAGAGACCATTGTAGGCAGGAAGGGGCAGCACATGTGAAGGAAGGCCTTCAACAGTAAGTAGTTCAGTGTGTTCTAAACCCAGTGGCCAAAATAAGGCCACTGTGGCAGGGGGACAGAGTAGCATGGCCTGGGGCTGGAAAGGTGGGCAAGAATCAACTCAAAAAGGACTTTGTGTGCTATACTGATAGGTGGATAACTGATTGATGGAGAACCAGTTTTGATGACTGATTGTTGGGCATCATTGATGGGTTTTAATGGAAGAGGGACATACCAGATTTGCATTTTTAAAAGATTCCTGGCCATGTGTAAAGAATTAAAATGCTAAAAGCTCACAAATAGATTTTTGGTAACTAGTAAGATCCACTGCAGCATGCTTGTCACCCTGTGGGCAAATGTGATGTGGACAGAGACAGGAAAGGACCAGTTTCCATTTAGCATCTTATATATACCAGGAATGGGAACAAGTGTTTACTGATCCTCATTTCATTTAATCTTCATGAAAAACTCAATGAAGTAAATGGCATTTCTCCCTTTTGTCAGATGAGAGAAACTTTAGAGAACCCCATCAATCAACCTATCCATCCACCCATCATCCATCCATCTATCCCTCCAGTCATCCATTAGCTTATTCATTTACCCACCAGATATTTTATGAAGCACCTACACTGAAGGCACCTTGCTAGGCACTGGTAGTACATTGGTGAAGAAGATATAGTTCCTGCCTCAAAGGACTCATATCTGGTGGAGGTGCAAGTAAGTAAATGAGTGATTACAGTTCCGTAAAGTAAGTTCTATGATGTCGGTAAGCTCATAATGCTTGGGACAGCTGGGTCAGAACACCAAGCTTCATTATGACCCGTCAGAAATCTTTCCCCAGGTCTCACAACCAGCTTATGTCAGAGTCCAACTGAAATCCATGTAGGTCTTATTTAATCTGAAATCCATATGCAGTTCATTTCACCATATTATGCAAGCAGTTGTTTGGGGTTTTTGGTAAACTTTCTGAAAACATGTGACCCACTTTGACTACATCCCGGTGGAGTTTGGCTGCAAATTACTGCATGAATACGTGCAGCTGAGACTGGCAGATCTCAGTGACCCTCACCCACACCACTGGACTCAGCTGGAGCCAGGCCACTCTGGAAGCACTGAGCACTCAGGTCTCCATGACCACCTGCCCAGGACAGAATGGGCATTTAATGAGCTCTGCACGGCAGAGGGGTACTTGGCACCTTACCTGATGGAAATGGCCCCTCAGGCCAAACAAAAAATTAAGTGCACAGGCTGCCAACTTTTTGGAGCATGAGAGAAAGAAATCTGGGTTGAGTAAAGAAGAGCTATTAATTATAATTTCAGCTCTGGCCTAAGAGTGATGAGAAGGGTTTCTTCTGAAAATCACTTGTCTCAGAGCAAAGAAGAGTGCTGTCACCCGTTCTGTTCCACCCTATGGTCCTTGAGGGTGTGTGTGAATACATATGTATGAATATATATATATTTCCCTGAGCACTAAATATATGCCAAGCACACACTTAGTATTTTTCCTGCATTATCTTTTTTCATCCCTACAATAGCCCCCTACTATTATTTCTTAATTATGGTATGTTTGCTATCAGTAGACTAAAAATATAGAGTCCCCCCCCCCACCCTCCAAGCCTATTGCTTCCAAATTCTTCTCTGACTTTTAAACAAATGTATGAAAAAGCCAAGTTACTTAGAAAAGGTGCTATTTTGCATTGGCATCTTTCTTCCCCACTGTGACCCCAGGAAGGGAGCCAACACTTATGACTGGGGCCTTTGAGGGGGATTATGCAGAATTCATTATCCCAGAGGATCAGAAGCAGCAGGGAAGTGGGTTTTTTATTTATTTTTTTGTTTTTTTTTTTTTGAGGAAAGGCGTGGCAGTAGAAAGAGTTTCACAGAAGTTTAAGAGAAGGAGGTGCCTCTGCCTGGAGAAGAGATGGAGCTGGACCCTGGCCTGGCCAACATCAAGCACCTGGTGGGGAAGTGGCTGTAGGCTATGTGTTTGCATTCATTTGGAAGGACAGCAGTACAAGGCATCCCAGAGGCTTGTGAAGTAGCTGTGCCTGGGAAAGAGGAGGCCAGGATCAGCACGTGTAGCCAAAGGACCAGCTGTACAGGTGCACACCGCACCAATCCAAGCGCTTTTTCCTTCCCTGATTCCCAAAACTTTAGAGCATAGAAAGGGGAGGGGGAAATGGGAAGGAGAAAGCTTGCATATTCCATAACCACCTCCATATGCACCTCTTATAAAACCCACACAATAGGTACCTCCCCTCATATAAACACACACACAACCATATGAACTTACTATTATACATACCTCTTCTATCATTCACTCTGTTTTTGCATTAACTGATTATTTTTAGCAGGTGGATGTGTACATATGTGTGTGTATATGTGTGTATTACATGTGTGTGTACTTGTGTGTATGTGCACTTGTACATCTGCATGTACGTGTGTATACATGCAATCATGTATGTATGTGTGTGAGTATACATATGTGCAGGCATGTGTGCAAGTATATTTGATCATGTGTGTATGTGTGCATATATGTGTGTGTATGTTTGTGAGCATGCATGAGTATTTGAGTATGTGTGTGTGAGTGTGCGTCTGTGTACATGTAGTTATGCAAGTATGTGTATGTTTGCATGTGTGTACATGTGCAAGTATGTGTGTGTGTGCACTAATGCAAGGGACAAGGACACTGGGGAGCCATCTTATTGATTCTGTTAGAGCTGCATATAAAAATAATGGACTTCTTAAAAACGCAAATTAGCATTATCGAGTGGCATGGAAAAGGAAGAGAGGTGAGAGGAGATAGAGGGTCAGTGAAGCCTCCTTATTATAAGGCCAGGATGTCTCTCACTGCATGCAACATCAAGACAGGCTTAGCACAGGCAGGTTGGCAGCTGCCTCCCTGGCATGGTTTAAATATTCCCGCCGCCCAAAAGTCTCCCCTCAGTGTCCAGTCATCACAGATGGATCTTCTCCCACATCCCACTCTTTGGGTTTATGGCAAAGTGCTCTTTTTTGGTGGGAGGATGGGTTGTATTTTATTGTTTATATAATAACTCTTTATCAGTATAGTGAATTAGTTACAACCTTGGCCTTGAGAGGAGGCTGAATCCTCTTAATGACTTTGGCAACGTCTCATACCTCTTTTCCCCTCCATTTTCTTACTTATAAAACGGAGATTAAAAAAAAAATCTATAGGGTGATTGTTAGGATTAAACGAGGGAGATGTGAGTGAAGTGGATGGCCCAGTCAATGCCGTCATCATCATCACCACCATCAGCAGCAGCACCAGTCATTCATATCTTGTATAAGATGTGATCACAGATTGCCCAGTTTTGTGACTGAGTGTCATGGAAGGTGAGTGAAAGGGTAGATAGATTTTGATGCGGAAAAGGGAGTGGAGAACTTCCAGAGATTGGGGGTTTTCATCAGGAAATGTAAAGCTAAATAGGGCCCTGGGTCTTCTGTGACTTGACGGCACTGTTGTGTGGGTGTGAGGCGGATGACCATGTGGCAATAGCAGTTCCTTTACCCTCTTCAGGATTGATGGGAGGAGGGCTACTGCAGAGGCAAATCAAACACCATCTGTCACCAGGACTGCCCCATCCCGTGAATGGAGTGTGGTAATGCTGGAGTGAAGAACCATTGAGAGGAGACAAGAGATGCAGGCAAAAGCCACCTCTCACCAGGCTTTAGAGGGATCCCAGGTCCCTGCTGGAGCCCTGCAGTCTTGCAATGTGATAGCTCGAACAGATTTCAGACATCTGCAGGACCAATTCTCTGAAGGTCCAGAGAAGAGCAGTGCAGCTCAGACAGGGAGGAACCTTGTCCAAGGTCACGCAGCAGGGCAGCTCTGGAGTTGGGACTGGAACACAGGTCACCGGACTAGCACCCAGCACACATTTCAATGTCTGCACTGTCTCAAGTTCAAATTCCATCACTAGCCCACGATGCATATATTCATCATCCTGGCTCCCTCTGCAGTTTCGACTGGTGCTGACTCTGCCCCTAGCTAGCTGTGGCTCTTAAAGGAGCCCACCCCCCCCCCCGAGTTTGTAAAATGGGTGGCTAATCTGGCTGGTTCCTGAGGCCCCTTCAGCTTTGATGATCTGTGCTTTCCCAGCTCACAAGTTGTGGAGGCTGTCAGATATCCAAGTAGGAGGAGGATGCAGCATGACAGGTGGTGTCCCTGACTCTGGAGGGCAACTTGGCAGAATTGCCACCTCTGATGGGTATTGAAAGGGTAGGAGCTGTTAGGGAGAAGCCACCCACTTTGGACAAAAGCTGTGATTCACTGATTGAGAGGGAGGGAGAAGAGGGAGGCACATGAGCCAGGAGCATGGGACTCAGCAAGGGATGTGTCTGTGACCTGGACCCCCAGACCTTCACCATGGATGAAAGACCTGGGGCAGACTCGGGCAAAAGCTTGAATTCACAGTATTCTCAATGAGATTAAGGAGGCCACTGTTTTAAGACAAAGACATTTCAGGATTGTTCAGCAAGTATTAGTGACTCAGTTCTCCCTGGCCCAACCAGAGCTGTATCCCTAAAATACAACCTGGGGTATGGCATTTTCTTGCTTAAAACATTGCAGAGACTTCCACAACCCTTGGCATGGCCTCTAAAGCCTAGTGAGATGTGGCCTTTGCCTGCCTCTCTGTTCTCATCTCAGCCTCCTTCCTCCCACCATTGCCACATTCCATTCACACTGGCTGCCCTCCTTTCTCAAAGGACTCTGGCTCTTCCCCTTCTTAGGGCTTTGCAGGAGCTGTTCTTGCATCAAGAGTGAAGTTCTCCCACTCTTCTACCATCTATCTCTAATCTTTCTGCAGGTCTCCAATTAAATATTACTCTATGGGTTTTTCTATCAGAGAGGGTCTTCTCACTCTTCCCAATCTAAATGATGGCCCCCTCTGATATTCTTACTCATAATAACATGATTTTTTCCCTCCTAGACCTTGCCTCAACTTGTAATTATATATTGAAATGAAACAAAATAAAAATAAATTTGCCATTGAGTCAATTCTGACTCACGGTAACCCCATGTGTGTGGAGTAGAACTGCACTCCACAGGGTTTTCAAGACTGTGACCTTTTAGGAGCAGATCACCAGACTTTTCTTCTGAGGCACCTCTAGGGAGGTTTAAACCACTAATCTTTTGGTTAGTAGTAGAGCACTTAACCATTTGTGCCACCTAGGGACTCTATATATTGAAAAAGTTTGGGCTTATTTGTAGCTCTCTCTACGCTACTATTCCCAAGCTCCATAAGACCAAACATCACATTTACTCTTTTCATTCCTGAAATGCCAGCCCCTAGCAGCCCCTATGTGCCTGGCAAATAGTGAAAACAGGATAAAAGATGTTTCTAAGCTTTAAAGAAGGAATGCATAATTATTGAGCTCACACATCAGAAATAACTGTCATAAAGTTTGCAATGTCCATGGTTTCTTCCAAAGTGCCTTCAGGGGGACTTGTACATTTACATAAATTAGGACTTTATGATACCCCTCCCAAGTGAGAGCTTTTTTAGAAGCATAAAATGTCAAGGCTGGACAGAATGCTAGAGAGAACATCTAATTCAGGGGTTCCTTGATTCTTTTTTAAGAGTGGAACTTGTTTTTTCAGTGTAAGCCTAGTCCATACCCCAATATATTGTTGTTGTTGTTGTTGTGTGCCATCGAGTTGATTCTGACTCATAGTGACCCTACAGGACAGAGTAGAACTGCCTCATAGGGTTTCCTAGGCTGTAATCATTATGGGATAAAATCACCAGGTCTTTTCTTCTGCAGAGCAGCTAGTGGGTTCAAACCACCAACCTTTCGGTTAGCTTCGAGTGTTTAACCATTGTGCCTCCGGGGTTCCCCCTGATGAAATCAAAGGTCTCTGGTTAATGTGGGGGTTAGAAGCACAGAGAAAGGGACTCCTAGCATCCTTACCCTCCCCAAGTGGTATGCCTAGGGTGGGGCACTGGAGACTGTCCACCTTGGGTGTAGGGAATAAGGGAGTACACTGTCTCCAGAGAATTTAAAACCAATAATAAAATCCACTAAAATTTGGTTTGCTTTTTAATAGGCAATTCTAGACAATGTCAGTGATAAAATGCTCTTCCCCAACAGGGTGGGCAGTCCCCTGCCTCTTGTAAGCTGTAGATGCCCATGGCTGTCCTCCATGGAATTCTTACTCAAAACCCTCCTTAAGAAAGAAACTGACTTGGTCACACTGTAGGAGCTGCCATGTTGGGGAAGCTCAGAATAAGGCCATATGAGAATAAGTCTGACTATGCTGAGCACTAGCTGAAAGAGCCATATTGCTACTCTCCTAGATACTTCCAAGACTTGTGCATTTGAGAGGTAGGCTTGTGTCTTTGAGTGGCAGGACTGGGTACAGGTTAAGGGCACAGATTCTGGAGCCAGACAGCCAGGATTCAAATCCCAACTGTTTCATTTACTAGTATCTTGAGCTTTGGTGACTTATTTAATCTCTTTAAGCCTCAGTCCTCATCTATAAAATGGAAAATGAAAAGAATAATCTATGCAAAGTGTTTAGCAATTGAGTGTATTCATCATCCTGGTTTCCTCTGTAGTTTAGACTGGTCTTGACTCTACAGGGTTGCTTTGAATTGGAACCAACTTGATGGCACACAATTACAAAAACAAAGCGCTAATAATGTCAACTGTAGTCATCATTTGGGATTTATATATCTGGTGTCCTCTTTATCTTGATGCCTGAAGGTCAGTTGTTGGGAAAAACACGTGTGCTATTAGGGATAGCCACGACTTCAACCCCTCAGGGGCATCATATAGGGAGCACTAATTGTCAGGGAGTGAATTACAAAATGTTGAGAGCTGCAAGAAGAAGCTAGGAATACCTGATGGAACTCAAAAAGGAAATATTAAAAGCTTCCTGTTTTGCCTGATCTTGATAACCCAGCTACTGAGTTGGAGGAGGGGGATAGGAACTGTTGCTATTCTCTGGACAGGCCCAAAAGGTACATATTAAAAAATAATCATACAAAAAGTAAATGTTTTCTGTCTCTGAGTTAGGCTTGAAATACTGCTTTTTCTGCTCCCAGGATGATGGCAGGCCTCATGAATTTTCATGGACCAGACTCATGACTCTTACTTAAACTAAAGCCCCCACTAAGGCCAGAGCATGCTCAGTATCTCAGAAGAAGAAACAGTTTACATTGCACAATGTGTCTTATGAATGGATGTACGATTTCATATGTTTGCAAAGAGAGAAATGGAGACAGAAAACAGCGTTTGCTACATACCTACCATATGACCAACACTGTGAGACACTTCTGATATAGTCTCTCATTTAATTCCTGCAATCATCGTACAAGATAGTCTCATCTGTCAGATGGGAAAATTGATGCTCAAAAGGTAAGTTAACTTGTTCAAGGTGTCGGAGGTTAGAAGGAACCCAAGTCAGTGAGAAGTTGAAGTCTTTACTCTTTCCTCTATACCATTCTGTTGCCCTTTTCATATTTTATTTCCCTAAGCATTTATTTATTCATTATTACAACAGTCTTGGAAGGCAAAGATCATTGTGCCCATTTTCTAGTGGAGGAAATAGTGCTTTAGAGAGACAACAATGGGTGTCAGTTGTCACATAACAAGGTGGCAGCTATGACTCCAGGAGAAGCAGTGATCATAAAGCTCACTCCAGCGTGCACTGGGAAAATCTCAAATCTTCTGTAATTCCCTAACATCTTTCCTAAGAGGCTGGGGAAAATGAACCAGGAAAGTTAAGTATTTTTCTAAGGCCACAAAGTAAAATATTCCAGATTTTCAGAAACCAAAGCCCTGTTCTAGATCCTTGTAGCATCAGCTCTCTGATGGGAGTGGAATTTTCCGTTTACTGAGTGAAGCTGACTTAGTGACAGCATCCTCCCACCTAGAACCTGGATCAGCTTCACGTTCCAGGAACTGCCATGGAACTCATAAGCCCTAGTCTTCTGGAGCCAGGCCATCATGCCCGGTGTGGGCAGGTACACATGCTGAAGCCTATTTCTGGGAGACAAAGGGTATGTTCCACTTTCATAGCACAAAGGAGCACACAGAAAAGCCCACTTCATCCTGAAGGCCCTTGCTAAGCAGAAATGTTCTAGTCCTAGAACCTATTAGTCATAGTGTTGACTACTGCTGATTTGCAGCAGTGCAGGATATAGCACAGAATGGTAGAGGGAGGAGGCCCCTGGGGTATAGTCCAAAACAGCCTCAATCATTTCCTGATGAAGAAACAGGCCCAGAAGGGAACAGTGACTCACCCAAGGTCACCCAGTGAAATAACATTGAGAGGAGCCATAGCATTTTCTCACTCTAATTAGAGCCTTAAGGAACCCTGGTTGGCAGACGTGGTCAAATGGCTGCTGTAGAGAAATGGAGAGGTTTCAGAGCTTGGTGCCATTAGAATCTTGGACAAATGTTGATGGAGTCCAGGCTGGACATTTTGAGTCCTCCTCCAACTATCCCCAATATTTTAGCCCAGGACTCTGAATCAGAGGGCATCTCAGAAGATCCTCCGGCATAGTATTAACAAAAGATGACAAAGAAAGTCAGTGAGATGAAGGGGCTCACTCATGGTCCTGGAACCAAGCGGAGCAAGGAAGCTCCTTGGCTTTTACATGTATGGCTGTGTTTCAAAAAAACTGTCTCAGCTCCTACCCATCACATAAAATTTTCACCTAGCCATCTCAATCGTATTCATCCACTCATTGAACAAATATGTATAGAGTGCCTTCACATTCCAAGCACTGCCCTGGGTGCAGAGATGAATATAATAGCAAATAAAACAAAGTCCTTGCTTTCATGGAGCCTGGACTTTACAGATTCTTTTCAAATGGTCCCTCCTCCATGAAACCTTCTCAGGTCACTCCACCTAGGAAAGTCTATCTTACCATAAGATTTACACCGTACAAGGCTGGAAACAGGAATACCTGACCAATGTTTCTTGAATTATTTCATTAACTCACTTAGTCATCAACGAACACACATTTGGCACATTTTGTGTGCAAGGTCCCATATTGGTGCTTATCATAAACTGATTGGTATTATGGTTTTCTCTATGTGTATCTTCTCGTCTTAAAAACTCCTTGCAGTTATGGACTATAGGTCTATGTAAAGAGCATGGTGTTTTGAAGTTTGCCAGAAATAAAACAGCTACTTACTACATGTTATTAGAAGGAAGGAGGGAGGATGGCTAACAATGTCAACTTTTCAAAGCTTCATAATTATTACCATCATTACAGTTCCCTAAGTATGTCATGCACAGAACCAGGATTACAATCAAGGACTTCTGAATGTGGGTCTGAGAGCTTTCATTTTCAGGAAACTGAAACTAGAATCTCTTCATCCTGGTTCTGACCTCTGTAGAGATGGAGTTTAATAATCTTACAGCTTTTGTCTAATGTAATGGCTAAGAGCACAAGTTTTGGTGTCAACCGGACCTGGTTAAGGTCTTTTAATTTTTAGGCTTTTGTCTCCTGTGTAAATGGCATCGGTGGCATCATTGACTCCTGGGTTGTTATGAAGATTAAATGAGATAGTCTATGTAAAGTCCCTACTCCAGGACTATGCACATGGTAAATCCTCAACAAACGTTAGCCCCTGTGTTTGTTTTGCTTACAATGAAGATAATCAGTCACTCAGTAAACCTTACTTGAGTGTTGACTCTGTGTTAGACATTGTGCAAAGTACTAGGGATTTTGGGAATAACTAAGATCAGAGTCATTTTTCTCAAGAACTCGACATTCTCATTGGGCAGGCTGACACGTACACAACTCACGTTCATTCAGGCAGAATCAAACAAGCACAAATGTTAACACCAGTGTTGAAACACAGAGGGATGAGTGCTAATGGGAACTATGCATTTAAGAGGAAGTGACATTTGAGCCAATCCCTGAAGGATGAGCAATGAAGAAGAGAGAGATTGAGGTAAGGGCATGATCAATGCTAAGACAGGGCTAGGCATTTTCAAGGAATTCCAGGTAGCCAAGTGCAGCTGGAGTGTACGGAGGATATCCCACTGCCGTTGGGTCGATTCTGACTCATGGCGATTCCACGTGTTTCCAAGTAGAACTGCTTCAGAGGATTTTCTTGGTTGTAAACTTCATGAAGCACATTGCCAGGTCTTTCATAGAGCCACTGAGTGGGATCGAACCATCAACCCACTTGTTAGTAGTAGTTGTGCAAAAACTTTTTGCACCATCTGGGGACCTGTAGGGAGGGTTGTTGTTAGTTGCTGGTGAGTCGATTTAGACTCATAATGATCCCATGTGACAGAGTAGAACTGCCCCATATGATTTTCTTGGCTGTAATCTATTCAGAAGCAGATCAACAGGTCTTTCTCCCATGGAGCCTCTGGGTGGGTTCAAACTGCCAAGCTTTTGGTAGGCAAAATGGTGCTTAACCTTTGCACCATCAGGGCTCCTTGTAGGGAGGGTAAACCCACTGCCATAGAGTCAGTTATGGCTCATAGGGACCCTATAGGCCGGAGTAGAACTGTCCCATAGAGGTTCCAAGAAGTGGCTGGTAGATTCAAACTGCCGATCTTTTGGTTAGCAGCTGAATGCTTAACCACTGCCCCACCAGGGCTCTGTAGAGTGGGTAGAGGGACACAAAAATAGACTCAAATCCACTTACGGAGTGTTTTAATTCCATGCAGAGTAATTGGAACTTGGTTATTTAAGTGTTAGGTAGCTATTGAGATGTTTTGAAGAGAATATGGCATGACCAGACCTGAGATTAGATGGCGATTCCAAAGTGAGATTCACAGGATTGGAAAGAAGAAACTGGAAGCAAGGAGACCAATGAGAAGCTACTGCAGTAGTTTAGACAAGAGGTAATGGCCAGTTTATCCCAGGAAACACCCACCGTTCGTTACCATCCCCAACAAGCCTTGCACTGGCTACCTCTTGACTTTTGACCTCCTTTCTAACTACTCTACCCCTTGCTCACTGCACTCCATACAGAATGGGCTCCATCCTGATCCTGGAACATCCCACATTCCAAGCCTGTCTAAATCTCAGAGGCTTTGCTCTTGTTTTTCTCTCCACCTGCAATGCTAATCCTCTAATCATCCACTTGGTTAGAGGTTCCTTCCTTCATTCAGGTGTTATTAAGATGCTACCAACTGATTTAAAGTGGCCCCAGTCATTTTTTATCCCCTCATCAGGTTTATTCTTATTCACAAAACTTATACTACCTGCCATTATAGTATATCCTTACTTGTTTATATCTTTATTACCTGTCTTCTTGAGGGTAGGGAATTTACCTTTCTTTTTCATCCCTATATCCTTATTGTCTAGCCATCCCATTGGAAGCACTTGGTAAATATTTGTTGAATGAATGATTGCATGAATAGTCCTGCTTTATCCCTAAGTCATAGCAAAAAAAAAAAAAAAAAAAAAAAAGGAAACAGTTCCTGCCTTTGAGGATCTTACAAAATGACCTGTAAAATGTCTGCATCAATGTGATTTCTGAGCATTCATCAAGCAAAGGAAGATGCTCAGTGTGGTGGAAATAGTCGCACGAGGCCAGAACTTCTTGGGGCCAGAGGGAGGGCTGGGGATAAAACTGTGATGGCAGAGACCTCATTATGCTGTCTACCAGGGACCTACCATATGACTGGCACATAGTAGGCACTCAGTAAACATTTAAAGAATTACTAAATGGATGGCACATCTCACTGAGTTCTTTACAAAAATTTCATGCCTAGCTTAAGTGGCGAGATGGCAAGCAAGTTATAATACTGGCCCAGAAGCCAGAACAGAGCTGGGAGCAATGATAGCAGAAGTAAAAGCACGTACTTTTATTTATGAAGCCCCACATAGACCATTTTCCTCTTACAATGGGTAGTGCTCATATTATGTGGTGTTACAAATGCTGGAACAACAATACCTTGTATTTGTGGAGTGGCTGCCTCTGAGGGGCTCAGACTGTTTTACAGACATGACCTCATTCATGCTGTGTCAGGTCTTCTATTCAATTACAGAATGGTTCATTGTTCTAAACGATGCAAGCTATTTCTTTTAGATGCACTCTTAGAATTATCCATTCTCCTGTTACAGGTTCAAAGATTTACAAATCACCACCAAATGGATCCAGAATTACTACAGCAGGAAAGGAGGTGGGTGGAAATGGAAATTTCTGAATTTATAATTTATGAACACTTTCAAATATTAGAAAAGTCAGCCTTTGTATAACCATCTTAAAAGTAGGGAAAACATGGACTGTGGCTGCATCACAGCCACATAATATGACACTAAAGGTGCGAAAAACAAAAACAAACATTAATCCTCCATAATCTTAGCTTGGGCTATAAAAATAGGCGCTGCTAAGAGACTGCATAATCATGACCATAGTAAGCATAAAGAAAGGAGGTGATGTGGACATATTCCCAAGCTAGGGGTCACAAGAAGTGGGCTCTTCACTTGTTCGGCTATGAATTACTTTGTGGCTTTACACAAACTCTTAACTTCTCTGGGCCTTGGTTACCTTGTCTGAAAATCAGGGTGGCTGGATTAGATGCTAAGTCCCAACCAACAGTGAGATTTCTGGAGTCTGTGTGGTTCTGCTACCAACCACTTAATAACCAGCCCCACCGTTACTGCTAATTGTGGCTAGCTGCCACTGAGTAGGGCCCAAGTCATGGCAACCCAATGCACAATAGAATGAAAATGCTGCCTGGTCCTAAGCCACTCCCATGGTCCACTGTGGATTGAACCATTGTGATCCATGGGGTTTTCATTGGTTGATTTTTGGAAGTAGATCACCAGACTTTTCTTCTTAGTCTGTCTTAGTCTTGAAGCTCCGCTGAAACCTGTTCAACATCAGAACAACACCCAAGCCTCCACTGACAGACAGTCGTTGGTGGCACATGAGGAGCATTGGCTGGGAACTGAATCCGATTCTCCCCAAAGGAAGGTGAGAATTCTACCCCTGAACCACTTCTAATGCTTAATCTGGCACATAATAGGTGCTCACCAAGGGTTCAGTACACTAATGTGTTTGGTGTTCAGTAGTTCACAAACTAGATATGATTTAATAAACATTTGCTGAGTGTTTACTACGTTCCAGACACATAGGTGGTGCATGGGTATAAAAACTTATAAAAATATAACAACCGAAATATACATAAACCATGAAGGGAGACAAGATGGTTAACTCATTAGAGGCTTCTTGGAAGAGATGACATGGGCTGAGTTTAAATGCATAATTAATAGAGTTCTCCATATGGATTAGGGAAGGAAAGGCATGGCAGTCGGAGGGAAGGGCACGTGGGAGGACACAGAGGTATGAAAAAGCTCGGGGACAGATGAATAAAGTGTGAGGGCAGATCAGGAGGAAGCCAGGCTGCAGAAGCAGATGTGAGTCACATGCTTAGGAGCCGCAAAACTTGCTACGGATCTCAGGCTTTTCTTTGTAGGGTTCATAACAGAGGAGAGTCACGTTCTGATTTTCATAAGGAACATTATAAATTACACTTCACTCCCTGAGGCCCTGGTGGTTCAGTGGTAGAATCCTTGCCTTCCATACAGGAGCCTCGTGTTTGAATCTAGCCAATGCACTTCACGCACAGCCACTACCCCTCAGTCAGGGGAGGTTTGCATGTAGCTATGATGCTCCACAGGTTTCAGTGGAGCTTCCAGATTAAGACAGACTAGGAAGCAAAGCTTGGGGACCTACTTCTGAAAATCAGCCAGTGAAAGCCCTATAGATCACAATGGTTTAATCTGCAGCCGATCATGGGGATGCAGCAGGACTGCGCAGTGTTTTGTCCCACTGTGCACAGGGTCATCATGAGTCAGGGACTGACTCCACATCTCACAGATGGAAGAACTGAGGTTCAGGCAGGAAAAAGCACCTGCCCAGGGACAAACAGCTTAAAAATAGCAGAGCCAGGACTATAATCTTTTAATAAAAGTCCACCAAACTCTACTCTCTTCTATCTATGTAATTCAACCTTTTCTTCTTCTCCTACACAGACCTCTTTTCCAGCTGATAAATCAGTTGCTTGTTCCCTGAGCACGGGATGACAAATCTCTCTCCTACTCTTGTTCTGTCAATTCGGGATGCACGTGTTCCCTCTGTTCTCCCCCAGTCCAAATTCCATAAACACTTCAAGATTCAACTCAAACCCCCCCCCACTCTGAGATACCTTGGCCAATCTAGTTTCCATAGCCCTTTCAGAATGACTTCGGTGTTTAGGGCGTGTACCATGTATTCTGAAAGTCTTTGTTCATTCACCCCATTCAACGATGCCAGATGATGCGGAGCTTCTATGTGCCAACACCACGCTAGGTGGACACATGGTGAGTAAAAGACACAGTCCTTGCACTCACCTAGCTTAAATCTAGTTTGATGTGACAGATATCAATCAATAGTCATGCATTTACAAATTTGACAGTGTTTTGAAGGGAAAGTACAGGTGGTGAGAGTGGGTAAGACAGACAAGTTCTCAAGCGTCTCAGGTAAGACTGCTGTGAAGAAATGATGTTCAAGTTGAGATCTGAAGAATTAGAGCATGTGTAGGATTTAGCTGGAGTCTTTGGGTGGTGCAAAGGTTAACATGCTCAGCTTCTAACCGAAAGGTTGGAGATTGGAGTCTACGCAGAGGCATTTTGGAAGAAAGCCCTGGCAATCTACTTCCAAAATATCAGCCATTGAAAACCCTATAGAGCACAGTTTTATAGTCATTCTATAGTCATTGAGTCACAACTGACTCAATGGCAACTGGTTTTAGGGATTAACTAATAACCAGAATAGTAGACAAAGAAAAGGAGCCCAGACTGGGGGAACACCATGCACAAGTCCCACGTTGGGAGAGAGCATGATGTATTTGAGAATCCAAAAGTAAGAAGTGTGCATCAGTCAGGCCACATAGGGGCAAGCACCAAAGACTAACTCCAGTTAAATTTAGGCCAAATGGAAAATCATTGGATGAATTTTGAGAAGCTCATGGCACTACTTGAAAGGTCTAGAAAACAAAAGGCGTCCACGCAACCAAAAACCACAACCCATTACAAAAATCATGGTACATAAGCAAAGTGGCAAGGACACTGATGGCTCCACTGTTTAACACTTGGTTGGATAGCTGGCACCATTCACACCCCTAGCACAGGGCTTCTGGTACCACCTCTGCCACCTCTGCCACTAGTGCCCTGGGAAATAAATGGATGCTGTTGCTGTCACCATGATGAATTTTTCCCAGTCTTTTTTTTTCTTTTTCCTGTACCACTAGCTCCAGGGAGACACCTGTGATTGGCTGACCATACCCTTGTTCCCTGGGTAGCTGGGAAAGTTTATGTCTGGCTTTTTCAGCTTCTATATATGCAACTGAACTGTTTCTCATCAAGATTCATAATGTGGAAAACTCTCCAAACATAGAAAGAGCACTCAGATGCTGGGCAACCAAATAATGACACACAACGGTGTGACTGGAAGACAAGAGTGCCCGTAAAATTCTCTAATTGTTTTAGTTGTGTTCGTCTCATCTGCCTCACTAAGCTGTGATCTCCTTTGGGGAAGTTCCTATGTTTTCTTCCTCTCTCCTAAGCTCAGCCATGACTGACATCCCTGGCCACATACTGCCTACTCAGTAAATTCTTGTTGACTTCAGTCTAGTTCATTCTACAAAGGTCATTTTATTTGGCCTTAGCCGAGAAATGATTTTCAAATGCAAAATATGAATAACTCAGCCCCAGAGTCAGATAATCATGTCATCTGGCCATGCAGAACCTCTGGGTGCTGGGAAGCTTTCTGGAATGTGAGCAGATATGGAATGGATACTGCTACCTGACGTATCCCCATCACTTTTCAGGAGCTTGTTCCCTCCAGGGCAGTAGCTCGTGTCTTGAAAATGCATTTGGGTAATCCAGTGTTAGGTATTAATTACTTATGCAAAAAAGCTCCTCAGAAAATGAACAGTCTACACAATCAGATGCAATGCCTTGCAGCAAAGAGTTCCTTCTTTTACGTTCTTTTATAATGCTCTGGGGGAAGGGAGACCTGGTTTAGGAATTAGAACACCTGAGTCCAAGACCTGGTCTGGGCTTGCTAGATATGTAGCCTTATTCTAGTCCCATGGTCTCAAAGGCCCTCAGATTACCCATCCACAAAATGGGCATAATGATTTATTAAAGGGCCATGGAAGGTAGGCACCTATTGTTTCTGCTTGTGTACCATCCTTTTGCTGTTTTTCTGGAAATATTTCATGCCTCTTCTTCTAGAAGAGTGATTCTCAAACTTGCATGGAAAGCTCATTAAAACAAAATTCCTGGTTCCTATCCTAAGGATTTCTGATTTTGTAGCTCTGGGATAGGGCCTGAGGATTTACGTTTTTAATCTTTTCCCAGGTGATGCTGATGCTACTGGCCTGGAGACGACACTTGAGAATTTCTGTAGTGGAAAACCACCCCTTCTCTTATTTTCAGTCCGTGGGGTTGGGGATGATCTCAGCCCTTGACTCCAAGAGTGGGAACGCAACCCAGGCCTGACTAATTAGCTTATTCCAATCACTTAGTCATAGGGGCGTACTTCACATCAGGCCAGTGGAATTCACTTCAATGCTTTAGGTGGTACACATCTTCTCGCTACAGGTGCTCAGCTGGTAAAATGTGAATATGAACCCTTGGGGCCATCCAGCATCTTCTGGTGATTATACCAACACAGGAAATCAGAGTGCAGACATGCAAGACGGAGAATCCTGAAACTGTACTTGAGCTCCTCCAGTCATCCTTAAGTGAGTCCACACTATATTTTTTGCTTGAATCAGTTTGAGTTGGGTTTCTGTCACTTGCAGCCGGATAACCCTGAGCAATACATAACCCAAGAACAGAGTCTGGGTTTAGTCATTTTTAAAAACCTTTCAAGAGGTTATAACAGTGAAAGACAATGAATAACCAGAGACGAAAATTATGAAATGATGAAATAGTTCTTTGAGGACTAGCCTGCTAGACAACCTCAAAAGAGCACACCAAGAAGGACCATGATAATTAGAATAGTAAAGTAACTTCTACTGAGTTTTTAATGAGTACCTGGCTCTCTGCTAAATGACTTATATGCATTATCTAACTTAATATACACGGCGATTTTAGAGACAGGTACTATTATATTCTCAGCTCACATATGAGGACACTGAACATCACCAAAAACCAAACCCAGTGCTGTCAAGTCGATTCCAACTCATAGCTACCCTACAGGACAGAGTAGAACTGCCCCATAGAGTTTCCAAGGAGCGCCTGGTGGATTCAAACTGCTGACCCTTTGGTTTGCAGCCGTAGCATTTAACCACTACGCCACCAGGGTTTCCACTGAACATCAGAGAGGTTAAGAAATTTGCCCAGGGTCACTCAGCTAGTAAAAAGCAGTAAGAAAAGAAGGAGAAGGAGAAGAAATAGTAAATACCTTGACTTCAGAAGCCATATTGTATCATCTTTGTGAGATCAGAAATATTGACCTTCCATTTTAATCCAGAGACCACACCGTCTTCAGAAGATGAGGATGGTGCTTGGTTCAAAAAAGAAACAAATATAAAAGTAATGGGGCCCTTTTGAGAAACAGAAAACTTAAGGCACAATTTGACTTGCACTCAGAGGACTGAAAAGCCTTCAATGGACTTCCAGAGGGTGCCAGGTTTAGAAAGGACCACCTCTGTTTCTTTGTCCAGCTGACCACCTCCACCTGCCTTGAGCTCTGTGCAGTATCAACTTCAAGAACTCCTATAAGGGCACTGATGGCAGCATGCCCAGGTCCTTGCCTTCTCTGACCTCAGCAAATCTTTAAGCTGTCCACTTATCCCAACTCCTTCTGTTAGGTTGACAGCTGTCCAAATCTGCTGCTTGCCCAACTTATCTACTCAGTATATCCAGCAAGCCTGCCTAAAGAGCCAGGCCTCAAGACATGAATTTGTAGGTCCTCCAAAGATGTACCCAGTAAATATCTTATCGATTACCAGTTTCCTCTATCTCAAAATATACACTCAGTTGGTTGATTTCTTTTTTTATTTTTATACTTTTCAGGCCTTTTCTGTGACTGTCTCACAACATCTCTACTGCTCTACTCTTGGATTTCCATTCATTTGTATATGTTCCAAGGTACCACGGCAGGCTGCTACCCTTTCATGTATACAACATAGGTGTGGGATTTGATTAGAGTTTGTCGAATCAGTACTTCTTTGTTGCCTACTTCAACTCTATCTCTGTCTTCCTAACCTGAACTCCTTACTCTGTTCTTACTCCACACTCCTAAGCCCCACTGTGTCACTGTCTTTCCGAAACATGGAGATTCCTTTCACCTATAAGCTAGAAAAATTTGCTGTTGATTCAATCCTTTTATAGACTGTCTTGGTTTCTTAGTGTTGCTATAACAGAAATCCCCATGTGTCTGTCAGTTTGTCGTACCATGGGGCCTTGCGTGTTGCTGTGATGCTGGAAGTTATGCCACTGGTATTCAGATGCCAACAGGGTCACCCATGGAGGACAGGTTTCAGCTGAGCTTCCAGACTAAGACAGAATAGGAAGAAGAACCCGCAAGTCTACTTCTGAAAAGCATTAGCCAGTGAAAACCTTATGAATAGCAGCTGAACATTGTCTGAGATAGTGCTGGAAGATGAGCCCCCCAGGTTGGAAGGCACTCGAAAGATGACTGAGGAAGAGCTGCCTTCTCAAAGTAGAGTCGACTTTAATGACGTGGATGGAGTAAAGCTTTCAGGACCTTCATTTGCTGATGTGGCACGACTCAAAATGAGAAGAAACAGCTGCAAACATCCATTAATAATCAGAACCTGGAAGTACGAAGTATGAATCTAGGAAAATTAGAAATCATAAAAAATGAAATGGAACTCATAAACATCCATATCCTAGGCATTAGTAAACTGAAATGGACTGGTATTGGCCATTTTGAATCAGACAATCGTATAGTCTACTATGCTGGGAATGACAACTTGAAGAGGAATGGTGTTTCATTCATTGTCAAAAACAACATTTCAACATCTATCCTGAAGTACAATGCTGTCAGTGATAGGATAATATCCATACACCTACAAGGAAGACCAGTTAATACAACTACTATTCAAATTTACACACCAACCACTAGGGCCAAAGATGAAGAAACAGAAGATTTTTATCAGCTGCTGCAGTCTGAAATTGATCAAACATGTGATCAGGATGCATTGATACTTACTGGTGATTTTAACGCAAAAGTTAGAAACAAAGAAGAGGGATCCATAGTTGAAAAATATGGCCTTGGTGACAGAAAAAATGCTGGAGATCGAATGATAGAATTTTGCAAGACCAACAATTTCTTAATTAAGAATACCTTCTTTCACCAACGTAAACGGTGACTATACACATGGAGCTTGCCAGATGGAGCACACAGAAATCAAATTGACTTCATCTGTGGAAAGAGATGATGGGAAAGCTCAATATCATCAGTCAGAACGAGGCCAGGGGCCGACTGTGGAAGAGACCATCAATTGATCATATGCAAGTTCAAGCTGAGACTGAAGAAAATCAGAGCAAGTCCACGAGAGCCAAAATATGACCTTGAGTATATCCCACCTGAATTTAGAGACCATCTGAAGAATACATTTGATGCATTGAACACTGGTGACCGAAGACCAAACGAGTTGTGGAATGACGCCAAGGACATCATACATGAAGAAAGCAAGAGGTCATTGAAAAGACAGGAAAGAAAGAAAAGACCAAAATGGATGTCAGAGGAGACTCTGAAACTTGCTCTCCCAAGTCGAGCAGCTAAAGCAAAGGAAGAATTGATGAAGTAAAAGAACTGAAGATTTTAAAGGGTGTTTCGAGAAGACAAAGTAAAGTATTATAATGACATGTGCAAAGAGCTGGAAATGGAAAACCTAAAGGGAATAACACGCTTGGTGTTTCTCAAGCTGAAAGAACTGAAGAAAAATTGAAGCCTCGAGTTGTAATAGTGAAGGATTCTATGGGGAAAATATTAAATGATGCAGGAAGCATCAAAAGAAGATGGAAGGAATACACAGAGTCATTACACCAAAAAAAAAAAAATAGTTGATGGTCAACCATTTCAAGAAGTAGCACATGATCAGGAACCAACGGTACTGAGGAAGAAGTCCCAGCTGCTCTGAAGGCATTGGCGAAAAACAAGGCTCCAGGAACTGATGGAATATCAATTGAGATGTTTCAACAAATGGATGCAGCGCTGTAGGTGCTTATTCATCTATGCCAAGAAATATGGAAGACAGCTTCCTGGCCAACTGACTAGAAGAGATCCATATTTATGCCTATTCGCAAGAAAGGTAATCCAACTGAATGTGGAAATTATAGAACAATATGATTAATATCACACGCAAGCAAAATTTTGATGAAGATCATTCAAAAACGGCTGCAGCAGTATATTGACAGGGAACTGCCAGAAATTCAGGATGGTTTCAGAACAGGACTTGGAACCAGTGATATCATTGCTGATGTCTGATAGATCCTGGCTGAAAGCAGAGAATACCAGAAGGATGTTTACCTGTGTTTTATTGACTATGCAAAGGCATTCGACTGTGTGGATCATAACAAATTATGGATAACATTGCGAAGAATGGGAATCCCAGAACACTTAATTGTGCTCATGAGGAACCTTTACACAGATCAAGAGGCAGTTGTTTGGACAGAACAAGGGGATACCGATTGGTTTAAAGTCAGGAAAGGTGTGCGTCAGGGTTGTATTCTTTCACCATACCTATTCAATCTGTATGCTGAGCAAATAATCCAAGATGCTGGACTATATGAAGGAGAACGGAGCATCAGGATTGGAGGAAGACTCATTAACGACCTGTGTTATGCAGATGACACAACCTTGCTTGCTGCAAGTGAAGAGGACTTGAAGCACTTACTAATGAAGATCAAAGACCACAGCCTTCAGCATGGACTGCACCTCAACATAAAGAAAACAAAAATCCTCACAACTGGGCCAGTGAGTAACATCATGATAAATGGAGAAAAGATTGAAGTTGTCAAGGATTTCATTTGAGTTGGATCCACAATCAACAGCCATGGAAGCAGCAGTCAAGAAATCAAAAGACGCATTGCCTTGGGCAAATCTGCTGCAAAGGACCTCTTTAAAGTGTTGAAGAGGAAAGATGTCACCTTGAAGACTAAGGTGCACCTGGCCCAAGCCATGGTATTTTCAATCGCATCATATGCATGTGAAAGCTGGACAATGAACAAGGAAGACCGAAGAAGAATTGATGCCTTTGAATTGTGGTGTTGGCAAAGAATATTGAATATACCATGGACTGTCAAAAGGACAAATAAATCTGTCTTGGAAGAAGTACAACCAGAATGCTCCTTAGAAGCAAGGATGGCGAGACTGCATCTTACATAATATGGACATGTTTTCAGGAGAGATCAGTCTCTGGAGAAGGACATCATGGTTGGCAAAGTACAAGGTCAGCAGAAAAGAGGAAGACCCTCAACAAGGTGGACTGACACAGTGGCTGCAACAATGGGCTCAAGCGTAACAATGATTGTGAGGATGGCGCAGCACCAGGCAGTGTTTCGTTCTGTTGTGCATAGGGTCCCTATGAGTCGGAACTGACTCGACGGCACCTAACAATAACAACATAACAGAAATACAAGTGGGTGGATTTCATGAACAGAAGCTTTTTTTCTTCACAGTTTAGGAGGCTAGAAGTTCAAATTTAGAGCACTGGCTCTAGGAGAAGTCTTTCTCTCTCTGCTGGCTCTGGGGAAAGATCCTTGTCTCTTTTCACCTTCTGTTCCTCAGTTCCTTCACGATCTTCATGTTGTGTGGCACCTGTCTTCCCTCATCTGTGATTCCTTGATTTGGTGCCAAATCTGCTCTTTTTATATCTCAAAAGTGATTGGTTTAAAACGCACCTCACATTGATATGGCTTCGTTAACATAACAAAGAAAATCCTATTCCCAAATGGGATTAACCCACAGGTATAGTAGTTAAGATTTACAACACGTATTTTTAGGGGACACAATTCAATCCATAACATAGACTCTTCCCAAACTATAATTCCAGCCCCACTTCCTCTCAGCCACACCCCAAGTATGCCCTATCCCTGGCCTATCCCTGGCCAGACCTCTGTTCCGTGTATTCAGTCTCTGCATCTCTGCTGAGAATCGTTCCCTGCCATGTAACAGCCATCCTCCTACATCTCTGTTCATCCCAACCTTATCCATCCTTCAAGGTCCAGCCAGAAGCCTTCCTCCTCCACCTCAGATCACCTCGGCTGGAGATAATATCCACCTCCTCTGGGCTTCCATAGCACTTTTACTGCTCCTCTCTTGCAGTTCCTAGCCCTGTCTCTATTATAGTTATTCTTAGGTAGAAATTGTATCTCCCCCACCAGTCTATAAAATCTTTGAGCACACAGTCCCTGTGTCATTCATCAATATATTCTGCACCGGACCTGACTTGCACATATTGGAAACTCAGATATCTAATAAATAAATAAACCTAGGGAGTTATGGGAAAAGCCCATACCCCAAAATGTGCCTCTCGTTAGTCTGTCATATGGATGCAAATCCCACAATGCAAGATCGATTGTGCTGAGCTGGCGCTGAGAACCTATGGTAAGGGTATCTCATTAGACCACACTTAAAAAATGTCTCCACTGATGTGGCTAGTACCATGTGCTTCTGGTGCAATTGAAGGCCTGGATTAAAGTAATTACCACATAAACATCATTTCTTTAAAAAAAAAAACAAAACTGTCATATTTTACCTTTAAAATTTATGTGCACTTTGAATTTTATTCCCCAAACAACCATAATTCAGTTTAATATAAATAATTCCCCCAATGGTCAAGTAAAATTAACCCCCAGGCAGCTGTGCCAGGTATCTCCTGTGGCTCTGAGCAGCCTCTGACTCCCCAACATAGATGATATTACCCCTGGCTGCAAGGCACAGTGTTAAAGGATCTGAGTCCTTAACACAAGTGTATGAATTAATGATTCAGCTCCTTTCTAGCTAAGGGCAAAGGGAAGATAATATGAGACATAGGAGACTTAACAGGGGCCAAATAGCATTGTGTGTTTTAGAACAGGTCTGGGGAAGAGAAGCAGGGTGAATGCCCTTGGCATTTGAAACTAGTTAAGGTACCCTGAGACTGAAGGCAAGGAAGGGAGTGTGATCCAGTCAAATGGCTTCCAGCTGATGGTCCTGCTTTAGCCTCAGCTCTCTCCCTCAAAGTTGGAGGCAGGAGGTAGTGGGGTCATCAATTCATTTTCTTATTGGAAGCTGAGCTAACTTACCCAGAGCCTGGGGGCTGTCAGCTTAAGATTGTTAATGAACATGTTTCCTGTAGATAATTATAGGAAAGGGAATATTGAAAGCACTTAAAACATTTCATTCTTTTAATTCATTAATTATATTGCAATTATCCCATGCTCAGGAGCTGTTCAGGAGGCTGGATTCCAGCTATTCCTGCGAGACTCCGTGGGCAGAAATGAGGGCTGAGGACTTGGGGAGAGGAAGCCTGAAGAGAAAAGCTCAGAAAAGGTTAACTGTGCGGATACAAGCAGCTAATTGGAAACCTCTTAAACAAAATCCAGGTTAATAAGAGTTGAAAAGAACAGCACATCTCTTTTATTATGATTATTATCATTGTGTTTCCACCTACATCAAAATTGCTTGCATTTTGATAAATGCATCATAAGCAACCTGACTGGTCTTGGAAAAACCTTGTCCTCGCAGTTGAATCAGGAATCACAGACTTTGAGAGTTGGAGTGGATCTAACGGGTCACTGTGGAGTGATGGGAAAACAGGTCTGAATGCTTTATCCTGCTCTGTCACATCCTAGACCTGTCACCTTTATTCCCTCCTCAGACTCCTATGTTATCCATAAAAGAGGATTGTAAGCAGAGTAGGTCAACAATTACATACAGGAACCCTACCATGTGCCAAGAACCATGCTGAGTACAAGAATGACAGCAGTACAGGTAAGGTCTCTATCTTCATAGAATGTACATTCTAGTAAGAATCATGGTCCATTAAATAGGCAGTCACAACCCAGACGATGGGACAAATACAAGGGCCATGGGAGTTCAAGGAAGCAGCTCCTCACCTGGTCAGGAGGAGGAGTGATCAGAAAGTTTGCTGCGTGTTCTCTCCCTTTAGTACACACGCATCACATTAAGAGCAACACCCCAACCTCAGTGCCTTCAGGCTTTGCCTACTTGGCTTTCAGGAATTCCAGGCTTCTTTCTTCCCCAGTTACTTCCTCTAAGAAATCTGATGGTGAGACTGGAGAGGCGAGGGAGTTGCTCTCATATATCATCAGAGCAACATTTTAGATTTCAGCAATTGGTCTGCTCAGCTTCACTGATCTTCCACCATTTATTCCTGTCCCACTGCTATTCATAGCTTTTTGTTTGTCCCAGTGGCCATGCCACTGCCCACTACATCTGAACTACTAACCTCCGTGCCATCCCTAGATAATGTGACCCCTGATGGCAAAGCACAGTGTTCAAGGATCTGAGTCAGTGGCATATTTGTGTGAATTAATGATTCAGCTCTTTTCTAGTTGAGGGCAAACAAAGACAATAAGAAACGTGGGAGACCTAATGAGGGCCAACTAGCATTGTGTTTCCTGGAAGGACAGTGTAAAACAGGTCTGGGGGAGAGAGGCAGCAAGAATGTTCTTGGCATCTGAAGCTAGCCGAGGTACCCTGAGACTGAAGACATGTTTCTGTCTGTCTCTATCATGGGAACCAGCTCATGTGATGCTGCTAGATGCCAGACCATGTAGACCAGAGCTGAGTCAATCCAGCTGTTCCAGTCAAGACTTCAAATATGAGAGAAAGTCCAGCCAAGAAAGCAAAAACAGCTGGCAGCTGACTCTCAGCTGACCGCAGATACACGACAGAACCTAGCTGAGACCAAAGGGACTACCCAGTTGAGCCCAGCTTAAACTCCTAACCTGCAGAACCATGAGCTAAATAAATGGCCACTATTTTAAGCCATTATTTTTTTTGGGTGCCTGGTTATACAGCAATAATTAACTGATATAACATTTATATTATAGATCAGTTCAATTCAACCAAAGTTTTTTGAATACCTACTATGTTCCAAGTCACTGTGAGCAAAATAATGAAGATACAGCCCCTGTTCTTGGAAACTTAAAAGCCAGTGCAGCTGAAGTGTAAGTGAACAATTAAAAACTTCTGAGATTTTTATCCTTTTGTCTATGGCCACTAAAGCATCCATGTTTAGGTCTTAGCATAGTCTGTGGACTCCTTGAAATTGTATTAAAATTTTGCACGCATGTGCATATGTGCATTTTTGGAGAAAGGACTCTTGGTTTTACACCATATTCTCAAATGGAGAAGTGACTCAAAAGAGGTTGAGAACCATTGGATGATATTGTAATCTAAACCTGTTCACATCGCTCAACACTCCCATAGCAGTTCAGTCTACTTAGGGGTACATTTCATTTTTGACTCATCCAACAAGGAAGGTGTCCTCAAAATGAGATGTTACCAGAGGCCACTGAGGTTTATGTGTTGGATGATGAGAGTGTCATCCCCGTCTCTAAAAAAAAGCTTCAAACAAATAATGTTATCGCTTTCTTGTCATATAGGCAGATCCTCTGTAAGAACCAGAGCACATTTTCTTTGAAAAATGATGAGTTTATCTGTGACCTTCTTTTGCTCACACCCACTCTGGGGCTGGTAAATCTTTCTCTCAGGGCAAGAATACAAGTTCATCACACCCCATCGCCTCACTCCTCTGGCAACAAATGCCTTTGACTTTAACCAACAATGTGGAGTATCTATACTACAAGTTCATGTTTGAGGATTACATTGAAATTTCACTGAGATCAAGAATCACACCAAACTTTCATTACAACATTGATCTGATGTTTGGGGGAGATGGTCTGATGGGCAGACTAATTTTTCATTTCTCTGAATCATTGACATTTTCTCTACTTGAAGACTAGATGAACAGAAAAAGAGGAACAGCATAGAGGACAGAAAACGCCCTGAATATTTAGGAGAATTGTATCTTATTTCCAGTTCTTCCACAGTCTTGCTTATCATCTTTAAGCAAATCTACCATCTCTCTGGGCCTATGTTTTCTTATTGTAAAACTGAAATAATAATTCATGTCCTTCCCACATCACAAAGGTAGTACTGTGCAGCTCAAGCAAATAATATTTGTGAAAAGTGAATTTCAAATTGTAAAGTACTGCCAAATCTAGGTTAGTCACTTCTACCTTGTGTTTCTATGACTCACTTGGAATCTTATACTTGGTCCTCAGTAAATCTACCAAATTTTCACCTATAGAATTAACAATATTCTCCTCTCTTCATGGCCATTGGGTAGCAATTTAATATAGGTATTATTGTTGCTATTGTTAGTTGCTGTTGAGTCAAGCCCAACTCATGTTGACCTTATGTGTAACAGAACAAAACGTTGCCTGTCCTGCACCATCTTCATGATCATTGGTATCATATGGTTAACACACTCCCGAAATCAGCTGCTCTAGGAAGTATTCCCTGAGTCCTACTGGATAGTTTGGGTGGTCCAGTGTTGAACTGCTACAACCCCTGTGCTTCCCTGGATTGCTATGCTATAATCACTGGCCTCATTTCTGCATCAAGGAATGGTATAATTTAGTGATTAACAGCATGAACTTGGGAATTGCACTACCTGAGTCAAATCTTAGAATAAACATTTACTAACTGTAAACTTGTGCAAATTATTTAATCACCCTCTGCTTCAGTTTTTCTCATAGGTAAAACTGGAAAGGTAATAGTATCTATCCCACATGGTTTGTGGAAACATTATATGCGTTAATTGATGTAAAGTACTTAAAACATTTTCCAGTTCTTGGTGGAGTCTGGAGCGAGCTCAAAAATGTTAGCAATTATTGTAGGCTCCGTCCCATGCCAGACTGAAAACATTTTTGAGGGTGGTGTGTGTGGGAGGGTGACATTTGCTTGTCCATTTCCATATCTTCAATACCTACTGCTTGATAGGTACTCAACAAATATTAAAAACATGCACACATAGAATGAATGAATGAGTGATGACGGGGAAAGCCCTGGTTCTGAAGGCGGTGCATGTAAATCCTGGTCCTAGTTCAGTCTTTAATTCCGTCTGACACCTCTGAAACAAATTATTTACCTCCCTAACCCTCAATTTCCTTATCTATTAAATGCAAGCAGTGGACCAGATAATCGGTAATGACCATTTCATCTCCAGAGGTCTATAAAACGGGATTATGGCATGATAAGGATATGTGTTATTTTACCCAGAGTGTACTGGTGGGCCATATAATTTACACAGAGTATCTTCTTAAGTATTCCCAGTGTGCCAGCAGGTAACCAATATTATCTCCATTTTATAAATACAGAAAATGATAAGGATTAGAGAGGTTAAGTAACTTGCCCAGGACAACACAGCTAGTAAGTTGGGAAGCAAAGACCCAAACCCGGTTCTGTCTGAAGTCACAGGTCAGTTCTTCCCACTATTCTACTGAGATCCAAGTGAAAGATGGTATGCTGTTAACTCATGCAACATTTTCTCCTTCAAAGGGAAGCAGAGGCGGTAGCAGGGGGCAGGGGCAGGTATACTTAGAACAGGTGTGGGGAGAGCTGTCAGTTGACATACATGTCTAGAAACGATAGCATCTGTGTTGGGATCCAGATGGGGAGACATTAAGCAGAGGAGACAGTAGCAGCTATAACATTAGCCTTGAGTTAATTGCTATTTTGGTGTCCTTACGGAAGGAAACATCCACTGTACATATTCATGCCGCAAATGGAATTCATAACAATTTCTTTGAGTTGGGAACCACTTGTCCCCTCCTCCCTGGAGCTAATCCAATGTCTATATTTAACCCAGCGGGCTGGGTGGCATCACATTTGGGTGATTATTTATAGATACCCTCATGCACGGTCTGCTGAAAAGCCACAGGGATTCTGCCAAGGCAGGGGGGAGAGAACAGTTCCAGATGTGAGGCTGCTCGTGAATCCCTGTCTAGGCCTTGGCTGGATAGGATGTCTGGGAGCTCAAATATGCATGAGATCTTGGTTGCGTCTGCTTTTATTTTTATTTCTGACTTCCGACATGTGGGGTATTATATGAACATGTGGCTGGCCAGATCATAAAATCTTACAGTTGCATGGAAATGTAGAATCATTAGCCCCATCTCCAATCTGTATTTTAATCTTCTATATAGTATTTTCATTCCACAAATATTTATTAATTACATCTTTAACCTTGTTGTCCTTGTTAACTGCTGTCAAATCTGCCCCCAGCTCATGGAGACTTCATGTGTTACAGAGTAGAACCACTCCATAAGGCTTTCTTGGTGGTAATCTTTATGAGAGCAGTTTGCCAGACCTTTCTTCAAAGGAGCCACTGGGTGAGTTTGAACTGCCAACCTTTGGATCAGCACCTAATTGTAAACCACTTGTGCCACCTAGGATCCTTAACTCATACAGTTAATCAATTTGATAGGTAGTAATTGAGAACCTACACTGAGACCTTCTCTAGGACTAAAAAGGTGGGTGACTAGAAAACCATCTCTGTCCTCAAGTAGCAACATCTAGTTTGGAGTATGACAGGTAGATGGAGATTTACAAAGATATACAATTCATAAAGGCAAATGCTGTAAGTAAGGAATCACAGAATGTGAGATGGCTTCCTGGGGCATAGTGTCTGGCATGGATAAGTACTCAGTCCCTGGGTGGAGCAAATGGTTAAACGTTTGACAACTAGCCAAAAGGTTGGTGGTTTGAACCCAACCACAGGGAGATAGGCCTGGCAATCTGCTTCCAAAAGGTCACAGCCTTGAAAATCCTATGGAGAAGTTCTACTCTCCACACATGGGGTAACTATGAATCGGAATCAACTTGATCACAACTAGCAACAACAACAAAACAGTAGCCTTTGTTATCATTCCCATTTTACTAATGTGGCTGGGGAAAGCTTCACAGCTGGATTTTGAATATTTGACTGGAGTTCTCCAGGCAAAGATGAGAGTTAATAGGACAGCATAGGAGGATAAGACAGTAGAGTGTCTTCACGCAATGGTGAGCATAGCAGAGTGACTGAAATATATTCTTCATGTTGACAAGTGAATTGAGATGAGACTGGAAGGGTAGATTGGGTCCAGATATAAAGGGTTTTGTATTATCACACTAAATAATAAAAACCAGTCACAATGATTTGATAAGCATGGAAATAATGTAGTTTTCTTGCTTTAAAAATATGCAAAAAGTATCCATCTCAGTGGATACTATTCAAATTTGGGGATTTCTTGGGAATGATAGTTGGAGTCTGCAACAATAATCTGTTTTCATATCTGTAATGTGATTCAGTTATACATTATAATACAATACATGGAGCTTACAGTCCACAGAGGATAAGACTACTCATAATGGAAGGCACGTTATAATTACCCTTCCTAGTTACCAGTTGTGGTCCAGTTGGTTCCTACTCATGGAGACCCCTTGTGTGTCAGAGTAGAGCTGTGCTTTCAATGGCTAATTTTTCAGTAGATTGCCAAGCCTTTCTTCCAAGTTGCCTCTGGGTAGACTCAAACCTCCAACCTTTAGGTGAGCAGCTGAGTGCATTAACCATTTGTCCCACCCAGGTTAATATTCTAAGAAAGATTCAATAATGCTAGAAGGGTCTTTTCTCCCTCATAGATTGTTTAAACACTACAACCATGCTGCTGCTACTATTATTTTTATTGATCACTTACTATATGAAAGCTACTTGTCTAAAACACTGTACTAAGTTGTCACATTTAATTTAATGTTAACAATCATGTGAAGCAGACATGATTATCTCCATTCACAAATGAGATAAAAGTTCAGAAAATCTGATTAACTTGTCCAAAGCCACACACCTATTGGAGAGGAGCAAGGATTCAAATGCAAATACTACTGATTCCAAAGTCAGTGCTTATAACCTGTCAGTACCCTGTGGTGTACCTTTAAAGGGTTATTTAGCATTGCTCTGTGTGGGCTGGGCAAGTTAGGAAAGGTGGAGGATATGGCTTACTTGTCTTCATGTGTTCCCAAGCTAGACGTTCTTCACAACCCTTAGAGCCTACACACCAGACTATCTAGAGACTCAGCCTTTGTGAGTATGTCCCAATAATGCTTCATTGACATTGCTTGGGGGTTGTGGCCATGACTTTCCTGGCTTGTTTATTAATCCATCAATATTTACATGGTAAATAATACAGTAAAATATGCATATAATCCGTTAACTTAATATAAAGGCTTATTTTAACAAAATAGAATTGGCATAAATTTTAATTACCTTAAAGTCACAAATGTACAACACAACAATCTCTGGTGCCAATATATTGTTTTATGTTATTAACATCTGTCATGGACTGCATTGTGTTCCCTAAAAATATGTCTATCAATTTGGCTAGGCCATGATTCCCAGCGTTGTGTGACTGTCCACCATTTTGTCATCAGATATAATTTTCCTACATGTTATAAACCCTAATCTCTGCCCGTGGTTAATAAGGCAAGATTGGGTTATGTTAAAGAGGATAAGGATGGAATATAACGACCTTACTTAGGTCACATCCCTGATTCTATGTAAAGGGATTTCCTTGGGTGTGGCCGGCATCACCTTTTACCTTACAAGAGATAAAAGGAAAGGGAAGTAAGCAGACAGTGTGGGACCTCATACCACCAAGAGAGCAGCACCAGGAGCACGGCATGTTCTTTGGACCTGGGGTTCCTGTGTGGAGAAGCTCCTAGGTCAGGAGAATACTGATGAAAAGGACCTTCCTCCAGAGCTGACAGAGAGAGAAAGCCTTCCCCCTGGAGCTGGCACCCTGAATTCAGACTTCTAGCCTACTAGACTGTGAGAGAATAAACTTCTGTTCGCTAAATCCATCCACTTGTGGTATTTCTGTTATAGCAGCACTAGAGAACTAAGACAACATCTGAAGCATCCATACATTTTGTTAGGACCCTATCTTCAATTAGTTGTACAATATTAGACAAACCACTAACTTCAGTAAAAGCTGTAGGTTTGACCATTTTATTTTTAAGATTCCTTTCTGTTTTAATCATTCTATATCCCATCCCCCTACATGCCACAAAGCATGGAGAGCTAAAGAGAGCATAGTCTCAATCTTCAAGGAATGTACAATCTACTGCAATAGACAAAATCTACCTAAATTAAAATTTCAAGCAAATGATGGCACAGAGCAGCACAAACTTATTTAAAAAGAAAAAAAATGGCTTGGTCAGAAAGTCCAGCAGTGTAGAGGAAACATGATCATTTCGCTGGGGTAGGTGGTCTAGAAAAAGGCCAGGAAGAAGTAGGACTATGATATTGAAAAGAAACTTGAAAGTGGTAAATTTGGTGAGGGTAAGACAGTACACAACACTGGGGAAGCCAGCACAACTTGTCCAAGGCAAGGTCATGTAAGCTCCATAGATGCTTCCAAATTTCCTGAGGGACCAAATTACTGGGCTGAGGGCTCTAGGGATCATGATCTGGGGGAACATCTAGCTCAACTGGCATAACATAGTTTATAAAAAAGAAGTTCTACTTTGGTAGTAGCATCTGGGGTCTTAAAAGCCTGGAAGTGGCTATCTAAGATACTCCACTGGTCTCACCCCTTTGGGAGAAAGGAAGAACAAAGAAAACTAAAGATACAAGGGAAAGGACTAATGGACCACAACTACCACAGCCTCCACCAGACTGAGCCCAGCACAACTAGATGGTGCCCAGCTACCACCACTGTACAACAAAATTCTAATTCACATACACAGCTAAAAGACCAGACTTACTGGTCTGACAGAGACTGGAGAAAATCCGAGAATACGGCCCCCCAGACACCTTTATAGCTCAGTAATGAAGTCGCTCCTGATGTTCATGCTTTAGCCGAAGATTAGACAGGCCCACGAAACAAAACGAGACTAAACGGGCACACCAGTCCAGGGGCAAGGACGAGATGGCAGGAGGGGACAGGAAAGCTGGTAATGCCAAACCCAAGGTTGAGAAGGGGAGAGTGTTGACATGCTGTGAGGTTGGCAACCAATGTCACAAAACAATTGTTTAATGAGGAACTTGTTTGCTCTGTAAACCTTGATCTAAAGTATAATAAAGTGAGCTTCTTGGATCAGGTGGACACTTGAGACTATGTTGGCATTTCCTGCCTGGAGGGGAGATGAGAGGGCGGAGGGGGTTAGAAGCTGGCAAAATGGACATGAAAAGAGAGAGTGGATGGAGAGAGCGGGCTGTATCATTTGGGGGAGAGTAATTGGGAGTGTGTAGCAAGGTGTATATGGGTTTTTGTGTGAGAGACTGACTTGATTTGTAAACTTTCACTTAAAGCAAAATAAAAATTATAAAACAAAATTTAAAAAAAAACTTGACCAAATGCATAATTCTCTTGATAAATCTACATGCATACGTTTGATATATGTATTACATATATTTAATATATATTTGTGTGTGTGTGTGTGTGTATATATATACATAATTTTTACTGGTAAAGTAGGAGGTCAGTGAAAACAAAGGAAACCTTCCATGAGCTGGGTTGGCACAGTAGCTGCAACAATGAACTCAAACATGCCAGCAATTGTGAGGATGGCACAGGAACAGGCAATGTTTCATTTTGCTATACGTAAGGTTGCCACGAGTCATAGCCAACTTGATGGCAACTAACAACAACAGCATATATGTGTGTGTGTGTGTGTGTGTGTGTACACACACATATACCTGTATTTATATAACAATACTTGGAGAAATACATAAATGTGTTGAATAAGAAGTCAGGAGGCTTGGATTCTAGTCCCAGCACAGCCACTAACTGTGTGACCATGAACAAATTACTAGACATCTCTGGGTCTAAATTTCTTCACCTATAAAAAGAAGGCATTAAAGCAGAAGATTCTCAAGTTTCCTTCAGCTTAATAACATAATTATATGATCCTATATTTGAAAAAGCAAAGAAGGGAAATTGCACAAGATAAAAATTAAACACCTTTGCTAGCAGTGCCTTTCCAATGTAAAATCCTTTCACGATAGCACAAATACACTTTCCTCTTTCTGGCAAAAAGAAAAATAAAAGCAAAATTTTACAATAATTCTTGAAATATACCCTAAATGTTCATTAGATTCCACTGACAACATTATAAATGAACATGGAGTGCCAGTCTTGTCACCTATTAATGGCTTACAATTTTTGAACAGGTGGAATTCTGGGATTTATGCAAATAAAATATTAGATCTTCTGTTATACTTAAGGAGCCCTGGTGGTACAATGGTTAAGTGCCCAGTTGTTAACTAAAAGGTTGGTGTTTCAAACCCAGCAGCCGCTCTGTGGAAGAATGATGTGGTAATCAGCTTCCATAAAAATTTACAGCCTTGGAAACCTTATGGGGCAGTTCTATTCTGTTCTACAAGGCCGCAATGGGTTTGTTTTTGGTTTTTCTGTTATACTTTCTTGGTAAACTTCCAATATGCTGACTTAATAGCTATGGTATACTGGAAAAAAGAGGAGCCACTGACGTATATTATAGGGGAGATAATGAATTATTATTCCAAAAGGAGGCTTGTTGCACCGATTTGCATATAATGTTTAATTTTTACCAAATGTTTCATTTTAATACATGCAAAAATGATCAAAAACTATCAAAATATGCTAATGAACTTTCTACTGCAAATATATTGTTGCCCTTGATTCCAGGGGTTTATTATAAAAACATTTGAAATTCTCGATAGTGATTCTTTTAATAAAAATAACATTGAGAATATTCATATGCTTTTCAATTTGAAAGTCTTAGAAATCATTTTTTTTCTTTTTCTTTTTAGAGACAGTCTAGTTAAAACTCCATATTTTACAAATTCGGCTACTGGGGCTCAGAGAGGTGGAGCGATTTATTCTAGGTCACACAGCTAACCAGTAGCAGATATTAGAAGAGAACTCAAGGTTCCTGCTGTCCAGGTTAGTATATTTTTCACTGGGCTACATTATCTCAAAGAACCAGGCTTAGTATTTGTGTTTCAAATGCTCAGAAATTTATATACCAAATCTTCAGTTATCAGTCAACTCTTTATAAATTATTTTGGTACTAAAACAAGGGACTGGAGGAGAAGGGGGCAGAAGGAGACTGCTAGACGTGTAGACAAAAGTAAATGGCAAAACTTTTTCGGAAAACAGTAGTCCCCAAACTACTGTCATTTAAGTATGATCTTCATGATTTTTGCTATTCTTGATCCATCTGTACTACTGTATCTATTTACTTTTTTCCTTTTTTTTAAGCAAAAAAAAAGTTTCATTTGGCATATACTCAAAAAAGCAAAAGTGGGAAGCAGACAAACATGCAGCCAGAGCTAATGTCTGCCGAATCCAAGGAAATGTTACAGAATAGACAAGAGTGGGAAAACGGACAAGCACGCTGCCATAGCCATGTCTGCCCAAGTCCAAGGAAGCTGCAGAATAAGCAAGAGTGGGAAAATGGACAAGCATGCTGCCATAGCCATGTCTGCCCAAGTCCAGAGAATTACAGAATAAGCAAGCGTGGGAAACAGGAAAGCATGCTGCCACAGCCATGTCTGCCTGAGTCCCAGCTTTTTTTTTTTTTTTCTTAAATCAACCCTGTTTAGTTAAATAAATGCATGTTGAAGGAGAATTTTAAATCACAGTAACAAAAGGGAAGCCAAAAGTACACGCTTTAAATAGAAGACAGTGATCAAATAATAACATTAATAATAATAATAAAACAACAACAACGCATGCAAATATATCATTGTTAATGAAATTCTAACCAGATAGTCTTTCTTATCAGCAGTTTTCTGCCTGGACCCTGCTCTCTCTTTGTTATAAAAAGGAAAATATGGTGGAAGTGGGGAAATTAGCAAGTGTTAGAAGTGTTAAAAATGTTAGCACCCAACTAAGATTTTTTTCCCTTGACATTTAAAGATAATTGAAAAGGGAATGACTTTCTCACAATATGATTCAGTGTCTTCAGTGTCCTGCCCCATCTAAATCACCTCCTAGACCATCAGCAGTATGCATCTTACATTTTGGAAAATGCAGGGCTAGAGCAAGACATTCAGTTATTTAGGCCTCTGACACTGATATTTCTGGCCCAGGAACCATTTAGCAGGGAACCAGAAAGAAATCTCAGAGATTATCCAAGCAACAAAATATAATGGTAAAGGTAGGGGTTCTTGAACCTGCAGCCTGTATCTTCATTTTGCCACGTAATGACTATGTGTTAGGTGTCGTTGGGTCCGAACCCATGTACAACAGAATGAAACACTGCCTGGTCCTATGAAATCCTCACAACCATTGCTATGCTTGAGCCCACTATTGGAGCCACTGTGTCAATCCATCTCATTGAGGGTCTTCCTCTTTTTTGCTGACCCTGTACTTTATCAAGCATGGTGTCCTTCTCCAGGGACTGGTACTACCTGATAACCTGTCCCAAGTACCTCTAGCCATCCTCGCTTTCAAGGAGCACTCTGGCTGTATTTCTTCCAAGACAGGTTTGTTCTTTCTTCTGGCATTCCATGGTATACTCAATATTCTTCATCAACACCACAATTCAAAGGCATCAATTCTTCTTCAGTCTCCTTTATTCATTGTCCAGCTTTCACATGCATACGAGGTGATTGAAAACACCAAGGGATGGGTTAGTCACACAGTCTTTAAAGTGACATCTTTGCATTTTAACTCTTCAAAGAGATCTCTTGCAGCAGATTTGCCCAGTTAATGCCTCCTCTGATTTCTTGACTTCTGCTTCCAAGGGCGTTGATTGTGGATCCTAGTGAAATGAAATCCTCGACAACTTCGATCTGTTCTCTGTTTATCATGATGTTGCTTATTGGTCAAGTTGTGAGGATTTTTGTTTTCTTTATGTTGAATTGTAATCCATACTGAAGGCTGTGGTCTTTGATCTTCATCAGTAAGTGCTTCAAGTCCTCTTCACTATAAGCAAGCAAGGTTGTGTCATCTGCACAGCACAGTTGTTGATGAGTCTTCCTCCAATCCTGGTGCTGTGTTCTTCTTTATATAGCCCAGTTTCTCAGATTATTTACTGAGCATAAAGATTGAATAAGTATGGCAAAAGGATACAACCCAGACACACACTTTTCCTGATTTTAAACCACACAGTTTCCCTTGTTCTTTTGGGAAGATTGCCTATTGATCTATGTACAGGTTCCTCATGAGCACAATAAAATGATCTGGAATTTCTATTCTTCCCAGTGTTATTCCATTATTTGTTACGGATGCCTTTGCATAGTCAGTAAAACACAAGTAAACTTCTTTCTGGTATTCTCTGTTTTCAGCCAAGATCCATCTGACATCACCAATGATATCCCTCATTCCACATCCTCTTCTGAGTCAGGCTTGAATTTCTGGCAGTTCCCTGTTCATGTACTGTTGCAACCACTTTTTAATCATCTTCAGCAAAATTTTACTTGGACAGGATATTAGTGATATTGTTCAATAATTTCTGCATTCTCTTGGATCACCTTTCTTTGGAATGAGCACAAATAGGATCTCTTCCAGTTGGTTGGCCAGGTACCTGTCTTCCAAATTTCTTGGCATAGACAAGTGAGCACCTTCAATACTGCATCCGTTTGTTGAAACATCTTAATTGGTATTGTCAGTTCCTGGAACCTTGTTTTTCTCCAATGCCTTCAGTGCAGCTTGGACTTCTTCCTTCAGTACCATCAGTTCTTGATCATATGCTACCTCTGGAAATGGCTGAATGTCAACCAATTCTTTTTGGTACAGTGACTCTGTGTTCCTTCCATCTTTTTTTTTTTTTTTTTTTTTTGATGCTTTCTGCATCATTTAATATTTTGCCCATAGAATCCTTCACTATTGCAACCCGAGGCTTGAATTTTTTCTTCAGTTCTTTCAGCTTGAGAAATGCCAAGTGTGTTCCTCAAGAGCAAGCTTCAGAGTCTCTTCTGACATCCATTTGGTTTTTTCTTTCTTTCATGTCTTTTTAATGATCTTTTGCTTTCTTCATGTATGATGTCCTTGATGTCATCCCACAACTCATCTGGTCGTTAATGTTTCATCTGTCAAATCTATTCTTGAGGTGGCCTATAAATTCAGGTGGGATATACTGAAGGTTATACTTAGGCTCTTGTGAACTTGTTTTAATTTTCTTCAGCTTCAGCTTTAACTCGCATGTGAGCAATTGATGGTGGGTCGTCCCCTGGCCTTGTTCTGACTGATGATATTGAGCTTTTCCATCATCTCTTTCCACAGATGTAGTTGATTTGATTCCTGTATATTCCATCCAGTGAGCTCCACATGTATAGTTGCCGTTTATGTTGTTGAAAAAAGGTATTTGTAATGAAGAAATCGTTAGTTTAGCAAAATTCTACCATGCAATCTCCAGCATCATTTCTATCACCATGGCCATATTTTCTAACTATTGATCCTTCTTCTTTGTTTCCAACTTTTGCATTTCAATCATTGGCAATTATCAATACATCTTGATTTCATGTTTGATCAATTTCAGACTGCAGAAGTTGGTAAAAATAACTGTAAGATAAATAAACTAACTGCTCTGAGCCTCAGTTTCCTTATCTATAAAAAGGTGATAATGACAGAATATATCTCAAAGAGTTGTAAAGTTACCTAAGAAAGAAACCATGTAATAAAAATCGGAACTATTTACTGACCACATAATAAGTGCCAACCTATAAATATATCATATACTGATACCTTCTAACAGCCTATAAAGGTAAAAAAATTAAAGGTAGACCTTATTAATCTTATTTTATACACAAGAAAACTGAAGCTTAGAAAAATTAATGATTTCCACAACCTAGTAGTGGCCAAACAGGATTTAAAATCTATGTTTTCTTGTCTCCAGTTCACATCTTTTTAATAATTATACTTTAAACATGCAGATGTGATAGGGAGAGAGAGGTTATTTCAGATAGATGGGATACCATCAGCAAAAATTTCATATGTAAGACCTATAGAGGTAGCAGTGAACTATTGATTTTGATTATTGTATTAGTCAGCTTTTGCTGCATATGAGGTGTATAATAAACCATCCCAAAATCAATGGCTTACGACAACAAGCTTTTCTTCTCTTTTTATTGTTGTTGTTCGTGAACACTCCAGGCCTTGTGCTTGGTGCAGGTCTCCTCCATATGTGTCTACATTATTTGGTATTAGCAGAGCTACCCAGCCGTTTTCTTCTCATGGTGGTTCACAGAAGCTCAGGAGAACAAATCAAACTGCACATTCATTTTAAAAACCTTTGACTGTGTCACATGTCTTTTCACTTTCCATTGACCACAGTGAAGCACACAGCCAATCCCAAAGTGGAGCAGGAAATTACATTCCACTTCAAAAGGAAAAGGAAAAGGGATGAACATTTGCTGGAAAATAATGCATCACCATTATGGTATACAATCTCCAAAAGGGAGTAATAAGAAAGAGCCGTGGGAAGACAAATTGGAGTCTGATTATGGAGGACTCCAAGTTCCCAAGAGTGAGAACGTGATTCTGTAAATTATATGGGTGGTACAAATGGTTAACATGCTCGGCTGCTAACCAAAAGGTTGGAGACTCAGAGGCACCTCAGAAGAAGGGCCTGGCAATCTACTTCCAAAATATCAGCCATTCACTATGGAAAACAGTATGGTGCATCCTTAAAAAAATAGAAATAGAAATACCATATGACCCAGCAATCCCACTCTTAGGTATATACCCTAAAGAAATAAGAGCCATGACATGATAGGCATAGGAAAATCCATGCTCATTACATTACTGCATTATTACAATAGCAAAAAGATGGAAACAACCTAAGTGCCTATCAACTGATGAAGGAATTAACAAACTGTGGTTCATACACACAATAGAACACTATTCAACGATAAAGAATAACGACAAATCTGTGAAATACTTCACAACATGGATGAATTTGGAGGATATTATGCTGAGAGAAATCAGTCAATCACAAAAGGACAAATATCGAATGAGACCACTATTATGAAGAAACAAGAAAAGGTTTACACACAGAAAAAACAAACAAAAAACATTCACTGATGGTTAGCAGGGATAGGTGGCGAAGGGAGAGAAATTTCCCAAATAGACACCTGTTAATGCTGGTGAAGGGAAAGGCAATATACAATATGGGGGAAGTCAGCAAAACATGACCAAGGCATAAAAAATATATGTATCAGCCACTGGAAACCTTATGGAACACAGTTTTACTTTGATACACATGTGGTCATCATGAGTTGGAATCGACTCCATAGCAACCGGTTTTTAAGCTACACGGAGTCACTGAAGTTTTCAACACGAATATTGAGTCCCACTCACTGTGTCCCATCTCCTTAGAGCTCCTTTGTTAATCAGGTCACAGTATAGTGAATTCAGCCCTCCTCATGGCTCAGGGAGCATTATTGTGTCCACTTTATAAGACAGGAAATAGAGACCAAACATGTAAACAATATCCCCACATTTACGAAGATGGCAAATGGCAGAGTTTGGATTTCAAACGATTTCTATTTGATGTCTCTCTCTCTCTCACACATACACATACACACACACACACAAAAAATACTGTTCATTTAGCAGACACAGACTAAGACATATGTCTTACCAGGAGCTGCTTTGCCTCTCTAACCAATCCACATGGATGGACCCTAGGAAGACTTTAGGACAGAAACAAAAACAGAGCTACCAGGAGAGTGTTGAGGGACTAACAGAGTTTTCAGATTAGTCTCCAGAGAGTCATTTCCCAGGGGAGGAAAGACTCCCTTCTGGAGAGAGGGACCCTGGGCAGTGTGCAAACTTCAGAGCAGCCTCAGCTAATAAATCATTTGTGAGACAATGGCCTGCAGTATCAAGTTACTCCAGGCCTAATTTCACCATCTCTGGATAAAAAATCGTGCTCTGCACTGCAGGCTAAGAGCTGGGAACAATTTGCTGCTTTAAAGTGCTAAGGTTTCTTGTGTCACCCTTTGTTTCCAAAGCTCTATAGCAGACTTCTGCCGAGAAGGATAAGAGGACCCACTCCCACTTTGCAGGAGAGGCTCATATGCCTGCCTGCTTAAAATGATAAGAAACAAGAGCCAGGCCAGGCTGCAGAGCATTTTGGAATTCAAGACTGACCCCCCCGCATTGTAATTTCATTTGTTCCTCCCTGTAGCTCAGGGAGGTCAGTTTTATTAGCCCTGTGTCTCCATGAGGAAACTGAGGCTCCCAGTGTAAAATGGTGTTGCTCCTGGATCTACATCTGACAACGGGCAGACCTGGATTTGAAATTCTGGCCTCTGAAACTTACCCTGGAGACTACCTCTGAGGATTGGCCACACAGTGTCACAGCCTGAGTGCCTGTCATAATGTGGTCTTCCTTCAGGGATAAACATGGCCCTTTGTCAGTGATCCCCTGCAAAAATACAAATTAGCTGCTAACGCATTTGACTAAACCTTGCTATATAGGTGAGCTGATCATGGAATAACACGGAAAGAGTAGATCTCAGAGGAATATCTGGCCCAATTGCTTCATTTTGTGCATGAGATTCAGAAATAGGGACAGACTTTACCAAGGCTTCCTAGGTAAATCTGTATTAGGCAAATCATAAAAAACCAAACTTGTCTTTTCACACCACGAAGCCAGCCCACAACCCTCCTTACAGAGCCAGTCTGAAGCGAACAGCATTATAAACAGTTTGTGATACACTTACAGAGCTTCACCAAGCCCTGTGTGGCTCACTCTCTCATTAGGCCTCCACCTATGAAACAGGCCAGGGAGCTTTTCCCAGATGAAGCAATAGACATTCAGAGAGACGAAGTAACTTAGTTTGGAATATTCTAAAGTTGAGTGGGCTGTTGGAGATCATGGAGAAACTAACCCCTTCATTTTCAATGCAAACATAATGAAATTCATTTATTTTTCTTCTACAAGCATGCATTGCACAGGGATTATGTGCCAAGTAGAGTGCTGGGCTATAGTTAATACAATAATGAACACAAGACCTGGTACTTGTCCTCATGCATATTACATTCTAATGGAGGGAACAGACATAAATTCTTTAATTATACAAATAATTACATAATTGGATATTGCTAAGTGGAATGAAGGAAAAATACAGGCGGTCATAAGAGCTTTTAACAATTTGTTATTGTTGTTGTTAGTTGCCGTCAAGATGGTTCTGACTCTTACGAGCCCAAGAGACAGAAAGGGCCACATGAACCAGTGACTACATCGTCCTGAGACCAGAAGAACTAGATGGTGCCTGGCTACAACCGATGACTGCCCTGACAGGGAACATAACAGAGAACCCCTGAGGGAGCAGGACAGCAGTGGGATGCAGACCCCAAATTCTCGTAAGACCAGACTTAATGGTCTGACTGAGACTGGAAGGACCCCCGTGGTCATGGCCCCCAGACCTTCTGTTGGCCCAGGACAGGCAACATTCCAGAAGCCAACTCTTCAGACATGGATTGGACTGGACAATGGGTTGGAGAGGGATGCTGGTGAGGGATCCAGCTTCCTGGATCAGGTAGACACTTGAGACTATGTTTGCATCCCCTGCCTGGAGGGGAGATGAGAGGGTGGAGGGGGTTAGAAGCTGGTGAAATGGACACGAAAAGAGAGAATGGAGGGAGAAAGCGGGTTGTCTCATTAGGGGGAGAGTAATTGGGAGTGTGTAGCAAGGTGTATATGGGTTTTTGTGTGAGAGACTGACTTGATTTGTAAACTTTCACTTAAAGCACAAAAAAATTATTAAAAAAAAAAGGTTCTGACACATAGCAACTCTATATACAACAGAACTAAACACTGCCTGGTCCTGCACCATCTTCACATTTGCTGTTATGTTTGAGCCCACTGCTGCAGCCACTGTGTCAATCTATCTCATTGAAGGTCTTCCTCTCTTTCACTGACCCTCTATTTTACCAAGCATAATGACTTTTCCAGTAACTGGTCCCTCCTGACAACATGTCTAAAATACATGAGATGAAGCCTCTTTTAATAATACTGATGAATTGGGAAGGAGGGCTGGCTTGATCTAGCGAGTCAGAAAAGATTTCTTTTCGGAGGAGCTGGTGGGAAAGGAGCATTCCTGAAATGGAAGAAGAGGCCAGCAGGTATAGAAGTTCTGAGATGGGAAAGAACAAGTTATGTTAGAGCAGCCAACAAAATGCCGAAGTGAACGGAGCACTGAGGGTAACAAGGGGTGGGGGTAGAATGAGGTGAGATGGGAAGGTAGGTAGAGTCAGATCATACAGGTCTTTGTAGGCTACGATAATTGTGACCTTTTTTCAAGAAGTAAAAACAAGCAGCTGAAGGTTTTAAAAGAATGAACAAATTACCAACTGGAATTAATATATATATATATATATATATACACATCACATATATATATATATACACATCATATATATATATATATATATATATACACACACACACATACATATACTGCTTATATTGTCAAGACCACCATCCATCTGTCAGTTTGTTGTACTGTGGTGGCTTGAGTGTTGCTATGATGTATTTAAAATACTAGCAGGGTCACCCATGATGGACAGTTTTCAGCAGAGCTTACAGGCTAAGACAGACTAGGAAGAAAGGTCTGGTGACCTAATTTTAAAAAATTAGCCAATGAAAATGCTATGGATCACAACAGAATACTGCCCAATATAGTTTTAGGAGATTAGTCCCCTAGTTGAAAGGCACTCAAAATCCTCAGTGGCTGCAACAATGGACTTGAGCATATCCTCAACGGTAAAGACAGCACAGGATCAGGGAACATTTCACTCTGTTGTATGTGGGATCATCATGAGCCAAGAAGAACCAACTGGAGAGGCAGAGGTTGATGGTGAAGAACAGAGATGTAATGACAAATGGAGATGATGAGAAGGTATGGGAGTACAGAGCATAGGTAAGGGGTGTGGTCATTGACAGGAGGGAAGACTGTTCCTTCTGTTTTAGAGGGAAGAAGGCAAGGACGGGAGCAGATACAGATAGGGTGCTTGTGAGCTACTGGAAGCCTGGCCTGGAGAACATGTGTGTATAAAGAATCTGGGAGAGAACTCAAGACAAAGATGCCTGACTTCTGAGTTGCTCCTCCAATCCATGTGTTGATTCCCACTTTCTGTGGATAGAAGCCCCTAGCCAGCCTCCACCAGCTTGGCACACACAGGTGAAAGCACTGACAGACAAGATGGCAGGAGACTAGGTTTAGCTGGATGGGCATGAACAGTGGGGCCGCAGAAGCAAGGCACATGAGCGTTCAAGTGATTAATCTCTTGTCTCCATTACTCTAAATGAGCTAAACAAATCCCTCGCTGGGCCTGTCACACTGATGTTGTGCATGCAAATTCTTCTTAATGAGCAGGGCATGGGGCTGGTCCCCTGGCTTGTAAATCCATTCATTTCACAACACGTTGTCTTGGTCACATATTTCTATGACACAATCCATTGGCAGATGACTGTAAATGAAACACTGGCCATTTAGAACTACTTAGAATGTGCCCTCCACGCATCTGCATTCAGCAAATCTGCTGCAAAAGATCTCTTTAATGTGTTAAAAAGCAAAGACGTCACTTTGAGGACTAAGGTGAACCTGACCCAAGCCATGGTATTTTCAATAGCCTCGTATGTGTGCAAAAGCTGGACAATGAATAAGGAGACCAAAGAAGAATCGATGCCTTTGAATTATGGGGCTGATGAAGAATATTGAATATACCATGGCCTGCCAGAAGAATGAACAAATCTGTCTTGGAAAAAGTAGCAAGAATGGTCCTTAGAAGCAAGGATGGTGAGACTTTGTCTCACATACTTTGCACATGTTATCAGGAGGGACCAGTCCCTGGAGAAGGACATCATGCTTGGCAAAGTAGAGGGCCAGTGAAAAAGAGGGAGACCCTCAGTGAGATGGATTGACACAGTGGCTGAACAATGGGTTCAAGCTTAACAACAATGGGTTCAAGCGTAACAATGGTACAGGGCCAGGCAGTGTTTAGTTCTGTTGTAGATAGGGTCCCTATGGGTTTAAATCGACTCGATGGCACCTAACAACAGTAACAGGAATGTGCTGTCACACTTAGGGTGAGAGACAGTGAATGCGGTAAACTCAAGATTAGAGGGCCTGGGGTTGTGGTCTGACTCTGACAATTTTCCCTTCTCTGAGCCTCTGTTTCTTTAAACACAAAATGGAGGTTTGGGCTAGATTGATGTTTCCAGTGTGTCTGGTGAGATAGTTGTGGTTTTCAAAATAAAGAAGTGTTCCATGATAAACTAACGTGGGGAAAGGTGAGATTAAGAAGTTTGACAAGGTATTTTATCATGCGAGCTCTCAGGACCATTAATATGCTAACATGCATTGTGAGTTTCTGACCAAAGAAGGCTTTTTTTTTTTTTTTAAAGAGAAGATCTTGTTGGTTAATCTTTCTGAGAATTGCTGAACCACATGATGCTAGAGATCCCTTCTAACCCTTACCTGTCTATAACTGTAAGGGATTGGTGGGAATTAGAGAAAGAGGGAATGCTCCAAAAGGCTGACCAGGGTCAGGTTGATGATTTTAGGGATACTTATTGGGCACTTGCTCCATTATCACCTGCTCCATTATTTTTCTAGTTTCTCCTTCAGTTCTTCTGAACTCAAAGCAAGTAAAATTGGAAAAGAAAGGGGATTCAAGCCACCCAACCGTTTTTATTGAATTTGTCTGATAGAATCATTTGCACTCTGTGTTGGCAGCAGATCTTAATGAAATCCACATGATTCCTGAGCCAGCTTAAATACATCCTTGTTATCTGGTGTCCAGCCTCTGCTGGAATATCTCCAGGGACCTGGAACTGATTACTTCACAAGGCTGCCCCCTCTCTCTTTGGGTAACATTTTAGTAGAAAAGGCCAGAAGTTCCTTCCCTGTGCTTCTAAGTGGACCAAGAGCCTAACTTGCCTCTAAGTGACCATCTGGCCTTAACCACCTCAGCCTATATGGCTTCAAATGTGGATGAATCCTATGTTGTAAAACTGGGGACACTGGTGCAGTAACTATGAAGTCCTGAAGCAGGAAATAGTAAGGAAGACCATCTACCCATATCTATTAAGGCTTACCAAAAAATATCTCACCCAAGAGGAGTAGGGACATCATGTGACATGGTGTGTGTGTTGTGTGCCGTTGAGTTGATTCCAACTTATAGTGACCTCATGTGACAGAGTAGAACTTCCTCATAGGGTTTCCTAGGCTGTAATCTTTATGGGAGCAGATTGCCAGGTCTTTCTCCCACAGAGCCACTAGTGGGTTTAAATAATGGACTTTCAGTTAGCAGCCAAGGCCTTAGTCATTGTGCCACCAGGGCTCCTTCATGTGACAATAAAAACTCATTGCCTTTGAGTTGATTCCAACTCAAAGCGACTCTACAGCACAGAATAGAACTGCCCCATGGGGTGTCCAAGGAGTGGCTGGTGGATTGAAACTACTGAAACTGTGGTCAGCGGCTGTAGCTCTTTAACCCTGTGCCACCAGGGCTCCAATAAGCACTCTAAAGGAGGGGGAATAATGCTGGATTCTAGGCCCTGCTCTCATTGATTAACTGTGTGATTTGTAGCAAGTTAACCTCCTCTTTCACACACTAAGGAAATGAGAAAGTTATGCCACATGACTGCTAAGGTCCCTTCTAGCTGTAATATTCTGAATGCCTCTGACTTGAGACCAGCACATTCTTGAAGCAATTTAGTAGCTAAGGAGGAAGAGAAATTCCTTTACAAACAGAAGAAACATCAGAAATCTCAGGAATTGTAACATGTTCATACTTTTATGATGGACAGTAAGGAAGCCTGTTCTGAGATATAAAGAAGAGTAAGATCAAGTAGCAGTTATAATAATGCTTTATTCAGTGCTTATAGTGTGGCATTTACACTCGCTCATCAAACAAATATTTTCAAGCAATTACTCTACGACAGTATGTTAAACTCTGTGGACACAGCAATGAATAAGACAAAAACAGTTCCTGTTCTCACAGAATGTGTATGTGTGTTAGAGCAGTAAAAATAGGAATAGAAACTAGTCAATTAAATAAATGAGCAAGATAACTTGAGATACTGTATTGGTGAGCAAATAGACTTGATTGCTCTAATAGCAATCCCAAACAACAATAGTTTATATAAGATAAAAAGTTTACTTGGATATAAAGAATTCAGGCTTGATACGATGATTCCGTAGCATCAGGAAAATGAGTTCTTCCCATCTTATCACTCTATCATCTCTAGGGTATTTCTCTTGTCTGCTTGTTTAAAGACACAATCATCATTTCCACATTCTAACCAATAGGAAGAAAAGGGCATGCCTTTCTCTTTAAGAGTAAGAGATGGCTGTGATAATAAACTTAAAGGAACCGAAGCCAGCATAGCTAGCTGTAGGGATGGATTACCCAATAAGCAAGGTAAAAAAAAAAAAAAATCCATTGCTGTGTTGAGTCGATTCTGACTCATAGCAACCCTATAGAACAGAGTAGAACTGCCCCACAGAGTTTCCAAGGAGCACCTGGCAGATTCAAACTGCTGACCTTTAGGTTAGCAGCCATAGCACTTAACCACTACGCCACCAGGGTTTCCGTAAGCAAGGTAGGCACAGGCTTACTTGTGCTTAGTTACTAATCTAGAGTGCACAATTTCACATGGGTTTCAGCTCATCAAAGACGTGGTGAAAAAATAAGTGAAATTGTGTACTATAACTTTGTAAGGAAACACAAGTAAACCCACCTGAACCTTATTTACTGTAAGCCCTAGCATACCTTGCCTACTGGTTAATCTGCCCCTGGCTGGCAGCACCCCACCGTGTGTCATTTTACCCAGGCTGCCGTTTGCTAAGGAAGCTCGGTGGCACCATGGTTAAACCAGTTGGCTGCTAACCAAAAGGTCTTCGGTTCGAACCTACCAGCCATTCCTCAGGAGAAAGAAGTGGCAATCTGCTTCCGTGAAGATTTACAGCCTTGGAAACCCTGTGTGGGCAGTTCTACTGTGAGGCAGTTCTGCTGTGGAGCAATTCTACTGTTTCCTACAGGGTCACTATGAGTCCAAATTGACTGAAGGGCAGTGGGTTTGGTTTTCCTTTTTTTTTTTTTGGCAGTTTACAAAGAGCTTATCGGCCAGTTTGCTGTTCTTGTGGCAGGACCAATTATCTGCAGATCACAGCAACAAGCGTGTGGACCACATAGCTTGACAAGCACCCCACAGCTCATTAGGATGATTACACACTCCAGAGGCTGCCCCATCAGCAGCTCATGTGTATGAAATGGACTGGAGCCACACTTGGCCTTCCGAGGCCCCCACTCCATGACTTCTGCCGCCCCATCCTATACAACTGCGGAACAACAACGTGAAAATCTGTATGAGTTACCTGTGAAATCACCAGTATGCAATACATGAGAAACAGGTCTGGATTTGGTGAGCCAAGCATGGGGATCCAATCCTTCCTTTACCTTTGATTCACTATGTGACCTAAAGTGAGTGAGTGACTGAAGACCTTTGGGCTCAGTTTTGTCTCTGTAAAATGATACTGCATTTTCCTGCCTTACCTCCCAGAGTTGCTGTGAAGATTATTTATGAAAGATTTTATATTCTGTTGAGCACCGATGACGATTCCTGATCATTTTGGAGGGTGGTAGGTCAATGGGCTACCATTTGCTTTTTCCTTAGGAATCCAGACTAATATTGTTACATAACACTTTCACTGTACGAATAATGACTGTTCATTAGAAAGATTTTCAAATTTGAAATTTAAATTTCTTAGGTAAAGCAATTTATACCAATTTTTAAAAATAATTTTTGTTACTGCCTTGACTTTCTTCCTTCAAACATTATTTCTTTCCATCCCACAGACAAACCTTCATTCTGGTGTTAGAACACTGATAGGATGAAGTTATTACACTAATATGTGGATATTAAATATGGCATCTCTCCCAGCTAGCACATTAGTATTTTAAAAGGGGATTTCATATTACCCCAAAATGGCACTAATGGTAGACTTTCAGGTTGCATGCATCATATTTTATTCCTTAAAGTAAACGCAGTTTCACAGAGGATCATCCCAAAAAACTTTCCTCCCATTCTTTCTGCCACAAGGGTCAATGGCCTTCAGACTTCTCTTTTTTCACATACCCACCACAGCCCAGACAGGAAGTACCATGGAAAACAAGCTGAGAGGAGAGAGGACAGGCTTGGTTATTCAAAGAAGGTATATACCATAACAGTTACCACTGTGTGTTGGCTCTGACTCACAGTGACCCCATGTAAGTCAGAGTAGAACTGTGCTCCATAGGGTTTTCAATGACTAATTTTTGGAAGTAGTTTACCAAGTTTTTCTCCTGAGGTATCGAGGATTCAAACTTCTAACATTTTGGTTAGCAGCCAAGCACATTAACCATTTGGTCCACTCAGGGATGCCATAGAAGGTGTATTATTGGTAGCTGCCATGTAATGAGTGTCCCCTCAACTCTGATGACCCCATGTAGAAGGGAACAAAATGTTGCTTGGTCCTGCCTCATCCCCATGATCAGCTGTGGATCAGACTATTGTGATCCATAGGGTTTTTAATGGCTGAATTTCACAAGTAGCCAGCCAGGCCTTTCTTCCTAGTCCCTCTTAGTCTGGAAGCTCCACTGAAACCTGTTCAGCATCACAGCAACACACAAGCCTCTACTGACAGATGACACATGAAGTACATTGGGTGGCAACTAAACTGGGTCTCCTGCATGGAAAGTGAGAATTCTACCTGAACCACTATTTCCCCCAAAGAAGGTCTAGAAGTTTATAAAGTCTTCTTCACTTGCTGACTTCTATCAACTCTTGACCTCTTTTTCAGAAATCCAGCCTCAGATCCCACTAATTCTGAAAAGGTGGAAAAAGTGCTGACCTGGGAGTCAAAAGACCTGGCTTCACAGCCTGGCTCTGCGACTTTCTTGACCTTGTCAAGTCATTGACCCTCCACCACCACCACCTCCTTCCCAGGATTCAGTTTCTTCTCTACACAGTGAGCAGGGTTGGGGAGGGGATGGCAGCCTCTTCCAGCTCTATGATTCAATACATTCTCGATTGATTTCATTTCAATTAATCTCGATTCAATCCAATTTGCTATATTTCAATTCAATTATTTCCATTTAGTTTAGTAATTCCATTTCATTCAGTTCAAGTCAATTCAAATAAACTAAAATCCACTGATTCCAGTTGGCTCCATGATTTCCTGGTGTCTTAAGCAATTCCTAGGACTGAGAATCTAGGACTGAGATGGGGAAGAGGGGCAGCAACTCCTCCATGGCCCCTTTCTGGGCCTAAGGAGAGTTACCACTGGAAGGCCAGGGTCTTTACAGAAGAAAGTATGAAGCATTGGAGAATGTAGAATTAAGAATACAATCCACACTACTTAAGGCCCCTGGAAGGAGGAGCCCTGGTGGCACACTGGTTAGTTAAGTACTTGGCTGCTAACCAAAATGTTAGTGGTTCAAACCCACCAGCTGCTCTGCAGGAGAAAGATGTGGCAGTCTGCTCCTGTAAAAATTTACAGCCTTGGGTCTTAAATGCTAACAAGCAGCTATCTAAGATGCATCAATTGGTCTCAACCCACCTGGATCAAAGGAGAATGAAGAACACCAAGGTCACACGATAACTAAGAGCCCAAGAGACAGAAAGGGCCACATGAACCAGAGACCTACATCATCCTGAGACCAGAAGAACTAGTTGGTGCCCGGCCACAACCAATGACTGCCCTGACAGGGAGCGCAACAGAGAACCCCTGAGGGAGCAGGAGATCAGTGGGATGCAGACCCCAAATTCTCACAAAAAGACCATACTTAATGGTCTGACTGAGACTAGAGGAATTCCGGCGGTCATGGTCCCCAAACCTTCTGTTGGCACAGGACAGGAACCATTCCCGAAGACAACTCATCAGACATGAAAGGGACTGGACAGTGGGTAGGAGAGAGATGCTGATGAAGACTGAGCTATTTGTATGAGGTGGACACTTGAGACTGTGTTGGCATCTCCTGTCTGGAGGGGGGATGGGAGGATAGAGAGAGTTGGAAGCTGGCAAAATTGTCACGAAAGGAGAGACTGGAAGGGCCAACTCATTAAGGGGAGAGCAAGTGGGAGTACGGAGTAAGGTGTATATAAACTTATATGTGACAGTTTGACTTGATTTGTAAATGTTCACTTGAAGCTCAATAAAAGTTAGTTAAAAAAAAAAAATTTACAGCCTTGGAAGCCCTATAGGGTAATTCTACTCTACTTGAAATCGACTAGATGGTAATGGGTTTGGTTTTTGGAACAGTCCTGGGTTACACAAAATGCTCTTAACTACTAAGCTAAAGGTTGGTGGTTTGAGCCTACCAGCTGCACCATGAAAGAAAGTCCTGCTGATCTGCTTCACTAAAGATACAGCCAAGAAAACTCTATGAAACACTTCCACTCTATAACACATGAGGAATCAACTTGATGGCAACAGGTTTTTCATTTGTTTATTTTTACTGTGGCCTACAAGGCCCTGCACCCATAACAGGAAATGAAAAAAAATCATTGACTAAATGAATGAATGAATATAAATGGACATCAGGTGACCTCCCTCCCAGATCTGACTTTCTCTGTGACCCTATTCTCATGAAAGAAATAAAGGTCACACCATCTCCTTATTCTCATGAAGGAAATAAAGGTGCTGTACTAGACAGTCCAGATCTCAAACCCTAGGTCTGTGATTCTGTGAGTCTTCCCCACTCTAGCCTGGCTGGGCTCTCTCATGGCCTAGCTTGTTCCTTGAAGGAGCAGAGCTGGGAGAACAATGCCCTGTGATTGGCTCTGTCAGCTTCCCCAGGGGCAAAGCAGCAGGTGAGCAGGTGTAGCCCTGATTGCCAGGCAGTGATGAGTGGAGAGGGAGTGATTAGCGTGAGGCACTCAAGTCGAGCGTCTCTGAAATTCCCTCAGTGTGCATGTCCTTCCTTTTGGCTCTTGTCCCTGGAGCCACACATTCTTCTTCTGGCAGCAGCCAACCTCCTCAATCTGATGACCTTAGTTTTTTTTTTTTTTTTTAAACTGCTCGGACACAACCGGATTAAAAAAAAAAAAAAAACCAAGAAGTTTCCTGAACACAACCAAACACTTCAAGGGACAGAGCAGCAGGAGCAGGGGTCTGGGGACCATGGTTTCAGGGGATATCTAGGTCAGTTGGCATAACAAAGTTTATTAAGCATATGTTCTGCATCCCGTTTTGGTGAGTGGCATCTAGGGTCTTAAAAGCTAGTGAGCGGCCTTCTAAAATGCATTAATTGGTCCCAACCCACATGGAGCAAAGGAGAATGAAAAACACCAAAGACACGAGGAAAATATTAGCCCAAGAGACAAAAAAGGCCTCAAAAACCAGAGTCTCCATCAGCCTGAGACCAGAAGAACTAGTTGGTGCCCGGCTACTACCAATGACCGCCCTGACGGGGAACACAAAATAGAGTCCCTGATGCAGTAGGAGAAAAGTGGGGTACAGAACTCAAACTATAGTAAAAAGACCAGACTTTTGGTCTGACTGAGACTGGAGGAACCCCCAGACTGTATGTTAACCCAGAACTAAAACCATTCCTGCAGCCAACTCTTCAGACAAAGATTAGACTGGATTATAAGACATAAAATGATACTCATGAACAGTGTGCTTCTTATTAACTCAAGTAGATACAGGAGACTAAATGGGCAGCTCCTGTTCGGAGGCAAGGTGAGAAGGCAGAAAAGGATAGGAGCTGGCTGAATGGACTCAGGAAATTTGGGGTGGAAAGGAGGAGAGTGTGATCACATTAAAGGGATGGCAACTAGGGTCACATAACAATATGTGTATAAATTTTTACATGAGATTCTAACTTGAGCTGTAAACTTTCATCTAAATCACAATTAAAAAAAAACTGCTTGGAATTTAAGGAGTTTAAAGAAAAAAAAATCTAGTGTTTACTGTGTGCCAGATAGAGTGTCTGATATTCATTAAATCTTCAGGACCACCCCCATGAGATGGGGTTTTTATCACCACCATTTTACAGGTGAACAACCAAGGCTCAGAGAGGGAAGTCACTGACTCGAAGTCACACAGCCAAGAACTAGCAGAACCATCAAGGTAGAAGAGACAATGTACAAAGAGTAGGGTAGCAGGCGTGCTCTGCATACCCACCCCGTTCCCCATCTCCCTCAAGTTGTGGTGCACCCTATGTGACCAACCCATGGTCTATTTCCATGGCCTTTGAATGTTGACCAGCCTGCTACCCCAGGTTTTGCAGCTGGATATCTCACTGTATCCCATGGACACCTTGCCCCAGGAAGTGGGGTCCAGTTCTGAATCTTGGTCCATTTTTTTGGGGTTGCCCCATTCAGCCAAGAGCTAGACTACCTCCCAACTCTAATGTGGTCTGAGTCATGCAGGCCAATGCCTGGGCCAAACTGAGCAGAAGGTGGGGTCAGTAAGGCAGGCTGCTTCCTGAAGAACCCCCACTAAGACACCACCCAGGCACTGACTGTGGGAGCCCAGTAGCTGAAGGTCTTCTGGTGTTCTTTCTTTAGGGTACACCAAGCAAGAGCATCTTCCCTCAAGGCCTTTAATCTCTTCCATAGAGGATGGGGGCTAGGGAATTAATTAGATAAACATATCCATCCTAGGGTTAGTATCCATTCTAGAGCTAGTCACTATGTTATTTCTCCTTGGTAATTTGATTTTTTTAAGCAAGTTAAATAAATTTAAGGCTTTTAAGGAGAAAGGAAAGAGTCCTTGCATGGTGCCTGAAAAGTTGGTGCTTTGAGCCCACCCAAAGGCTCCACAGAAGAAAGTCCAGGTAATCTGCTTCTTAAAGGTCTCAGCCTTCAAAACCGTGTAGAGCACAGTTCAACTCTGCAACACATGGGGTCGCCATGAGTCAGAATGGACTCTACGGCAGCTGGTTTCGTTTTGGTTTAAGGAGAAAGGAAAAACAACCAACCTTGATTAGGCACCTTCTCGGTGTTCTCAAACTTGAGTGTGTGTTAGAATCCCCTGTGATGACTATAAAAAAAAAAAAAAAAAAGGCTAATTTCGAGGACTTATTTCCAGGGACTCTCATTCATTCATTTGTTTTTTTAATCCTACTCATCAAGCACTGTTCTAAGGGCCGGGGGCACAGTAGCAAAATGTCCCCACCCTCATGGAGTTTATAGCAAAGAAAGTAGAGCATATAGACAATAAATAAATAAGTATATTATAGGTCAGGTGTTAAGTGCCATGGGGAAATATGAAGCAAAATAAGGAGGTAAACAGACACTACTAAGAGTAGATTTGGGGTCTGTATTTTTTTTTTAATTTTATTGTGCTTTAAGTGAAAGTTTACAAATCAAGTCAGTCTCTCATACAAAAATTTATGTACACCTTGCTATAAACGCCTAGTTGCTCTCCCTCTAATGAGATGGCACACTCCTCTCCACCCTCTATTTTGGGGTCCATTCAGCTTCTGACCCCCTCTACTTCTCATCTCCCCTCCAGACAGGAGCTGCCCACATAGTCTCACGTGTCTACTTGATCCAAGAAGCTCACTCCTCACAAGAATTATTTTCTATCCCAAATATCCAGTCCAATCCCTGTCTGAAGAGTTCGCTTTGGGAATGGCTCCTGTCTTAGGCTAACAGAAGGTCTAGGGACCATGACCTCTGAGGTCTTTCTAGTCTCAGTCAGACCATTAAGTCTCGTCTTTTTATGAGAATTTGAGGTCTGCATCCCACTGCTCTCCTGCTCCCTTAGGGGTTCTCTGTTGTGTTCCCTGTCAGGGCAGTCATCAGTCGTAGTTGGGCACCATCTAGTTCTTCTGGTCTCAGGCCGATGTAGTCTCTGGTTATGTGGCCCTTTCTGTCTCTTGGGCTCATAATTACCTTGTGTCTTTGGTGTTCTTCATTCTCCTTTGCTCCAGGTGGGTTGAAACCAATTGACGCATCTTAGTTGGCTGCTTGCTAGCGTTTAAGAGGGGGTCTGTATTTTAAACAAGTACATCAGGGGATTCTAATGTAGAAGTCCCTGGTTATTTTGAAAAACACTGGCTTACTTTATGTTGATTTTATTACATGGAGAATTTCATTTAATTCTCACACCAGTTGAGATATGTATTATTAACATGTAACAGATGGGAAAATTGAGGTTTAGAGAAAAGAGATAATTTGCCAGAGTTATCACAGTCAATAAGAGGTGGAGTCTGTCTTCAAGGCCTGCTTTTTTCCTTATATAACATGCTAAGGAATGGTGAAAATTGCAAACAGCATGGCCAGCTTCAGAGTGTCACCATCCCCATCATCCTTGATGTTGTCAAAATCTTCCTGTTTGCAAAGCACATTCTCACCCCTTACCTCCTGTGAAGCTCACAACTCTGAGGAGCAGGATGTTGGCTCCTGCTTTCCCCACCCCAGCCATGCAGTGACAGGCACTGACAGCTCTCACTACAGACACCCACAAACCCTCTTCTATATCCATTCAGATTAGGCACATCCACTCTAGAAATGGGAAATGGTCTTGCTGACATGCATGGGGAGACCCTTGGGTACCCATGTGGCCAAATGGAGCTTCCTTGTCCCTCCTAGGACAATTACCCAACTTGTACAGCTGGCTGTCGGACTTGGTTCCCTGAATGCTAGTCTGCTTGGCTGGGCCCCTAACTCCACCCTTTCCTCTACTTCCTTTTTGATGCAACCCTTCCCCTGTACCCTCTCTCTGCTTCTGTTGACAGAACTGCTCTAAGCAGATACCATATATGATGATTACAACAACAGCAACAACAATAATAATAACAAGCACTTAGAAAGGTGCCTGGTACATAGAAAGCATTCAGTAAATATTTGTTTAATGAGGGGGTAAATAAATGAATAATTATAACCTTCATATGTGCTTACTGTGTTTCGGGTACCATGATAAAATAAGCACTTTTAAATTTAATTCTCACAAGAGCCGAGTAAGATAGGTGCTATTTTTTTTTACCCTATTTCACATACGAGGGAACTGAAACTCAGAAAGTTCAAGTTATTCCCTCAGGTTCACAAAGCTAAGAAACAGTTGAGGTTGCATTTGAACTCATGTCTGTCTGATTCCAAAGCTCATGCTCTCAATCATGGTCCATCATCAGGAAACAAGATTATATTCATCATAATCTGCTTCCTGATTAGCTTGCCCATCACCATTGCCTGGAAACCTCTGCAGCATCACTGATAGACTGGATTAGGTGGTCTTGAATAACAGCACTGGTTCAGATCAAGACTAGGCTTTCTCTACCCTTTTTACTACACTTTGGAACTGGCAAAGCTTATTTTTACACCAATCCTATAACTAATGCCCTCCCATAAACCCTGTTCCCACCAGCTTCTTCAATCTCCTCATTAACCTACCCTGATGCCCCAGCATAGCTCACAGGTGATTCTATCCATGGTGGTTTTAATACATGGCTACAAAAATCTTTAAAACTCCATCCATCAAGTGGTATGCCTCTGTCTCTACTCCTTGAATCTGCGTGGGCTTATGACTGCTTCAGCCAAAAGACTAAGAAAGAAGTGTCACTATGTGGCTTCTGAGACCAGGTCATAAAATGCCATGCAGCTTCTACCTTGCTCTCTGGAACACTTGCTCTTGGAGCCCTTGAGCTCATACTAAGAAATCTGAAACCTGGAGGGCACCATGTTTTGAGGAAGCCCAAGCTATATGGAGAGATCAGTGTAAGCACTCTGGTCAACAGCTGCAGAATGAGCCCCGCCTTTGAGTCACGCCAGCTCAGGTGCCAAACGTGTATACAAAACCTCCAGATTTTTGGAGTCTTCTCAGCTGAGGCCCCAAACACTGTGGAACAGAGATAAGGCATCCCCACTGAGCCCTGTCCAAATTCCTTACCCACAGTATCCATGAACATGATAGTTATTGTTTTGTGATACTAAATTTTGTGGCAGAGTACTACATAACAATAGCTAATTGAAACACCATCTAACATAGCTCAGTAGTGTGGTATAATTGGTAAGTCTTTAGGGTGTGAATTCTAAGTTTTACTACTTTCTAGACTAGACAAGTTATTTCATTTCTCTAGGGTTCACTTTTCTCATCTACAAAATGGAATAATGATCGTATTTCAATCCAAGGATTATTATGGGATTAAATGAGATGATGTATGAAAAATGTTCTTAGATGGTGCTTAGTATATAGTGAGTACTTATAAATACAAGGTGATTATTATTATTAAATGTCTTAGTAAGTGAATTATTAGATTTATATTTTATGGATGGAAACCCTGGTGGCATAGTGGTTAAGTGCTGTGGCTGCTAACCAAAGAGTCAACAGTTTAAAACCACCAGGCACTCCTTGAAAACTCTATGTGGCAGCTCTACCCTGTCCTGTAGGGTCGCTAGGAGTCAGAATTGACTCAACGGTAACAGGTTTGGTTTTTGGGAGGATTTTATTTTATGGATGGGGAAACCAAAGTTCTGAGAGGTGAAATGATTTCAGAAGGGTACATGCCTATCAGACTACCTAACCCTATACCCAGAGCTTTAGGGTCTTGCCATCCATGATCATGGCCAGCTCCAGGTAGGATCAAATAATATTCAAAGGACTTGGGAGGTGAGACAAAATGCAAATGGTCTTTTAGCTATTAGGTAGCATGGAAGGAGACAGGGAAGAAATAGCGTGCATTTTCTCCCTGTGTCCCCACCTCTACTTTTTCTTTGTCCCCACCTCTATGGAGTTCCAAGCAACACATCAGAGGAACACCTTCCAAATACCGTCCCAAATCAGCTTCCCTTTAAAGCAAAGCTAAAAAAAGACATGACACTCTAAATGCCATCTCTGCCCATGCTGGTAAGCAGCTTATTTAGCCCAGTGTGTGGCCACCTTAAGAGCCCAGAGAAGAGAGCCTGCCACTGGGAATTATCTTTGGGAGTGCTGGGAGATGAGTGAGTCACTGGAGTGATAGGGAAAGAGAGGTAGGGGAGGGGCAAGAAACTAGCTCAGGTGGCTCTGCAGGGATAGGAAGCCTTGCAGGGGCAAGGTTGGGGTGAGAAGGGGAGTGGTAAGGGTTAGGCACAAAGTTTCACAGGCACAGAAACTAGAAGCTTAGATTTGAGAATGAAAAGGAAGCAGAGAGTTTAGTCCAATAGCCATCATTTTACAGTTGAGAAAGGTAAAGACTTGAAAGAACGGGGGCAGGGGAAGCTTCTAGAACTGGAAGGCCACTTACATAAATTGGTTTTAGAGATATTCCTCAGTAGCCTGATCTCATATTCCCTGGGGCTATAGAGTATAGGCAGTGTCACTTTTTTACAGAGGAGGAAACCAAAGTCCAGAAGAGGAAGCATTTTGCTGAAGTTCATGCAAGAAGTTAGCCTTACATCTAAATGTAGCAACTGGTCTTCAGATCCTGGTTTTTGTCTCCTTCAGCCCCATACCCTTTTCAATCCCCATAAATCTGGAGTAAGAGACTGGCGCACTACTTTACCTCTCAGAAATTCACAGAGCAAGAGCATCCTTCCTCTATAATAATAGGAAATATGTCAGTTATCAGAGAATTAGAGGCATGCATGTCTATTGAGACTGAGAAAAAAAAAACAGATAAAAGTGTGAAAATTAAATAGAAAAGGTGACTTTTTTAATTGAAAAGGAGCTCATCTCATAGAAGAAGAAACCAATGCCCCAAAGGGTAAGGTAACTTCCTAGCTGGTGTAAGTAAGGTAAAGTTGTGGAAGTAAAGGAGCAAGGGCTCAGAAGCCCAAAAGACCCAGATTCTCATCCCAGACTAGACCTTTACCAGACAAGCATCTTCAGGTAGGTTATTTAACCTCCCAGGGCCTCTATTTCCTTGTGTATAAGATGGGAGTCCAAATAAGTTCTCCAAAGAGCTGCTTTGAGTGTTGAATATAAAACAGCTAGCATGTAAGAAGCCTTCTATAACTTTTCTTTTTTAAAAGGAGAACTCAGGACTCAAAACAGGGCTCCTTAGTGCCAGATTCTCTAAAACATTGAGGATTCTGAGTGAGAATAATGTAACAGTCTAGCTTGACTCCCATTTCTCACCTTTTGGAGCGGGCACCATCTGGAACAGCCACCCAGTTCACCACACCTCCCTGCTTTGGGAATGCCCTCAATACATAGACGTGGGTCCCTGGTAGCCATATCTGTGTTGCTTGGACCTGGTCCAAAGCATTAAACGATTGGCCCAGAGGTAAGCTCTGGATACAAGCCTGGCCAACCAGAGTTTTTCCCTGAGATTTTTACTAAAGGATGAGACTCAGTCTTTCTCTGGTGGGAGTTATGAAACAAAAGTGATAAGAACCACAAGTAGCCACGTTCTGTGCCTCAGGGAAGAACCCAGTACACGGGGATGAAATTGATATGCAGAGATGAGAGACACAAAGAGAGATGCAATTTTGGATGTGTAGAGCTTCTGATTCCAGGTGTCCCTGTGATCTAAATACACCCCTTACCTGAGGCTTGCAAGATACCCCAGTATCCTTCTGGTGCATTAATCTCATCTTGCCTAAGGTAGCTCAAATTGAATTTCTCTCCATTGGGTTGAACTGGGTGATCTTTAAGGCTTCCTCATCCTTTAACCAGCTTTGGTTCTTGAATGTGGACTGAAATATCTACTTTGCTCTCATCTTGGGACCCTGGGGCTTAAATACAGGGGAGACTTTCAAGGTCCCAGACCAAAAAGCAAGAGAGTAAATAGTTCCTAATATATATATGACTTAGCCCTAACTCCTAAAGCTACTTACTAGTATAAGTAATATGTGTATCTTCCTAAAATTAAATAGTATTTCATACTTTATAGTCCTCTTTACCATATAGGAAACTTGTAGGACCCCTACATGGGGTGGTAGTCTTCCTCTCATTTTTATAGAAGTTGATCTCCTGGTTCTCCCTAGCTTAAGTATCCAGCCTTCTTTAGGGAGCCTGACCCTGGAAGAACCTGTCCCATCTCCATCCCCCTTAAGCCAATCAAGCCTAGAACTAAAAAAAACTAGAGCTTCAAATTTGGGGGCCCTGACTCATCTTTTCCCTTCTATTGCCTTTTTAAACAACCGCTCTTCTGAGGTAAGAGGTCCTGGATTCCCACTGTCAATGAACTCCTAAAATAGCCATTTGGGCCAGTTGAGGGAAGCTGTGCCACTCATTTCACATGGCCAGAATTTTCAACACTAACACTGAGCCAGGCCCAAGGATATGTGCTGTTAGGATATCAGGTATGCAAAAGATATAACCCTCAGCAGCTCACCATCTGGGTGGGAAGGAAGACATAGACAATCCTTTAGGGAATGTGTTATAATCCAGGTAGGCACTAAGTTAGCCATGAAAAGGGAAGAGCAAACTACCTCCAGGAGTTCTGAGAAAGCTTGTCAGAGGACTTCAGAGCTGGGTCTTAAATCCACTCAGCCACTTCACACCTCTGGAACTTTGGACAAGTGCCTACATCTTGGGGTGTCTCAGTTTTTTCCTCTGTAAATTAGTAATAATAATAGTGCTTTCCTCATAGGCTTGGTGTGTGGATTTAGTGAGTTAATACATGCAAGTGCTTAGAACTGTGTTTGGCACATAGTAAGTAGTCAACAACCATTGACTGTCATCATCATTACCATCATCATTAAAAGGTAAATAAGAGTTTACCAGAGAGACCAAGCAGGGTAGGATGTATTAGGCAGAGGGACTATCACAAAGGTGTGTTAAAGTGTGTGTGCTTAGAGTCTGGGGAGTTATCCTAGATAGCTAGAAAGTTGAGTGTGTGGGGGTAGCCAGAACTGGCCCTCCAGTGTAAGAGTTGCCAAACCTTTTCTGTAAAGGAAAAGGTAAGTATTTGAGGCTTTGTGGGCCAAGAGACAATGTCCTCAGCTCTCTGAGCGACCACTCTCACCAAAAGGCTAATATAGTCTGTTTTACATTTTATATTTAAAAAACGTGAAAACCATTCTTAGCTCATGGTACACACAGACTGTGCGTTGCATTTGGCACATGGGGTGTAGTGTGCCAAGCCCTGCTATAGAAAAAGGCGAGGAACGGGGCTAAAAAGGATATCGGAGGCCATGCTAAGAGGCTGGAGCTTCTCCAGGCAGGGAAGAGGCCAAGGCTCAAGCAGTAGAACTTCAACATCAGGTATGTATGTGACAAAGCAATGTCAGGAATTATTGGGAGCAAAGAGGGAGGAAAAAGCTTGAAGCAGAGAGTCCAATTAGAAAGTTACTATAATCACAAGGGAAGTGATATTTGTACGGTGGCAGTGGTGATGAGGACACTGAGAGATATTTAGGGACAAGATTAACATAATTGGTTGTCTAGATTTATGAGTTAAGAGCGCAAGAGAAACAGAGCACTCAATGTATCTCTTTATCCAGTGACAAATTGACCTTAGTTAGGGTGGAAGTGAGCGCTCCATCCCCAGAAGCATTCAAACAGAGTATAGATTCCTACCTGACAGGTATTCTGTGGACAGCAATGGATGGAAATGGAGCAGATAAAGTCTCTTCTAGCTCTGAGGGCCCACAATCCTACAGTTTTGTGATGGTCTTTATCAATCTAAAAGGAGCAAACGATTTGTTTAGTCAATGTGGGATATAGACAAACTTCACCCCTTAATACAAATCACCTTAATTTTGCAGAAAGCTGTCTATTTTCTAAAGTGCTCACATCCATTATCTCTCTGAGGGCCTTGGAAAAGGATTCTGTAACCAGGAAAATGCTAGACAAACATGAGATTGTGTTATTATCATTATTATTTTTAAAATATGCTTTGATTGAATATAAGAATTCTCTACATTATTCCAAATTTAGTGTAGTTACTCAGACTCCAGTCCAGTGAATTATTCATTTCTAAAACCCTGGTGCCATAGTGGTTAAGTGCTACAGCTGCTAACCAAAGGGTCGGCAGTTCGAATCTGCCAGGTGCTCCTTGGAAACTCTATGGGGCAGTTCTACTCCGTCCTATAAGGTCGCTATGAGTTGGAATCGACTCGACGGCACTGGGTTTGGTTTTTGGTTTTGGATACCCCTCTCATCACTTGAGCAACACTTGGCACGTTGTGACAATAAATAAATATTTGTCAAATCCTAGCAATCCATCAAGAGTCCATTCAGAAAGCATTTCCTCTGCACAGCCTTCCCCCATCACCATAGAGAGGACTCAGTTGTCCCATTGCTGGCTTCCATTGCAATGATAATAGTATTATTACTAGTAATGGTCACCATTATTCAGCATTCTTTGTGTGGTGGGCCCAGGGCTGAGCTCTTTATAGATATTCTCATTTAAGCCTTTCAAGAACCTTATATAATAGATGCTGTTGCAGTGTCCATTTTACAGATGAGCGTATCAAGGCTCAGAGATGTGAAGCTGCTTGCTCAAGGTCATAAATGTTAGAATTCTGCTTTTAACAAACATGCTAATTCCAATGCCTCCTCTTCCCAGTGGACACAGCGAAGACATATTTGTACATATTTACTCAAGGAGGGAGAGGCGGGGAGCTACTTGGTGTGCCAGGAGTGCTAACTAGGTCCTTTGTCATACCATTTGTCTTTCTCAGGGTCGCTCTGGGAAATACAGGTCTCTCGGAGCACAGCATCTCAGCCCTGGAAACCACAGCTTCTGGCTCCCCAGGCACAGGAGCCAATGCGGCTACCGGCCAGCAGAGGGCAGCTGCAGGAAGCCGTCCAAGGACAACCTCCACCCCCATGAGAGGTAATTAAGCCGCGCGAGACAAGAGGCAAGTGCGTTTCTGTGTAATAAAAGCAAACAGATCTATTCCCAGGCTGGGAAACCAGGGGGATCAGTGGAGAGGGGCGTTTATCGGCTTCCAAGAAGCCGGCTGGATGGTGCCATGGTGGCTGCCTGCAGCGGAACACTGGCTCGTAGAAACCAGACCCCGGAGCTTCCCGCAAGCCCCACCTCCCTCGGCCAGGTGGACGGAACATCAAGAGCTGGGTCCAGCGTGAGAGATGCTGTGGAGCCGACAGAGTGGCCAGAGCCAAAGGGGCAGCCTACTTGGAGCAGAAAAACCAACGCAGACATACCAAGGGATGCATAGTATGCCCACAGGGCATAAGATTGAAAGCCCATGACCACAAAACAGGGTGAAGGACATAAACACTGAGGGTAACCAACAGCCCGGCCTTACTCACAGTGATGGAATCAGGCCAATCCCAGGCATGCCAAGACGTTTGATCACTTGTCCACCTGATATACACATAGCATGCATACGGACGCAGCCCTGACGATGCACATCGAATAAATGCAATGCTGATCCACCAGTACATGTGCACTTTGAGGTCAGAGGCCACGCTGGTGTGAGTTCAGAAGGCCAGCTCTACCACAAAGCTGTGCAACCTGGAGCAAGTTAGTAAGCCATTCTGAGTCTGGCTTTCCTCATTCTTAAAATGGAGTTAGCCTAGTCAGGTTTCCTAAAATCATACAGCTTAATAGGATCGGATGCTTACTCAGAAGGTAGGGAACTGCGTCAAGTTCCCTCGAGGAAACCTGGGACTGCTCCCCATTTCCTTTAGCATGATCTAACTTTAGAAAAGGTCTGAGCAAGGTCACCCAGTATGTCCCTGTCCCCAAATCATTTCCTGCAACATTCCTGGAGATGCTCTTATCTATCTGACAATCTAGGAATCTTTAAGTCACTGTGTCTCTGATTTTCACCCTGTGAGCACAGTCGTACTGAATATGCAATTTCTTTTTCTGTCCTCCTTTTTCACTTAACTTTAGCACAGAACATAAGCATTTCATAAACATCTTTTTAAATGGCCACGGGATGTTTCTTTATATGGATATCTGTACCCCTCTAGTTTGCTAGTCCTTTTTTTTTTTTTTTTTTGGCTACTATAAATACTACTCGAGGAAAAAAAATCTTCAGGCATATATCATTTCACTATTTTTGGATTCTTTAGAAAAAATTCTCAGATTTGAAATTATTCAAATTAAATCATATTTTAGGAACCATCAGGCACGTTGCCAAATTGTTTTCCAAAACAGTTGCCCCAGTTTGCATGTCTACCAGCAATGCATGAGAGTCTCTGCTTCCCCCCATTCTCAAAAGCACAGGCTATCTTCTTCTTCTTCTTTTTGTTTAATCTTTGCTAATTCAATAAACAAAATAAGAAAATAATCTTGTGGTTTTAATACACAATTCTTTGATTATCAGAAAGCATGAATATTTTTTGCATATGTTTCTTAACGAGTTAGCATGCACTCCTTCTTTTGAGAATTGTCTGTTTATGCCCTGTGCTCATTTATCTGCTGGGGTCTTAGTGAATGTAATTGATTTGCACGCGCTCTTTACATAATAAAGACAGTAATCCTTTGTCATATTTGCTGTGGGTATATTTCCAGTTTGCTTTATGTCTTTTCCTTTGTGGTTTCTTCTATCACTTCTAAGCTTATACAGCCATCCCATCCCAGAGACTTGATAAATATTCATTTCTAATTTCTGATTTTTTTTTCTCCTGGGATGATCTGATTCTATGAGCTTAAGTTTCCATGAGACCATAAATCTATGATTGTGTGCTTACAAAGTGAGCAGTTCGAGCGTTAGGCTGTCTTTCAAGGTACAGGCTCCTTAACAAGTTTCATATTTTCTCTTTACCCTCCTGCCTCCCTTCAAATTATAAGCTACGTGAGGTCAAGGACTGTGTTTTCCTCACTTCACCTGTATCCTAAGAGCCCAGCACAGTGCCAGGCACATATGTGCACTATCAATTGACTGATTATCTCCCTGACCTACCCTAAGCCCTTGGGCACACCCAGGTTCTGGCTCAACATCCAAGCCTGCAGAATAAATGGTTAGATGCATGAGACCACCTGGGAAAGCGCGAAGGGAATTACAAGAAGAAAAGACAGCGATAACTGAATTAAAAGTCGAAAGAACATGTCACGTAGGAAAGAGCAAATAGTATGCCAAGAGCACTGAGTATGGGTGTGATTGTGATAGAAGATGTGGCTGGCGATGTAAGCTGGACCCAACTCAACTGCTGAAGGACTCTGAATGTCACTTTTGGAATTTCTTCCGCAAAAGTTCCATCCTCTACAGTGCAGCCAGTATGAGCTTTTTTAAAGGTAAATGTAGTTATTCCATCCCCTTGCTTTAAACCCTTGAAAGGTTTCCCCTTTAACTAAGAATACAGTTGAGAATCTTATAACAGTCAAAAAAAAGGCCCTACCTTCATCATTTGCCTCACCTCCTGCCATTTCCCCTTGCTCCTTACACCAATATCCTTTATATTCTGCAGAGATGCCAAGCCTATCCCATAGCAAAGACTCTGAGATTTCTGTTTTCTTGCCCTGTAAATGCCCGTACAAAAGGGCCCTAGTGACGCAGTGGCTAAGCAGCTCAGTTGTTAACCAAAAGGTCAGCAGTTTGAACTTACCAGCTGCTCCGTAGGAGGAAGATGTGGCAATCTGCTTCTGTAAAGATTACAGCCTTGGAAACCTTATGGGGCAGTTCTACTCTGTCCTGTAGGGTCACCATGAGTTGAAATCGACTCTACAGCAATGGGTTTTGGTTTGGGTTTAACCCTCTTATCCCAGAACTTAAACATGGCTGCTTCCTTGTCATACTCAAATACACAGATCAAATGTTGCCCATGTTCCCATCAGTCTTACCTCCTGTTTTATTATCTCCATGTAATTTACCACTATCTAAAATGACCCTCTTTGCTTATTTTCCTGTTTATTTTCTGTCTGTCCTTCTGCAAGGTAAACTCAGAAAGACGGAAAACCTTCCTACCTCATTACTGCTTTAGCTCTATCTCCTGGGACATTGCCGGCATAGTAGGTGATAGTTAAACATCGTTTGACTATGTTAAGTGAGTAAATTCACAGGCAGTTGGGACCACTGGAGGGTGTGTGAGCAGGAGCAGGTGTGTGTGGCAGAAAGCTAATTCTGCTGGCATGGTAGAGAATGGTTTGGAGCTACAGAAACCAGGGGAAGGGCAATGAAATGATGTTGCACAGAAATGACTGATAACAGACACTTTTCTGAGAAGAAATTTGATCCAGCAAGAGCTGAAGATTAAAGTGTTATGCTCTTGGTATGGGGAAGGAAGAAAAATAAATGTATGGAGTGGACAATCTGAGGGCATCCAAACAAAAAATATCCGTAATTATAACCAATATTTTTATGGTGCTCAAATCTCCCAAACCTTCTGTGCTCTCTCAGGCTGTCCTCACTATCATCATTCAAAGCACGTGAGCCACAGGCTAACCAGTAACCACCAGTTGCCTTCAAGGCAATTTCTACTCATGGCAACGCTGTGTGTTTCAGAGTGGAACTGTGCTTATGGCATTTCATGGCTGTGACCTGCTTGTTTTTAGATAATATTTTATTGTGTTTTTGGTGAAGGTGAACAGAGCAGTTTAGATTCCCATTCAACAATTTCTATACAAATTGTTCAGTGACATTGGTTACATTCTTCACAATGCATGAATATTCTCATTATTTCTGTTCTCGTTGTTCCATTTTCATTAGTTTAGTTTCCATGCCCCCTTACATACTTACCTTTGTTTTAAAGTAATTGTTGACCATTTGGACTCATATAGATGATATTTTAAAGAATCACAATAATTACAAGTGATATTCATTATTTTGTGAGCCAGTGTGTTATATAGCTACAAGGGGACCTCAGGGGTTAAAGGTTTGAAGAGTATCTCAGAGGAAGATTCTCAGGAAGTTCTCCAGTCTCAAACCATCCAGTAAGTCTGTTTTTGTTTGTTTGTTCATTCATTTGTTAGTTTGTTTTAGGAATTTGAGGTTCTGTTTCACATTTTTCACCTGTTCTATCAGGGTTCATTTATTGTGGCCCTGATTAGAATGGTCAGTAGTGGTAGCTGGGCACCATCTAGTTCTTTAGGTCTCAAAGTAGATGAGGCTGTGGTTTGTGTAGACTATTTGTTCTGTAAACTAGTTTCTTCTTTGAGTCTTTGGTTTCCTTCTTTCTCTTTTGCTACAGATGAGTACAGACCAATAGTTTTATCTTAGATGGCTGCTTACAAACTTTTAAGACCCCAAATAATATTCACAAAACTAGGATGTAGAATATAACTTTATGAACTATTATGCCGATTGACTGAGAAGTCCCATGAGACTATGGTCCTAATCCTTCAAACTCAGAAAACCAATCCCGTGAAGTATTTGGTTATGTCCAAGAAGTATCCATAACTGTACCCCCTATGTGCTTTTGAATATATGTGTGTACAGTCACATAGACACATATATATATACATATGCATACATTTATATATCCATACATATAATACTTATACACATATATGCCTACATATATGCATGTATACCTGCACACATATTTTTTGGATGGCTGTGATCTTTTAGGATCAGATCACCAGGCCTTTCTTCTGAGGTGCCTCTGGGTGGATTCAAACTGCCAACCTTTCAGTTACTAGTTGAGCACAAACCATTTGTACCACCCAGGGACTCCAAGGCATAGGCAACTATCTCCATTTTAAAGATGAAAAGACTGAGGCTCAGAAAAGTTAACCTAAGGTCACGTGACCTGTGAGCAGTGGGTGTGGACAGGAACTGAGGTTCTGATGCTCAGCCCTGGGCTTGGCCTGGCAAATACTACTGTATCACAATTCTCCCTCAGCAAACGCCCTTTGCAGAATGTTGCAATGGGTGAAATCATGCCTAAGAGTTAATGATGCAGAGGAAAAGCCTTCCTTGGCCTTTAGGCCCAGGGAAGAGAACTGCAGTGTCACTTCCTTGCTTATGAGAGTTAAAATATCACAAGTCAGGGAGAAGGCCATTTGCCACCACATTAACAGTAAATGCCATTTGCTGTGAGTGATATCTCCATATCTGACTGTTTCTTTTTCCTCCCCTGTGGCTGAAATTACCACAAAATGGAGCTGGGACCAAGGGAAAGAAGAGATAAACAAGGATCAGAAAGAGACAGGGAATGACGCCTCTTTCCAAACAGGCAGACAGGCAGAGAGACCCAAACCTCTTTATCCTCCTCCACACTGGAGCCAGGAACATCTTTATTGAGGTAGCGATTACTGGTGGTGGCTCAGCAGGAAACCAGAGGACAGGCGAAGTCTGTCCTCTGGCTTCATAAGCCTGGAATGTCTCATAACTCCCCTGAATGGAATAGCTTCCCACCCCTCTATTTGGCACATCCAAAGTCTACCTATTGTTCAAATGCCATCTGCTTCGTGGGGCTTAGATAGGGCACACTGATCATTTTAATACAGAGCTTGAGGATACCTCTCATTTTTCCATAGCCTAGCAGGAAGAAACAGAAGGCAATAGGGACACCTAGAACTATACCTGTCCTAGAGCCAGAAGAACAAGACATGGGACCGGGGCACAGTACACAGAAGGATTTCCCTCTGGTTGGTTCCAGAAGGTGCTAGATAAGCAACTTCCACCTCTTCAGGTCTTTCAGCAATTTCTGTCCGAATACAAGTGGAGAGACCATTTAACAAGCTTTATCCTTTTAGGGTGGCACTGCTCCAAGAACGTCTTGGCTAAAGTTTGAGGGAATGAGGTTCCATAGCGCATCCTCCCAGAGTACACCAATCGTGGAGCCATTCCTGACAGGAGCAATCAGTTGGCTGATTTTTCTTCTCCCTCCTATCGCCCTTTCTTCTTTCTTCCCACTCCTCCTTCCTTCCTCCTTCTTTTCATTCCTTCCTCGTCTTTTTTCTGCCTCTCTATCTTCCTTTTTCCTGCACCCAAACCCACATTTTTGGATTTTTTTCCTACGTTAAAAAAAAAGTCTGCCTTCACAACTCAGTCTAAGACATTCTACCTACAAATCATTAATAAAAGAAATTGAATGGAGAATGGTTTCATTTGGACTGTTCAGAGGCATCATTTTAAGGTGAAGGAGCATGTGTATGTGTGTGTGTATGAAAAAGAGAGAGAGACAGAGACAGAGATGTCTCCTAAGATGAGAGGGAGGGAAGAGGGGCAGAGAGGATAATTCACACCCATCTACTCAAGCATTCATTCACTCATTCAAGAAGTATTTGTCGTGAGCTCACTGTGAGCCAGGTACTGGGCTGGCCCCAGCTTCAGAAAGTGCCCATTCCAGTACAGGAGTAGACAGAAACCAGGAAATTGCAAGTGAGTAAGGTCATTCTTGAATAGGGGGTCATATGAGGTGTGCAGGTGAAGGATACCTGGTAGAAGCAATGGCCTTGTGGCCATTTGTCAGAATGGTTGCAATAACTCAGGTCAAAAAGGACATATGTAAAGCTACTTCTAAACAGAAAAAAGGGCCATGCCCAAGAAGCCCTACTATCCAGTAAATACGAGATGGACCAGAGGGATGTGTGGGGTCCTGTGAAAGACCAACAGCTAAGAGCTGGGGGGGAGGGGAGAGCCTGAGTCCTATTATTAGGTTCTGGTCCCTGGCTCAGGCTTTTTGAAGGGATAGAGGCAGGATATGTGCTTGTTGTGTGTATGTGTGTGTGTGCTTGTGCCTATAATTTGAAAAAAAGTGTTAACTGTCCAGAATCCACATGTACACACCCTTCTCAAGATCTCTTAGAAGGAATAATTCCCCTACTCCTAACTTTTAGCTTTTAGGTTTGCACTAGACCTGATTTTGTTGAGTGTGATAATTGATGGATCTGCAGACTGGAGAAGCAGAGAAAGGGAGGGCTAAATTCTGAGATAGTGATGTCCTGTTCCTAAGGGTGAGAGTCAGGTAGGTTGAGGGGTGGAGGAGGGGAGAAGGAAACAGAGGTGTAGACGCAGGCAAGGAGAGAACTGATAGATTGAAGAGGATAACGGTGCTGTGTGAGTGTGTATGTTTGTGAGTCAAAGAAAGAGAGACAGAGACATGGCAGCTGCTACAAGGAATGGAACTTTAGAGAAGGAACCAGGATGAGTAAAGAAGAATCTTAGGAAGCTTTTCTGTGTGATGAACACATAAGCTCCACTTTTTAAAAATCAACCTTCTTCATTAATGCTTTCAGAGTCAGAGTTGGGGAGAGGCTAATACTATATGAGACTGGCCTGAGATATATCCCATTATTTTTAGATTTTGTGTCTATATTCTAGTCTAGTGCAATAGTTTGCAAACTTTTATGAGCCATGGAACCTTTTCTCCAATTGAGATCTTATGCAGAAGTGCCATGTGTAAAAATGACAAGAGCAAAAATTTCTCTGGCTGAAAACGTAGTACCAGCCCAGCTCCTCTCAGTCTGCGGCCCCTGAAGCCCCTCTACCCAAAGTGCAAAACTGCACTAAACATTGTCAGAAAGCCTCTGTTTTGGGGCAGTAATGTCCATACTGATTGGGTCCCTACAGGCACTAAGCAGGAGCTTGTCCTGGGGTCAGGTTCGAGATGAAGTACATAGGTAAGATGTGGCCCCTTTCTGGAGTGCCCCACACTGGTTAGGACTCACAGACCTGCATATAGAGTACAGGGCAAAGGGGCAGAGGCTTTTTCAATCATAAGGCTCTGGGTTTGAAACTCATTTCTGATCCTTGAAAAAAGCATTGGAACCTTCTGGGCCATGGTTTCTTAATCCATAATATAGGATGCAGAACACATATTTTATAGCATGATAATCAGGATTAAACCAGAAAATGTCCTTAGCAGAGTGTTTAACTGGTAATAAGGGTTCAGTAAATGTAGACTATTACGATTATCCTTGTTAGCATTATTCCCCACGGGAACTAAACAAGTCACACTTGTTTGGTCACAATAAGGATAAGACCTTTCTAGCTCTCAGAGCTGTACAAAAATAGGACAGAATGTCTAATGCTGATGAGTTCCCCAATATGGGGAGTTTAAGAAGTCCAAGACTACTGGACAGGTAAGTAGCTAATGGGATTAACTGACTAAAAGGGGATAAGAATGGGACTAAATGATGTTCTCAGGTCCATTTCAGTCTTAAGAATCTGAGTGCTGTGGTTCCATAATTCTGTTCTTGTTGTTGTGTACTGTCGATTCAATTCCAACTATAGGACAGAGAGTTTCCTAGGCTGTAATCTTTCTTTTCTTTTGTTTTTTTTTTTAAACTTTATGAAAGCAGATCGCCAGGTCTTTTCTCCTTTGGAGCATCTGGTGGGTTTGAACTGAGGACCTTTTTGGTTAGCAGCTGAGCACTTAACCATTGTACTACCAGGGCTCCTTTTCCATAACTCTAATATTTAATATTAATAATATATTTAATATTTTCTGATATTAAGATTCCATAAGTTTCTAGTGTCTAGTGTCCCCCACGTGTCTGTCAGTTTGTCATACTGTGGGGGCTTGTGTGTTGCTGTGATGCTGGAAGCTATGCCACCGGTATTCAGACACCAGCAGGATCACCCATGGAGGACAGGTTTCAGCTGAGCTTCCAGACTAAAACAGACTAGGAAGAAGGACCTGGCAGTCTACTTCTGAAAAGTATTAGTCAGTGAAAATCTTATGAATAGCAGCGGAAAATTGTCTGATATAGTGCTGGAAGATGAGCCCCCCAGGTTGGAAGGCACTCAAAAGATGACTGGGGAAGAGCTGCCTCCTCAAAGTAGAGTCCACCTTAATGACGTGGATGGAGTAAAGCTTTCGGCACCTTCATCTGCTGATGTGGCACCCCTCAAAATGAGAAGAAACAGCTGCAAACGTCCATTGATAATCCGAACCTGGAATGTACGAAGTATGAATCTAGGAAAATTGGAAATCATAAAAAATGAAATGGAACCCATAAACATCGATATCCTAGGCATTAGTGAGCTGAAATGGACTGGTATTGGCCATTTTGAATCAGACAATCATATAGTCTACTCTGCTGGGAATGACAACTCGAAGAGGAATGGTGTTGCATTCATCATCAAAAAGAACATTTCAATATCTATTCTGAAGTACAACATTGTCAGTGATAGGATAATATCCATATGCCTACAACGAAGACCAGTTAATATGACTATTATTCAAATTTACACACCAACCACTAGGGCCAAAGATGAAGAAATAGAAGATTTTTATCAGCTTCTGTAGTCTGAAATTGATAGAACATGCAATCAAGATGCATTGATAATTAATGGTGATTGGAATGCGAAAGTTGGAAACAAATAAGAAGGATCAGTAGTTGGAAAATATGGCCTTGGTGATAGAAACAATGCCACAGATCAAATGATAGAATTTTGCAAGGTCAACGACTTCTTCACTGCAAATACCTTCCTTCACCAACATAAATGGCGACTATACACAAGGACCTCGCTAAATGGAACACACAGAAATCAAATTGACTACATCTGTGGAAAGAGACGATGGAAAAGCTCAATATCATCAGTCAGAACAAGGCCGGGGCCGACTGTGGAACAGACCATCAATATACAAGTTCAAGCTGAAACTGAAGAAAATCAAGGCAAATCCACGAGAGCCAAAATATGACCTTCAGTATATCCCACCTGAATTTAGAGACCATCTCGAGAATAGATTTGATGCATTGAACACTAGTGACTTAAGACCAGACAAGTTCTGGAATGACATCAAGGACATCATCCGTGAAGAAAGCAAGAGGTCACTGAAAAGACAGGAAAGAAAGAAAAGACCAAGATGGATGTCAGAGGAGACTCTGAAACTTGCTCTTGAGCGTCCAGCAGCTAAAGCAAAAGGAAGAATTGATGAAGTCAAAGAACTGAAGATTTCCAAAGGCCTCTCAAAAAGACAAAGTAAAATATTGTAATGACATGTGCAAAGAGCTGGAGATGGAAAACCAAAAGGGAAGACACACTTAGCGTTTCTCAAGCTGAAAGAACTGAAGAAAAAAATTCAAGCCTCGAGTTGCAATAGTGAAGGATTCCATGGGGAAAATATTAAATGATTCAGGAAGCATCAAAAGAAGATGGAAGGAATACACAGAGTCAGTATACCAAAAAGAATTAGTCGATATTCAACCATTTCAAGAGGTGGCATATGATCAGGAACTGATGATACTGAAGGAAGAAGTCCAAGCTGCTCTGAAGGCATTGGCGAAAAACAAGGCTCCAGAAATTGATGGAATATCAATTGAGATCTTTCAACAAACAGATGCAGTTCTTTAGGTTCTCACTCGTCTATGCCAAGAAATATGGAAGACAGCTTCCTCGCCAACTGACTGGAAGAGATCCATATTTATGCCTATTCCCAAGAAAGGTGATCCAGCTGAATGTGGAAATTATAGAACAATGTCATTAATATCACATGCAAGCAAAATTTTGCTGAAGATCATTTGAAAACGGATACAGCAGTATATCGACAGGGAACTGCCAGAAATTCAGGCTGGTTTCAGAAGAGGATGTGGAACCAGATATGATTGCTGATGTCAGATGGATCCTGGCTGAAAGCAGAGAATACCAGAAGGATGTTTACCTGTGTTTTATTCACTATGCAAAGGCATTCAACTGTGTGGATCATAACAAACTATGGATAATACTGCGAAGAATGGGAATTCCAGAACACTTAATTGTGCTCATGAGGAACCTTTCCATAGATCAAGAGGCAGTTGTTCGGACAGAGCAAGGGGGTATAGAATGGTTTAAAGTCAGGAAAGGTGTGCATCAGGTGTTCTTTCACCATACCTATTTAATCCGTATGCTGAACAAATAATCTGAGAAGCCGGACTATATGAAGAAGAACCGGGCATCAGCATTGGAGGAAGATTTATTAACAAACTGCGTAATGCAGATGACACAACCTTGCTTGCTGAAAATGAAGAGGGCTTGAAACACTTACTAATGAAGATCAAAGATCACAGCCTTCAGTATGGATTACACCTCAACACAAACAAAACAAAAATCCTCACAACTGGACCAATGAGCGACATCGTGATAAATGGAGAAAAGATTGAAGTTGTCAAGGATTTCATTTTACTTGGATCCACAATCAACAGCCATGGAAGCAGCAGTCAAGAAATCAAAAGATGCATTGCATTGGGCAAATCTGCTGCAAAGGACCTCTTCAAAGTGTTGAAGAGCAAAGATGTCACCCTGAAGACTAAGGTGTGCCTGACCCAAGCCATGGTATTTTCAATCACATCATATGCTTGTGAAAGCTGGACAATGAATAAGGAAGACCAAAGAAGAGTTGACGCCATTGAATTGTGGTGTTGGTGAAGAATATTGAATATACCATGGACTGCCAAAAGAATGAACAAATCTGTCTTGGAAGAAGTGCAGCCAGAATGCTCCTTAGAGGCAAGGCTGGTGAGACTGCATCTTACATACTTTGGACATGTTGTCAGGAGGGTTCAGTCCCTGGAGAAGGACATCATGCTTGGCAGAGTACAGGGTCAGCAGAAAAGAGGAATACTCTCAATGAGGTGGGTTGACACAGTGCCTGCAACAATGAGCTCAAGCATAACAACGATTGTAAGGATGGCACAGGACCGGGCAGTGTTTCGTTCTGTTGTGCATAGTGTCGCTATGAGTCGGAACCAACTCGACAGCACCTAACAACAAGTTTCTAATTTTTATGAGCCAAGCTGTGTAAGGCTCAGACTGAGATTCCTCACAGGGAGGTTGAAGGTGCAAAGAAGTAAGGTTGGGGCAGGGGGTGGGGAAAGAGGTGGGAAGAGGGGCCAGCCGGGGGGTCTATCACTCCAGTCCTCAGCAAGGCTGTTGGCTCTCAAATTACTCAGGTATATGCAACTTCCAGAAATATTAACAGGTCACAGACAATTGCTGTTTCCCAACCCAATTAGAACCTAATTTGGGGAAGTATGCTTTTCTGAAAAGGTTCATTAGCCAAATGCCCCCCAATTCTGTAGCTCAGGAAAGATGGATAGGCCAAATATGTAAGCACTTGGCTGATGCCCTGGGAGAAAAGGCAGATGCATTAAACTAGATGGAAACACAAATCACTTTCCATCTTTAGAGCAGCCAAGTCATTGGCAACACCACCTGTTTCTGAGGAAATTCGGCCAGCACGTGAGAGCCTTCAGCAAAGTATGGGGAGTGTCATGATCCCTCCCATCATGTCATCCTAACATTCCAGAGGGCCATAGAGGTCTTCAAACCAAGTAACCTCCTACCTTAGGAATGAGTCACTGCCACGGGGACCCTGACTTCTTGTACACAGTAAGGAGTAAGGGGATTGCTCCTGGTCCAAGAAACCCATTCCTCTCTTGCGTATTTCTAATTGTAGAAAATAGTTCATGAAACATAATCTCCTGACCTGATGTTCACCCAAATGTGAAGCACTGCTTTGTGGAGTCAAAAACCAAAACAGCTTTCTTATATTAGCCCTTCAGCTAGTTTATCCCTTCCAGCTTCTTTTCTCAAGAGAAAACATTCTCAGCTCCTTCAAATGCATTTGATCGTATTGGACAGAAACTCACCATCCTGGTCCTGTGCTCTACCACCCACTTTTGAACACATTCTTTTTGCTCTATGACCAGTACCAGTTGTTGTAGAGTCTACTCCAGCTCATGGTGACTTGACGTGTATCAGAGCAGCACTGCACTCCATAGGGTTCCGTGACTGATTTTTCAGAAGTGGGTCATCAGGTCTTTCTTCCAAAGTGCGTTTGGCTGGACTCGAAAATCCAACCTTTTGGTTAGCAGCCAAGCACATTAACCATTTACACCACCCAGGAATTCCTTTTGTTCTATAAATATCCTAAAGTATGGTGCCCCAAACTGGACACAATTTTTCAACTGTCACCTACAAAGTACAGAGTAGAGCTGTCCTAGTTCCTCCTTCATTCTAGATACTATACAATGACACCTCGAATAATAGGTACCATTTACTGAGTGTTGCCGGAGCATGTGCCGGGCACTATGCTAATGTTTCAGTCCTTAACACAACCCCGTGAGGAAGCCAAGGCATGAAACAGTTTTTAATTGCCCAAGACCACAACTGTATCATTAAAGTCCATATTTGAATCCAAGACTCTCTGACTTTTAACTGCCTCTGTTTGAGCTCAAATAAACTTTGATAAATTGTCATATTATTGTCATTTTACAATAACTTTATAATGTCTTACAGTTTATATAAGGTATTTTCATGTAAAACTCATTTTATTCTCAGAAAAATGCAGTCACTCTAGTCTTCTAAAACATCAATGTCTATGTTACATGAGATGTTCTCAGGTCAAATTCATCCCATCTGATACTACTTTTTTAATTAAAAAAAAAGCAAATAAAGTACAGGAGTACACATAGTCCCTTAAATTTCACTTTGGTTGCTTCTGCCTATTATCCCAACCCATCCAGATAATTTTTGAGTCTTTATTTTGTCATCCAGTGTGTCTGCATATCTATAAACCTGATTAGCATCCCATCAGCATCTTAAGCCAAATCATACCTACGTGTGTTGACAAGCACCAAGTCAAGGACAGAGACCTGTAATTTACCCTGGTAAATTACCACAGTAATTTAACCACTAAGCCACTGATTATAACCTAATACAGTGGTTTCCAAAGCAAGATGATCTTCAGACACAACTGGACATCATTGTGATCACCAGATTCTACCTAGGACCATCTCAATAATAATTTTTCAGAATAGGCTCAGAAATACATGTATTGATATAACTTCCCTGGAGATTCCGGTCATCTCCCAGATTTATTTACCATTTATGTAGTCCACATTTTCCTTACTTGTCCAGAAGAACCTAAGAAGAAACTTAGTCAAGTCCTTTGCTCTAATCCAGATGTATTATACCTGCGATTCTCCATTCTAATATAGGTAAACCTGACTTATAATGGTGTTCCATTCCAATGCTCTGTAGTAAGTTGGCTCTGATGTAAGTCGAATACTTCATTTTTTTTAGTTTTCATTCTTATTGCCTTTTATCATCAGTATATTTATAAATCTGGAAGCCTGGTAGCATAGTGATTAAGAGCTAAGGCTGCTAACCAAAAGGTCGGCAGTTCGAATCCACCAGGCACTCCTTGGAAACCTTATGGGGCAGTTCTACTCTGTCCTATAGGGTCGCTGTGAGTCGGAATCGACTCGACAGCAACAGATTTGTTTTTTTATATTTATAAATCTGATCTTTATATGTCTTTGAGGGTTGTCATGAGAATGATAACATCAGCAAATTACATGCTGCAACATTGTATGTAATACATATCACTAATGATAAAACCAAAAACAATCATACCCATTGCCGTCGAGCTGATTTCAACTTATAACAACCTTACAGGACAGAATAGAACTGCCCCATAAGTTTCGAAGGAGTGGCTGGTGGATTTGAACTGCTGAGCTCTTAACCACTGCCACCAGGGCTCTTCACAAATGATAAGATGTACACACACACACACAAAAAAGGACAGTTGTTAAATATGGTTTGTCATAGCTTGAATATCTCATAATTTGGGGACTACCCGTACATCCAGAATAAGAGAACATTAGGGCATTTTAATATTTAATTTAGTCTTGGAAAAATGCAAAATTGCTCTCTAACACTTGAAAGGGTTCAGGTTTAAATTTTTAGATTCACCAGTGTGAATTATAATATATTTAATTCAAATTAGCAATTAAGGCCTGATTACCTAGCACTATGCCCACTTTTACCAAAGAAAAACAGAAACTTGGAGAAGATAAGTGACTTTCCCAAGATCATGAAGTGATTCAGTGGTGAAGTCTCAACTTGACTCCAAATCGCCTGATTTGAGCTCATTGCACTTTCCTACTCACTATACCTCAAATTTATACTTGGCTTTGAAATTCATTGTGGTTTTGTTTGATTTACTACGTATCAGATGGCCTCCATTATTCAATTTTGATTTTGCTGATGTAAAAATGAATTTGCATTCACTGAGCACTTGCCCACTAATAGCAGAATGAAGGGGAGGGAAAGGAGAAGGCAGTCTCAACCATATTCCTAAGGATGAGAAGTCAGATTCCAAATAGCATATTTTAGAAGAAAATCCACAGGGATAACTTTATTTCAGTAAAATTAGGAGAATAGTAGAAAGTGATCGAAGATCTTGCTTAGTGACTTCGGATAAACTGATAAACTTTGTACGAGAATCCAGGTGGTGGGAATCTTGTGTACCTCGCTTTGCTATGGAAAACTGCATTTCTAATAAGATAAAAGATTTTATTCATTTGCTTAATCTAAACATTCAAATAATTATTCTATGGAATATTTGTTAAAGAAAAATAAACCAGAAGTCACATTAAAAAAACAAAACCAAACCCATCGCTGTTGAGTTGATTCCGACTCCTAGCAACCCGATAGGATGGTGTAGAACAGTCCCACGGAGTTTCCAAGGAGCGGCTGGTGGATTCAAACTGTCGCCTTTTTGGTTAGCAGCTGAGCTCTTAACCACTGCACCACCAGGGTTCCATCTCTTCATTACTATTATAATAATGACGATAGTCACAGTAGCCAGTCATTGAGTCTTTGTATCAGACATAATCTAAGTCCTTTTCATACATTCTTTCAATTACTTCACACCTAGGAAGCAGGTATGAGTTCCGTTAGAGACGGGGAAAAGTCTTCACATTTTAAATGTTGTATAGCACCATGGTTTGGGACTACATTTAATTTGACGTGAGATCCAATTTAAAAATATGTTAAAGGAATAGCTCAGTTCAATACCCAAGAAATAATAACACTTAACACTTAGGCATATTCTTGTCATCTAAATTTAGGACTGTAATACACCATGGTGTGATTATAGTATACTTGTGCCTCATTTCTCCCATCTCTGAAATGAAAACAGTACCTAGTCTGCCAATATTCTAAGGCTATTGTAGAGAGCAAATGAGATAATTCATGGATTAAAAAAAAAAATACACAGTTAAAACATTACTAAGACACAAACACAACCAACGTTTTCCTATGTGGAACTACAAGTACTTTGAATGACTCTACTCCACTAAACCCAACCCCACCACTGAATTTTGGCATTCTTTATACACAACTGTGAAACTACTCCAAAATTATTCATTGTATCAGCATATCTTGGCATCTAATTTCATTAGTTTTTACTAGCTGACAAAATGGCATTCCACTCTTTTTTGGCGCATTCTTTTCTATTACCATTTCCATTAACCATTGCAAGTTTTAAGCACTTGCCAGAAATTAACCCTTCCTGCTCTTGTCACAACCCTACAACCCACTGCCATCTAGTCCATTCCAACTTGACTCATAGCAACCCTGTAGGACAGAGTAGAACTTCCCCCACAGGGTTTCCAAGGCTGTAATCTTTATGGAAGCAGACTGCCACATCTTTCTCTCGGTGAGCAGCTGGTAGGTTCGAACAGTCATCCTTTTGGTTAGCAGCTGCACACTTAACTGTTTGCACCACCAGGGCTCCTAGAAAAGGCTAGAGAGGCAGAGAAAGACTAAATAACTTGCCCAAGCTTACACAACTAGTGAGTAACAACATCAGGATTTAAAAACCACAGCCCAGGCTCTACTATAAGCTGCTTCTCAAAGGTAAAGTTGAAGCACAGAAAAACCATGCCATGTATTCAAGGCCACACAGCAAGTCCATGGTGGTTTCAGGCTGAAAGCCAAATTTGAATCTTCCCAGGTTGGGGACTCTGCAGTATTGATACGTCTTTTTCAGAGGAGGCCTAGGTGAGATTTAATTGAAATGATGGATTCCTGAGCACGTTGCTTTTTGAAATACAAATAGCACAGGAGAGAGTGTCAATAACCTGGTCCTATTCCAGACCATTTCAGAAAGTGAATTTGTTGGCCCACCTCTGGGAGCATATATGCAAGGAACAATGAGTATGATATTCAATGCATGGATCTCTGGGGAACCAATTTATGTACGGGCTGGGAAAATGCCCAGAAGGTCTGCAAATAAACCAGGGAGTATCCATGTAGTTGGAATCCTAGTTACTAAAGCTAACAAGCCCCCCACTCTGTGTTCCCTTTCTCTCTTTTCTTTTCCAACAAGGCTTGCAAAGCTAAACCAAGAATAGACAGCGGAGAATAGCCATGAAGTAAAGGGAAAAAGAGAGTGCTCCTCCCAAGTAAATCTAGTCAGTCAATCTTCCTTGCACTGGCTATTGTTGCTGTCCACCCTCAGTGGGGCCAGGTCCTTATCTCTGATTCACCTAGCCTATGGCATCAACCTCTAGGATCTCCCTGCCTCAGTCCCAACTCTTCCAATCCATTCTACAGACCAGTGACTCAAACATTCTCTCTCAAACTCAAATCAGAATCTGTCCCTCTCTTGCTCAAAACCTTTTTATTCTCCTTTGCCCGCAAGATGAATACCAAGCCTTCAGCACTTTGGACCCCCCCAATCTGGCTCCTGATTCCTTCCTCACTGCTAGGAGGGCTGGAGCTAAGGTGACGTGAGTAAGGCACTCACCTCTGGCACGAAACGGAAGGGGGTGTGAAAATACACAGGAATCAAAATAAATAATATTTTAACTCAATAATTTTTTAAAATCATAATTACTGCAAGTAAACCCTTGAAGAACAAAATAGCAAACGTATAAATAAAAAGGAGCCACATTGAAGCCTCAGGCAAAAGGAAAAGTCAGTTAATACCGATTCTGCTGTTTTTATTTAATCTTTTGGTATTTTGTTCGTCATGGATTTTTTGCATTGATTTTGATTTTTTTAATATTAATATTAAATATCAGTTCCAATTCGGCTCAATGGGTTTCAAATGTGACAGTATCAGGTTACAAAAGAGTGCATGCAAAAAAGGGGTATTTTAAAATTAATTTTGGCCTTGAGAGAATTCAGTTTGGAGGAGGGGAATGAAATCGTTTAGCCAGTCAGATGAGTCTGAAAGGGGCTGTGACAGGAAGAAACCATTAGTTGGCTTTTGTCAGAGTTTCCCATCATTTCATGCCAGTGCTATAGAAGTCTTAGATATAGATCACTGATCCTCATTGCATACGTGAGGAAAAATGAAGTTGCCGGGAAGCCGGAGTCCTCCAAGTGCAGTGAGCCCCAGGCCAACTCGCTCCTTATAGGCAGCATGAGGGAAGCCACCAGGCCCAAAAGGTCAAGTCATCGGGTCCAAAAGGTGAAATCACAAGGCATTGCTGGCTTTAACAGGGCACAACAGCGACCTCATCCTGCAGCCCTCAGTCCCTCTCAGCGCTCTTCTTCACTCTGTAGTCTCAGTCTCCCTGAGTGTTCACCGAGATCTGCCCTGCATGGTGGTTTGTCCCTGTCCTTACCATGTGCCGCTGGGCTCCCTGCACCACCTGAAGTGCCTCGCAGCCTTGACCTACTTCACCTGCTATCTGGATTCCAGGGGGGCTGCCTGGGCTGAAGGCACAGCACAGGATGCTTTACTTAGTCAAGGATTTGACACCAAAATCAGGCAGTAAGTTATCACTTGTGCTGACTCCAGCTCCTATGCCTGGACTTAGAAGAAATTGGGTCACTGTAAAGATACACAATGTTAGGGATTGAGATGGTCAGAATCGAAGGTTCAAAAAATCCCCTGCGTAAAGGCGGGGAGTGTAACAGGCAAGAGGTCCCAGCAGACCTATTAAGTGGCCTCTGTAGTAATGCAGGTGAGAGGTGATGTGACCTGGACCAGGATGCCAGCCGAGGGTTGGGGAGAGAGAACATTTGAATGCATGTCCTTCCCATTACCTTAGACTGTCAGGTGAGAGGTGATGGCATTAGTGATCATGAAAATGGAAAGGAAAGGATAGATGCAAGAGACAATATAAAAGTAAAATCGACAAGACTTGTTCAATTAGTGCATCTTGATTGATTGAGTAGAAATTAATGTCTAATGCCTTCTGTGGAGAGAAAAAAGCACACACATTATGCAACTGTTTAAAAATTGCTCCTTTATGTTCTCCTAGCTCTTTTAATGTCATCAAATGTCATCTCTTCTGATTGTGTGCATGTAACATGACATGTAATTAATCCTGCAGGTAGCAGGATGTGTAATTAAGCATATATGCATGGTGACTCATAATTAAGCACACATTTATTGTGATGTGCGCATTGGTGGATGTTTCCTGGTGTACATAATTATGCACGTGTCAGATGACATGAAATCACAACTCGTTCCATGAACAGGCTAAGGTCCCAACTCCTATCGCAACCTGTTAATTGGTATTAATCTACCTCTTTTAGAAAAACACCTTTGATAATTGAACCCACTCTACTCTGTGGCTTGAGCTATGGAAACACTGATGTGTTTCCATACCCCAAAGAGAGGGTTCCTTTTCATGTATATATTTATGTATATATGATTGCTATATATCAATCATTGAAGAGAATAACACTAGGGCAATTTCAAACAATGCCCTATGTATAATAAAATGTTCTTACAGAGTCAACAGGATGATGTAGGTTCCTTAATAACCCCTCATGCCAAAGAAGGCAGTATAGTAAAAGACCATATTCTATAGTCCTTGGTGACCTACAGACAGATCTAAGGCACCCTATATACCAGTGAAGTTCAACTTGTTTATCTATAATTAGTTTTGGAGTAAGACTGGACTGTGTTCGAGTCCCTTCACTGCCATATATTACTTTCATAGGGCAAGTTATCTGACCATTTTAAGCCTCAGTTTTGTCACTTGTAAAATAATAATAATAATGGTATTTTACTCTAGGTTGTTGTGAGGGTCAAATGAGAGAGCATCAAAAAGCTTAGCACAAAGTAAGACTTAAGATTTGTTAGCTATGTAGACTTCACATACTTTATCTTATTCAGCCCTCACAATTGCGTAATACAGATATTATCTCATGTTATAGATGAGGATGCTGAGGCTCAGAAAGTTTACTAGTGTCACAGATTATAGGAAATAGAGGAGGCAGCTTAACCCAGTTTTGTCTTACTCAAAAGCCCATGAACACCAACCTCCTCTTGGCTAGAAGACATTCATTTATCAAAGACTCTATGGCATTACATCATAGTGAGTTGTGTATATATATATGTGTATGTATTGTCTTAGGCTGGGTTCTCTAGAGAAGCAAAACCAGTAAAACATACGAATATATATATAGAGAGATGTATATCAAAGAAACGGGTCACGAGATTGTAGAGGCTGGAAAGTCCTAAATCCATGGATTAAAATAGAGGCTTCTCCCAGTTGGCGTAGCCGCAGGGGCTGGCTAACCTAGTATCAGCAGGTTGGAAAGCAGTGTTCTTGCTCACAGGCTGTGAATATCAACAAATCCCAAGATTGGCAGGCAAGACCACGAGCTTTCTCCTGATTCATGTAGCTGCAGTATCTGGCAAACCCAAGATCGGCAGGTCGGAGACCAGGGCTCCACACATGAGCTGTGAAGAATGGTGAATTCCAAGACTGGCAGATAAACTGACAGCTCAAGTCCCAAGAACCAGAGGTCAGATGAACAGGAGGCAGCTGCAGGATCCAGAGCAAGCAAAAAGCCAGAATATCTGCTTATATTTGGATGCAGGTTACACCCCCAAGGAAAGTCCCTTTCAGCTGAGTGGCTACTCATAGCAGATTCCGTCGTGGGGGTAATCACATATAAAGACAGAGAATCATGGCCCAGTCAAGCTGACACACAATCTTAACCATCACATGTATGTGTGTGTGTGTATATATGTATATATAACCCATTGCTGTCAAGTCAATTATGACCCATAGCGACCCTATAGGACAGAGTAGAACTGTCCCATAGAGTTTCCAAGGAGCGCCTGGCAGATTCGAACCGCTGACCCTTTGGTTAGCAGCTGTAGCACTTAGCCACTACGTCACCAGGGTTTCCATATATATATACATAAAACATATATACTTTCTAGCCATGTCATACAGGACTCATGAGAGAAAATAGAACATAAAGTTAACAGTAGAATGTTGATGTCAAAAAGACTGGAGTTCCACATCTAATATTCATTTATGGTGTGAGCTCAGCAAGTTATTTCTCCTCTCTGAGCTTCAGTTTCTTCATCTGGAATATGGGACTGTTAGTATCTTACAGTGTTACTGAGATGATAAAATTAGATAATTCATGTAAAATAGTAACCACAGAACCTGGTGTGCTTATTGAGAATTGCCATTATTTTTTTTTTTCCTTCTCTTTCTTCTTGTCCTTCCTTTTCTTCTTCTTCTTCATGGCTGTAGTCCCTCAGCATCTAAAACCTTCGCTTCACAAAAGTAGGATCTCAGTAAATGCATGTTGAATTGAGTGAGATATTTTACTTGCTGAAGACCATCAGTCCTGGAGGCAGAGTTTTGGGGCTGGGGAATATTTAAACAATGGTCTGAGGTTCTCCCAGCCTAAGAAGACCTGTTGCTGTTGTGTCAGCCTGCTGGGCAGGAGATGGACAGAAAAGGAAAGATTTTCCCCTAGTGCCCCATCTTCTTGGGTTCCCCAGCCCCCACCGCCTCCTTCATCCCAGCCTTGTGATTCCACTACAAAGCCGCCAGCTTCAGACAAACACTGTCTCTCTCACCCACATGGTTATCATGTCAGCAGTGAGACATGGGGCATCAGAATGACAGAGGGCTGTCATGAGACTGAAATGTTTTCTGTCTACACAGGAGAAAGCTTTTGCTGGAAGTAGGGAGGGGAGTAACACAGGCTCCTGACAGGGTTTGGCAGCTGACTTCATTTCTGCGTCAGAAATGATCTTTACCCTTGTGCTAAGGATGGAGGGCTTGTAGAGCAGGCAAGGGGAAGGAAACTTGGCCATCCCACCCAGATGACACCACCAGAATCACTGAAACAGAAGAGAATAAAAGCCAATGTGGAGCAGATTGGCTCCAGTCAAGGTCCCCCTTCTTCTTCAACTCAGAACATCATGACTTTCCTGGTGTACCCTTTTGAACCCTAAATGTGGCAGTCACATTGATCCAATAGCCATCAGATTAACAAAGCAAACTCTACTGCTGACTGTAGCAAACACCTAGAACCTTCCTCTCTTCATTACTCACCTGCTGCCATTTATTCCACTTGTCTTCTTACTTTGCCACGTGGTATCATAGCTTGATTTTTCCTATTTGTAACACATGGCACTGCCTGCCTAAAAACTTTTATCTCTGACCCATCACTTTGGCACTCTCCACTCCTGGACACTTTAAATTGGATGCTTTAAGGGAGAGAAGAACTTTTCTGTCCCATATGCAATACCTTTGCCTAGAAGGGATAGCCCCTACATACACCTTTCAGAAGAGAAGTTGCTGGTCTGGATGGCAGAGCCTGACATTCATTGGGCCCCGTTTCACTTGTGAGCAGGGTCACTGCTGTGAAAGTTGAAGTGTATTTGAGGACATGCTCACTCTCCATTAAGGAGTCCCACCCTGCTGGTGAATTAGCAGGCCAGCTATCCTTAGCCAAGAGCCAGTCTGAGTAGGTGGACTCAAAGTCTGCTCTGCAGACCCTACCATTTAGATTCAGCGGAGTAGGGGATACATAGGTTTATGGCTATAAACACTGGACACCAGCACCTCTTAGTCGCACCAAAGATGCTCAGCATTTGGAGAAAGCCACATGGGCCATATGCTTAGGTCATTAAGTCTATACTTTTTTCCTCCATGTCACCTTTTTTCTTGTGGACATGGTTTCCTTTTGAAAGAATTCCAGAAGGATTAGAGATGAGACACCCAAAACCTTACTCCAAACACTTTATAGATGCTGCATCTTAGCTTTGGAGCCCTAGGAATCACTTGGCTGGTAACTGAGCAACTCAGACAGAAACACATTACTTGTATTTTTATCTAGAACTTATTTCATTTGAATTGGCGTCTTAGTTAGGTGTGCATGCAGATAAGCATGGTATCAAATATAGAGATTTATATATACAATTTATATAGAAAACAGGGTTAAAAGAGATGGCAATATTGGGAAAGTCTTCACTGAGTCCAAGAATGTCAAATAAGTTAATTCAACAAGTAAGGACTAATTTTCTACAAGGGCCCAGGAACTACATTAAGTATCAGGGATTCAACATGGACAAGGCACAGTTCCTTCCCCACGAAGCTTTTAGTCTAATGAGCAAGAGGGCAAGTAAATAGATTCCGATACACTATGGTAAGTTGTTGTTGTTGTTAGGTGCCGTCGAGTTGGTTCAGACTTACAGCAACCCTATGCACAATAGAACGAAACACTGCCTGGTCCTGCGCCATCCTTACAATTGTTGTTATGCTTGAGCTCATTGTTGCAGCCACTGTGTCGATCCACCTCGTTGAGGGTATTCCTCTTTTCCGCTGACCCTGTACTCTGCCAAGCATGATGTTCTTTACCAGGGACTCATCCCTCCTGACAATATGACCAAAGTATGTAAGACACAGTCTCGCCAGCCTTGCCTCTAAGGAGCATTCTGGCTGCACTTCTTCCAAGACAGATTTGTTCCTTCTTTTGGCAGTCCTTGGTATATTCAATATTCTTCGCCAACACCACAATTCAAAGGCATCAACTCTTCTTTGGTCTTCCTTATTCATTGTCCAGCTTTCACATGCATATGATGTGATTGAAAATACCATGGCTTGGGTCAGGTCAGGCACACCTTAGTCTTCAGAGTGACATCTTTGCTCTTCGACACTTCGAAGAAGTCCTTTGCAGCAGATTTGCCCAATGCAATGCGTCTTTTGATTTCTTGACTGCTGCTTCCATGGCTGTTGATTGTGGATCCAAGTAAAATGAAATCCTTGACAACTTCAATCTTTTCTCCATTTATCACGATGTTGCTCATTGGTCCAGTTGTGAGGATTTTTGTTTTCTTTATGTTGAGGTGTAATCCATACTGAAGGCTGTGGTCTTTGATCTTCATTAGTATGTGTTTCAAGTCCTCTTCACTTTCAGCAAGAAAGGTTGTATCATCTGCATAACGCAGGTTGTTAATAAGTCTTCCTCCAATCCTGATGCCCCGTTCTTCTTCATATACTCCAGCTTCTCAGATTATTTGTTCAGCATACAGATTGAATAGGTATAGTGAAAGATCACCTGACGCACACCTTTCCTGACTTTAAACCAATCAGTGTCCCCTTGTCCTGTGCGAACAACTGCCTCCTGATCCATGTAAAGGTTCCTCGTGAGCACAATTAAGTGTTCTGGAATTCCCATTCTTTGCAGTGTTATCCATAGTTTGTTATGATCCACACAGTCGAATACCTTTGCATAGTCAATAAAACACAGGTAAACATCCTTCTGGTATTCTCTGCTTTCAACCAGGATCCATCTGACATCAGCAATGATATCCCTGGTTCCACGTCCTCTTCTCAAAGTGGCCTGAATTTCTGGCAGTTCCCTGTTGATATACTGCTGCAGCCATTTTTGAATGATCTTCAGCAAAATTTTGCTTGCGTGTGATATTAATCATATTGTTCTATAATTTCCACATTCGGTTGGATCACCTTTCTTGGGAATGGGCATAAATATGGATCTCTTCCAGTCAGTTGGCCAGGAAGCTGTCTTCCATATTTCTTGGCATAGACGAGTGAGAACCTAAAGAACTGCATCTGTTTGTTGAAACATCTCAATTGATATTCCATCAATTCCTGGAGCCTTGTTTTTCACCAATGCCTTCAGAGCAGCTTGGACTTCTTCCTTCAGTACCATCAGTTCCTGATCAGACACGTGGGGGACTATGATAAGTGCAGTGGTAGAATTCTCACCTTCCATGCAGGAGGCCTGGGTTCTATTCCCGGCTAGTGCACCTCGTGTGCAGCCATCACCCATCTGGCAATGAGGCTTGCATGTTGCTATGATGCTAAGCAGACTTCAGAGCAGTTTCCAGGCTAAGATGGACTGATCTACAATCAAAGGACCACGCAGTGTTTTATTTTACTATGCATGTGGTCACCATGAGTCAGAGGGTGACACCACAGCAGCTAACAACAATAAGAGCAAGCCACAAACACACACATGGCATCAAGAAAAGTTTTTCTGATTCCTGAAGGAAAAGTGGAAGTAGAGAAGGTAGAATGTCATTCCAGAGAGGAGGGGTAAAAAACCAAAAAAAAAAAAAAAAAAAAATCTGCTGCCCTCGAGTTGATTTCAACTCATAGCGGCTCTATGGGACAGAGTAGAATTGCCCCTTAGAGTTTCCAAGCAGTGCCTTGTGGATTCAAACTGCTGACCCTTTGGTTAGAAACCGTAGCACTTAACCACTACACCACCAGGGTAGAGGAGGGGTAGCATGTGAAAAGGCAACAAGTTGAGATTGTACATGTCATGGATAAGAGGAACTGCAGGAAGATTGTTTTTGATGGAACAGATGGTGTAGAGCAGAGTATAAGGAGGGAGTGGAGCATAGTGATAATGAGTACAGGCTCCAGAGTGAGACTCCCAGAGTTCAAGCCTTAGCTCTGCTGGTTACAAGCTGGTGACCTTCTACACATTCTCTACCTTTTCTGAGCTTCGGTGTCCTCATTTATATAATGGGGGTACTAGCAGTACCTAGCACATAAGGTTAGTATAAGGACTAAATGCGTTATTGCATACAAAGTGGTTAGAACCATGTTTGGCTCAGAGTCAGTGCTGAACAAATGTTGGTTAGACTCAATGGTCAGAGAAGAGAGGGGTGGTTAAAAGTCTCTGAGACATGAGATTGGCACAACCCAGGTCCTGAAGGGCTTTCTTAGTTGTGTCAAGCAATAAGACTTGGTCCTTGCCTACAAAGATCTTGCTGTCCAGAAGGGGAGAAATAATTATAATAGGGTGAGATAAGTACTGTGGTGTAGGTAGAGAGTGAGTGGGGGTGGGGAAGCTCAGAGAAAGGCCCCTACCCCAGGCTGGGGGGATTGAGGGAGCCTTCTCAGAGGAGATGAGGGTGGGGTGAAGTCCCAGTGGAGCCCAGCTGGGGTGCGGGGTTTGGGGGTAAGTGTGATGAGAGGGAAGTACCACTCAGGTGTATTGGTGCAGATAGAAGCTATCTCCAGTAGGCCAAGACAGAAAGACCTATGTGTACTAGCCCAGAAGTTCTGGATATTTAAGAAGTAGAAAGGGAAAGGCTCTGAGATTCAAGAAACATGTTTTTATCATCTTTCCCTTCCTGCATACTTCTTTTAGAGGACAGCAGTTGCAGTTTATACGTGTGCACCCCGTTGCCCACAACAGAGCAGCTATATTACTGCAGGATCTGGAGGACGAAACTGTAACAGGATATATAATGAAAACGATAATGCAAAAAACATACACTTATTTATAAGATAAATAATAATGATATATTATAACAATTAGTATAATAAATCACAACCATTTATAAAGTGCCTAACACATTTCATCTTCTCCAAAACTCAAAGCAGTCCTACAAAATTGATATTATTATTAATACCCCTATTTTACAGATGAGCAAATTGAGATTCGCATATAAAATAAAATAGCTTTGACTTGCTGAGCACTTCCTGTATGCCAGGTACTGCTAAGCACTTTCATAAAACCCAAACCAAACCCATTGCCATTGAGTCGATTCTGACTCATAGCAACCCTGTAGGACAGAGTAGAACTGCCCCATAGGGTTTCCAAGGCTGTGAATCTTTATGGACGCAGACTGCCACACCTTTCTCTCTCAGCGATTGGTGGTTTCAAACCGTCCACCTTCCGGTTAGCAGCTGAGTGCTTAACCACTGCACCACCAGGGCTCTTCTGTACTTTATATACACCCTCATTTAATCCTCACCACACCCTAAAAGGTAGCTCTTGAAATCTTCTTTTCACAAAGATGGCTCCACCAGATCAAGTGATTTGCCCAAGATCATAAAGGTAAGCGTTGAGCTGAGCTGTGAAACTAATGTTTGTCTAACTTCAAATACTGGGCTCTTAACCATTAATTTCAAAGACTCAAACTGCAGGTAAGATGCTCTCCCAAGAATGTTTTTCCCAGAAGAGGAGGGAGTGAATTTTCCAGATGACAACCCAGGGGGAGTCCATAAAACCAAAGAGTCCTTTTAAAGCCCAAGTCTAGTCAAGCAAGGCTAGGAGATGAAACCACTGGTTGTATGCATGAACACATGTGCATATATGGGTACGTGTACACATGCACTGTTACCAAGACTATGCCCCCTTTGCTACTGGTTGATTTTATTTGATACATATGTGTAGTGTGGGGATGGGTTAGTAGACAGACAAGTAGACTTACATATATGCAGATGGACAGATTGATGGGGGCTGGGAGGGGGATAAAGCCATCCTAACTACTCTGATGGTTGACTTCAATAAAATAGCTCTGTTGGAATAATGCAGTGCCTGAGAGATGGGGTATAATATGGTTAAATGCTTTTACAGTTCCCCATTAAAGTAAGTGGATGGAAATTCATAAAATATTGATAGCATTTGAAATGTGTTCATTCACAGCTCTGCCCAGAATCTCAAGTGGTGCCAGGGTAGCTGGCCCAGGCAAAGATAGCATGCCCAAACCAGCCCAGCCCCACAATGCACACTTATCTGGGATGTTATCTGGCCAACTGAGCCTATAATGGGAGCCCTGTGGGGAGACACAGTGGCAGGGAAGGGAGATAGAGGATTCCCCTTTCCAGTTGGTATGCCTGGCAAAAATGACATAGACGAAGGAGGTGTACCCAACATGGCATAAAAAAAAAAAAAAGCCCTCATGAAAAAGGGCTGCAAAGTCAACAAGTCTCCAAACAGACCCGTTATCTGTGTAATACTTCTTTCTCCACTCCAACCATGTGGTAAGGATGAGGGCTTGACCACACTATCCAGCCTCTGGCCACAGTTGATAGTTCCAGGAGTGAGCACCTGGCCCAAGGAGGCCAATTAGAATCTTCCCCTGGCAAATCTTAGCTGGTGGTACGGGCAGCCAATCCCTCCCTGTTGGTAAAGATGAGATATTTGTCCACAGACTACTTGCAACCCTGCTTCTCATCATGGGCAACAAGTATTCTAAGAGAACAAATCCCATGAGAAAAGAAACACAGAAACAACAGTAGAAAGAGATGTTGTGGCATTCAAACTCTTGGTTTTGTCATCCTTGAGGAGTACCTGACACACTGCTTTAATCACAAAATATTCTTTCTTTTGCCTAAGCAAATTTGACATCCGGAAAATGTTACCTTCAAACCCATTTTACTTTCTATTCTCCCTATATTAGCTGCTAACCAGGTCAGCAGTTCAAAACCACCAGCTGCTTCTTGGAAACCCTATGGGCAGTTCTACTCTTACAGGGCCACTGAGTTGGAATTGACTGGACAGCAATGGGCTTGGGCTGAGCTATACTATGTAATAATTAATAATTACATGCAATTCTCATTGATTATTTTTCCATGTACCAGATATTTTGCTAAATCTCTTTATGAATTTTATCACTGAATCTTCAAAATAACCTTATGAAGTAGCTGTTACTATCATACCCACTTTACAGATAAGGAAACCCAGACTCTGAGAGGTGATGTGGCTTCCCCAATCCATGTAGTTAGTGAATGGCAGGGTCAAATGAGGATCAGGTTGGTGCCAACCCTGCGCTCTTAACTAGTGTCATGGATTGAATTGTGTGCCCCCAAAACATGTATCAACTTGGTTAGGGCATGATTCCCAGTATTCTGTGGTTGTCCTCCATTTTGTGACTGTAATTTTATGTTAGAGAGGATAAGGGTGGGATTGTAACACCACCCTTACCCAAGTCACCTCCCTGATACAAGGTAAAGGGAGTTTCCCTGGGGTGTTGCCTGCACCACCTTTTATCTCTCCAGTGATAAAAGGAAAGGGAAGCAAGCAGAGAGTTGGGGACCTCACACCACCAAGAAAGCAGTCCCAGGAAGAGAGGGTGTCCTTTGGACCCAGGGTCCCTGTGCTTAGAAGCTCCTTGACCAGGGGAAGATTGAGGACAAGGATCTTCTTCCAGAGCCGACAAAGAGAGAAAGCCTTCCCCTGGAGCCAACGCCCTGAATTTGGACTTGTAACCTACTAGACTGTAAGAAAATAAATTTCTCTTTATTAAAGCCATCCACTTGTGGTATTTCTGTTATGGGAGCACTAGATGACTAAGACAATCAGTATACTCTGCTTCCTCCCTAAAATGCTTCAGACATTCTAGACTGACCATTTCAGAATCACATTTAACTACTCGCTGATTCTTGCCTCCTCCAGCAATCATTCCAAGTTCCGTGGATTCTCACTCCCAGACATGTATGATGATGTCTCATACATTGTTCCTGTCGTAGCTCAGGCCCTCATCCCCTCTCACCTGGTCTGGCATCTCCTAATCAATATCTCAGATCCCAGTTTTTTGAAAGGAAATTGGTTCTCCACTTTTTAAGTTTCCTTTTCCTTTCTTTGCTTTTGTCAAATGCTGCTTTGATCATGTTACTCCTTTTTTGAGGATCTTCAGTGAAAATACATTTTATACTAGACTAAGGTCTAATTTCTTCATGAGACATTCAGTATTTTTCAGTCTGACTCCAACACGCCTCTCGAGACTAATTTTCAATAAGTCTCCACTATATTCCCTGTACTCCATCCATACTGGAAGAGTATTCATTCCTAACATAATGCATGGATCTTGTCTTGCTTTCCATCCTTTCCCCTTTCTCTGGAAAAGCTGATCTTCCCACAACATCACACAGTTTCTGAAAGGTAGATCTCAAGCTGGAACTCAGGTATCCAGATTCCCAATATGACTCACTATGGTTACTCACTAAACATTTTTTTCTTGCATGTTCAATGAGGGCACTGAGCTGTTGATTTCTAAAATCCTGTGCTTCTGTTATGGGGACAAAAGTGTGAAGATCTCTGTAAACATAATATAGCTGGGTGGACAAACATTATAATTTTTTCTATCTGAGAGATCATAATTTGTCCTATACTAGGGCATTTAAAGATTTTGAGGTGATGACAAAGGATATCTAGGTTTTAATGCACAGAAGAGGAATGTCTGAAGTCTGCAGCAATTTCCAGAACTACAGGCATTTATAGGATGTCCTACACACTGAATAGGTATGTTGAAAGGATACACCCTGATGCACACCTTTCCTGACTTTAAACCAATCAGTATCCCCTTGTTCTGTCCGGACAACTGCCTCTTGATCTATGTACAGGTTCCTCATGAGCACAATTAAGTGTTCTGGAATTCCCATTCTTTGCAATGTTATCCATAATTTGTTATGATCCACATAGTTAAAAGCCTTTGGATAGTCAATAAAACACAGGTAAACATCCTTCTGGTATTCTCTGCTTTCAGCCAGGATCCATCTAAAATCAGCAATAATATCCATGGTTTCATGTCCTCTTCCGAATCCGGCTTCGAATTTCTGGCAGTGCCCTGTCAATATACTGCTACTGCTGCTTTCGAATGATCTTCAGCAAAATTTTGCTTTCATGTGATATTAATGATATTGTTTGATAATTTATGCATTTGGTTGGATCACCTTTCTTGGGGATAGGCATAAATATGGATCTCTTCCAGTTGGTTGGCCTGGAAGCTGTCTTCCATATTTCTCAGCATAGACGAGTGAACACTTCCAGTGCTGCATCTGTTTGTTGAAACATCTCAATTGATATTCTGTCAATTCTTGGGAGCATCGTTTTTCACCAATGCCTTCAGTGCAGCTTGGACTTCTTCCTTCAGTACTATCAGTTCTTGATCATATCCTGTGTCTTGAAATGGTTGAACGTCGACTAATTCTTTCTGGTATAATGACTCTGTGTATTCCTTCCATCTTCTTTTGATGCTTCCTGTGTCACTTAATATTTTCCGCATGGAATCCTTCACTACTGCAACTCAAGGCTTGAATTTTTTCTTCAGTTCTTTCAGCTTGAGAAACACCAATCATGTTCTTCCCTTCTGGCTTTCCGTCTCCAGCTTTTTGCACATGTCATTATAATACTTTACTTTGTCTTCTCGAGCTGCCCTATGAAATCTTCTCTTCAGTTCTTTCACTTCATCATCTTAGTCCAAGAAGGTGGACTATATGAAGAAGAATGGAGCATCAGGATTGGAGGAAGACTCATTAACAACCTGCATTATGCAGAAGACACAGTCTTGCTTGCTGAAGGTGAACAGGACTTGAACCACTTAACTGATGAACATCAAAGACCACAGCCTTCAGTATGGACTGCACCTCAACATAAAGAAAACAAAAATACTCACAACTGGACCAGTAAGCAATATCATGATAAATGGAGAAAAGATTGAAGTTGTCAAGGCTTTCATTTTACTTGGATTAACAATCAACATCCATGGAAGCAAGCAGCAGTCAAGAAATCAAAAGACACACTGCATTGGGCAAATCCGCTGCAAAGGACCTCTTTAAAGTGTTGAAAAGCAAAGATGTCACCTTGAAGACTAAGGTGCACTTGACCCAAGCCATGGTATTTTCAATTGCATCATACACATGTGAAAGCTGGACAATGAATAAGGAAGACCAAAGAAGAATTGATGCCTTTGAATTGTGGTATTGGTGAAGAATATTGAATGGACTGCCAAAAGAACGAAGAAATCTGTCCTGGAAGAAGTACAACCAGAATGCTCCTTAGGAGCAAGGATGGTGAGACTGTGTCTTACATACTTTGGACATGTCGTCAGGAGGGATCAGTCCCTAGAGAAGGACGTCAAGCTTGGTAAAGTACGGGGTCAGCAGAAAAGAGGAAGACTCTCAACAAGTAGGATCGACACAGTGGCTGCAACAATGAGCTCAAGCATAACAACGATTGTGAGAATGGTGTGGGATCTGGCAGCGTTTCATTCTTTGTGCATAGGGTCGCTATGAGTCAGAACCAACTCCACAGCACCTAACAACAACAACACAGGATGCCCTACGAAGGGCCAAGAGATCTTTATGTGACATTGGAATGAGGTTACTTGAGGGAGAAAAAAGTGGAGGACATCTCAGTATCTTCGCCTTTTGGCCAATCACCCTGCAGACAAGGTAACTACCAGGTCTGAAATTTTCTTACAGGATTTCTGGTTTCACTTTCTATCCGATGTAAGACTTCTCTTCACACCATGCTTGGTAGCTGATAATTCATCCTCTCCTGTAACTCCTCCAGAAGGGACAGCTCACTATGCCTCAACCCCCACCCTCAGCAGCAAGGGCCAGAGGTGAATGTCTCAAACGGGTCCCCGGATACACTGAGCCAAAATCAACTTCCCTGCAACTCCAACCCATTGGTCTCATTTTGCCTCAGAGACTCACTAGATCAGCCCACTCTTTTTTCTATGCCCTTGTCATTTTTTTTTAGTGACACTTGAACACAAGTCCTATGCAATTACATCCCAATCATAATCCTTCTCACTCTCCCTGGGCATTCTCACCATCAGTTTCTCTCACCCAGGAACTAACTCTCAATAAGGAGGCCTCTTTTTGATTTATGGCCATTAAAGAGAAGTAAATGTGCTGACATATAAAATCACAGGCAGGATATTTTCTGGGAAACTATGAACCTCCTTCAGGCTAATGCGGGAATATTTCAGTTTTTGAAGATTAAGTTTTACTAATAGCTTGAGTTTCCTAGGAGTCCCTGGGTGGTGCAAATGGTTAACATGCTCACCTGCTAACCAAAATGTTGAAGGTTCAAGTCCACCTAAAGGCACCTCAGAAGAATTAAAAACCCTATGGAGCACTGCTGTACTCTGACACACGTGGGTTTGCTATGATTCAGAATCAACTCCATGGCAACTGGTTTACTAGTGAGTTTCTTATGGATAGAGATAGCTGAAATTGATGCAAGGGAATGGAATTTTAGCCATAACCTTGATAGATTCACCAACAAGGCATAGATCCACACAGTGTGCTATACCCAGCTATCTGCTATCTGATGTCATAATCTAGCCCCGAGCTCAAGTTAGCCAGGAGATATTTTTTAATCAAATGCAAGTGTAATTAAATTCTATTTCATCCTAGAGGGCCATATAGCAGGAGATCTGCTTGGCTGGAAGGCTCTCATAAAGTCTTTTCCCTTAAACTCTGTCATTTAGCTAGTGTGATCTTAAACAGCTCACTTCATCTGTCCAAGCCTTGGTGTCCTCATTTGTAGAACAGCAATGCTGACATTTGCCCTGCTTATCTCCATAGATTCCTCACTGCCCGGGCTCAGCCCTTCTTCACCAAATCAACTGCTCCTCACCCTTCAAAATTTGACTAAAACATCAGTTTCTTGGAGAAGACTTCCCAGTTTTCTTAATACCCCAAACTAGAGTAGGACACCTTTGTCATGTTTTACCTTTTCATAGCAATCATGCTACCTGGACCTGTGTCTTTAATTCTGAACTCCCTCTGGAACTGTAAAGTCTGTGAAAGGAAGAAGCATATCCAACCCATTCTCCTGCCTTGGCTATGCCTGTCTTAGGAATGAAGTACCGAAACACACCACAACACAGATGGACCTTGTAAACGTGCTAATTGAAAAAAGCCGGTCACAAAAGACCACATATCGTTTGATTTCATTTATATGAAATGTACAGAATAAGCAAATTTATAGAGATAGAAAGTAGATTTGTGGTTGCCTAGGATTGAGGAATGGTTGAGTGGAAGTAGACAGTAATGTCTGAAGGGTATGAAGTCTCTTTTTGGGGTAATGAAAATGTCCCCTGATTTATGTTTATTTGCAGCAGGTATTATTCATTCATCCTTTGTTTTATGTTTGACCTGGTTATAACTTTAGCTTTAGGTGTGTCCCTTATATACAGCTGGATGTTGAATTTGTTTTGTTAGAGAATCTAAACTTTTCTAAATACGTGCATTAAGCCCATGGTATTCATTGATACGATTGTTATATTTGGCCTCTGGTTTATCATCTTGTTTTATATTATATTTATAAGTATACTATCTTTATGCAAATGATCTTTGATAATGTGGTCTATTTATTTGTTATCTTTCTTTTTTAATTTTTTTCTGTGGGGGAGGGAGGTAGAATAATTAGGAAAATTTATATTTTTGTTCTAATTTCCTCTTTTATAATAAAACCTTTGTCAATTGATTGTTAGCTTACTACTTGGAATAATAGTTGAATTTGCTAGTAACATCTTCTTCACTTCCTTCTATCCAGCAGTTGATTTGAAATAATATCCTTTTACTGCTAATTAATAACTATAAGGCAATCATAAGCTTAATCGACTTTTCACATCTCTAACCTTTTTGAAAGTAGATACACTAAATCTCAAACTTCAGAGCCTATAGCTGTTATAGCCTATACTTTTTCCCCCATAACCATCATTTATACTTAGCTCTACAGGTAGATATATATTTAGTGCTCACCACCAGGTCTTATGTCAATGTCTCTCTAGTCATTTTCATTCTCTGGTAGTTTACTCAGGAAAGGCTCATGGGAACAATATTTCCTCAGTTCCTGCTTGTTGATAGCAGCTTGTCTGCAGTCTTTATACTTGAAAGTGAGTTTGACTGGCGCAATAATATATGGCTCATACTTTCCTTCCTTGAGTATCTTAAATATGTCATTCCATTGTCTCCTGACATAAAGTGTTGCTGTCAAAATGTCTGATGACAATCAG